>NC_138301.1:47420000-48620000 GCF_965601325.2 Salmo salar | reverse complement strand
GACTGTTGTAATGTTTGTTGTTGTAATGTTTGACTGTTGTAATGTTTGTTGTTGTAATGTTTGTTGTTGTAATGTTTGTTGTTGTAATGTTTGACTGTTGTAATGTTTGACTGTTGTAATGTTTGTTGTTGTATTATTTGACTGTTGTAATGTTTGACTGTTGTATTGTTTGACTGTTGTATTGTTTGACTGTTGTAATGTTTGACTGTTGTAATGTTTGACTGTTGTAATGTTTGACTGTTGTAATGTTTGACTGTTGTATTGTTTGTTGTTGTAATGTTTGACTGTTGTAATGTTTGACTGTTGTAATGTTTGACTGTTGTATTGTTTGTTGTTGTAATGTTTGACTGTTGTAATGTTTGACTGCTGTAATGTTTGACTGTTGTAATGTCTGACTGTTGTAATGTTTGTTGCTGTAATGTTTGTTGATGTATTGTTTGACTGTTGTAATGTTTGACTGTTGTAATGTTTGTTGTTGTATTGTTTGACTGTTGTAATGTTTGACTGTTGTAATGTTTGTTGTTGTAATGTTTGACTGTTGTATTGTTTGACTGTTGTACTGTTTGACTGTTGTAATGTTTGTTGTTGTAATGTTTGACTGTTGTAATGTTTGTTGTTGTAATGTTTGACTGTTGTAATGTTTGACTGTTGTAATGTTTGACATTGTAATGTTTGACTGTTGTAATGTTTGACTGTTGTAATGTTTGTTGTTGTAATGTTTGACTGTTGTAATGTTTGTTGTTGTAATGTTTGTTGTTGTAATGTTTGTTGTTGTAATGTTTGACTGTTGTAATGTTTGACTGTTGTATTGTTTGTTGTTGTAATGTTTGACTGTTGTATTGTTTGTTGTTGTATTGTTTGTTGTTGTAATGTTTGACTGTTGTAATGTTTGACTGCTGTAATGTTTGACTGTTGTAATGTCTGACTGTTGTAATGTTTGTTGCTGTAATGTTTGTTGATGTATTGTTTGACTGTTGTAATGTTTGACTGTTGTAATGTTTGTTGTTGTATTGTTTGACTGTTGTAATGTTTGACTGTTGTACTGTTTGACTGTTGTAATGTTTGTTGTTGTAATGTTTGACTGTTGTATTGTTTGACTGTTGTAATGTTTGACTGTTGTAATGTTTGTTGTTGTAATGTTTGTTGTTGTAATGTTTGACTGTTGTAATGTTTGACTGTTGTAATGTTTGACTGTTGTAATGTTTGTTGTTGTAATGTTTGACTGTTGTAATGTTTGTTGTTGTAATGTTTGTTGTTGTAATGTTTGTTGTTGTAATGTTTGTTGTTGTAATGTTTGACTATTGTAATGTTTGACTGTTGTACTGTTTGACTGTTGTAATGTTTGTTGTTGTAATGTTTGTTGTTGTATTGTTTGACTGTAGTAATGTTTGACTGTTGTACTGTTTGACTGTTGTAATGTTTGTTGTTGTAATGTTTGACTGTTGTATTGTTTGACTGTTGTAATGTTTGACTGTTGTAATGTTTGTTGTTGTAATGTTTGTTGTTGTAATGTTTGTTGTTGTAATGTTTGACTGTTGTAATGTTTGTTGTTGTAATGTTTGACTGTTGTATTGTTTGTTGTTGTAATGTTTGACTGTTGTAATGTTTGTTGTTGTTATGTTTGACTGTTGTAATGTTTGTTGTTGTAATGTTTGACTGTTGTATTGTTTGACTGTTGTAATGTTTGACTGTTGTAATGTTTGACTGTTGTAATGTTTGACTGTTTGACTGTTGTACTGTTTGACTGTTGTAATGTTTGTTGTTGTAATGTTTGACTGTTGTAATGTTTGTTGTAATGTTTGACTGTTGTATTGTTTGACTGTTGTAATGTTTGTTGTTGTAATGTTTGTTGTTGTAATGTTTGTTGTTGTAATGTTTGACTGTTGTAATGTTTGTTGTTGTAATGTTTGTTGTTGTAATGTTTGACTGTTGTAATGTTTGTTGTAATGTTTGACTGTTGTATTGTTTGACTGTTGTAATGTTTGTTGTTGTAATGTTTGACTGTTGTATTGTTTGACTGTTGTAATGTTTGACTGTTGTATTGTTTGTTGTTGTAATGTTTGACTGTTGTAATGTTTGTTGTTGTAATGTTTGACTGTTGTAATGTTTGACTGTTGTAATGTTTGTTTTTGTAATGTTTGTTATTGTAATGTTTGTTGTTGTAATGTTTGTTGTTGTAATGTTTGTTGTTGTAATGTTTGTTGTTGTAATGTTCTACTGTTGTATTGTTTGTTGTTGTAATATTTGACAGTTGTAATGTCTGTTGTTGTAATGTTTGACTGCTGTAATGTTTGACTGTTGTAAAGTTTGACTGTTGTATTGTTTGACTGTTGTAATGTTTGTTGTTGTAATGTTTGACTGTTGTAATGTTTGTTGTTGTAATGTTTGACTGTTGTATTGTTTGACTGTTGTAATGTTTGTTGTTGTAATGTTTGTTGTTGTAATGTTTGACTGTTGTATTGTTTGTTGTTGTAATGTTTGACTGTTGTAATGTTTGACTGTTGTGATGTTTGACTGTTGTATTGTTTGTTGTTGTAATGTTTGACTGTTGTTTGTTGTTGTAATGTTTGACTGTTGTAATGTTTGACTGTTGTAATGTTTGTTGTTGTAATGTTTGACTGGTGTAATGTTTGACTGTTGTAATGTTTGTTGTTGTAATGTTTGACTGTTGTAATGTTTGTTGTTGTAATGTTTGTTGTTGTAATGTTTGACTCTTGTAATGTTTGACTGTTGTATTGTTTGACTGTTGTAATGTTTGACTGTTGTAATGTTTGACTGTTGTAATGTTTGTTGTTGTAATGTTTGTTATTTTAATGTTTGACTGTTGTATTGTTTGTTGTTGTAATGTTTGTTGTTGTAATATTTGTTGCTGTAATGTTTGACTGTTGTATTGTTTGACTGTTGTAATGTTTGACTGTTGTATTGTTTGTTGTTGTAATGTTTGACTGTTGTAATGTTTGTTGTTGTAATGTTTGACTGTTGTAATGTTTGACTGTTGTATTTTTTGTTGTTGTAATGTTTGACTGTTGTAATGTTTGACTGCTGTAATGTTTGACTGTTGTAATGTCTGACTGTTGTAATGTTTGTTGTTGTAATGTTTGACTGTTGTAATGTTTGACTGTTGTAATGTTTGACTGTTGTAATGTTTGACTGTTGTATTTTTTGTTGTTGTAATGTTTGACTGTTGTAATGTTTGACTGCTGTAATGTTTGACTGTTGTAATGTCTGACTGTTGTAATGTTTGTTGTTGTATTGTTTGACTGTTGTAATGTTTGACTGTTGTAATGTTTGTTGTTGTATTGTTTGACTGTTGTACTGTTTGACTGTTGTAATGTTTGTTGTTGTAATGTTTGACTGTTGTATTGTTTGACTGTTGTAATGTTTGACTGTTGTAATGTTTGACTGTTGTAATGTTTGTTGTTGTAATGTTTGTTGTTGTAATGTTTGTTGTTGTAATGTTTGTTGTTGTAATGTTTGACTGTTGTAATGTTTGTTGTTGTAATGTTTGTTGTTGTAATGTTTGACTGTTGTAATGTTTGTTGTTGTAATGTTTGACTGTTGTAATGTTTGTTGTTGTAATGTTTGACTGTTGTATTGTTTGTTGTTGTAATGTTTGACTGTTGTAATGTTTGTTGTTGTTATGTTTGACTGTTGTAATGTTTGTTGTTGTAATGTTTGACTGTTGTATTGTTTGACTGTTGTAATGTTTGACTGTTGTAATGTTTGACTGTTGTAATGTTTGACTGTTTGACTGTTGTACTGTTTGACTGTTGTAATGTTTGTTGTTGTAATGTTTGACTGTTGTATTGTTTGACTGTTGTAATGTTTGTTGTTGTAATGTTTGTTGTTGTAATGTTTGTTGTTGTAATGTTTGACTGTTGTAATGTTTGTTGTTGTAATGTTTGTTGTTGTAATGTTTGACTGTTGTAATGTTTGTTGTAATGTTTGACTGTTGTATTGTTTGACTGTTGTAATGTTTGTTGTTGTAATGTTTGACTGTTGTATTGTTTGACTGTTGTATTGTTTGACTGTTGTAATGTTTGACTGTTGTATTGTTTGTTGTTGTAATGTTTGACTGTTGTAATGTTTGTTGTTGTAATGTTTGACTGTTGTATTGTTTGACTGTTGTAATGTTTGACTGTTGTAATGTTTGACTGTTGTAATGTTTGTTGTTGTAATGTTTGTTATTGTAATGTTTGTTGTTGTAATGTTTGTTGTTGTAATGTTTGTTGTTGTAATGTTTGTTGTTGTAATGTTTGACTGTTGTATTGTTTGTTGTTGTAATATTTGACTGTTGTAATGTCTGTTGTTGTAATGTTTGACTGCTGTAATGTTTGACTGTTGTAATGTTTGACTGTTGTATTGTTTGACTGTTGTAATGTTTGTTGTTGTAATGTTTGACTGTTGTAATGTTTGTTGTTGTAATGTTTGACTGTTGTATTGTTTGACTGTTGTAATGTTTGTTGTTGTAATGTTTGTTGTTGTAATGTTTGACTCTTGTATTGTTTGTTGTTGTAATGTTTGACTGTTGTAACGTTTGACTGTTGTAATGTTTGACTGTTGTAATGTTTGTTGTTGTATTGTTTGACTGTTGTACTGTTTGACTGTTGTAATGTTTGTTGTTGTAATGTTTGACTGTTGTATTGTTTGACTGTTGTAATGTTTGACTGTTGTAATGTTTGACTGTTGTAATGTTTGTTGTTGTAATGTTTGTTGTTGTAATGTTTGTTGTTGTAATGTTTGACTGTTGTAATGTTTGACTGTTGTAATGTTTGACTGTTGTAATGTTTGTTGTTGTAATGTTTGATTGTTGTAATGTTTGTTGTTGTAATGTTTGTTGTTGTAATGTTTGTTGTTGTAATGTTTGTTGTTGTAATGTTTGACTGTTGTAATGTTTGTTGTTGTAATGTTTGTTGTTGTAATGTTTGACTGTTGTAATGTTTGTTGTTGTAATGTTTGACTGTTGTAATGTTTGTTGTTGTAATGTTTGACTGTTGTATTGTTTGTTGTTGTAATGTTTGACTGTTGTAATGTTTGTTGTTGTTATGTTTGACTGTTGTAATGTTTGACTGTTGTAATGTTTGACTGTTTGACTGTTGTACTGTTTGACTGTTGTAATGTTTGTTGTTGTAATGTTTGACTGTTGTATTGTTTGACTGTTGTAATGTTTGTTGTTGTAATGTTTGTTGTTGTAATGTTTGTTGTTGTAATGTTTGACTGTTGTAATGTTTGTTGTTGTAATGTTTGTTGTTGTAATGTTTGACTGTTGTAATGTTTGTTGTTGTAATGTTTGTTGTTGTAATGTTTGTTGTTGTAATGTTTGTTGTTGTAATGTTTGACTGTTGTAATGTTTGTTGTTGTAATGTTTGTTGTTGAAATGTTTGACTGTTGTAATGTTTGTTGTTGTAATGTTTGACTGTTGTAATGTTTGTTGTTGTAATGTTTGACTGTTGTATTGTTTGTTGTTGTAATGTTTGACTGTTGTAATGTTTGTTGTTGTTATGTTTGACTGTTGTAATGTTTGACTGTTGTAATGTTTGACTGTTTGACTGTTGTACTGTTTGACTGTTGTAATGTTTGTTGTTGTAATGTTTGACTGTTGTATTGTTTGACTGTTGTAATGTTTGTTGTTGTAATGTTTGTTGTTGTAATGTTTGTTGTTGTAATGTTTGACTGTTGTAATGTTTGTTGTTGTAATGTTTGTTTTTGTAATGTTTGACTGTTGTAATGTTTGTTGTAATGTTTGACTGTTGTATTGTTTGACTGTTGTAATGTTTGTTGTTGTAATGTTTGACTGTTGTAATGTTTGACTGTTGTATTGTTTGACTGTTGTAATGTTTGACTGTTGTATTGTTTGTTGTTGTAATGTTTGACTGTTGTAATGTTTGTTGTTGTAATGTTTGACTGTTGTATTGTTTGACTGTTGTAATGTTTGACTGTTGTAATGTTTGACTGTTGTAATGTTTGTTGTTGTAATGTTTGTTATTGTAATGTTTGTTGTTGTAATGTTTGTTGTTGTAATGTTTGTTGTTGTAATGTTTGTTGTTGTAATGTTTGACTGTTGTATTGTTTGTTGTTGTAATATTTGACTGTTGTAATGTTTGTTGTTGTAATGTTTGAATGCTGTAATGTTTGACTGTTGTAATGTTTGACTGTTGTATTGTTTGACTGTTGTAATGTTTGTTGTTGTAATGTTTGACTGTTGTAATGTTTGTTGTTGTAATGTTTGACTGTTGTATTGTTTGACTGTTGTAATGTTTGTTGTTGTAATGTTTGTTGTTGTAATGTTTGACTGTTGTATTGTTTGTTGTTGTAATGTTTGACTGTTGTAATGTTTGACTGTTGTAATGTTTGACTGTTGTATTGTTTGTTGTTATAATGTTTGACTGTTGTTTGTTGTTGTAATGTTTGACTGTTGTAATGTTTGACTGTTGTAATGTTTGTTGTTGTAATGTTTGACTGGTGTAATGTTTGACTGTTGTAATGTTTGTTGTTGTAATGTTTGACTGTTTTAATGTTTGTTGTTGTAATGTTTGTTGTTTTAATGTTTGACTCTTGTAATGTTTGACTGTTGTATTGTTTGACTGTTGTAATGTTTGACTGTTGTAATGTTTGACTGTTGTAATGTTTGTTGTTGTAATGTTTGTTATTGTAATGTTTGACTGTTGTATTGTTTGTTGTTGTAATGTTTGTTGTTGTAATATTTGTTGCTGTAATGTTTGACTGTTGTATATGTTTGACTGTTGTAATGTTTGACTGTTGTATTGTTTGTTGTTGTAATGTTTGACTGTTGTAATGTTTGTTGTTGTAATGTTTGACTGTTGTATTGTTTGACTGTTGTATTGTTTGACTGTTGTAATGTTTGACTGTTGTAATGTTTGACTGTTGTATTGTTTGACTGTTGTAATGTTTGACTGTTGTAATGTTTGACTATTGTAATGTTTGACTGTTGTATTGTTTGTTGTTGTAATGTTTGACTGTTGTAATGTTTGTTGTTGTAATGTTTGACTGTTGTATTGTTTGACTGTTGTAATGTTTGTTGTTGTATTGTTTGACTGTTGTAAAGTTTGACTGTTGTAATGTTTGTTGTTGTAATGTTTGACTGTTGTAATGTTTGTTGCTGTAATGTTTGTTGCTGTAATGTTTGACTGTTGTAATGTTTGACTGTTGTAATGCTTGTTGTTTTAATGTTTGACTGTTGTAATATTTGACTGTTGTAATATTTGACTGTTGTAATGTTTGTTGTTGTAATGTTTGACTGTTGTAATGTTTGTTGTTGTAATGTTTGACTGTTGTAATGTTTGACTGTTGTAATGTTTGACGTTGTAATGTTTGACTGTTGTAATGTTTGACTGTTGTAATGTTTGTTGTTGTAATGTTTGACTGTTGTAATGTTTGTTGTTGTAATGTTTGTTGTTGTAATGTTTGTTGTTGTAATGTTTGACTGTTGTAATGTTTGACTGTTGTAATGTTTGACTGTTGTAATGTTTGTTGTTGTATTATTTGACTGTTGTAATGTTTGACTGTTGTAATGTTTGACTGTTGTATTGTTTGACTGTTGTAATGTTTGACTGTTGTAATGTTTGACTGTTGTAATGTTTGACTGTTGTAATGTTTGACTGTTGTATTGTTTGTTGTTGTAATGTTTGACTGTTGTAATGTTTGACTGTTGTAATGTTTGACTGTTGTATTGTTTGTTGTTGTAATGTTTGACTGTTGTAATGTTTGACTGCTGTAATGTTTGACTGTTGTAATGTCTGACTGTTGTAATGTTTGTTGCTGTAATGTTTGTTGATGTATTGTTTGACTGTTGTAATGTTTGACTGTTGTAATGTTTGTTGTTGTATTGTTTGACTGTTGTAATGTTTGACTGTTGTAATGTTTGTTGTTGTAATGTTTGACTGTTGTAATGTTTGTTGTTGTAATGTTTGACTGTTGTAATGTTTGTTGTTGTAATGTTTGTTGTTGTAATGTTTGTTGTTGTAATGTTTGACTGTTGTAATGTTTGACTGTTGTATTGTTTGTTGTTGTAATGTTTGACTGTTGTATTGTTTGTTGTTGTATTGTTTGTTGTTGTAATGTTTGACTGTTGTAATGTTTGACTGCTGTAATGTTTGACTGTTGTAATGTCTGACTGTTGTAATGTTTGTTGCTGTAATGTTTGTTGATGTATTGTTTGACTGTTGTAATGTTTGACTGTTGTAATGTTTGTTGTTGTATTGTTTGACTGTTGTACTGTTTGACTGTTGTAATGTTTGTTGTTGTAATGTTTGACTGTTGTATTGTTTGACTGTTGTAATGTTTGTTGTTGTAATGTTTGTTATTGTAATGTTTGACTGTTGTATTGTTTGTTGTTGTAATGTTTGTTGTTGTAATATTTGTTGCTGTAATGTTTGACTGTTGTATATGTTTGACTGTTGTAATGTTTGACTGTTGTATTGTTTGTTGTTGTAATGTTTGACTGTTGTAATGTTTGTTTTTGTAATGTTTGACTGTTGTATTGTTTGACTGTTGTATTGTTTGACTGTTGTAATGTTTGACTGTTGTAATGTTTGACTGTTGTATTGTTTGACTGTTGTAATGTTTGACTGTTGTAATGTTTGACTATTGTAATGTTTGACTGTTGTATTGTTTGTTGTTGTAATGTTTGACTGTTGTAATGTTTGTTGTTGTAATGTTTGACTGTTGTATTGTTTGACTGTTGTAATGTTTGTTGTTGTATTGTTTGACTGTTGTAATGTTTGACTGTTGTAATGTTTGTTGTTGTAATGTTTGACTGTTGTAATGTTTGTTGCTGTAATGTTTGTTGCTGTAATGTTTGACTGTTGTAATGTTTGACTGTTGTAATGCTTGTTGTTTTAATGTTTGACTGTTGTAATATTTGACTGTTGTAATATTTGACTGTTGTAATGTTTGTTGTTGTAATGTTTGACTGTTGTAATGTTTGTTGTTGTAATGTTTGACTGTTGTAATGTTTGACTGTTGTAATGTTTGACGTTGTAATGTTTGACTGTTGTAATGTTTGACTGTTGTAATGTTTGTTGTTTTAATGTTTGACTGTTGTAATATTTGACTGTTGTAATATTTGACTGTTGTAATGTTTGTTGTTGTAATGTTTGACTGTTGTAATGTTTGTTGTTGTAATGTTTGACTGTTGTAATGTTTGACTGTTGTAATGTTTGACGTTGTAATGTTTGACTGTTGTAATGTTTGACTGTTGTAATGTTTGTTGTTTTAATGTTTGACTGTTGTAATGTTTGTTGTTGTAATGTTTGTTGTTGTAATGTTTGTTGTTGTAATGTTTGACTGTTGTAATGTTTGACTGTTGTAATGTTTGACTGTTGTAATGTTTGTTGTTGTATTATTTGACTGTTGTAATGTTTGACTGTTGTAATGTTTGACTGTTGTATTGTTTGACTGTTGTAATGTTTGTTGTTGTAATGTTTGACTGTTGTAATGTTTGTTGTAATGTTTGACTGTTGTATTGTTTGACTGTTGTAATGTTTGTTGTTGTAATGTTTGTTGTTGTAATGTTTGTTGTTGTAATGTTTGACTGTTGTAATGTTTGTTGTTGTAATGTTTGTTGTTGTAATGTTTGACTGTTGTAATGTTTGTTGTAATGTTTGACTGTTGTATTGTTTGACTGTTGTAATGTTTGTTGTTGTAATGTTTGACTGTTGTATTGTTTGACTGTTGTATTGTTTGACTGTTGTAATGTTTGACTGTTGTATTGTTTGTTGTTGTAATGTTTGACTGTTGTAATGTTTGTTGTTGTAATGTTTGACTGTTGTAATGTTTGACTGTTGTAATGTTTGTTTTTGTAATGTTTGTTATTGTAATGTTTGTTGTTGTAATGTTTGTTGTTGTAATGTTTGTTGTTGTAATGTTTGTTGTTGTAATGTTCTACTGTTGTATTGTTTGTTGTTGTAATATTTGACTGTTGTAATGTCTGTTGTTGTAATGTTTGACTGCTGTAATGTTTGACTGTTGTAAAGTTTGACTGTTGTATTGTTTGACTGTTGTAATGTTTGTTGTTGTAATGTTTGACTGTTGTAATGTTTGTTGTTGTAATGTTTGACTGTTGTATTGTTTGACTGTTGTAATGTTTGTTGTTGTAATGTTTGTTGTTGTAATGTTTGACTGTTGTATTGTTTGTTGTTGTAATGTTTGACTGTTGTAATGTTTGACTGTTGTAATGTTTGACTGTTGTATTGTTTGTTGTTGTAATGTTTGACTGTTGTTTGTTGTTGTAATGTTTGACTGTTGTAATGTTTGACTGTTGTAATGTTTGTTGTTGTAATGTTTGACTGGTGTAATGTTTGACTGTTGTAATGTTTGTTGTTGTAATGTTTGACTGTTGTAATGTTTGTTGTTGTAATGTTTGTTGTTGTAATGTTTGACTCTTGTAATGTTTGACTGTTGTATTGTTTGACTGTTGTAATGTTTGACTGTTGTAATGTTTGACTGTTGTAATGTTTGTTGTTGTAATGTTTGTTATTGTAATGTTTGACTGTTGTATTGTTTGTTGTTGTAATGTTTGTTGTTGTAATATTTGTTGCTGTAATGTTTGACTGTTGTATTGTTTGACTGTTGTAATGTTTGACTGTTGTATTGTTTGTTGTTGTAATGTTTGACTGTTGTAATGTTTGTTGTTGTAATGTTTGACTGTTGTAATGTTTGACTGTTGTATTTTTTGTTGTTGTAATGTTTGACTGTTGTAATGTTTGACTGCTGTAATGTTTGACTGTTGTAATGTCTGACTGTTGTAATGTTTGTTGTTGTAATGTTTGACTGTTGTAATGTTTGACTGTTGTAATGTTTGACTGTTGTAATGTTTGACTGTTGTATTTTTTGTTGTTGTAATGTTTGACTGTTGTAATGTTTGACTGCTGTAATGTTTGACTGTTGTAATGTCTGACTGTTGTAATGTTTGTTGTTGTATTGTTTGACTGTTGTAATGTTTGACTGTTGTAATGTTTGTTGTTGTATTGTTTGACTGTTGTACTGTTTGACTGTTGTAATGTTTGTTGTTGTAATGTTTGACTGTTGTATTGTTTGACTGTTGTAATGTTTGACTGTTGTAATGTTTGACTGTTGTAATGTTTGTTGTTGTAATGTTTGACTGTTGTATTGTTTGTTGTTGTAATGTTTGACTGTTGTAATGTTTGTTGTTGTTATGTTTGACTGTTGTAATGTTTGTTGTTGTAATGTTTGACTGTTGTATTGTTTGACTGTTGTAATGTTTGACTGTTGTAATGTTTGACTGTTGTAATGTTTGACTGTTTGACTGTTGTACTGTTTGACTGTTGTAATGTTTGTTGTTGTAATGTTTGACTGTTGTATTGTTTGACTGTTGTAATGTTTGTTGTTGTAATGTTTGTTGTTGTAATGTTTGTTGTTGTAATGTTTGACTGTTGTAATGTTTGTTGTTGTAATGTTTGTTGTTGTAATGTTTGTTGTAATGTTTGACTGTTGTATTGTTTGACTGTTGTAATGTTTGTTGTTGTAATGTTTGACTGTTGTATTGTTTGACTGTTGTATTGTTTGACTGTTGTAATGTTTGACTGTTGTATTGTTTGTTGTTGTAATGTTTGACTGTTGTAATGTTTGTTGTTGTAATGTTTGACTGTTGTATTGTTTGACTGTTGTAATGTTTGACTGTTGTAATGTTTGACTGTTGTAATGTTTGTTGTTGTAATGTTTGTTATTGTAATGTTTGTTGTTGTAATGTTTGTTGTTGTAATGTTTGTTGTTGTAATGTTTGTTGTTGTAATGTTTGACTGTTGTATTGTTTGTTGTTGTAATATTTGACTGTTGTAATGTCTGTTGTTGTAATGTTTGACTGCTGTAATGTTTGACTGTTGTAATGTTTGACTGTTGTATTGTTTGACTGTTGTAATGTTTGTTGTTGTAATGTTTGACTGTTGTAATGTTTGTTGTTGTAATGTTTGACTGTTGTATTGTTTGACTGTTGTAATGTTTGTTGTTGTAATGTTTGTTGTTGTAATGTTTGACTGTTGTATTGTTTGTTGTTGTAATGTTTGACTGTTGTAACGTTTGACTGTTGTAATGTTTGACTGTTGTAATGTTTGTTGTTGTATTGTTTGACTGTTGTACTGTTTGACTGTTGTAATGTTTGTTGTTGTAATGTTTGACTGTTGTATTGTTTGACTGTTGTAATGTTTGACTGTTGTAATGTTTGACTGTTGTAATGTTTGTTGTTGTAATGTTTGTTGTTGTAATGTTTGTTGTTGTAATGTTTGACTGTTGTAATGTTTGACTGTTGTAATGTTTGACTGTTGTAATGTTTGTTGTTGTAATGTTTGATTGTTGTAATGTTTGTTGTTGTAATGTTTGTTGTTGTAATGTTTGTTGTTGTAATGTTTGACTGTTGTAATGTTTGTTGTTGTAATGTTTGTTGTTGTAATGTTTGACTGTTGTAATGTTTGTTGTTGTAATGTTTGACTGTTGTAATGTTTGTTGTTGTAATGTTTGACTGTTGTATTGTTTGTTGTTGTAATGTTTGACTGTTGTAATGTTTGTTGTTGTTATGTTTGACTGTTGTAATGTTTGACTGTTGTAATGTTTGACTGTTTGACTGTTGTACTGTTTGACTGTTGTAATGTTTGTTGTTGTAATGTTTGACTGTTGTATTGTTTGACTGTTGTAATGTTTGTTGTTGTAATGTTTGTTGTTGTAATGTTTGTTGTTGTAATGTTTGACTGTTGTAATGTTTGTTGTTGTAATGTTTGTTGTTGTAATGTTTGACTGTTGTAATGTTTGTTGTTGTAATGTTTGTTGTTGTAATGTTTGTTGTTGTAATGTTTGTTGTTGTAATGTTTGACTGTTGTAATGTTTGTTGTTGTAATGTTTGTTGTTGAAATGTTTGACTGTTGTAATGTTTGTTGTTGTAATGTTTGACTGTTGTAATGTTTGTTGTTGTAATGTTTGACTGTTGTATTGTTTGTTGTTGTAATGTTTGACTGTTGTAATGTTTGTTGTTGTTATGTTTGACTGTTGTAATGTTTGACTGTTGTAATGTTTGACTGTTTGACTGTTGTACTGTTTGACTGTTGTAATGTTTGTTGTTGTAATGTTTGACTGTTGTATTGTTTGACTGTTGTAATGTTTGTTGTTGTAATGTTTGTTGTTGTAATGTTTGTTGTTGTAATGTTTGACTGTTGTAATGTTTGTTGTTGTAATGTTTGTTTTTGTAATGTTTGACTGTTGTAATGTTTGTTGTAATGTTTGACTGTTGTATTGTTTGACTGTTGTAATGTTTGTTGTTGTAATGTTTGACTGTTGTATTGTTTGACTGTTGTATTGTTTGACTGTTGTAATGTTTGACTGTTGTATTGTTTGTTGTTGTAATGTTTGACTGTTGTAATGTTTGTTGTTGTAATGTTTGACTGTTGTATTGTTTGACTGTTGTAATGTTTGACTGTTGTAATGTTTGACTGTTGTAATGTTTGTTGTTGTAATGTTTGTTATT
Source organism: Salmo salar (assembly GCF_965601325.2). Lineage (NCBI taxonomy): Eukaryota > Metazoa > Chordata > Actinopteri > Salmoniformes > Salmonidae > Salmo > Salmo salar. The sequence continues at coordinate 48,606,508 of NC_138301.1, read as the reverse complement.
GTAATGTTTGTTGTTGTAATGTTTGTTGTTGTAATGTTTGTTGTTGTAATGTTTGTTGTTGTAATGTTTGACTGTTGTATTGTTTGTTGTTGTAATATTTGACTGTTGTAATGTTTGTTGTTGTAATGTTTGAATGCTGTAATGTTTGACTGTTGTAATGTTTGACTGTTGTATTGTTTGACTGTTGTAATGTTTGTTGTTGTAATGTTTGACTGTTGTAATGTTTGTTGTTGTAATGTTTGACTGTTGTATTGTTTGACTGTTGTAATGTTTGTTGTTGTAATGTTTGTTGTTGTAATGTTTGACTGTTGTATTGTTTGTTGTTGTAATGTTTGACTGTTGTAATGTTTGACTGTTGTATTGTTTGTTGTTATAATGTTTGACTGTTGTTTGTTGTTGTAATGTTTGACTGTTGTAATGTTTGACTGTTGTAATGTTTGTTGTTGTAATGTTTGACTGGTGTAATGTTTGACTGTTGTAATGTTTGTTGTTGTAATGTTTGACTGTTTTAATGTTTGTTGTTGTAATGTTTGTTGTTTTAATGTTTGACTCTTGTAATGTTTGACTGTTGTATTGTTTGACTGTTGTAATGTTTGACTGTTGTAATGTTTGACTGTTGTAATGTTTGTTGTTGTAATGTTTGTTATTGTAATGTTTGACTGTTGTATTGTTTGTTGTTGTAATGTTTGTTGTTGTAATATTTGTTGCTGTAATGTTTGACTGTTGTATATGTTTGACTGTTGTAATGTTTGACTGTTGTATTGTTTGTTGTTGTAATGTTTGACTGTTGTAATGTTTGTTGTTGTAATGTTTGACTGTTGTATTGTTTGACTGTTGTATTGTTTGACTGTTGTAATGTTTGACTGTTGTAATGTTTGACTGTTGTATTGTTTGACTGTTGTAATGTTTGACTGTTGTAATGTTTGACTATTGTAATGTTTGACTGTTGTATTGTTTGTTGTTGTAATGTTTGACTGTTGTAATGTTTGTTGTTGTAATGTTTGACTGTTGTATTGTTTGACTGTTGTAATGTTTGTTGTTGTATTGTTTGACTGTTGTAAAGTTTGACTGTTGTAATGTTTGTTGTTGTAATGTTTGACTGTTGTAATGTTTGTTGCTGTAATGTTTGTTGCTGTAATGTTTGACTGTTGTAATGTTTGACTGTTGTAATGCTTGTTGTTTTAATGTTTGACTGTTGTAATATTTGACTGTTGTAATATTTGACTGTTGTAATGTTTGTTGTTGTAATGTTTGACTGTTGTAATGTTTGTTGTTGTAATGTTTGACTGTTGTAATGTTTGACTGTTGTAATGTTTGACGTTGTAATGTTTGACTGTTGTAATGTTTGACTGTTGTAATGTTTGTTGTTGTAATGTTTGACTGTTGTAATGTTTGTTGTTGTAATGTTTGTTGTTGTAATGTTTGTTGTTGTAATGTTTGACTGTTGTAATGTTTGACTGTTGTAATGTTTGACTGTTGTAATGTTTGTTGTTGTATTATTTGACTGTTGTAATGTTTGACTGTTGTAATGTTTGACTGTTGTATTGTTTGACTGTTGTAATGTTTGACTGTTGTAATGTTTGACTGTTGTAATGTTTGACTGTTGTAATGTTTGACTGTTGTATTGTTTGTTGTTGTAATGTTTGACTGTTGTAATGTTTGACTGTTGTAATGTTTGACTGTTGTATTGTTTGTTGTTGTAATGTTTGACTGTTGTAATGTTTGACTGCTGTAATGTTTGACTGTTGTAATGTCTGACTGTTGTAATGTTTGTTGCTGTAATGTTTGTTGATGTATTGTTTGACTGTTGTAATGTTTGACTGTTGTAATGTTTGTTGTTGTATTGTTTGACTGTTGTAATGTTTGACTGTTGTAATGTTTGTTGTTGTAATGTTTGACTGTTGTATTGTTTGACTGTTGTACTGTTTGACTGTTGTAATGTTTGTTGTTGTAATGTTTGACTGTTATAATGTTTGTTGTTGTAATGTTTGACTGTTGTAATGTTTGTTGTTGTAATGTTTGTTGTTGTAATGTTTGTTGTTGTAATGTTTGACTGTTGTAATGTTTGACTGTTGTATTGTTTGTTGTTGTAATGTTTGACTGTTGTATTGTTTGTTGTTGTATTGTTTGTTGTTGTAATGTTTGACTGTTGTAATGTTTGACTGCTGTAATGTTTGACTGTTGTAATGTCTGACTGTTGTAATGTTTGTTGCTGTAATGTTTGTTGATGTATTGTTTGACTGTTGTAATGTTTGACTGTTGTAATGTTTGTTGTTGTATTGATTGACTGTTGTAATGTTTGACTGTTGTACTGTTTGACTGTTGTAATGTTTGTTGTTGTAATGTTTGACTGTTGTATTGTTTGACTGTTGTAATGTTTGTTGTTGTAATGTTTGTTATTGTAATGTTTGACTGTTGTATTGTTTGTTGTTGTAATGTTTGTTGTTGTAATATTTGTTGCTGTAATGTTTGACTGTTGTATATGTTTGACTGTTGTAATGTTTGACTGTTGTATTGTTTGTTGTTGTCATGTTTGACTGTTGTAATGTTTGTTTTTGTAATGTTTGACTGTTGTATTGTTTGACTGTTGTATTGTTTGACTGTTGTAATGTTTGACTGTTGTAATGTTTGACTGTTGTATTGTTTGACTGTTGTAATGTTTGACTGTTGTAATGTTTGACTATTGTAATGTTTGACTGTTGTATTGTTTGTTGTTGTAATGTTTGACTGTTGTAATGTTTGTTGTTGTAATGTTTGACTGTTGTATTGTTTGACTGTTGTAATGTTTGTTGTTGTATTGTTTGACTGTTGTAATGTTTGACTGTTGTAATGTTTGTTGTTGTAATGTTTGACTGTTGTAATGTTTGTTGCTGTAATGTTTGTTGCTGTAATGTTTGACTGTTGTAATGTTTGACTGTTGTAATGCTTGTTGTTTTAATGTTTGACTGTTGTAATATTTGACTGTTGTAATATTTGACTGTTGTAATGTTTGTTGTTGTAATGTTTGACTGTTGTAATGTTTGTTGTTGTAATGTTTGACTGTTGTAATGTTTGACTGTTGTAATGTTTGACGTTGTAATGTTTGACTGTTGTAATGTTTGACTGTTGTAATGTTTGTTGTTTTAATGTTTGACTGTTGTAATATTTGACTGTTGTAATATTTGACTGTTGTAATGTTTGTTGTTGTAATGTTTGACTGTTGTAATGTTTGTTGTTGTAATGTTTGACTGTTGTAATGTTTGACTGTTGTAATGTTTGACGTTGTAATGTTTGACTGTTGTAATGTTTGACTGTTGTAATGTTTGTTGTTTTAATGTTTGACTGTTGTAATGTTTGTTGTTGTAATGTTTGTTGTTGTAATGTTTGTTGTTGTAATGTTTGACTGTTGTAATGTTTGACTGTTGTAATGTTTGACTGTTGTATTGTTTGTTGTTGTAATGTTTGACTGTTGTAATGTTTGTTGTTGTAATGTTTGACTGTTGTAATGTTTGACTGTTGTAATGTTTGTTGTTGTAATGTTTGACTGTTGTAATGTTTGTTGTTGTAATGTTTGACTGTTGTATTGTTTGTTGTTGTAATGTTTGACTGTTGTAATGTTTGTTGTTGTTATGTTTGACTGTTGTAATGTTTGACTGTTGTAATGTTTGACTGTTTGACTGTTGTACTGTTTGACTGTTGTAATGTTTGTTGTTGTAATGTTTGACTGTTGTATTGTTTGACTGTTGTAATGTTTGTTGTTGTAATGTTTGTTGTTGTAATGTTTGTTGTTGTAATGTTTGACTGTTGTAATGTTTGTTGTTGTAATGTTTGTTTTTGTAATGTTTGACTGTTGTAATGTTTGTTGTAATGTTTGACTGTTGTATTGTTTGACTGTTGTAATGTTTGTTGTTGTAATGTTTGACTGTTGTATTGTTTGACTGTTGTATTGTTTGACTGTTGTAATGTTTGACTGTTGTATTGTTTGTTGTTGTAATGTTTGACTGTTGTAATGTTTGTTGTTGTAATGTTTGACTGTTGTATTGTTTGACTGTTGTAATGTTTGACTGTTGTAATGTTTGACTGTTGTAATGTTTGTTGTTGTAATGTTTGTTATTGTAATGTTTGTTGTTGTAATGTTTGTTGTTGTAATGTTTGTTGTTGTAATGTTTGTTGTTGTAATGTTTGACTGTTGTATTGTTTGTTGTTGTAATATTTGACTGTTGTAATGTTTGTTGTTGTAATGTTTGAATGCTGTAATGTTTGACTGTTGTAATGTTTGACTGTTGTATTGTTTGACTGTTGTAATGTTTGTTGTTGTAATGTTTGACTGTTGTAATGTTTGTTGTTGTAATGTTTGACTGTTGTATTGTTTGACTGTTGTAATGTTTGTTGTTGTAATGTTTGTTGTTGTAATGTTTGACTGTTGTATTGTTTGTTGTTGTAATGTTTGACTGTTGTAATGTTTGACTGTTGTAATGTTTGACTGTTGTATTGTTTGTTGTTATAATGTTTGACTGTTGTTTGTTGTTGTAATGTTTGACTGTTGTAATGTTTGACTGTTGTAATGTTTGTTGTTGTAATGTTTGACTGGTGTAATGTTTGACTGTTGTAATGTTTGTTGTTGTAATGTTTGACTGTTTTAATGTTTGTTGTTGTAATGTTTGTTGTTTTAATGTTTGACTCTTGTAATGTTTGACTGTTGTATTGTTTGACTGTTGTAATGTTTGACTGTTGTAATGTTTGACTGTTGTAATGTTTGTTGTTGTAATGTTTGTTATTGTAATGTTTGACTGTTGTATTGTTTGTTGTTGTAATGTTTGTTGTTGTAATATTTGTTGCTGTAATGTTTGACTGTTGTATATGTTTGACTGTTGTAATGTTTGACTGTTGTATTGTTTGTTGTTGTAATGTTTGACTGTTGTAATGTTTGTTGTTGTAATGTTTGACTGTTGTATTGTTTGACTGTTGTATTGTTTGACTGTTGTAATGTTTGACTGTTGTAATGTTTGACTGTTGTATTGTTTGACTGTTGTAATGTTTGACTGTTGTAATGTTTGACTATTGTAATGTTTGACTGTTGTATTGTTTGTTGTTGTAATGTTTGACTGTTGTAATGTTTGTTGTTGTAATGTTTGACTGTTGTATTGTTTGACTGTTGTAATGTTTGTTGTTGTATTGTTTGACTGTTGTAAAGTTTGACTGTTGTAATGTTTGTTGTTGTAATGTTTGACTGTTGTAATGTTTGTTGCTGTAATGTTTGTTGCTGTAATGTTTGACTGTTGTAATGTTTGACTGTTGTAATGCTTGTTGTTTTAATGTTTGACTGTTGTAATATTTGACTGTTGTAATATTTGACTGTTGTAATGTTTGTTGTTGTAATGTTTGACTGTTGTAATGTTTGTTGTTGTAATGTTTGACTGTTGTAATGTTTGACTGTTGTAATGTTTGACGTTGTAATGTTTGACTGTTGTAATGTTTGACTGTTGTAATGTTTGTTGTTGTAATGTTTGACTGTTGTAATGTTTGTTGTTGTAATGTTTGTTGTTGTAATGTTTGTTGTTGTAATGTTTGACTGTTGTAATGTTTGACTGTTGTAATGTTTGACTGTTGTAATGTTTGTTGTTGTATTATTTGACTGTTGTAATGTTTGACTGTTGTAATGTTTGACTGTTGTATTGTTTGACTGTTGTAATGTTTGACTGTTGTAATGTTTGACTGTTGTAATGTTTGACTGTTGTAATGTTTGACTGTTGTATTGTTTGTTGTTGTAATGTTTGACTGTTGTAATGTTTGACTGTTGTAATGTTTGACTGTTGTATTGTTTGTTGTTGTAATGTTTGACTGTTGTAATGTTTGACTGCTGTAATGTTTGACTGTTGTAATGTCTGACTGTTGTAATGTTTGTTGCTGTAATGTTTGTTGATGTATTGTTTGACTGTTGTAATGTTTGACTGTTGTAATGTTTGTTGTTGTATTGTTTGACTGTTGTAATGTTTGACTGTTGTAATGTTTGTTGTTGTAATGTTTGACTGTTGTATTGTTTGACTGTTGTACTGTTTGACTGTTGTAATGTTTGTTGTTGTAATGTTTGACTGTTGTAATGTTTGTTGTTGTAATGTTTGACTGTTGTAATGTTTGTTGTTGTAATGTTTGTTGTTGTAATGTTTGTTGTTGTAATGTTTGACTGTTGTAATGTTTGACTGTTGTATTGTTTGTTGTTGTAATGTTTGACTGTTGTATTGTTTGTTGTTGTATTGTTTGTTGTTGTAATGTTTGACTGTTGTAATGTTTGACTGCTGTAATGTTTGACTGTTGTAATGTCTGACTGTTGTAATGTTTGTTGCTGTAATGTTTGTTGATGTATTGTTTGACTGTTGTAATGTTTGACTGTTGTAATGTTTGTTGTTGTATTGTTTGACTGTTGTAATGTTTGACTGTTGTAATGTTTGTTGTTGTAATGTTTGACTGTTGTATTGTTTGACTGTTGTACTGTTTGACTGTTGTAATGTTTGTTGTTGTAATGTTTGACTGTTGTAATGTTTGTTGTTGTAATGTTTGACTGTTGTAATGTTTGACTGTTGTAATGTTTGACATTGTAATGTTTGACTGTTGTAATGTTTGACTGTTGTAATGTTTGTTGTTGTAATGTTTGACTGTTGTAATGTTTTTTGTTGTAATGTTTGTTGTTGTAATGTTTGTTGTTGTAATGTTTGACTGTTGTAATGTTTGACTGTTGTATTGTTTGTTGTTGTAATGTTTGACTGTTGTATTGTTTGTTGTTGTATTGTTTGTTGTTGTAATGTTTGACTGTTGTAATGTTTGACTGCTGTAATGTTTGACTGTTGTAATGTCTGACTGTTGTAATGTTTGTTGCTGTAATGTTTGTTGATGTATTGTTTGACTGTTGTAATGTTTGACTGTTGTAATGTTTGTTGTTGTATTGTTTGACTGTTGTAATGTTTGACTGTTGTACTGTTTGACTGTTGTAATGTTTGTTGTTGTAATGTTTGACTGTTGTATTGTTTGACTGTTGTAATGTTTGTTGTTGTAATGTTTGTTATTGTAATGTTTGACTGTTGTATTGTTTGTTGTTGTAATGTTTGTTGTTGTAATATTTGTTGCTGTAATGTTTGACTGTTGTATATGTTTGACTGTTGTAATGTTTGACTGTTGTATTGTTTGTTGTTGTAATGTTTGACTGTTGTAATGTTTGTTGTTGTAATGTTTGACTGTTGTATTGTTTGACTGTTGTATTGTTTGACTGTTGTAATGTTTGACTGTTGTAATGTTTGACTGTTGTATTGTTTGACTGTTGTAATGTTTGACTGTTGTAATGTTTGACTATTGTAATGTTTGACTGTTGTATTGTTTGTTGTTGTAATGTTTGACTGTTGTAATGTTTGTTGTTGTAATGTTTGACTGTTGTATTGTTTGACTGTTGTAATGTTTGTTGTTGTATTGTTTGACTGTTGTAATGTTTGACTGTTGTAATGTTTGTTGTTGTAATGTTTGACTGTTGTAATGTTTGTTGCTGTAATGTTTGTTGCTGTAATGTTTGACTGTTGTAATGTTTGACTGTTGTAATGCTTGTTGTTTTAATGTTTGACTGTTGTAATATTTGACTGTTGTAATATTTGACTGTTGTAATGTTTGTTGTTGTAATGTTTGACTGTTGTAATGTTTGTTGTTGTAATGTTTGACTGTTGTAATGTTTGACTGTTGTAATGTTTGACGTTGTAATGTTTGACTGTTGTAATGTTTGACTGTTGTAATGTTTGTTGTTGTAATGTTTGACTGTTGTAATGTTTGTTGTTGTAATGTTTGTTGTTGTAATGTTTGTTGTTGTAATGTTTGACTGTTGTAATGTTTGACTGTTGTAATGTTTGACTGTTGTAATGTTTGTTGTTGTATTATTTGACTGTTGTAATGTTTGACTGTTGTAATGTTTGACTGTTGTATTGTTTGACTGTTGTAATGTTTGACTGTTGTAATGTTTGACTGTTGTAATGTTTGACTGTTGTATTGTTTGTTGTTGTAATGTTTGACTGTTGTAATGTTTGACTGTTGTAATATTTGACTGTTGTATTGTTTGTTGTTGTAATGTTTGACTGTTGTAATGTTTGACTGCTGTAATGTTTGACTGTTGTAATGTCTGACTGTTGTAATGTTTGTTGCTGTAATGTTTGTTGATGTATTGTTTGACTGTTGTAATGTTTGACTGTTGTAATGTTTGTTGTTGTATTGTTTGACTGTTGTAATGTTTGACTGTTGTAATGTTTGTTGTTGTAATGTTTGACTGTTGTATTGTTTGACTGTTGTACTGTTTGACTGTTGTATTGTTTGTTGTTGTAATGTTTGACTGTTGTAATGTTTGTTGTTGTAATGTTTGACTGTTGTATTGTTTGACTGTTGTATTGTTTGACTGTTGTAATGTTTGACTGTTGTAATGTTTGACTGTTGTATTGTTTGACTGTTGTAATGTTTGACTGTTGTAATGTTTGACTATTGTAATGTTTGACTGTTGTATTGTTTGTTGTTGTAATGTTTGACTGTTGTAATGTTTGTTGTTGTAATGTTTGACTGTTGTATTGTTTGACTGTTGTAATGTTTGTTGTTGTATTGTTTGACTGTTGTAATGTTTGACTGTTGTAATGTTTGTTGTTGTAATGTTTGACTGTTGTAATGTTTGTTGCTGTAATGTTTGTTGCTGTAATGTTTGACTGTTGTAATGTTTGACTGTTGTAATGCTTGTTGTTTTAATGTTTGACTGTTGTAATATTTGACTGTTGTAATATTTGACTGTTGTAATGTTTGTTGTTGTAATGTTTGACTGTTGTAATGTTTGTTGTTGTAATGTTTGACTGTTGTAATGTTTGACTGTTGTAATGTTTGACGTTGTAATGTTTGACTGTTGTAATGTTTGACTGTTGTAATGTTTGTTGTTGTAATGTTTGACTGTTGTAATGTTTGTTGTTGTAATGTTTGTTGTTGTAATGTTTGTTGTTGTAATGTTTGACTGTTGTAATGTTTGACTGTTGTAATGTTTGACTGTTGTAATGTTTGTTGTTGTATTATTTGACTGTTGTAATGTTTGACTGTTGTAATGTTTGACTGTTGTATTGTTTGACTGTTGTAATGTTTGACTGTTGTAATGTTTGACTGTTGTAATGTTTGACTGTTGTATTGTTTGTTGTTGTAATGTTTGACTGTTGTAATGTTTGACTGTTGTAATATTTGACTGTTGTATTGTTTGTTGTTGTAATGTTTGACTGTTGTAATGTTTGACTGCTGTAATGTTTGACTGTTGTAATGTCTGACTGTTGTAATGTTTGTTGCTGTAATGTTTGTTGATGTATTGTTTGACTGTTGTAATGTTTGACTGTTGTAATGTTTGTTGTTGTATTGTTTGACTGTTGTAATGTTTGACTGTTGTAATGTTTGTTGTTGTAATGTTTGACTGTTGTATTGTTTGACTGTTGTACTGTTTGACTGTTGTAATGTTTGTTGTTGTAATGTTTGACTGTTGTAATGTTTGTTGTTGTAATGTTTGACTGTTGTAATGTTTGACTGTTGTAATGTTTGACATTGTAATGTTTGACTGTTGTAATGTTTGACTGTTGTAATGTTTGTTGTTGTAATGTTTGACTGTTGTAATGTTTGTTGTTGTAATGTTTGTTGTTGTAATGTTTGTTGTTGTAATGTTTGACTGTTGTAATGTTTGACTGTTGTATTGTTTGTTGTTGTAATGTTTGACTGTTGTATTGTTTGTTGTTGTATTGTTTGTTGTTGTAATGTTTGACTGTTGTAATGTTTGACTGCTGTAATGTTTGACTGTTGTAATGTCTGACTGTTGTAATGTTTGTTGCTGTAATGTTTGTTGATGTATTGTTTGACTGTTGTAATGTTTGACTGTTGTAATGTTTGTTGTTGTATTGTTTGACTGTTGTAATGTTTGACTGTTGTACTGTTTGACTGTTGTAATGTTTGTTGTTGTAATGTTTGACTGTTGTATTGTTTGACTGTTGTAATGTTTGACTGTTGTAATGTTTGACTGTTGTAATGTTTGTTGTTGTAATGTTTGTTGTTGTAATGTTTGACTGTTGTAATGTTTGACTGTTGTAATGTTTGACTGTTGTAATGTTTGTTGTTGTAATGTTTGACTGTTGTAATGTTTGTTGTTGTAATGTTTGTTGTTGTAATGTTTGTTGTTGTAATGTTTGACTGTTGTAATGTTTGTTGTTGTAATGTTTGTTGTTGTAATGTTTGACTGTTGTAATGTTTGTTGTTGTAATGTTTGACTGTTGTATTGTTTGTTGTTGTAATGTTTGACTGTTGTAATGTTTGTTGTTGTTATGTTTGACTGTTGTAATGTTTGTTGTTGTAATGTTTGACTGTTGTATTGTTTGACTGTTGTAATGTTTGACTGTTGTAATGTTTGACTGTTGTAATGTTTGACTGTTTGACTGTTGTACTGTTTGACTGTTGTAATGTTTGTTGTTGTAATGTTTGACTGTTGTAATGTTTGTTGTAATGTTTGACTGTTGTAATGTTTGTTGTTGTAATGTTTGTTATTGTAATGTTTGTTGTTGTAATGTTTGTTGTTGTAATGTTTGTTGTTGTAATGTTTGTTGTTGTAATGTTTGACTGTTGTATTGTTTGTTGTTGTAATATTTGACTGTTGTAATGTTTGTTGTTGTAATGTTTGAATGCTGTAATGTTTGACTGTTGTAATGTTTGACTGTTGTATTGTTTGACTGTTGTAATGTTTGTTGTTGTAATGTTTGACTGTTGTAATGTTTGTTGTTGTAATGTTTGACTGTTGTATTGTTTGACTGTTGTAATGTTTGTTGTTGTAATGTTTGTTGTTGTAATGTTTGACTGTTGTATTGTTTGTTGTTGTAATGTTTGACTGTTGTAATGTTTGACTGTTGTAATGTTTGACTGTTGTATTGTTTGTTGTTATAATGTTTGACTGTTGTTTGTTGTTGTAATGTTTGACTGTTGTAATGTTTGACTGTTGTAATGTTTGTTGTTGTAATGTTTGACTGGTGTAATGTTTGACTGTTGTAATGTTTGTTGTTGTAATGTTTGACTGTTTTAATGTTTGTTGTTGTAATGTTTGTTGTTTTAATGTTTGACTCTTGTAATGTTTGACTGTTGTATTGTTTGACTGTTGTAATGTTTGACTGTTGTAATGTTTGACTGTTGTAATGTTTGTTGTTGTAATGTTTGTTATTGTAATGTTTGACTGTTGTATTGTTTGTTGTTGTAATGTTTGTTGTTGTAATATTTGTTGCTGTAATGTTTGACTGTTGTATGTTTGACTGTTGTAATGTTTGACTGTTGTATTGTTTGTTGTTGTAATGTTTGACTGTTGTAATGTTTGTTGTTGTAATGTTTGACTGTTGTATTGTTTGACTGTTGTATTGTTTGACTGTTGTAATGTTTGACTGTTGTAATGTTTGACTGTTGTATTGTTTGACTGTTGTAATGTTTGACTGTTGTAATGTTTGACTATTGTAATGTTTGACTGTTGTATTGTTTGTTGTTGTAATGTTTGACTGTTGTAATGTTTGTTGTTGTAATGTTTGACTGTTGTATTGTTTGACTGTTGTAATGTTTGTTGTTGTATTGTTTGACTGTTGTAATGTTTGACTGTTGTAATGTTTGTTGTTGTAATGTTTGACTGTTGTAATGTTTGTTGCTGTAATGTTTGTTGCTGTAATGTTTGACTGTTGTAATGTTTGACTGTTGTAATGCTTGTTGTTTTAATGTTTGACTGTTGTAATATTTGACTGTTGTAATATTTGACTGTTGTAATGTTTGTTGTTGTAATGTTTGACTGTTGTAATGTTTGTTGTTGTAATGTTTGACTGTTGTAATGTTTGACTGTTGTAATGTTTGACGTTGTAATGTTTGACTGTTGTAATGTTTGACTGTTGTAATGTTTGTTGTTGTAATGTTTGACTGTTGTAATGTTTGTTGTTGTAATGTTTGTTGTTGTAATGTTTGTTGTTGTAATGTTTGACTGTTGTAATGTTTGACTGTTGTAATGTTTGACTGTTGTAATGTTTGTTGTTGTATTATTTGACTGTTGTAATGTTTGACTGTTGTAATGTTTGACTGTTGTATTGTTTGACTGTTGTAATGTTTGACTGTTGTAATGTTTGACTGTTGTAATGTTTGACTGTTGTAATGTTTGACTGTTGTATTGTTTGTTGTTGTAATGTTTGACTGTTGTAATGTTTGACTGTTGTAATGTTTGACTGTTGTATTGTTTGTTGTTGTAATGTTTGACTGTTGTATTGTTTGACTGCTGTAATGTTTGACTGTTGTAATGTCTGACTGTTGTAATGTTTGTTGCTGTAATGTTTGTTGATGTATTGTTTGACTGTTGTAATGTTTGACTGTTGTAATGTTTGTTGTTGTATTGTTTGACTGTTGTAATGTTTGACTGTTGTAATGTTTGTTGTTGTAATGTTTGACTGTTGTATTGTTTGACTGTTGTACTGTTTGACTGTTGTAATGTTTGTTGTTGTAATGTTTGACTGTTGTAATGTTTGTTGTTGTAATGTTTGACTGTTGTAATGTTTGACTGTTGTAATGTTTGACATTGTAATGTTTGACTGTTGTAATGTTTGACTGTTGTAATGTTTGTTGTTGTAATGTTTGACTGTTGTAATGTTTGTTGTTGTAATGTTTGTTGTTGTAATGTTTGTTGTTGTAATGTTTGACTGTTGTAATGTTTGACTGTTGTATTGTTTGTTGTTGTAATGTTTGACTGTTGTATTGTTTGTTGTTGTATTGTTTGTTGTTGTAATGTTTGACTGTTGTAATGTTTGACTGCTGTAATGTTTGACTGTTGTAATGTCTGACTGTTGTAATGTTTGTTGCTGTAATGTTTGTTGATGTATTGTTTGAATGTTGTAATGTTTGACTGTTGTAATGTTTGTTGTTGTATTGTTTGACTGTTGTAATGTTTGACTGTTGTACTGTTTGACTGTTGTAATGTTTGTTGTTGTAATGTTTGACTGTTGTATTGTTTGACTGTTGTAATGTTTGTTGTTGTAATATTTGTTATTGTAATGTTTGACTGTTGTATTGTTTGTTGTTGTAATGTTTGTTGTTGTAATATTTGTTGCTGTAATGTTTGACTGTTGTATATGTTTGACTGTTGTAAAGTTTGACTGTTGTATTGTTTGTTGTTGTAATGTTTGACTGTTGTAATGTTTGTTTTTGTAATGTTTGACTGTTGTATTGTTTGACTGTTGTATTGTTTGACTGTTGTAATGTTTGACTGTTGTAATGTTTGACTGTTGTATTGTTTGACTGTTGTAATGTTTGACTGTTGTAATGTTTGACTATTGTAATGTTTGACTGTTGTATTGTTTGTTGTTGTAATGTTTGACTGTTGTAATGTTTGTTGTTGTAATGTTTGACTGTTGTATTGTTTGACTGTTGTAATGTTTGTTGTTGTATTGTTTGACTGTTGTAATGTTTGACTGTTGTAATGTTTGTTGTTGTAATGTTTGACTGTTGTAATGTTTGTTGCTGTAATGTTTGTTGCTGTAATGTTTGACTGTTGTAATGTTTGACTGTTGTAATGCTTGTTGTTTTAATGTTTGACTGTTGTAATATTTGACTGTTGTAATATTTGACTGTTGTAATGTTTGTTGTTGTAATGTTTGACTGTTGTAATGTTTGTTGTTGTAATGTTTGACTGTTGTAATGTTTGACTGTTGTAATGTTTGACGTTGTAATGTTTGACTGTTGTAATGTTTGACTGTTGTAATGTTTGTTGTTTTAATGTTTGACTGTTGTAATATTTGACTGTTGTAATATTTGACTGTTGTAATGTTTGTTGTTGTAATGTTTGACTGTTGTAATGTTTGTTGTTGTAATGTTTGACTGTTGTAATGTTTGACTGTTGTAATGTTTGACGTTGTAATGTTTGACTGTTGTAATGTTTGACTGTTGTAATGTTTGTTGTTTTAATGTTTGACTGTTGTAATGTTTGTTGTTGTAATGTTTGTTGTTGTAATGTTTGTTGTTGTAATGTTTGACTGTTGTAATGTTTGACTGTTGTAATGTTTGACTGTTGTAATGTTTGTTGTTGTATTATTTGACTGTTGTAATGTTTGACTGTTGTAATGTTTGACTGTTGTATTGTTTGACTGTTGTAATGTTTGACTGTTGTAATGTTTGACTGTTGTAATGTTTGACTGTTGTAATGTTTGACTGTTGTATTGTTTGTTGTTGTAATGTTTGACTGTTGTAATGTTTGACTGTTGTAATGTTTGACTGTTGTATTGTTTGTTGTTGTAATGTTTGACTGTTGTAATGTTTGACTGCTGTAATGTTTGACTGTTGTAATGTCTGACTGTTGTAATGTTTGTTGCTGTAATGTTTGTTTATGTATTGTTTGACTGTTGTAATGTTTGACTGTTGTAATGTTTGTTGTTGTATTGTTTGACTGTTGTAATGTTTGACTGTTGTAATGTTTGTTGTTGTAATGTTTGACTGTTGTATTGTTTGACTGTTGTAATGTTTGACTGTTGTATTGTTTGTTGTTGTAATGTTTGACTGTTGTAATGTTTGACTGCTGTAATGTTTGACTGTTGTAATGTCTGACTGTTGTAATGTTTGTTGCTGTAATGTTTGTTGATGTATTGTTTGACTGTTGTAATGTTTGACTGTTGTAATGTTTGTTGTTGTATTGTTTGACTGTTGTAATGTTTGACTGTTGTAATGTTTGTTGTTGTAATGTTTGACTGTTGTATTGTTTGACTGTTGTACTGTTTGACTGTTGTAATGTTTGTTGTTGTAATGTTTGACTGTTGTAATGTTTGTTGTTGTAATGTTTGACTGTTGTAATGTTTGACTGTTGTAATGTTTGACATTGTAATGTTTGACTGTTGTAATGTTTGACTGTTGTAATGTTTGTTGTTGTAATGTTTGACTGTTGTAATGTTTGTTGTTGTAATGTTTGTTGTTGTAATGTTTGTTGTTGTAATGTTTGACTGTTGTAATGTTTGACTGTTGTATTGTTTGTTGTTGTAATGTTTGACTGTTGTATTGTTTGTTGTTGTATTGTTTGTTGTTGTAATGTTTGACTGTTGTAATGTTTGACTGCTGTAATGTTTGACTGTTGTATTGTCTGACTGTTGTAATGTTTGTTGCTGTAATGTTTGTTGATGTATTGTTTGAATGTTGTAATGTTTGACTGTTGTAATGTTTGTTGTTGTATTGTTTGACTGTTGTAATGTTTGACTGTTGTACTGTTTGACTGTTGTAATGTCTGTTGTTGTAATGTTTGACTGTTGTATTGTTTGACTGTTGTAATGTTTGTTGTTGTAATGTTTGTTATTGTAATGTTTGACTGTTGTATTGTTTGTTGTTGTAATGTTTGTTGTTGTAATATTTGTTGCTGTAATGTTTGACTGTTGTATATGTTTGACTGTTGTAAAGTTTGACTGTTGTATTGTTTGTTGTTGTAATGTTTGACTGTTGTAATGTTTGTTTTTGTAATGTTTGACTGTTGTATTGTTTGACTGTTGTATTGTTTGACTGTTGTAATGTTTGACTGTTGTAATGTTTGACTGTTGTATTGTTTGACTGTTGTAATGTTTGACTGTTGTAATGTTTGACTATTGTAATGTTTGACTGTTGTATTGTTTGTTGTTGTAATGTTTGACTGTTGTAATGTTTGTTGTTGTAATGTTTGACTGTTGTATTGTTTGACTGTTGTAATGTTTGTTGTTGTATTGTTTGACTGTTGTAATGTTTGACTGTTGTAATGTTTGTTGTTGTAATGTTTGACTGTTGTAATGTTTGTTGCTGTAATGTTTGTTGCTGTAATGTTTGACTGTTGTAATGTTTGACTGTTGTAATGCTTGTTGTTTTAATGTTTGACTGTTGTAATATTTGACTGTTGTAATATTTGACTGTTGTAATGTTTGTTGTTGTAATGTTTGACTGTTGTAATGTTTGTTGTTGTAATGTTTGACTGTTGTAATGTTTGACTGTTGTAATGTTTGACGTTGTAATGTTTGACTGTTGTAATGTTTGACTGTTGTAATGTTTGTTGTTTTAATGTTTGACTGTTGTAATATTTGACTGTTGTAATATTTGACTGTTGTAATGTTTGTTGTTGTAATGTTTGACTGTTGTAATGTTTGTTGTTGTAATGTTTGACTGTTGTAATGTTTGACTGTTGTAATGTTTGACGTTGTAATGTTTGACTGTTGTAATGTTTGACTGTTGTAATGTTTGTTGTTGTAATGTTTGACTGTTGTAATGTTTGTTGTTGTAATGTTTGTTGTTGTAATGTTTGTTGTTGTAATGTTTGACTGTTGTAATGTTTGACTGTTGTAATGTTTGACTGTTGTAATGTTTGTTGTTGTATTATTTGACTGTTGTAATGTTTGACTGTTGTAATGTTTGACTGTTGTATTGTTTGACTGTTGTAATGTTTGACTGTTGTAATGTTTGACTGTTGTAATGTTTGACTGTTGTAATGTTTGACTGTTGTATTGTTTGTTGTTGTAATGTTTGACTGTTGTAATGTTTGACTGTTGTAATGTTTGACTGTTGTATTGTTTGTTGTTGTAATGTTTGACTGTTGTAATGTTTGACTGCTGTAATGTTTGACTGTTGTAATGTCTGACTGTTGTAATGTTTGTTGCTGTAATGTTTGTTGATGTATTGTTTGACTGTTGTAATGTTTGACTGTTGTAATGTTTGTTGTTGTATTGTTTGACTGTTGTAATGTTTGACTGTTGTAATGTTTGTTGTTGTAATGTTTGACTGTTGTATTGTTTGACTGTTGTACTGTTTGACTGTTGTAATGTTTGTTGTTGTAATGTTTGACTGTTGTAATGTTTGTTGTTGTAATGTTTGACTGTTGTAATGTTTGACTGTTGTAATGTTTGACATTGTAATGTTTGACTGTTGTAATGTTTGACTGTTGTAATGTTTGTTGTTGTAATGTTTGACTGTTGTAATGTTTGTTGTTGTAATGTTTGTTGTTGTAATGTTTGTTGTTGTAATGTTTGACTGTTGTAATGTTTGACTGTTGTATTGTTTGTTGTTGTAATGTTTGACTGTTGTATTGTTTGTTGTTGTAATGTTTGACTGTTGTAATGTTTGACTGCTGTAATGTTTGACTGTTGTAATGTCTGACTGTTGTAATGTTTGTTGCTGTAATGTTTGTTGATGTATTGTTTGAATGTTGTAATGTTTGACTGTTGTAATGTTTGTTGTTGTATTGTTTGACTGTTGTAATGTTTGACTGTTGTACTGTTTGACTGTTGTAATGTTTGTTGTTGTAATGTTTGACTGTTGTATTGTTTGACTGTTGTAATGTTTGTTGTTGTAATATTTGTTATTGTAATGTTTGACTGTTGTATTGTTTGTTGTTGTAATGTTTGTTGTTGTAATATTTGTTGCTGTAATGTTTGACTGTTGTATATGTTTGACTGTTGTAAAGTTTGACTGTTGTATTGTTTGTTGTTGTAATGTTTGACTGTTGTAATGTTTGTTTTTGTAATGTTTGACTGTTGTATTGTTTGACTGTTGTATTGTTTGACTGTTGTAATGTTTGACTGTTGTAATGTTTGACTGTTGTATTGTTTGACTGTTGTAATGTTTGACTGTTGTAATGTTTGACTATTGTAATGTTTGACTGTTGTATTGTTTGTTGTTGTAATGTTTGACTGTTGTAATGTTTGTTGTTGTAATGTTTGACTGTTGTATTGTTTGACTGTTGTAATGTTTGTTGTTGTATTGTTTGACTGTTGTAATGTTTGACTGTTGTAATGTTTGTTGTTGTAATGTTTGACTGTTGTAATGTTTGTTGCTGTAATGTTTGTTGCTGTAATGTTTGACTGTTGTAATGTTTGACTGTTGTAATGCTTGTTGTTTTAATGTTTGACTGTTGTAATATTTGACTGTTGTAATATTTGACTGTTGTAATGTTTGTTGTTGTAATGTTTGACTGTTGTAATGTTTGTTGTTGTAATGTTTGACTGTTGTAATGTTTGACTGTTGTAATGTTTGACGTTGTAATGTTTGACTGTTGTAATGTTTGACTGTTGTAATGTTTGTTGTTTTAATGTTTGACTGTTGTAATATTTGACTGTTGTAATATTTGACTGTTGTAATGTTTGTTGTTGTAATGTTTGACTGTTGTAATGTTTGTTGTTGTAATGTTTGACTGTTGTAATGTTTGACGTTGTAATGTTTGACTGTTGTAATGTTTGACTGTTGTAATGTTTGTTGTTTTAATGTTTGACTGTTGTAATATTTGACTGTTGTAATATTTGACTGTTGTAATGTTTGTTGTTGTAATGTTTGACTGTTGTAATGTTTGTTGTTGTAATGTTTGACTGTTGTAATGTTTGACTGTTGTAATGTTTGACGTTGTAATGTTTGACTGTTGTAATGTTTGACTGTTGTAATGTTTGTTGTTTTAATGTTTGACTGTTGTAATGTTTGTTGTTGTAATGTTTGTTGTTGTAATGTTTGTTGTTGTAATGTTTGACTGTTGTAATGTTTGACTGTTGTAATGTTTGACTGTTGTAATGTTTGTTGTTGTATTATTTGACTGTTGTAATGTTTGACTGTTGTAATGTTTGACTGTTGTATTGTTTGACTGTTGTAATGTTTGACTGTTGTAATGTTTGACTGTTGTAATGTTTGACTGTTGTAATGTTTGACTGTTGTATTGTTTGTTGTTGTAATGTTTGACTGTTGTAATGTTTGACTGTTGTAATGTTTGACTGTTGTATTGTTTGTTGTTGTAATGTTTGACTGTTGTAATGTTTGACTGCTGTAATGTTTGACTGTTGTAATGTCTGACTGTTGTAATGTTTGTTGCTGTAATGTTTGTTTATGTATTGTTTGACTGTTGTAATGTTTGACTGTTGTAATGTTTGTTGTTGTATTGTTTGACTGTTGTAATGTTTGACTGTTGTAATGTTTGTTGTTGTAATGTTTGACTGTTGTATTGTTTGACTGTTGTAATGTTTGACTGTTGTATTGTTTGTTGTTGTAATGTTTGACTGTTGTAATGTTTGACTGCTGTAATGTTTGACTGTTGTAATGTCTGACTGTTGTAATGTTTGTTGCTGTAATGTTTGTTGATGTATTGTTTGACTGTTGTAATGTTTGACTGTTGTAATGTTTGTTGTTGTATTGTTTGACTGTTGTAATGTTTGACTGTTGTAATGTTTGTTGTTGTAATGTTTGACTGTTGTATTGTTTGACTGTTGTACTGTTTGACTGTTGTAATGTTTGTTGTTGTAATGTTTGACTGTTGTAATGTTTGTTGTTGTAATGTTTGACTGTTGTAATGTTTGACTGTTGTAATGTTTGACATTGTAATGTTTGACTGTTGTAATGTTTGACTGTTGTAATGTTTGTTGTTGTAATGTTTGACTGTTGTAATGTTTGTTGTTGTAATGTTTGTTGTTGTAATGTTTGTTGTTGTAATGTTTGACTGTTGTAATGTTTGACTGTTGTATTGTTTGTTGTTGTAATGTTTGACTGTTGTATTGTTTGTTGTTGTATTGTTTGTTGTTGTAATGTTTGACTGTTGTAATGTTTGACTGCTGTAATGTTTGACTGTTGTATTGTCTGACTGTTGTAATGTTTGTTGCTGTAATGTTTGTTGATGTATTGTTTGAATGTTGTAATGTTTGACTGTTGTAATGTTTGTTGTTGTATTGTTTGACTGTTGTAATGTTTGACTGTTGTACTGTTTGACTGTTGTAATGTCTGTTGTTGTAATGTTTGACTGTTGTATTGTTTGACTGTTGTAATGTTTGTTGTTGTAATGTTTGTTATTGTAATGTTTGACTGTTGTATTGTTTGTTGTTGTAATGTTTGTTGTTGTAATATTTGTTGCTGTAATGTTTGACTGTTGTATATGTTTGACTGTTGTAAAGTTTGACTGTTGTATTGTTTGTTGTTGTAATGTTTGACTGTTGTAATGTTTGTTTTTGTAATGTTTGACTGTTGTATTGTTTGACTGTTGTATTGTTTGACTGTTGTAATGTTTGACTGTTGTAATGTTTGACTGTTGTATTGTTTGACTGTTGTAATGTTTGACTGTTGTAATGTTTGACTATTGTAATGTTTGACTGTTGTATTGTTTGTTGTTGTAATGTTTGACTGTTGTAATGTTTGTTGTTGTAATGTTTGACTGTTGTATTGTTTGACTGTTGTAATGTTTGTTGTTGTATTGTTTGACTGTTGTAATGTTTGACTGTTGTAATGTTTGTTGTTGTAATGTTTGACTGTTGTAATGTTTGTTGCTGTAATGTTTGTTGCTGTAATGTTTGACTGTTGTAATGTTTGACTGTTGTAATGCTTGTTGTTTTAATGTTTGACTGTTGTAATATTTGACTGTTGTAATATTTGACTGTTGTAATGTTTGTTGTTGTAATGTTTGACTGTTGTAATGTTTGTTGTTGTAATGTTTGACTGTTGTAATGTTTGACTGTTGTAATGTTTGACGTTGTAATGTTTGACTGTTGTAATGTTTGACTGTTGTAATGTTTGTTGTTTTAATGTTTGACTGTTGTAATATTTGACTGTTGTAATATTTGACTGTTGTAATGTTTGTTGTTGTAATGTTTGACTGTTGTAATGTTTGTTGTTGTAATGTTTGACTGTTGTAATGTTTGACTGTTGTAATGTTTGACGTTGTAATGTTTGACTGTTGTAATGTTTGACTGTTGTAATGTTTGTTGTTGTAATGTTTGACTGTTGTAATGTTTGTTGTTGTAATGTTTGTTGTTGTAATGTTTGTTGTTGTAATGTTTGACTGTTGTAATGTTTGACTGTTGTAATGTTTGACTGTTGTAATGTTTGTTGTTGTATTATTTGACTGTTGTAATGTTTGACTGTTGTAATGTTTGACTGTTGTATTGTTTGACTGTTGTAATGTTTGACTGTTGTAATGTTTGACTGTTGTAATGTTTGACTGTTGTAATGTTTGACTGTTGTATTGTTTGTTGTTGTAATGTTTGACTGTTGTAATGTTTGACTGTTGTAATGTTTGACTGTTGTATTGTTTGTTGTTGTAATGTTTGACTGTTGTAATGTTTGACTGCTGTAATGTTTGACTGTTGTAATGTCTGACTGTTGTAATGTTTGTTGCTGTAATGTTTGTTGATGTATTGTTTGACTGTTGTAATGTTTGACTGTTGTAATGTTTGTTGTTGTATTGTTTGACTGTTGTAATGTTTGACTGTTGTAATGTTTGTTGTTGTAATGTTTGACTGTTGTATTGTTTGACTGTTGTACTGTTTGACTGTTGTAATGTTTGTTGTTGTAATGTTTGACTGTTGTAATGTTTGTTGTTGTAATGTTTGACTGTTGTAATGTTTGACTGTTGTAATGTTTGACATTGTAATGTTTGACTGTTGTAATGTTTGACTGTTGTAATGTTTGTTGTTGTAATGTTTGACTGTTGTAATGTTTGTTGTTGTAATGTTTGTTGTTGTAATGTTTGTTGTTGTAATGTTTGACTGTTGTAATGTTTGACTGTTGTATTGTTTGTTGTTGTAATGTTTGACTGTTGTATTGTTTGTTGTTGTAATGTTTGACTGTTGTAATGTTTGACTGCTGTAATGTTTGACTGTTGTAATGTCTGACTGTTGTAATGTTTGTTGCTGTAATGTTTGTTGATGTATTGTTTGAATGTTGTAATGTTTGACTGTTGTAATGTTTGTTGTTGTATTGTTTGACTGTTGTAATGTTTGACTGTTGTACTGTTTGACTGTTGTAATGTTTGTTGTTGTAATGTTTGACTGTTGTATTGTTTGACTGTTGTAATGTTTGTTGTTGTAATATTTGTTATTGTAATGTTTGACTGTTGTATTGTTTGTTGTTGTAATGTTTGTTGTTGTAATATTTGTTGCTGTAATGTTTGACTGTTGTATATGTTTGACTGTTGTAAAGTTTGACTGTTGTATTGTTTGTTGTTGTAATGTTTGACTGTTGTAATGTTTGTTTTTGTAATGTTTGACTGTTGTATTGTTTGACTGTTGTATTGTTTGACTGTTGTAATGTTTGACTGTTGTAATGTTTGACTGTTGTATTGTTTGACTGTTGTAATGTTTGACTGTTGTAATGTTTGACTATTGTAATGTTTGACTGTTGTATTGTTTGTTGTTGTAATGTTTGACTGTTGTAATGTTTGTTGTTGTAATGTTTGACTGTTGTATTGTTTGACTGTTGTAATGTTTGTTGTTGTATTGTTTGACTGTTGTAATGTTTGACTGTTGTAATGTTTGTTGTTGTAATGTTTGACTGTTGTAATGTTTGTTGCTGTAATGTTTGTTGCTGTAATGTTTGACTGTTGTAATGTTTGACTGTTGTAATGCTTGTTGTTTTAATGTTTGACTGTTGTAATATTTGACTGTTGTAATATTTGACTGTTGTAATGTTTGTTGTTGTAATGTTTGACTGTTGTAATGTTTGTTGTTGTAATGTTTGACTGTTGTAATGTTTGACTGTTGTAATGTTTGACGTTGTAATGTTTGACTGTTGTAATGTTTGACTGTTGTAATGTTTGTTGTTTTAATGTTTGACTGTTGTAATATTTGACTGTTGTAATATTTGACTGTTGTAATGTTTGTTGTTGTAATGTTTGACTGTTGTAATGTTTGTTGTTGTAATGTTTGACTGTTGTAATGTTTGACTGTTGTAATGTTTGACGTTGTAATGTTTGACTGTTGTAATGTTTGACTGTTGTAATGTTTGTTGTTTTAATGTTTGACTGTTGTAATGTTTGTTGTTGTAATGTTTGTTGTTGTAATGTTTGTTGTTGTAATGTTTGACTGTTGTAATGTTTGACTGTTGTAATGTTTGACTGTTGTAATGTTTGTTGTTGTATTATTTGACTGTTGTAATGTTTGACTGTTGTAATGTTTGACTGTTGTATTGTTTGACTGTTGTAATGTTTGACTGTTGTAATGTTTGACTGTTGTAATGTTTGACTGTTGTAATGTTTGACTGTTGTATTGTTTGTTGTTGTAATGTTTGACTGTTGTAATGTTTGACTGTTGTAATGTTTGACTGTTGTATTGTTTGTTGTTGTAATGTTTGACTGTTGTAATGTTTGACTGCTGTAATGTTTGACTGTTGTAATGTCTGACTGTTGTAATGTTTGTTGCTGTAATGTTTGTTTATGTATTGTTTGACTGTTGTAATGTTTGACTGTTGTAATGTTTGTTGTTGTATTGTTTGACTGTTGTAATGTTTGACTGTTGTAATGTTTGTTGTTGTAATGTTTGACTGTTGTATTGTTTGACTGTTGTAATGTTTGACTGTTGTATTGTTTGTTGTTGTAATGTTTGACTGTTGTAATGTTTGACTGCTGTAATGTTTGACTGTTGTAATGTCTGACTGTTGTAATGTTTGTTGCTGTAATGTTTGTTGATGTATTGTTTGACTGTTGTAATGTTTGACTGTTGTAATGTTTGTTGTTGTATTGTTTGACTGTTGTAATGTTTGACTGTTGTAATGTTTGTTGTTGTAATGTTTGACTGTTGTATTGTTTGACTGTTGTACTGTTTGACTGTTGTAATGTTTGTTGTTGTAATGTTTAACTGTTGTAATGTTTGTTGTTGTAATGTTTGACTGTTGTAATGTTTGACTGTTGTAATGTTTGACATTGTAATGTTTGACTGTTGTAATGTTTGACTGTTGTAATGTTTGTTGTTGTAATGTTTGACTGTTGTAATGTTTGTTGTTGTAATGTTTGTTGTTGTAATGTTTGTTGTTGTAATGTTTGACTGTTGTAATGTTTGACTGTTGTATTGTTTGTTGTTGTAATGTTTGACTGTTGTATTGTTTGTTGTTGTATTGTTTGTTGTTGTAATGTTTGACTGTTGTAATGTTTGACTGCTGTAATGTTTGACTGTTGTAATGTCTGACTGTTGTAATGTTTGTTGCTGTAATGTTTGTTGATGTATTGTTTGAATGTTGTAATGTTTGACTGTTGTAATGTTTGTTGTTGTATTGTTTGACTGTTGTAATGTTTGACTGTTGTACTGTTTGACTGTTGTAATGTTTGTTGTTGTAATGTTTGACTGTTGTATTGTTTGACTGTTGTAATGTTTGTTGTTGTAATGTTTGTTATTGTAATGTTTGACTGTTGTATTGTTTGTTGTTGTAATGTTTGTTGTTGTAATATTTGTTGCTGTAATGTTTGACTGTTGTATATGTTTGACTGTTGTAAAGTTTGACTGTTGTATTGTTTGTTGTTGTAATGTTTGACTGTTGTAATGTTTGTTTTTGTAATGTTTGACTGTTGTATTGTTTGACTGTTGTATTGTTTGACTGTTGTAATGTTTGACTGTTGTAATGTTTGACTGTTGTATTGTTTGACTGTTGTAATGTTTGACTGTTGTAATGTTTGACTATTGTAATGTTTGACTGTTGTATTGTTTGTTGTTGTAATGTTTGACTGTTGTAATGTTTGTTGTTGTAATGTTTGACTGTTGTATTGTTTGACTGTTGTAATGTTTGTTGTTGTATTGTTTGACTGTTGTAATGTTTGACTGTTGTAATGTTTGTTGTTGTAATGTTTGTTGTTGTAATGTTTGTTGTTGTAATGTTTTACTGTTGTAATGTTTGACTGTTGTATTGTTTGTTGTTGTAATGTTTGACTGTTGTATTGTTTGTTGTTGTATTGTTTGTTGTTGTAATGTTTGACTGTTGTAATGTTTGACTGCTGTAATGTTTGACTGTTGTAATGTCTGACTGTTGTAATGTTTGTTGCTGTAATGTTTGTTGATGTATTGTTTGACTGTTGTAATGTTTGACTGTTGTAATGTTTGTTGTTGTATTGTTTGACTGTTGTATTGTTTGACTGTTGTAATGTTTGACTGTTGTAATGTTTGTTGTTGTAATGTTTGACTGTTGTATTGTTTGACTGTTGTAATGTTTGTTGTTGTAATGTTTGATATTGTATTGTTTGACTGTTGTATTGTTTGTTGTTGTAATGTTTGTTGTTGTAATATTTGTTGCTGTAATGTTTGACTGTTGTATATGTTTGACTGTTGTAATGTTTGACTGTTGTATTGTTTGTTGTTGTAATGTTTGACTGTTGTAATGTTTGTTGTTGTAATGTTTGACTGTTGTATTGTTTGACTGTTGTATTGTTTGACTGTTGTAATGTTTGACTGTTGTAATGTTTGACGTTGTATTGTTTGACTGTTGTAATGTTTGACTGTTGTAATGTTTGACTATTGTAATGTTTGACTGTTGTATTGTTTGTTGTTGTAATGTTTGACTGTTGTAATGTTTGTTGTTGTAATGTTTGACTGTTGTATTGTTTGACTGTTGTAATGTTTGTTGTTGTATTGTTTGACTGTTGTAATGTTTGACTGTTGTAATGTTTGTTGTTGTAATGTTTGACTGTTGTAATGTTTGTTGCTGTAATGTTTGTTGCTGTAATGTTTGACTGTTGTAATGTTTGACTGTTGTAATGCTTGTTGTTTTAATGTTTGTCTGTTGTAATATTTGACTGTTGTAATATTTGACTGTTGTAATGTTTGTTGTTGTAATGTTTGACTGTTGTAATGTTTGTTGTTGTAATGTTTGACTGTTGTAATGTTTGACTGTTGTAATGTTTGACGTTGTAATGTTTGACTGTTGTAATGTTTGACTGTTGTAATGTTTGTTGTTGTAATGTTTGACTGTTGTAATGTTTGTTGTTGTAATGTTTGTTGTTGTAATGTTTGTTGTTGTAATGTTTGACTGTTGTAATGTTTGACTGTTGTAATGTTTGACTGTTGTAATGTTTGACTGTTGTAATGTTTGTTGTTGTAATGTTTGACTGTTGTAATGTTTGTTGTTGTAATGTTTGTTGTTGTAATGTTTGTTGTTGTAATGTTTGACTGTTGTAATGTTTGACTGTTGTAATGTTTGACTGTTGTAATGTTTGTTGTTGTATTATTTGACTGTTGTAATGTTTGACTGTTGTAATGTTTGACTGTTGTATTGTTTGACTGTTGTAATGTTTGACTGTTGTAATGTTTGACTGTTGTAATGTTTGACTGTTGTAATGTTTGACTGTTGTATTGTTTGTTGTTGTAATGTTTGACTGTTGTAATGTTTGACTGTTGTAATGTTTGACTGTTGTAATGTTTGACTGCTGTAATGTTTGACTGTTGTAATGTCTGACTGTTGTAATGTTTGTTGCTGTAATGTTTGTTGATGTATTGTTTGACTGTTGTAATGTTTGACTGTTGTAATGTTTGTTGTTGTATTGTTTGACTGTTGTAATGTTTGACTGTTGTAATGTTTGTTGTTGTAATGTTTGACTGTTGTATTGTTTGACTGTTGTACTGTTTGACTGTTGTAATGTTTGTTGTTGTAATGTTTGACTGTTGTAATGTTTGTTGTTGTAATGTTTGACTGTTGTAATGTTTGACTGTTGTAATGTTTGACATTGTAATGTTTGACTGTTGTAATGTTTGACTGTTGTAATGTTTGTTGTTGTAATGTTTGACTGTTGTAATGTTTGTTGTTGTAATGTTTGTTGTTGTAATGTTTGTTGTTGTAATGTTTGACTGTTGTAATGTTTGACTGTTGTATTGTTTGTTGTTGTAATGTTTGACTGTTGTATTGTTTGTTGTTGTATTGTTTGTTGTTGTAATGTTTGACTGTTGTAATGTTTGACTGCTGTAATGTTTGACTGTTGTAATGTCTGACTGTTGTAATGTTTGTTGCTGTAATGTTTGTTGATGTATTGTTTGACTGTTGTAATGTTTGACTGTTGTAATGTTTGTTGTTGTATTGTTTGACTGTTGTAATGTTTGACTGTTGTACTGTTTGACTGTTGTAATGTTTGTTGTTGTAATGTTTGACTGTTGTATTGTTTGACTGTTGTAATGTTTGACTGTTGTAATGTTTGACTGTTGTAATGTTTGTTGTTGTAATGTTTGTTGTTGTAATGTTTGACTGTTGTAATGTTTGACTGTTGTAATGTTTGACTGTTGTAATGTCTGACTGTTGTAATGTTTGTTGCTGTAATGTTTGTTGATGTATTGTTTGACTGTTGTAATGTTTGACTGTTGTAATGTTTGTTGTTGTATTGTTTGACTGTTGTAATGTTTGACTGTTGTAATGTTTGTTGTTGTAATGTTTGACTGTTGTATTGTTTGACTGTTGTACTGTTTGACTGTTGTAATGTTTGTTGTTGTAATGTTTGACTGTTGTAATGTTTGTTGTTGTAATGTTTGACTGTTGTAATGTTTGACTGTTGTATTGTTTGACATTGTAATGTTTGACTGTTGTAATGTTTGACTGTTGTAATGTTTGTTGTTGTAATGTTTGACTGTTGTAATGTTTGTTGTTGTAATGTTTGTTGTTGTAATGTTTGACTGTTGTAATGTTTGACTGTTGTATTGTTTGTTGTTGTAATGTTTGACTGTTGTATTGTTTGTTGTTGTATTGTTTGTTGTTGTAATGTTTGACTGTTGTAATGTTTGACTGCTGTAATGTTTGACTGTTGTAATGTCTGACTGTTGTAATGTTTGTTGCTGTAATGTTTGTTGATGTATTGTTTGACTGTTGTAATGTTTGACTGTTGTAATGTTTGTTGTTGTATTGTTTGACTGTTGTAATGTTTGACTGTTGTACTGTTTGACTGTTGTAATGTTTGTTGTTGTAATGTTTGACTGTTGTATTGTTTGACTGTTGTAATGTTTGACTGTTGTAATGTTTGACTGTTGTAATGTTTGTTGTTGTAATGTTTGTTGTTGTAATGTTTGACTGTTGTAATGTTTGACTGTTGTAATGTTTGACTGTTGTAATGTTTGTTGTTGTAATGTTTGACTGTTGTAATGTTTGTTGTTGTAATGTTTGTTGTTGTAATGTTTGTTGTTGTAATGTTTGACTGTTGTAATGTTTGTTGTTGTAATGTTTGTTGATGTAATGTTTGACTGTTGTAATGTTTGTTGTTGTAATGTTTGACTGTTGTATTGTTTGTTGTTGTAATGTTTGACTGTTGTAATGTTTGTTGTTGTTATGTTTGACTGTTGTAATGTTTGTTGTTGTAATGTTTGACTGTTGTATTGTTTGACTGTTGTAATGTTTGACTGTTGTAATGTTTGACTGTTGTAATGTTTGACTGTTTGACTGTTGTACTGTTTGACTGTTGTAATGTTTGTTGTTGTAATGTTTGACTGTTGTAATGTTTGTTGTAATGTTTGACTGTTGTATTGTTTGACTGTTGTAATGTTTGTTGTTGTAATGTTTGTTGTTGTAATGTTTGTTGTTGTAATGTTTGACTGTTGTAATGTTTGTTTTTGTAATGTTTGTTGTTGTAATGTTTGACTGTTGTAATGTTTGTTGTAATGTTTGACTGTTGTATTGTTTGACTGTTGTAATGTTTGTTGTTGTAATGTTTGACTGTTGTATTGTTTGACTGTTGTATTGTTTGACTGTTGTAATGTTTGACTGTTGTATTGTTTGTTGTTGTAATGTTTGACTGTTGTAATGTTTGTTGTTGTAATGTTTGACTGTTGTATTGTTTGACTGTTGTAATGTTTGACTGTTGTAATGTTTGACTGTTGTAATGTTTGTTGTTGTAATGTTTGTTATTGTAATGTTTGTTGTTGTAATGTTTGTTGTTGTAATGTTTGTTGTTGTAATGTTTGTTGTTGTAATGTTCTACTGTTGTATTGTTTGTTGTTGTAATATTTGACTGTTGTAATGTCTGTTGTTGTAATGTTTGACTGCTGTAATGTTTGACTGTTGTAAAGTTTGACTGTTGTATTGTTTGACTGTTGTAATGTTTGTTGTTGTAATGTTTGACTGTTGTAATGTTTGTTGTTGTAATGTTTGACTGTTGTATTGTTTGACTGTTGTAATGTTTGTTGTTGTAATGTTTGTTGTTGTAATGTTTGACTGTTGTATTGTTTGTTGTTGTAATGTTTGACTGTTGTAATGTTTGACTGTTGTAATGTTTGACTGTTGTATTGTTTGTTGTTGTAATGTTTGACTGTTGTTTGTTGTTGTAATGTTTGACTGTTGTAATGTTTGACTGTTGTAATGTTTGTTGTTGTAATGTTTGACTGGTGTAATGTTTGACTGTTGTAATGTTTGTTGTTGTAATGTTTGACTGTTGTAATGTTTGTTGTTGTAATGTTTGTTGTTGTAATGTTTGACTCTTGTAATGTTTGACTGTTGTATTGTTTGACTGTTGTAATGTTTGACTGTTGTAATGTTTGACTGTTGTAATGTTTGTTGTTGTAATGTTTGTTATTGTAATGTTTGACTGTTGTATTGTTTGTTGTTGTAATGTTTGACTGTTGTAATGTTTGTTGTTGTAATGTTTGACTGTTGTAATGTTTGACTGTTGTATTTTTTGTTGTTGTAATGTTTGACTGTTGTAATGTTTGACTGCTGTAATGTTTGACTGTTGTAATGTCTGACTGTTGTAATGTTTGTTGTTGTAATGTTTGACTGTTGTAATGTTTGACTGCTGTAATGTTTGACTGTTGTAATGTCTGACTGTTGTAATGTTTGTTGTTGTATTGTTTGACTGTTGTAATGTTTGACTGTTGTAATGTTTGTTGTTGTATTGTTTGACTGTTGTACTGTTTGACTGTTGTAATGTTTGTTGTTGTAATGTTTGACTGTTGTAATGTTTGACTGTTGTAATGTTTGACTGTTGTAATGTTTGACTGTTGTAATGTTTGTTGTTGTAATGTTTGTTGTTGTAATGTTTGTTGTTGTAATGTTTGTTGTTGTAATGTTTGACTGTTGTAATGTTTGTTGTTGTAATGTTTGTTGTTGTAATGTTTGACTGTTGTAATGTTTGTTGTTGTAATGTTTGACTGTTGTAATGTTTGTTGTTGTAATGTTTGACTGTTGTATTGTTTGTTGTTGTAATGTTTGACTGTTGTAATGTTTGTTGTTGTTATGTTTGACTGTTGTAATGTTTGTTGTTGTAATGTTTGACTGTTGTATTGTTTGACTGTTGTAATGTTTGACTGTTGTAATGTTTGACTGTTGTAATGTTTGACTGTTTGACTGTTGTACTGTTTGACTGTTGTAATGTTTGTTGTTGTAATGTTTGACTGTTGTATTGTTTGACTGTTGTAATGTTTGTTGTTGTAATGTTTGTTGTTGTAATGTTTGTTGTTGTAATGTTTGACTGTTGTAATGTTTGTTGTTGTAATGTTTGTTGTTGTAATGTTTGACTGTTGTAATGTTTGTTGTAATGTTTGACTGTTGTATTGTTTGACTGTTGTAATGTTTGTTGTTGTAATGTTTGACTGTTGTATTGTTTGACTGTTGTATTGTTTGACTGTTGTAATGTTTGACTGTTGTATTGTTTGTTGTTGTAATGTTTGACTGTTGTAATGTTTGTTGTTGTAATGTTTGACTGTTGTATTGTTTGACTGTTGTAATGTTTGACTGTTGTAATGTTTGACTGTTGTAATGTTTGTTGTTGTAATGTTTGTTATTGTAATGTTTGTTGTTGTAATGTTTGTTGTTGTAATGTTTGTTGTTGTAATGTTTGTTGTTGTAATGTTTGACTGTTGTATTGTTTGTTGTTGTAATATTTGACTGTTGTAATGTCTGTTGTTGTAATGTTTGACTGCTGTAATGTTTGACTGTTGTAATGTTTGACTGTTGTATTGTTTGACTGTTGTAATGTTTGTTGTTGTAATGTTTGACTGTTGTAATGTTTGTTGTTGTAATGTTTGACTGTTGTATTGTTTGACTGTTGTAATGTTTGTTGTTGTAATGTTTGTTGTTGTAATGTTTGACTGTTGTATTGTTTGTTGTTGTAATGTTTGAATGTTGTAACATTTGACTGTTGTAATGTTTGACTGTTGTATTGTTTGTTGTTGTAATGTTTGACTGTTGTTTGTTGTTGTAATGTTTGACTGTTGTAATGTTTGACTGTTGTAATGTTTGTTGTTGTAATGTTTGACTGGTGTAATGTTTGACTGTTGTAATGTTTGTTGTTGTAATGTTTGACTGTTGTAATGTTTGTTGTTGTAATGTTTGTTGTTGTAATGTTTGACTCTTGTAATGTTTGACTGTTGTATTGTTTGACTGTTGTAATGTTTGACTGTTGTAATGTTTGACTGTTGTAATGTTTGTTGTTGTAATGTTTGTTATTGTAATGTTTGACTGTTGTATTGTTTGTTGTTGTAATGTTTGTTGTTGTAATATTTGTTGCTGTAATGTTTGACTGTTGTATTGTTTGACTGTTGTAATGTTTGACTGTTGTATTGTTTGTTGTTGTAATGTTTGACTGTTGTAATGTTTGTTGTTGTAATGTTTGACTGTTGTATTGTTTGACTGTTGTATTGTTTGACTGTTGTAATGTTTGACTATTGTAATGTTTGACTGTTGTATTGTTTGACTGTTGTAATGTTTGACTGTTGTAATGTTTGACTGTTGTAATGTTTGACTGTTGTATTGTTTGTTGTTGTAATGTTTGACTGTTGTAATGTTTGTTGTTGTAATGTTTGACTGTTGTATTGTTTGACTGTTGTAATGTTTGTTGTTGTATTGTTTGACTGTTGTAATGTTTGACTGTTGTAATGTTTGTTGTTGTAATGTTTGACTGTTGTAATGTTTGTTGCTGTAATGTTTGTTGCTGTAATGTTTGACTGTTGTAATGTTTGACTGTTGTAATGCTTGTTGTTTTAATGTTTGACTGTTGTAATATTTGACTGTTGTAATATTTGACTGTTGTAATGTTTGTTGTTGTAATGTTTGACTGTTGTAATGTTTGTTTTTGTAATGTTTGACTGTTGTAATGTTTGACTGTTGTAATGTTTGACGTTGTAATGTTTGACTGTTGTAATGTTTGACTGTTGTAATGTTTGTTGTTGTAATGTTTGACTGTTGTAATGTTTGTTGTTGTAATGTTTGTTGTTGTAATGTTTGTTGTTGTAATGTTTGACTGTTGTAATGTTTGACTGTTGTAATGTTTGACTGTTGTAATGTTTGTTGTTGTATTGTTTGACTGTTGTAATGTTTGACTGTTGTAATGTTCGACTGTTGTATTGTTTGACTGTTGTAATGTTTGACTGTTGTAATGTTTGACTGTTGTAATGTTTGACTGTTGTAATGTTTGTTGTTGTAATGTTTGACTGATGTAATGTTTGACTGCTGTAATGTTTGACTGTTGTAATGTCTGACTGTTGTAATGTTTGTTGCTGTAATGTTTGTTGATGTATTGTTTGACTGTTGTAATGTTTGACTGTTGTAATGTTTGTTGTTGTATTGTTTGACTGTTGTAATGTTTGACTGTTGTAATGTTTGTTGTTGTAATGTTTGACTGTTGTATTGTTTGACTGTTGTACTGTTTGACTGTTGTAATGTTTGTTGTTGTAATGTTTGACTGTTGTATTGTTTGACTGTTGTAATGTTTGACTGTTGTAATGTTTGACTGTTGTAATGTTTGTTGTTGTAATGTTTGTTGTTGTAATGTTTGACTATTGTAATGTTTGACTGTTGTATTGTTTTACTGTTGTAATGTTTGACTGTTGTAATGTTTGACTGTTGTAATGTTTGTTGTTGTAATGTTTGTTATTGTAATGTTTGACTGTTGTATTGTTTGTTGTTGTAATGTTTGTTGTTGTAATATTTGTTGCTGTAATGTTTGACTGTTGTATTGTTTGACTGTTGTAATGTTTGACTGTTGTATTGTTTGTTGTTGTAATGTTTGTTGTTGTAATGTTTGACTGTTGTATTGTTTGACTGTTGTAATGTTTGACTGTTGTAATGTTTGACTGTTGTAATGTTTGACTGTTGTAATGTTTGACTGTTGTATTGTTTGTTGTTGTAATGTTTGACTGTTGTAATGTTTGTTGTTGTAATGTTTGACTGTTGTATTGTTTGACTGTTGTAATGTTTGTTGTTGTATTGTTTGACTGTTGTAATGTTTGACTGTTGTAATGTTTGTTGTTGTAATGTTTGACTGTTGTAATGTTTGACTGTTATAATGTTTTTTGCTGTAATGTTTGTTGCTGTAATGTTTGACTTTTGTAATGTTTGACTGTTGTAATGCTTGTTGTTTTAATGTTTGACTGTTGTAATATTTGACTGTTGTAATATTTGACTGTTGTAATGTTTGTTGTTGTAATGTTTGACTGTTGTAATGTTTGACTGTTGTAATGTTTGACGTTGTAATGTTTGACTGTTGTAATGTTTGACTGTTGTAATGTTTGTTGTTGTAATGTTTGACTGTTGTAATGTTTGTTGTTGTAATGTTTGTTGTTGTAATGTTTGTTGTTGTAATGTTTGACTGTTGTAATGTTTGACTGTTGTAATGTTTGACTGTTGTAATGTTTGTTGTTGTAATGTTTGACTGTTGTAATGTTTGACTGTTGTATTGTTTGACTGTTGTAATGTTTGACTGTTGTAATGTTTGACTGTTGTATTGTTTGACTGTTGTAATGTTTGACTGTTGTAATGTTTGACTGTTGTAATGTTTGACTGTTGTAATGTTTGACTGTTGTATTGTTTGTTGTTGTAATGTTTGACTGTTGTAATGTTTGACTGTTGTAATGTTTGACTGTTGTATTGTTTGTTGTTGTAATGTTTGACTGTTCTAATGTTTGACTGCTGTAATGTTTGACTGTTGTAATGTCTGACTGTTGTAATGTTTGTTGATGTAATGTTTGTTGTTGTATTGTTTGACTGTTGTAATGTTTGACTGTTGTAATGTTTGTTGTTGTATTGTTTGACTGTTGTAATGTTTGACTGTTGTAATGTTTGTTGTTGTAATGTTTGACTATTGTATTGTTTGACTGTTGTAATGTTTGACTGTTGTAATGTTTGACTGTTGTAATGTTTGTTGTTGTAATGTTTGTTGTTGTAATGTTTGACTGTTGTAATGTTTGACTGTTGTAATGTTTGACTGTTGTAATGTTTGTTGTAATGTTTGACTGTTGTATTGTTTGACTGTTGTAATGTTTGACTGTTGTAATGTTTGTTGTTGTAATGTTTGACTGTTGTATTGTTTGACTGTTGTATTGTTTGACTGTTGTAATGTTTGACTGTTGTATTGTTTGTTGTTGTAATGTTTGACTGTTGTAATGTTTGTTGTTGTAATGTTTGACTGTTGGATTGTTTGACTGTTGTAATGTTTGACTGTTGTAATGTTTGACTGTTGTAATGTTTGTTGTTGTAATGTTTGTTGTTGTAATGTTTGACTCTTGTAATGTTTGACTGTTGTATTGTTTGACTGTTGTAATGTTTGACTGTTGTAATGTTTGACTGTTGTAATGTTTGTTGTTGTAATGTTTGTTATTGTAATGTTTGACTGTTGTATTGTTTGTTGTTGTAATGTTTATTGTTGTAATATTTGTTGCTGTAATGTTTGACTGTTGTATTGTTTGACTGTTGTAATGTTTGACTGTTGTATTGTTTGTTGTTGTAATGTTTGACTGTTGTAATGTTTGTTGTTGTAATGTTTGACTGTTGTATTGTTTGACTGTTGTAATGTTTGACTGTTGTAATGTTTGACTGTTGTATTGTTTGACTGTTGTAATGTTTGACTGTTGTAATGTTTGACTGTTGTAATGTTTGACTGTTGTATTGTTTGTTGTTGTAATGTTTGACTGTTGTAATGTTTGTTGTTGTAATGTTTGACTGTTGTATTGTTTGACTGTTGTAATGTTTGTTGTTGTATTGTTTGACTGTTGTAATGTTTGACTGTTGTAATGTTTGTTGTTGTAATGTTTGACTGTTGTAATGTTTGACTGTTGTAATGTTTGACTGTTGTAATGTTTGTTGCTGTAATGTTTGTTGCTGTAATGTTTGACTGTTGTAATGTTTGACTGTTGTAATGCTTGTTGTTTTAATGTTTGACTGTTGTAATATTTGACTGTTGTAATATTTGACTGTTGTAATGTTTGTATGTTGTATTGTTTGTTGTTGTAATGTTTGACTGTTGTAATGTTTGTTGTTGTAATGTTTGACTGTTGTAATGTTTGACTGTTGTAATGTTTGACTGTTGTAATGTTTGACTGTTGTATTGTTTGTTGTTGTAATGTTTGACTGTTGTAATGTTTGTTGTTGTAATGTTTGACTGTTGTATTGTTTGACTGTTGTAATGTTTGTTGTTGTATTGTTTGACTGTTGTAATGTTTGACTGTTGTAATGTTTGTTGTTGTAATGTTTGACTGTTATAATGTTTGACTGTTGTAATGTTTGTTGCTGTAATGTTTGTTGCTGTAATGTTTGACTGTTGTAATGTTTGACTGTTGTAATGCTTGTTGTTTTAATGTTTGACTGTTGTAATATTTGACTGTTGTAATATTTGACTGTTGTAATGTTTGTTGTTGTAATGTTTGACTGTTGTAATGTTTGACTGTTGTAATGTTTGACGTTGTAATGTTTGACTGTTGTAATGTTTGACTGTTGTAATGTTTGTTGTTGTAATGTTTGACTGTTGTAATGTTTGTTGTAGTAATGTTTGTTGTTGTAATGTTTGTTGTTGTAATGTTTGACTGTTGTAATGTTTGACTGTTGTAATGTTTGACTGTTGTAATGTTTGTTGTTGTAATGTTTGACTGTCGTAATGTTTGACTGTTGTATTGTTTGACTGTTGTAATGTTTGACTGTTGTAATGTTTCACTGTTGTATTGTTTGACTGTTGTAATGTTTGACTGTTGTAATGTTTGACTGTTGTAATGTTTGACTGTTGTAATGTTTGACTGTTGTATTGTTTGTTGTTGTAATGTTTGACTGTTGTAATGTTTGACTGTTGTAATGTTTGACTGTTGTATTGTTTGTTGTTGTAATGTTTGACTGTTGTAATGTTTGACTGCTGTAATGTTTGACTGTTGTAATGTCTGACTGTTGTAATGTTTGTTGCTGTAATGTTTGTTGTTGTATTGTTTGACTGTTGTAATGTTTGACTGTTGTAATGTTTGTTGTTGTATCGTTTGACTGTTGTAATGTTTGACTGTTGTAATGTTTGTTGTTGTAATGTTTGACTGTTGTATTGTTTGACTGTTGTAATGTTTGACTGTTGTAATGTTTGACTGTTGTAATGTTTGTTGTTGTAATGTTTGTTGTTGTAATGTTTGACTGTTGTAATGTTTGACTGTTGTAATGTTTGACTGTTGTAATGTTTGTTGTAATGTTTGACTGTTGTATTGTTTGACTGTTGTAATGTTTGACTGTTGTAATGTTTGTTGTTGTAATGTTTGACTGTTGTATTGTTTGACTGTTGTATTGTTTGACTGTTGTAATGTTTGACTGTTGTATTGTTTGTTGTTGTAATGTTTGACTGTTGTAATGTTTGTTGTTGTAATGTTTGACTGTTGTATTGTTTGACTGTTGTAATGTTTGTTGTTGTATTGTTTGACTGTTGTAATGTTTGACTGTTGTAATGTTTGTTGTTGTAATGTTTGACTGTTGTAATGTTTGACTGTTGTAATGTTTGTTGCTGTAATGTTTGTTGCTGTAATGTTTGACTGTTGTAATGTTTGACTGTTGTAATGCTTGTTGTTTTAATGTTTGACTGTTGTAATATTTGACTGTTGTAATATTTGACTGTTGTAATGTTTGTTGTTGTAATGTTTGACTGTTGTAATGTTTGACTGTTGTAATGTTTGACGTTGTAATGTTTGACTGTTGTAATGTTTGACTGTTGTAATGTTTGTTGTTGTAATGTTTGACTGTTGTAATGTTTGTTGTTGTAATGTTTGTTGTTGTAATGTTTGTTGTTGTAATGTTTGACTGTTGTAATGTTTGACTGTTGTAATGTTTGACTGTTGTAATGTTTGTTGTTGTAATGTTTGACTGTTGTAATGTTTGACTGTTGTAATGTTTGTTGCTGTAATGTTTGTTGCTGTAATGTTTGACTGTTGTAATGTTTGACTGTTGTAATGCTTGTTGTTTTAATGTTTGACTGTTGTAATATTTGACTGTTGTAATATTTGACTGTTGTAATGTTTGACTGTTGTATTGTTTGTTGTTGTAATGTTTGACTGTTGTAATGTTTGTTGTTGTAATGTTTGACTGTTGTAATGTTTGACTGTTGTAATGTTTGACTGTTGTAATGTTTGACTGTTGTATTGTTTGTTGTTGTAATGTTTGACTGTTGTAATGTTTGTTGTTGTAATGTTTGACTGTTGTATTGTTTGACTGTTGTAATGTTTGTTGTTGTATTGTTTGACTGTTGTAATGTTTGACTGTTGTAATGTTTGTTGTTGTAATGTTTGACTGTTATAATGTTTGACTGTTGTAATGTTTGTTGCTGTAATGTTTGTTGCTGTAATGTTTGACTGTTGTAATGTTTGACTGTTGTAATGCTTGTTGTTTTAATGTTTGACTGTTGTAATATTTGACTGTTGTAATATTTGACTGTTGTAATGTTTGTTGTTGTAATGTTTGACTGTTGTAATGTTTGACTGTTGTAATGTTTGACGTTGTAATGTTTGACTGTTGTAATGTTTGACTGTTGTAATGTTTGTTGTTGTAATGTTTGACTGTTGTAATGTTTGTTGTAGTAATGTTTGTTGTTGTAATGTTTGTTGTTGTAATGTTTGACTGTTGTAATGTTTGACTGTTGTAATGTTTGACTGTTGTAATGTTTGTTGTTGTAATGTTTGACTGTCGTAATGTTTGACTGTTGTATTGTTTGACTGTTGTAATGTTTGACTGTTGTAATGTTTCACTGTTGTATTGTTTGACTGTTGTAATGTTTGACTGTTGTAATGTTTGACTGTTGTAATGTTTGACTGTTGTAATGTTTGACTGTTGTATTGTTTGTTGTTGTAATGTTTGACTGTTGTAATGTTTGACTGTTGTAATGTTTGACTGTTGTATTGTTTGTTGTTGTAATGTTTGACTGTTGTAATGTTTGACTGCTGTAATGTTTGACTGTTGTAATGTCTGACTGTTGTAATGTTTGTTGCTGTAATGTTTGTTGTTGTATTGTTTGACTGTTGTAATGTTTGACTGTTGTAATGTTTGTTGTTGTATCGTTTGACTGTTGTAATGTTTGACTGTTGTAATGTTTGTTGTTGTAATGTTTGACTGTTGTATTGTTTGACTGTTGTAATGTTTGACTGTTGTAATGTTTGACTGTTGTAATGTTTGTTGTTGTAATGTTTGTTGTTGTAATGTTTGACTGTTGTAATGTTTGACTGTTGTAATGTTTGACTGTTGTAATGTTTGTTGTAATGTTTGACTGTTGTATTGTTTGACTGTTGTAATGTTTGACTGTTGTAATGTTTGTTGTTGTAATGTTTGACTGTTGTATTGTTTGACTGTTGTATTGTTTGACTGTTGTAATGTTTGACTGTTGTATTGTTTGTTGTTGTAATGTTTGACTGTTGTAATGTTTGTTGTTGTAATGTTTGACTGTTGTATTGTTTGACTGTTGTAATGTTTGTTGTTGTATTGTTTGACTGTTGTAATGTTTGACTGTTGTAATGTTTGTTGTTGTAATGTTTGACTGTTGTAATGTTTGACTGTTGTAATGTTTGTTGCTGTAATGTTTGTTGCTGTAATGTTTGACTGTTGTAATGTTTGACTGTTGTAATGCTTGTTGTTTTAATGTTTGACTGTTGTAATATTTGACTGTTGTAATATTTGACTGTTGTAATGTTTGTTGTTGTAATGTTTGACTGTTGTAATGTTTGACTGTTGTAATGTTTGACGTTGTAATGTTTGACTGTTGTAATGTTTGACTGTTGTAATGTTTGTTGTTGTAATGTTTGACTGTTGTAATGTTTGTTGTTGTAATGTTTGTTGTTGTAATGTTTGTTGTTGTAATGTTTGACTGTTGTAATGTTTGACTGTTGTAATGTTTGACTGTTGTAATGTTTGTTGTTGTAATGTTTGACTGTTGTAATGTTTGACTGTTGTATTGTTTGACTGTTGTAATGTTTGACTGTTGTAATGTTTGACTGTTGTATTGTTTGACTGTTGTAATGTTTGACTGTTGTAATGTTTGACTGTTGTAATGTTTGACTGTTGTAATGTTTGACTGTTGTATTGTTTGTTGTTGTAATGTTTGACTGTTGTAATGTTTGACTGTTGTAATGTTTGACTGTTGTATTGTTTGTTGTTGTAATGTTTGACTGTTGTAATGTTTGACTGCTGTAATGTTTGACTGTTGTAATGTCTGACTGTTGCAATGTTTGTTGCTGTAATGTTTGTTGTTGTATTGTTTGACTGTTGTAATGTTTGACTGTTGTAATGTTTGACTGTTGTAATGTTTGTTGTTGTAATGTTTGACTGTTGTATTGTTTGACTGTTGTACTGTTTGACTGTTGTAATGTTTGTTGTTGTAATGTTTGACTGTTGTATTGTTTGACTGTTGTAATGTTTGACTGTTGTAATGTTTGACTGTTGTAATGTTTGTTGTTGTAATGTTTGTTGTTGTAATGTTTGACTGTTGTAATGTTTGACTGTTGTAATGTTTGACTGTTGTAATGTTTGTTGTAATGTTTGACTGTTGTATTGTTTGACTGTTGTAATGTTTGACTGTTGTAATGTTTGTTGTTGTAATGTTTGACTGTTGTATTGTTTGACTGTTGTATTGTTTGACTGTTGTAATGTTTGACTGTTGTATTGTTTGTTGTTGTAATGTTTGACTGTTGTAATGTTTGTTGTTGTAATGTTTGACTGTTGTATTGTTTGACTGTTGTAATGTTTGACTGTTGTAATGTTTGACTGTTGTAATGTTTGTTGTTGTAATGTTTGTTGTTGTAATGTTTGTTGTTGTAATGTTTGTTGTTGTAATGTTTGAGTGTTGTATTGTTTGTTGTTGTAATATTTGACTGTTGTAATGTTTGTTGTTGTAATGTTTGACTGCTGTAATGTTTGACTGTTGTAATGTTTGACTGTTGTATTGTTTGACTGTTGTAATGTTTGTTGTTGTAATGTTTGACTGTTGTAATGTTTGTTGTTGTAAAGTTTGACTGTTGTATTGTTTGACTGTTGTAATGTTTGACTGTTGTAATGTTTCACTGTTGTATTGTTTGACTGTTGTAATGTTTGACTGTTGTAATGTTTGACTGTTGTAATGTTTGACTGTTGTAATGTTTGACTGTTGTATTGTTTGTTGTTGTAATGTTTGACTGTTGTAATGTTTGACTGTTGTAATGTTTGACTGTTGTATTGTTTGTTGTTGTAATGTTTGACTGTTGTAATGTTTGACTGCTGTAATGTTTGACTGTTGTAATGTCTGACTGTTGTAATGTTTGTTGCTGTAATGTTTGTTGTTGTATTGTTTGACTGTTGTAATGTTTGACTGTTGTAATGTTTGTTGTTGTATCGTTTGACTGTTGTAATGTTTGACTGTTGTAATGTTTGTTGTTGTAATGTTTGACTGTTGTATTGTTTGACTGTTGTAATGTTTGACTGTTGTAATGTTTGACTGTTGTAATGTTTGTTGTTGTAATGTTTGTTGTTGTAATGTTTGACTGTTGTAATGTTTGACTGTTGTAATGTTTGACTGTTGTAATGTTTGTTGTAATGTTTGACTGTTGTATTGTTTGACTGTTGTAATGTTTGACTGTTGTAATGTTTGTTGTTGTAATGTTTGACTGTTGTATTGTTTGACTGTTGTATTGTTTGACTGTTGTAATGTTTGACTGTTGTATTGTTTGTTGTTGTAATGTTTGACTGTTGTAATGTTTGTTGTTGTAATGTTTGACTGTTGTATTGTTTGACTGTTGTAATGTTTGTTGTTGTATTGTTTGACTGTTGTAATGTTTGACTGTTGTAATGTTTGTTGTTGTAATGTTTGACTGTTGTAATGTTTGACTGTTGTAATGTTTGTTGCTGTAATGTTTGTTGCTGTAATGTTTGACTGTTGTAATGTTTGACTGTTGTAATGCTTGTTGTTTTAATGTTTGACTGTTGTAATATTTGACTGTTGTAATATTTGACTGTTGTAATGTTTGTTGTTGTAATGTTTGACTGTTGTAATGTTTGACTGTTGTAATGTTTGACGTTGTAATGTTTGACTGTTGTAATGTTTGACTGTTGTAATGTTTGTTGTTGTAATGTTTGACTGTTGTAATGTTTGTTGTTGTAATGTTTGTTGTTGTAATGTTTGTTGTTGTAATGTTTGACTGTTGTAATGTTTGACTGTTGTAATGTTTGACTGTTGTAATGTTTGTTGTTGTAATGTTTGACTGTTGTAATGTTTGACTGTTGTAATGTTTGTTGCTGTAATGTTTGTTGCTGTAATGTTTGACTGTTGTAATGTTTGACTGTTGTAATGCTTGTTGTTTTAATGTTTGACTGTTGTAATATTTGACTGTTGTAATATTTGACTGTTGTAATGTTTGACTGTTGTATTGTTTGTTGTTGTAATGTTTGACTGTTGTAATGTTTGTTGTTGTAATGTTTGACTGTTGTAATGTTTGACTGTTGTAATGTTTGACTGTTGTAATGTTTGACTGTTGTATTGTTTGTTGTTGTAATGTTTGACTGTTGTAATGTTTGTTGTTGTAATGTTTGACTGTTGTATTGTTTGACTGTTGTAATGTTTGTTGTTGTATTGTTTGACTGTTGTAATGTTTGACTGTTGTAATGTTTGTTGTTGTAATGTTTGACTGTTATAATGTTTGACTGTTGTAATGTTTGTTGCTGTAATGTTTGTTGCTGTAATGTTTGACTGTTGTAATGTTTGACTGTTGTAATGCTTGTTGTTTTAATGTTTGACTGTTGTAATATTTGACTGTTGTAATATTTGACTGTTGTAATGTTTGTTGTTGTAATGTTTGACTGTTGTAATGTTTGACTGTTGTAATGTTTGACGTTGTAATGTTTGACTGTTGTAATGTTTGACTGTTGTAATGTTTGTTGTTGTAATGTTTGACTGTTGTAATGTTTGTTGTAGTAATGTTTGTTGTTGTAATGTTTGTTGTTGTAATGTTTGACTGTTGTAATGTTTGACTGTTGTAATGTTTGACTGTTGTAATGTTTGTTGTTGTAATGTTTGACTGTCGTAATGTTTGACTGTTGTATTGTTTGACTGTTGTAATGTTTGACTGTTGTAATGTTTCACTGTTGTATTGTTTGACTGTTGTAATGTTTGACTGTTGTAATGTTTGACTGTTGTAATGTTTGACTGTTGTAATGTTTGACTGTTGTATTGTTTGTTGTTGTAATGTTTGACTGTTGTAATGTTTGACTGTTGTAATGTTTGACTGTTGTATTGTTTGTTGTTGTAATGTTTGACTGTTGTAATGTTTGACTGCTGTAATGTTTGACTGTTGTAATGTCTGACTGTTGTAATGTTTGTTGCTGTAATGTTTGTTGTTGTATTGTTTGACTGTTGTAATGTTTGACTGTTGTAATGTTTGTTGTTGTATCGTTTGACTGTTGTAATGTTTGACTGTTGTAATGTTTGTTGTTGTAATGTTTGACTGTTGTATTGTTTGACTGTTGTAATGTTTGACTGTTGTAATGTTTGACTGTTGTAATGTTTGTTGTTGTAATGTTTGTTGTTGTAATGTTTGACTGTTGTAATGTTTGACTGTTGTAATGTTTGACTGTTGTAATGTTTGTTGTAATGTTTGACTGTTGTATTGTTTGACTGTTGTAATGTTTGACTGTTGTAATGTTTGTTGTTGTAATGTTTGACTGTTGTATTGTTTGACTGTTGTATTGTTTGACTGTTGTAATGTTTGACTGTTGTATTGTTTGTTGTTGTAATGTTTGACTGTTGTAATGTTTGTTGTTGTAATGTTTGACTGTTGTATTGTTTGACTGTTGTAATGTTTGTTGTTGTATTGTTTGACTGTTGTAATGTTTGACTGTTGTAATGTTTGTTGTTGTAATGTTTGACTGTTGTAATGTTTGACTGTTGTAATGTTTGTTGCTGTAATGTTTGTTGCTGTAATGTTTGACTGTTGTAATGTTTGACTGTTGTAATGCTTGTTGTTTTAATGTTTGACTGTTGTAATATTTGACTGTTGTAATATTTGACTGTTGTAATGTTTGTTGTTGTAATGTTTGACTGTTGTAATGTTTGACTGTTGTAATGTTTGACGTTGTAATGTTTGACTGTTGTAATGTTTGACTGTTGTAATGTTTGTTGTTGTAATGTTTGACTGTTGTAATGTTTGTTGTTGTAATGTTTGTTGTTGTAATGTTTGTTGTTGTAATGTTTGACTGTTGTAATGTTTGACTGTTGTAATGTTTGACTGTTGTAATGTTTGTTGTTGTAATGTTTGACTGTTGTAATGTTTGACTGTTGTATTGTTTGACTGTTGTAATGTTTGACTGTTGTAATGTTTGACTGTTGTATTGTTTGACTGTTGTAATGTTTGACTGTTGTAATGTTTGACTGTTGTAATGTTTGACTGTTGTAATGTTTGACTGTTGTATTGTTTGTTGTTGTAATGTTTGACTGTTGTAATGTTTGACTGTTGTAATGTTTGACTGTTGTATTGTTTGTTGTTGTAATGTTTGACTGTTGTAATGTTTGACTGCTGTAATGTTTGACTGTTGTAATGTCTGACTGTTGCAATGTTTGTTGCTGTAATGTTTGTTGTTGTATTGTTTGACTGTTGTAATGTTTGACTGTTGTAATGTTTGACTGTTGTAATGTTTGTTGTTGTAATGTTTGACTGTTGTATTGTTTGACTGTTGTACTGTTTGACTGTTGTAATGTTTGTTGTTGTAATGTTTGACTGTTGTATTGTTTGACTGTTGTAATGTTTGACTGTTGTAATGTTTGACTGTTGTAATGTTTGTTGTTGTAATGTTTGTTGTTGTAATGTTTGACTGTTGTAATGTTTGACTGTTGTAATGTTTGACTGTTGTAATGTTTGTTGTAATGTTTGACTGTTGTATTGTTTGACTGTTGTAATGTTTGACTGT
Organism: Salmo salar; assembly: GCF_965601325.2. Lineage (NCBI taxonomy): Eukaryota > Metazoa > Chordata > Actinopteri > Salmoniformes > Salmonidae > Salmo > Salmo salar. The sequence goes on along the minus strand of NC_138301.1, from coordinate 48,562,672 downwards.
TGTAATGTTTGTTGTTGTAATGTTTGACTGTTGTATTGTTTGACTGTTGTATTGTTTGACTGTTGTAATGTTTGACTGTTGTATTGTTTGTTGTTGTAATGTTTGACTGTTGTAATGTTTGTTGTTGTAATGTTTGACTGTTGTATTGTTTGACTGTTGTAATGTTTGACTGTTGTAATGTTTGACTGTTGTAATGTTTGTTGTTGTAATGTTTGTTGTTGTAATGTTTGTTGTTGTAATGTTTGTTGTTGTAATGTTTGAGTGTTGTATTGTTTGTTGTTGTAATATTTGACTGTTGTAATGTTTGTTGTTGTAATGTTTGACTGCTGTAATGTTTGACTGTTGTAATGTTTGACTGTTGTATTGTTTGACTGTTGTAATGTTTGTTGTTGTAATGTTTGACTGTTGTAATGTTTGTTGTTGTAAAGTTTGACTGTTGTATTGTTTGACTGTTGTAATGTTTGTTGTTGTAATGTTTGACTGTTGTATTGTTTGACTGTTGTAATGTTTGACTGTTTTAATGTTTGACTGTTGTAATGTTTGTTGTTGTAATGTTTGTTGTTGTAATGTTTGACTCTTGTAATGTTTGACTGTTGTATTGTTTGACTGTTGTAATGTTTGACTGTTGTAATGTTTGACTGTTGTAATGTTTGTTGTTGTAATGTTTGTTATTGTAATGTTTGACTGTTGTATTGTTTGTTGTTGTAATGTTTGTTGTTGTAATATTTGTTGCTGTAATGTTTGACTGTTGTATTGTTTGACTGTTGTAATGTTTGACTGTTGTATTGTTTGTTGTTGTAATGTTTGACTGTTGTAATGTTTGTTGTTGTAATGTTTGACTGTTGTATTGTTTGACTGTTGTAATGTTTGACTGTTGTAATGTTTGACTGTTGTATTGTTTGACTGTTGTAATGTTTGACTGTTGTAATGTTTGACTGTTGTAATGTTTGACTGTTGTATTGTTTGTTGTTGTAATGTTTGACTGTTGTAATGTTTGTTGTTGTAATGTTTGACTGTTGTATTGTTTGACTGTTGTAATGTTTGTTGTTGTATTGTTTGACTGTTGTAATGTTTGACTGTTGTAATGTTTGTTGTTGTAATGTTTGACTGTTGTAATGTTTGTTGCTGTAATGTTTGTTGCTGTAATGTTTGACTGTTGTAATGTTTGACTGTTGTATTGCTTGTTGTTTTAATGTTTGACTGTTGTAATATTTGACTGTTGTAATATTTGACTGTTGTAATGTTTGTTGTTGTAATGTTTGACTGTTGTAATGTTTGTTGTTGTAATGTTTGACTGTTGTAATGTTTGACTGTTGTAATGTTTGACGTTGTAATGTTTGACTGTTGTAATGTTTGACTGTTGTAATGTTTGTTGTTGTAATGTTTGACTGTTGTAATGTTTGTTGTTGTAATGTTTGTTGTTGTAATGTTTGTTGTTGTAATGTTTGACTGTTGTAATGTTTGACTGTTGTAATGTTTGACTGTTGTAATGTTTGTTGTTGTAAGGTTTGACTGTTGTAATGTTTGACTGTTGTATTGTTTGACTGTTGTAATGTTTGACTGTTGTATTGTTTGACTGTTGTAATGTTTGACTGTTTTAATGTTTGACTGTTGTAATGTTTGACTGTTGTAATGTTTGACTGTTGTATTGTTTATTGTTGTAATGTTTGACTGTTGTAATGTTTGACTGTTGTAATGTTTGACTGTTGTAATGTTTGTTGTTGTAAGGTTTGACTGTTGTAATGTTTGACTGTTGTATTGTTTGACTGTTGTAATGTTTGTTGTTGTAATGTTTGACTGCTGTAATGTTTGACTGTTGTAATGTTTGACTGTTGTATTGTTTGACTGTTGTAATGTTTGTTGTTGTAATGTTTGACTGTTGTAATGTTTGTTGTTGTAAAGTTTGACTGTTGTATTGTTTGACTGTTGTAATGTTTGTTGTTGTAATGTTTGACTGTTGTATTGTTTGACTGTTGTAATGTTTGACTGTTTTAATGTTTGACTGTTGTAATGTTTGTTGTTGTAATGTTTGTTGTTGTAATGTTTGACTCTTGTAATGTTTGACTGTTGTATTGTTTGACTGTTGTAATGTTTGACTGTTGTAATGTTTGACTGTTGTAATGTTTGTTGTTGTAATGTTTGTTATTGTAATGTTTGACTGTTGTATTGTTTGTTGTTGTAATGTTTGTTGTTGTAATATTTGTTGCTGTAATGTTTGACTGTTGTATTGTTTGACTGTTGTAATGTTTGACTGTTGTATTGTTTGTTGTTGTAATGTTTGACTGTTGTAATGTTTGTTGTTGTAATGTTTGACTGTTGTATTGTTTGACTGTTGTAATGTTTGACTGTTGTAATGTTTGACTGTTGTATTGTTTGACTGTTGTAATGTTTGACTGTTGTAATGTTTGACTGTTGTAATGTTTGACTGTTGTATTGTTTGTTGTTGTAATGTTTGACTGTTGTAATGTTTGTTGTTGTAATGTTTGACTGTTGTATTGTTTGACTGTTGTAATGTTTGTTGTTGTATTGTTTGACTGTTGTAATGTTTGACTGTTGTAATGTTTGTTGTTGTAATGTTTGACTGTTGTAATGTTTGTTGCTGTAATGTTTGTTGCTGTAATGTTTGACTGTTGTAATGTTTGACTGTTGTATTGCTTGTTGTTTTAATGTTTGACTGTTGTAATATTTGACTGTTGTAATATTTGACTGTTGTAATGTTTGTTGTTGTAATGTTTGACTGTTGTAATGTTTGTTGTTGTAATGTTTGACTGTTGTAATGTTTGACTGTTGTAATGTTTGACGTTGTAATGTTTGACTGTTGTAATGTTTGACTGTTGTAATGTTTGTTGTTGTAATGTTTGACTGTTGTAATGTTTGTTGTTGTAATGTTTGTTGTTGTAATGTTTGTTGTTGTAATGTTTGACTGTTGTAATGTTTGACTGTTGTAATGTTTGACTGTTGTAATGTTTGTTGTTGTAAGGTTTGACTGTTGTAATGTTTGACTGTTGTATTGTTTGACTGTTGTAATGTTTGACTGTTGTATTGTTTGACTGTTGTAATGTTTGACTGTTTTAATGTTTGACTGTTGTAATGTTTGACTGTTGTAATGTTTGACTGTTGTATTGTTTATTGTTGTAATGTTTGACTGTTGTAATGTTTGACTGTTGTAATGTTTGACTGTTGTATTGTTTGTTGTTGTAATGTTTGACTGTTGTAATGTTTGACTGCTGTAATGTTTGACTGTTGTAATGTCTGACTGTTGTAATGTTTGTTGCTGTAATGTTTGTTGTTGTATTGTTTGACTGTTGTAATGTTTGACTGTTGTAATGTTTGTTGTTGTATTGTTTGACTGTTGTAATGTTTGACTGTTGTAATGTTTGTTGTTGTAATGTTTGACTGTTGTATTGTTTGACTGTTGTAATGTTTGACTGTTGTAATGTTTGTTGTTGTAATGTTTGACTGTTGTATTGTTTGACTGTTGTATTGTTTGACTGTTGTAATGTTTGACTGTTGTATTGTTTGTTGTTGTAATGTTTGACTGTTGTAATGTTTGTTGTTGTAATGTTTGACTGTTGTATTGTTTGACTGTTGTAATGTTTGACTGTTGTAATGTTTGACTGTTGTAATGTTTGTTGTTGTAATGTTTGTTATTGTAATGTTTGTTGTTGTAATGTTTGTTGTTGTAATGTTTGTTGTTGTAATGTTTGAGTGTTGTATTGTTTGTTGTTGTAATATTTGACTGTTGTAATGTTTGTTGTTGTAATGTTTGACTGCTGTAATGTTTGACTGTTGTATTGTTTGACTGTTGTAATGTTTGACTGTTGTATTGTTTGACTGTTGTAATGTTTGACTGTTTTAATGTTTGACTGTTGTAATGTTTGACTGTTGTAATGTTTGACTGTTGTATTGTTTATTGTTGTAATGTTTGACTGTTGTAATGTTTGACTGTTGTAATGTTTGACTGTTGTATTGTTTGTTGTTGTAATGTTTGACTGTTGTAATGTTTGACTGCTGTAATGTTTGACTGTTGTAATGTCTGACTGTTGTAATGTTTGTTGCTGTAATGTTTGTTGTTGTATTGTTTGACTGTTGTAATGTTTGACTGTTGTAATGTTTGTTGTTGTATTGTTTGACTGTTGTAATGTTTGACTGTTGTAATGTTTGTTGTTGTAATGTTTGACTGTTGTATTGTTTGACTGTTGTAATGTTTGACTGTTGTAATGTTTGTTGTTGTAATGTTTGACTGTTGTATTGTTTGACTGTTGTATTGTTTGACTGTTGTAATGTTTGACTGTTGTATTGTTTGTTGTTGTAATGTTTGACTGTTGTAATGTTTGTTGTTGTAATGTTTGACTGTTGTATTGTTTGACTGTTGTAATGTTTGACTGTTGTAATGTTTGACTGTTGTAATGTTTGTTGTTGTAATGTTTGTTATTGTAATGTTTGTTGTTGTAATGTTTGTTGTTGTAATGTTTGTTGTTGTAATGTTTGAGTGTTGTATTGTTTGTTGTTGTAATATTTGACTGTTGTAATGTTTGTTGTTGTAATGTTTGACTGCTGTAATGTTTGACTGTTGTAATGTTTGACTGTTGTATTGTTTGACTGTTGTAATGTTTGTTGTTGTTATGTTTGACTGTTGTAATGTTTGTTGTTGTAATGTTTGACTGTTGTATTGTTTGACTGTTGTAATGTTTGTTGTTGTAATGTTTGTTGTTGTAATGTTTGACTGTTGTATTGTTTGTTGTTGTAATGTTTGACTGTTGTAATATTTGACTGTTGTAATGTTTGACTGTTGTATTGTTTGTTGTTGTAATGTTTGACTGTTGTTTGTTGTTGTAATGTTTGACTGTTGTAATGTTTGACTGTTGTAATGTTTGTTGTTGTAATGTTTGACTGTTGTAATGTTTGACTGTTGTAATGTTTGTTGTTGTAATGTTTGACTGTTGTAATGTTTGTTGTTGTAATGTTTGTTGTTGTAATGTTTGACTGTTGTAATGTTTGACTGTTGTATTGTTTGACTGTTGTAATGTTTGACTGTTGCAATGTTTGACTGTTGTAAATGTTTGTTATTGTAATGTTTGACTGTTGTATTTTTTGTTGTTGTAATGTTTGTTGTTGTAATATTTGTTGCTGTAATGTTTGACTGTTGTATTGTTTGACTGTTGTAATGTTTGACTGTTGTATTGTTTGTTGTTGTAATGTTTGACTGTTGTTTGTTGTTGTAATGTTTGACTGTTGTAATGTTTGACTGTTGTAATGTTTGTTGTTGTAATGTTTGACTGTTGTAATGTTTGACTGTTGTAATGTTTGACTGTTGTAATGTTTGTTGTTGTAAGGTTTGACTGTTGTAATGTTTGACTGTTGTATTGTTTGACTGTTGTAATGTTTGTTGTTGTAATGTTTGACTGCTGTAATGTTTGACTGTTGTAATGTTTGACTGTTGTATTGTTTGACTGTTGTAATGTTTGTTGTTGTAATGTTTGACTGTTGTAATGTTTGTTGTTGTAAAGTTTGACTGTTGTATTGTTTGACTGTTGTAATGTTTGTTGTTGTAATGTTTGACTGTTGTATTGTTTGACTGTTGTAATGTTTGACTGTTTTAATGTTTGACTGTTGTAATGTTTGTTGTTGTAATGTTTGTTGTTGTAATGTTTGACTCTTGTAATGTTTGACTGTTGTATTGTTTGACTGTTGTAATGTTTGACTGTTGTAATGTTTGACTGTTGTAATGTTTGTTGTTGTAATGTTTGTTATTGTAATGTTTGACTGTTGTATTGTTTGTTGTTGTAATGTTTGTTGTTGTAATATTTGTTGCTGTAATGTTTGACTGTTGTATTGTTTGACTGTTGTAAAGTTTGACTGTTGTATTGTTTGTTGTTGTAATGTTTGACTGTTGTAATGTTTGTTGTTGTAATGTTTGACTGTTGTATTGTTTGACTGTTGTAATGTTTGACTGTTGTAATGTTTGACTGTTGTATTGTTTGACTGTTGTAATGTTTGACTGTTGTAATGTTTGACTGTTGTAATGTTTGACTGTTGTATTGTTTGTTGTTGTAATGTTTGACTGTTGTAATGTTTGTTGTTGTAATGTTTGACTGTTGTATTGTTTGACTGTTGTAATGTTTGTTGTTGTATTGTTTGACTGTTGTAATGTTTGACTGTTGTAATGTTTGTTGTTGTAATGTTTGACTGTTGTAATGTTTGTTGCTGTAATGTTTGTTGCTGTAATGTTTGACTGTTGTAATGTTTGACTGTTGTATTGCTTGTTGTTTTAATGTTTGACTGTTGTAATATTTGACTGTTGTAATATTTGACTGTTGTAATGTTTGTTGTTGTAATGTTTGACTGTTGTAATGTTTGTTGTTGTAATGTTTGACTGTTGTAATGTTTGACTGTTGTAATGTTTGACGTTGTAATGTTTGACTGTTGTAATGTTTGACTGTTGTAATGTTTGTTGTTGTAATGTTTGACTGTTGTAATGTTTGTTGTTGTAATGTTTGTTGTTGTAATGTTTGACTGTTGTAATGTTTGACTGTTGTAATGTTTGACTGTTGTAATGTTTGTTGTTGTAAGGTTTGACTGTTGTAATGTTTGACTGTTGTATTGTTTGACTGTTGTAATGTTTGACTGTTGTATTGTTTGACTGTTGTAATGTTTGACTGTTTTAATGTTTGACTGTTGTAATGTTTGACTGTTGTAATGTTTGACTGTTGTATTGTTTATTGTTGTAATGTTTGACTGTTGTAATGTTTGACTGTTGTAATGTTTGACTGTTGTATTGTTTGTTGTTGTAATGTTTGACTGTTGTAATGTTTGACTGCTGTAATGTTTGACTGTTGTAATGTCTGACTGTTGTAATGTTTGTTGCTGTAATGTTTGTTGTTGTATTGTTTGACTGTTGTAATGTTTGACTGTTGTAATGTTTGTTGTTGTATTGTTTGACTGTTGTAATGTTTGACTGTTGTAATGTTTGTTGTTGTAATGTTTGACTGTTGTATTGTTTGACTGTTGTAATGTTTGACTGTTGTAATGTTTGTTGTTGTAATGTTTGACTGTTGTATTGTTTGACTGTTGTATTGTTTGACTGTTGTAATGTTTGACTGTTGTATTGTTTGTTGTTGTAATGTTTGACTGTTGTAATGTTTGTTGTTGTAATGTTTGACTGTTGTATTGTTTGACTGTTGTAATGTTTGACTGTTGTAATGTTTGACTGTTGTAATGTTTGTTGTTGTAATGTTTGTTATTGTAATGTTTGTTGTTGTAATGTTTGTTGTTGTAATGTTTGTTGTTGTAATGTTTGAGTGTTGTATTGTTTGTTGTTGTAATATTTGACTGTTGTAATGTTTGTTGTTGTAATGTTTGACTGCTGTAATGTTTGACTGTTGTATTGTTTGACTGTTGTAATGTTTGACTGTTGTATTGTTTGACTGTTGTAATGTTTGACTGTTGTAATGTTTGACGTTGTAATGTTTGACTGTTGTAATGTTTGACTGTTGTAATGTTTGTTGTTGTAATGTTTGACTGTTGTAATGTTTGTTGTTGTAATGTTTGTTGTTGTAATGTTTGTTGTTGTAATGTTTGACTGTTGTAATGTTTGACTGTTGTAATGTTTGACTGTTGTAATGTTTGTTGTTGTAAGGTTTGACTGTTGTAATGTTTGACTGTTGTATTGTTTGACTGTTGTAATGTTTGACTGTTGTATTGTTTGACTGTTGTAATGTTTGACTGTTTTAATGTTTGACTGTTGTAATGTTTGACTGTTGTAATGTTTGACTGTTGTATTGTTTATTGTTGTAATGTTTGACTGTTGTAATGTTTGACTGTTGTAATGTTTGACTGTTGTATTGTTTGTTGTTGTAATGTTTGACTGTTGTAATGTTTGACTGCTGTAATGTTTGACTGTTGTAATGTCTGACTGTTGTAATGTTTGTTGCTGTAATGTTTGTTGTTGTATTGTTTGACTGTTGTAATGTTTGACTGTTGTAATGTTTGTTGTTGTATTGTTTGACTGTTGTAATGTTTGACTGTTGTAATGTTTGTTGTTGTAATGTTTGACTGTTGTATTGTTTGACTGTTGTAATGTTTGACTGTTGTAATGTTTGTTGTTGTAATGTTTGACTGTTGTATTGTTTGACTGTTGTATTGTTTGACTGTTGTAATGTTTGACTGTTGTATTGTTTGTTGTTGTAATGTTTGACTGTTGTAATGTTTGTTGTTGTAATGTTTGACTGTTGTATTGTTTGACTGTTGTAATGTTTGACTGTTGTAATGTTTGACTGTTGTAATGTTTGTTGTTGTAATGTTTGTTATTGTAATGTTTGTTGTTGTAATGTTTGTTGTTGTAATGTTTGTTGTTGTAATGTTTGAGTGTTGTATTGTTTGTTGTTGTAATATTTGACTGTTGTAATGTTTGTTGTTGTAATGTTTGACTGCTGTAATGTTTGACTGTTGTATTGTTTGACTGTTGTAATGTTTGACTGTTGTATTGTTTGACTGTTGTAATGTTTGACTGTTTTAATGTTTGACTGTTGTAATGTTTGACTGTTGTAATGTTTGACTGTTGTATTGTTTATTGTTGTAATGTTTGACTGTTGTAATGTTTGACTGTTGTAATGTTTGACTGTTGTATTGTTTGTTGTTGTAATGTTTGACTGTTGTAATGTTTGACTGCTGTAATGTTTGACTGTTGTAATGTCTGACTGTTGTAATGTTTGTTGCTGTAATGTTTGTTGTTGTATTGTTTGACTGTTGTAATGTTTGACTGTTGTAATGTTTGTTGTTGTATTGTTTGACTGTTGTAATGTTTGACTGTTGTAATGTTTGTTGTTGTAATGTTTGACTGTTGTATTGTTTGACTGTTGTAATGTTTGACTGTTGTAATGTTTGTTGTTGTAATGTTTGACTGTTGTATTGTTTGACTGTTGTATTGTTTGACTGTTGTAATGTTTGACTGTTGTATTGTTTGTTGTTGTAATGTTTGACTGTTGTAATGTTTGTTGTTGTAATGTTTGACTGTTGTATTGTTTGACTGTTGTAATGTTTGACTGTTGTAATGTTTGACTGTTGTAATGTTTGTTGTTGTAATGTTTGTTATTGTAATGTTTGTTGTTGTAATGTTTGTTGTTGTAATGTTTGTTGTTGTAATGTTTGAGTGTTGTATTGTTTGTTGTTGTAATATTTGACTGTTGTAATGTTTGTTGTTGTAATGTTTGACTGCTGTAATGTTTGACTGTTGTAATGTTTGACTGTTGTATTGTTTGACTGTTGTAATGTTTGTTGTTGTTATGTTTGACTGTTGTAATGTTTGTTGTTGTAATGTTTGACTGTTGTATTGTTTGACTGTTGTAATGTTTGTTGTTGTAATGTTTGTTGTTGTAATGTTTGACTGTTGTATTGTTTGTTGTTGTAATGTTTGACTGTTGTAATATTTGACTGTTGTAATGTTTGACTGTTGTATTGTTTGTTGTTGTAATGTTTGACTGTTGTTTGTTGTTGTAATGTTTGACTGTTGTAATGTTTGACTGTTGTAATGTTTGTTGTTGTAATGTTTGACTGTTGTAATGTTTGACTGTTGTAATGTTTGTTGTTGTAATGTTTGACTGTTGTAATGTTTGTTGTTGTAATGTTTGTTGTTGTAATGTTTGACTGTTGTAATGTTTGACTGTTGTATTGTTTGACTGTTGTAATGTTTGACTGTTGCAATGTTTGACTGTTGTAAATGTTTGTTATTGTAATGTTTGACTGTTGTATTTTTTGTTGTTGTAATGTTTGTTGTTGTAATATTTGTTGCTGTAATGTTTGACTGTTGTATTGTTTGACTGTTGTAATGTTTGACTGTTGTATTGTTTGTTGTTGTAATGTTTGACTGTTGTTTGTTGTTGTAATGTTTGACTGTTGTAATGTTTGACTGTTGTAATGTTTGTTGTTGTAATGTTTGACTGTTGTAATGTTTGACTGTTGTAATGTTTGTTGTTGTAATGTTTGACTGTTGTAATGTTTGTTGTTGTAATGTTTGTTGTTGTAATGTTTGACTGTTGTAATGTTTGACTGTTGTATTGTTTGACTGTTGTAATGTTTGACTGCTGTAATGTTTGACTGTTGTAATGTCTGACTGTTGTAATGTTTGTTGCTGTAATGTTTGTTGTTGTATTGTTTGACTGTTGTAATGTTTGACTGTTGTAATGTTTGTTGTTGTATTGTTTGACTGTTGTAATGTTTGACTGTTGTAATGTTTGTTGTTGTAATGTTTGACTGTTGTATTGTTTGACTGTTGTAATGTTTGACTGTTGTAATGTTTGTTGTTGTAATGTTTGACTGTTGTATTGTTTGACTGTTGTATTGTTTGACTGTTGTAATGTTTGACTGTTGTATTGTTTGTTGTTGTAATGTTTGACTGTTGTAATGTTTGTTGTTGTAATGTTTGACTGTTGTATTGTTTGACTGTTGTAATGTTTGACTGTTGTAATGTTTGACTGTTGTAATGTTTGTTGTTGTAATGTTTGTTATTGTAATGTTTGTTGTTGTAATGTTTGTTGTTGTAATGTTTGTTGTTGTAATGTTTGAGTGTTGTATTGTTTGTTGTTGTAATATTTGACTGTTGTAATGTTTGTTGTTGTAATGTTTGACTGCTGTAATGTTTGACTGTTGTAATGTTTGACTGTTGTATTGTTTGACTGTTGTAATGTTTGTTGTTGTTATGTTTGACTGTTGTAATGTTTGTTGTTGTAATGTTTGTTGTTGTAATGTTTGACTGTTGTATTGTTTGTTGTTGTAATGTTTGACTGTTGTAATATTTGACTGTTGTAATGTTTGACTGTTGTATTGTTTGTTGTTGTAATGTTTGACTGTTGTTTGTTGTTGTAATGTTTGACTGTTGTAATGTTTGACTGTTGTAATGTTTGTTGTTGTAATGTTTGACTGTTGTAATGTTTTACTGTTGTAATGTTTGTTGTTGTAATGTTTGACTGTTGTAATGTTTGTTGTTGTAATGTTTGTTGTTGTAATGTTTGACTGTTGTAATGTTTGACTGTTGTATTGTTTGACTGTTGTAATGTTTGACTGTTGCAATGTTTGACTGTTGTAAATGTTTGTTATTGTAATGTTTGACTGTTGTATTTTTTGTTGTTGTAATGTTTGTTGTTGTAATATTTGTTGCTGTAATGTTTGACTGTTGTATTGTTTGACTGTTGTAATGTTTGACTGTTGTATTGTTTGTTGTTGTAATGTTTGACTGTTGTTTGTTGTTGTAATGTTTGACTGTTGTAATGTTTGACTGTTGTAATGTTTGTTGTTGTAATGTTTGACTGTTGTAATGTTTGACTGTTGTAATGTTTGTTGTTGTAATGTTTGACTGTTGTAATGTTTGTTGTTGTAATGTTTGTTGTTGTAATGTTTGACTGTTGTAATGTTTGACTGTTGTATTGTTTGACTGTTGTAATGTTTGACTGTTGCAATGTTTGACTGTTGTAAATGTTTGTTATTGTAATGTTTGACTGTTGTATTTTTTGTTGTTGTAATGTTTGTTGTTGTAATATTTGTTGCTGTAATGTTTGACTGTTGTATTGTTTGACTGTTGTAATGTTTGACTGTTGTATTGTTTGTTGTTGTAATGTTTGACTGTTGTAATGTTTGTTGTTGTAATGTTTGACTGTTGTAATGTTTGACTGTTGTAATGTTTGTTGCTGTAATGTTTGTTGCTGTAATGTTTGACTGTTGTAATGTTTGACTGTTGTAATGCTTGTTGTTTTAATGTTTGACTGTTGTAATATTTGACTGTTGTAATATTTGACTGTTGTAATGTTTGTTGTTGTAATGTTTGACTGTTGTAATGTTTGACTGTTGTAATGTTTGACGTTGTAATGTTTGACTGTTGTAATGTTTGACTGTTGTAATGTTTGTTGTTGTAATGTTTGACTGTTGTAATGTTTGTTGTTGTAATGTTTGTTGTTGTAATGTTTGTTGTTGTAATGTTTGACTGTTGTAATGTTTGACTGTTGTAATGTTTGACTGTTGTAATGTTTGTTGTTGTAATGTTTGACTGTTGTAATGTTTGACTGTTGTATTGTTTGACTGTTGTAATGTTTGACTGTTGTAATGTTTGACTGTTGTATTGTTTGACTGTTGTAATGTTTGACTGTTGTAATGTTTGACTGTTGTAATGTTTGACTGTTGTAATGTTTGACTGTTGTATTGTTTGTTGTTGTAATGTTTGACTGTTGTAATGTTTGACTGTTGTAATGTTTGACTGTTGTATTGTTTGTTGTTGTAATGTTTGACTGTTGTAATGTTTGACTGCTGTAATGTTTGACTGTTGTAATGTCTGACTGTTGCAATGTTTGTTGCTGTAATGTTTGTTGTTGTATTGTTTGACTGTTGTAATGTTTGACTGTTGTAATGTTTGTTGTTGTATTGTTTGACTGTTGTAATGTTTGACTGTTGTAATGTTTGTTGTTGTAATGTTTGACTGTTGTATTGTTTGACTGTTGTACTGTTTGACTGTTGTAATGTTTGTTGTTGTAATGTTTGACTGTTGTATTGTTTGACTGTTGTAATGTTTGACTGTTGTAATGTTTGACTGTTGTAATGTTTGTTGTTGTAATGTTTGTTGTTGTAATGTTTGACTGTTGTAATGTTTGACTGTTGTAATGTTTGACTGTTGTAATGTTTGTTGTAATGTTTGACTGTTGTATTGTTTGACTGTTGTAATGTTTGACTGTTGTAATGTTTGTTGTTGTAATGTTTGACTGTTGTATTGTTTGACTGTTGTATTGTTTGACTGTTGTAATGTTTGACTGTTGTATTGTTTGTTGTTGTAATGTTTGACTGTTGTAATGTTTGTTGTTGTAATGTTTGACTGTTGTATTGTTTGACTGTTGTAATGTTTGACTGTTGTAATGTTTGACTGTTGTAATGTTTGTTGTTGTAATGTTTGTTGTTGTAATGTTTGTTGTTGTAATGTTTGTTGTTGTAATGTTTGAGTGTTGTATTGTTTGTTGTTGTAATATTTGACTGTTGTAATGTTTGTTGTTGTAATGTTTGACTGCTGTAATGTTTGACTGTTGTAATGTTTGACTGTTGTATTGTTTGACTGTTGTAATGTTTGTTGTTGTAATGTTTGACTGTTGTAATGTTTGTTGTTGTAAAGTTTGACTGTTGTATTGTTTGACTGTTGTAATGTTTGTTGTTGTAATGTTTGACTGTTGTATTGTTTGACTGTTGTAATGTTTGACTGTTTTAATGTTTGACTGTTGTAATGTTTGTTGTTGTAATGTTTGTTGTTGTAATGTTTGACTCTTGTAATGTTTGACTGTTGTATTGTTTGACTGTTGTAATGTTTGACTGTTGTAATGTTTGACTGTTGTAATGTTTGTTGTTGTAATGTTTGTTATTGTAATGTTTGACTGTTGTATTGTTTGTTGTTGTAATGTTTGTTGTTGTAATATTTGTTGCTGTAATGTTTGACTGTTGTATTGTTTGACTGTTGTAATGTTTGACTGTTGTATTGTTTGTTGTTGTAATGTTTGACTGTTGTAATGTTTGTTGTTGTAATGTTTGACTGTTGTATTGTTTGACTGTTGTAATGTTTGACTGTTGTAATGTTTGACTGTTGTATTGTTTGACTGTTGTAATGTTTGACTGTTGTAATGTTTGACTGTTGTAATGTTTGACTGTTGTATTGTTTGTTGTTGTAATGTTTGACTGTTGTAATGTTTGTTGTTGTAATGTTTGACTGTTGTATTGTTTGACTGTTGTAATGTTTGTTGTTGTATTGTTTGACTGTTGTAATGTTTGACTGTTGTAATGTTTGTTGTTGTAATGTTTGACTGTTGTAATGTTTGTTGCTGTAATGTTTGTTGCTGTAATGTTTGACTGTTGTAATGTTTGACTGTTGTATTGCTTGTTGTTTTAATGTTTGACTGTTGTAATATTTGACTGTTGTAATATTTGACTGTTGTAATGTTTGTTGTTGTAATGTTTGACTGTTGTAATGTTTGTTGTTGTAATGTTTGACTGTTGTAATGTTTGACTGTTGTAATGTTTGACGTTGTAATGTTTGACTGTTGTAATGTTTGACTGTTGTAATGTTTGTTGTTGTAATGTTTGACTGTTGTAATGTTTGTTGTTGTAATGTTTGTTGTTGTAATGTTTGTTGTTGTAATGTTTGACTGTTGTAATGTTTGACTGTTGTAATGTTTGACTGTTGTAATGTTTGTTGTTGTAAGGTTTGACTGTTGTAATGTTTGACTGTTGTATTGTTTGACTGTTGTAATGTTTGACTGTTGTATTGTTTGACTGTTGTAATGTTTGACTGTTTTAATGTTTGACTGTTGTAATGTTTGACTGTTGTAATGTTTGACTGTTGTATTGTTTATTGTTGTAATGTTTGACTGTTGTAATGTTTGACTGTTGTAATGTTTGACTGTTGTAATGTTTGTTGTTGTAAGGTTTGACTGTTGTAATGTTTGACTGTTGTATTGTTTGACTGTTGTAATGTTTGTTGTTGTAATGTTTGACTGCTGTAATGTTTGACTGTTGTAATGTTTGACTGTTGTATTGTTTGACTGTTGTAATGTTTGTTGTTGTAATGTTTGACTGTTGTAATGTTTGTTGTTGTAAAGTTTGACTGTTGTATTGTTTGACTGTTGTAATGTTTGTTGTTGTAATGTTTGACTGTTGTATTGTTTGACTGTTGTAATGTTTGACTGTTTTAATGTTTGACTGTTGTAATGTTTGTTGTTGTAATGTTTGTTGTTGTAATGTTTGACTCTTGTAATGTTTGACTGTTGTATTGTTTGACTGTTGTAATGTTTGACTGTTGTAATGTTTGACTGTTGTAATGTTTGTTGTTGTAATGTTTGTTATTGTAATGTTTGACTGTTGTATTGTTTGTTGTTGTAATGTTTGTTGTTGTAATATTTGTTGCTGTAATGTTTGACTGTTGTATTGTTTGACTGTTGTAATGTTTGACTGTTGTATTGTTTGTTGTTGTAATGTTTGACTGTTGTAATGTTTGTTGTTGTAATGTTTGACTGTTGTATTGTTTGACTGTTGTAATGTTTGACTGTTGTAATGTTTGACTGTTGTATTGTTTGACTGTTGTAATGTTTGACTGTTGTAATGTTTGACTGTTGTAATGTTTGACTGTTGTATTGTTTGTTGTTGTAATGTTTGACTGTTGTAATGTTTGTTGTTGTAATGTTTGACTGTTGTATTGTTTGACTGTTGTAATGTTTGTTGTTGTATTGTTTGACTGTTGTAATGTTTGACTGTTGTAATGTTTGTTGTTGTAATGTTTGACTGTTGTAATGTTTGTTGCTGTAATGTTTGTTGCTGTAATGTTTGACTGTTGTAATGTTTGACTGTTGTATTGCTTGTTGTTTTAATGTTTGACTGTTGTAATATTTGACTGTTGTAATATTTGACTGTTGTAATGTTTGTTGTTGTAATGTTTGACTGTTGTAATGTTTGTTGTTGTAATGTTTGACTGTTGTAATGTTTGACTGTTGTAATGTTTGACGTTGTAATGTTTGACTGTTGTAATGTTTGACTGTTGTAATGTTTGTTGTTGTAATGTTTGACTGTTGTAATGTTTGTTGTTGTAATGTTTGTTGTTGTAATGTTTGTTGTTGTAATGTTTGACTGTTGTAATGTTTGACTGTTGTAATGTTTGACTGTTGTAATGTTTGTTGTTGTAAGGTTTGACTGTTGTAATGTTTGACTGTTGTATTGTTTGACTGTTGTAATGTTTGACTGTTGTATTGTTTGACTGTTGTAATGTTTGACTGTTTTAATGTTTGACTGTTGTAATGTTTGACTGTTGTAATGTTTGACTGTTGTATTGTTTATTGTTGTAATGTTTGACTGTTGTAATGTTTGACTGTTGTAATGTTTGACTGTTGTATTGTTTGACTGTTGTAATGTTTGACTGCTGTAATGTTTGACTGTTGTAATGTTTGACTGTTGTAATGTTTGTTGTTGTAATGTTTGACTGTTGTAATGTTTGTTGTTGTAATGTTTGTTGTTGTAATGTTTGACTGTTGTAATGTTTGACTGTTGTATTGTTTGACTGTTGTAATGTTTGACTGCTGTAATGTTTGACTGTTGTAATGTCTGACTGTTGTAATGTTTGTTGCTGTAATGTTTGTTGTTGTATTGTTTGACTGTTGTAATGTTTGACTGTTGTAATGTTTGTTGTTGTATTGTTTGACTGTTGTAATGTTTGACTGTTGTAATGTTTGTTGTTGTAATGTTTGACTGTTGTATTGTTTGACTGTTGTAATGTTTGACTGTTGTAATGTTTGTTGTTGTAATGTTTGACTGTTGTATTGTTTGACTGTTGTATTGTTTGACTGTTGTAATGTTTGACTGTTGTATTGTTTGTTGTTGTAATGTTTGACTGTTGTAATGTTTGTTGTTGTAATGTTTGACTGTTGTATTGTTTGACTGTTGTAATGTTTGACTGTTGTAATGTTTGACTGTTGTAATGTTTGTTGTTGTAATGTTTGTTATTGTAATGTTTGTTGTTGTAATGTTTGTTGTTGTAATGTTTGTTGTTGTAATGTTTGAGTGTTGTATTGTTTGTTGTTGTAATATTTGACTGTTGTAATGTTTGTTGTTGTAATGTTTGACTGCTGTAATGTTTGACTGTTGTAATGTTTGACTGTTGTATTGTTTGACTGTTGTAATGTTTGTTGTTGTTATGTTTGACTGTTGTAATGTTTGTTGTTGTAATGTTTGTTGTTGTAATGTTTGACTGTTGTATTGTTTGTTGTTGTAATGTTTGACTGTTGTAATATTTGACTGTTGTAATGTTTGACTGTTGTATTGTTTGTTGTTGTAATGTTTGACTGTTGTTTGTTGTTGTAATGTTTGACTGTTGTAATGTTTGACTGTTGTAATGTTTGTTGTTGTAATGTTTGACTGTTGTAATGTTTTACTGTTGTAATGTTTGTTGTTGTAATGTTTGACTGTTGTAATGTTTGTTGTTGTAATGTTTGTTGTTGTAATGTTTGACTGTTGTAATGTTTGACTGTTGTATTGTTTGACTGTTGTAATGTTTGACTGTTGCAATGTTTGACTGTTGTAAATGTTTGTTATTGTAATGTTTGACTGTTGTATTTTTTGTTGTTGTAATGTTTGTTGTTGTAATATTTGTTGCTGTAATGTTTGACTGTTGTATTGTTTGACTGTTGTAATGTTTGACTGTTGTATTGTTTGTTGTTGTAATGTTTGACTGTTGTTTGTTGTTGTAATGTTTGACTGTTGTAATGTTTGACTGTTGTAATGTTTGTTGTTGTAATGTTTGACTGTTGTAATGTTTGACTGTTGTAATGTTTGTTGTTGTAATGTTTGACTGTTGTAATGTTTGTTGTTGTAATGTTTGTTGTTGTAATGTTTGACTGTTGTAATGTTTGACTGTTGTATTGTTTGACTGTTGTAATGTTTGACTGTTGCAATGTTTGACTGTTGTAAATGTTTGTTATTGTAATGTTTGACTGTTGTATTTTTTGTTGTTGTAATGTTTGTTGTTGTAATATTTGTTGCTGTAATGTTTGACTGTTGTATTGTTTGACTGTTGTAATGTTTGACTGTTGTATTGTTTGTTGTTGTAATGTTTGACTGTTGTAATGTTTGTTGTTGTAATGTTTGACTGTTGTAATGTTTGACTGTTGTAATGTTTGTTGCTGTAATGTTTGTTGCTGTAATGTTTGACTGTTGTAATGTTTGACTGTTGTAATGCTTGTTGTTTTAATGTTTGACTGTTGTAATATTTGACTGTTGTAATATTTGACTGTTGTAATGTTTGTTGTTGTAATGTTTGACTGTTGTAATGTTTGACTGTTGTAATGTTTGACGTTGTAATGTTTGACTGTTGTAATGTTTGACTGTTGTAATGTTTGTTGTTGTAATGTTTGACTGTTGTAATGTTTGTTGTTGTAATGTTTGTTGTTGTAATGTTTGTTGTTGTAATGTTTGACTGTTGTAATGTTTGACTGTTGTAATGTTTGACTGTTGTAATGTTTGTTGTTGTAATGTTTGACTGTTGTAATGTTTGACTGTTGTATTGTTTGACTGTTGTAATGTTTGACTGTTGTAATGTTTGACTGTTGTATTGTTTGACTGTTGTAATGTTTGACTGTTGTAATGTTTGACTGTTGTAATGTTTGACTGTTGTAATGTTTGACTGTTGTATTGTTTGTTGTTGTAATGTTTGACTGTTGTAATGTTTGACTGTTGTAATGTTTGACTGTTGTATTGTTTGTTGTTGTAATGTTTGACTGTTGTAATGTTTGACTGCTGTAATGTTTGACTGTTGTAATGTCTGACTGTTGCAATGTTTGTTGCTGTAATGTTTGTTGTTGTATTGTTTGACTGTTGTAATGTTTGACTGTTGTAATGTTTGTTGTTGTATTGTTTGACTGTTGTAATGTTTGACTGTTGTAATGTTTGTTGTTGTAATGTTTGACTGTTGTATTGTTTGACTGTTGTACTGTTTGACTGTTGTAATGTTTGTTGTTGTAATGTTTGACTGTTGTATTGTTTGACTGTTGTAATGTTTGACTGTTGTAATGTTTGACTGTTGTAATGTTTGTTGTTGTAATGTTTGTTGTTGTAATGTTTGACTGTTGTAATGTTTGACTGTTGTAATGTTTGACTGTTGTAATGTTTGTTGTAATGTTTGACTGTTGTATTGTTTGACTGTTGTAATGTTTGACTGTTGTAATGTTTGTTGTTGTAATGTTTGACTGTTGTATTGTTTGACTGTTGTATTGTTTGACTGTTGTAATGTTTGACTGTTGTATTGTTTGTTGTTGTAATGTTTGACTGTTGTAATGTTTGTTGTTGTAATGTTTGACTGTTGTATTGTTTGACTGTTGTAATGTTTGACTGTTGTAATGTTTGACTGTTGTAATGTTTGTTGTTGTAATGTTTGTTGTTGTAATGTTTGTTGTTGTAATGTTTGTTGTTGTAATGTTTGAGTGTTGTATTGTTTGTTGTTGTAATATTTGACTGTTGTAATGTTTGTTGTTGTAATGTTTGACTGCTGTAATGTTTGACTGTTGTAATGTTTGACTGTTGTATTGTTTGACTGTTGTAATGTTTGTTGTTGTAATGTTTGACTGTTGTAATGTTTGTTGTTGTAAAGTTTGACTGTTGTATTGTTTGACTGTTGTAATGTTTGTTGTTGTAATGTTTGACTGTTGTATTGTTTGACTGTTGTAATGTTTGACTGTTTTAATGTTTGACTGTTGTAATGTTTGTTGTTGTAATGTTTGTTGTTGTAATGTTTGACTCTTGTAATGTTTGACTGTTGTATTGTTTGACTGTTGTAATGTTTGACTGTTGTAATGTTTGACTGTTGTAATGTTTGTTGTTGTAATGTTTGTTATTGTAATGTTTGACTGTTGTATTGTTTGTTGTTGTAATGTTTGTTGTTGTAATATTTGTTGCTGTAATGTTTGACTGTTGTATTGTTTGACTGTTGTAATGTTTGACTGTTGTATTGTTTGTTGTTGTAATGTTTGACTGTTGTAATGTTTGTTGTTGTAATGTTTGACTGTTGTATTGTTTGACTGTTGTAATGTTTGACTGTTGTAATGTTTGACTGTTGTATTGTTTGACTGTTGTAATGTTTGACTGTTGTAATGTTTGACTGTTGTAATGTTTGACTGTTGTATTGTTTGTTGTTGTAATGTTTGACTGTTGTAATGTTTGTTGTTGTAATGTTTGACTGTTGTATTGTTTGACTGTTGTAATGTTTGTTGTTGTATTGTTTGACTGTTGTAATGTTTGACTGTTGTAATGTTTGTTGTTGTAATGTTTGACTGTTGTAATGTTTGTTGCTGTAATGTTTGTTGCTGTAATGTTTGACTGTTGTAATGTTTGACTGTTGTATTGCTTGTTGTTTTAATGTTTGACTGTTGTAATATTTGACTGTTGTAATATTTGACTGTTGTAATGTTTGTTGTTGTAATGTTTGACTGTTGTAATGTTTGTTGTTGTAATGTTTGACTGTTGTAATGTTTGACTGTTGTAATGTTTGACGTTGTAATGTTTGACTGTTGTAATGTTTGACTGTTGTAATGTTTGTTGTTGTAATGTTTGACTGTTGTAATGTTTGTTGTTGTAATGTTTGTTGTTGTAATGTTTGTTGTTGTAATGTTTGACTGTTGTAATGTTTGACTGTTGTAATGTTTGACTGTTGTAATGTTTGTTGTTGTAAGGTTTGACTGTTGTAATGTTTGACTGTTGTATTGTTTGACTGTTGTAATGTTTGACTGTTGTATTGTTTGACTGTTGTAATGTTTGACTGTTTTAATGTTTGACTGTTGTAATGTTTGACTGTTGTAATGTTTGACTGTTGTATTGTTTATTGTTGTAATGTTTGACTGTTGTAATGTTTGACTGTTGTAATGTTTGACTGTTGTAATGTTTGTTGTTGTAAGGTTTGACTGTTGTAATGTTTGACTGTTGTATTGTTTGACTGTTGTAATGTTTGTTGTTGTAATGTTTGACTGCTGTAATGTTTGACTGTTGTAATGTTTGACTGTTGTATTGTTTGACTGTTGTAATGTTTGTTGTTGTAATGTTTGACTGTTGTAATGTTTGTTGTTGTAAAGTTTGACTGTTGTATTGTTTGACTGTTGTAATGTTTGTTGTTGTAATGTTTGACTGTTGTATTGTTTGACTGTTGTAATGTTTGACTGTTTTAATGTTTGACTGTTGTAATGTTTGTTGTTGTAATGTTTGTTGTTGTAATGTTTGACTCTTGTAATGTTTGACTGTTGTATTGTTTGACTGTTGTAATGTTTGACTGTTGTAATGTTTGACTGTTGTAATGTTTGTTGTTGTAATGTTTGTTATTGTAATGTTTGACTGTTGTATTGTTTGTTGTTGTAATGTTTGTTGTTGTAATATTTGTTGCTGTAATGTTTGACTGTTGTATTGTTTGACTGTTGTAATGTTTGACTGTTGTATTGTTTGTTGTTGTAATGTTTGACTGTTGTAATGTTTGTTGTTGTAATGTTTGACTGTTGTATTGTTTGACTGTTGTAATGTTTGACTGTTGTAATGTTTGACTGTTGTATTGTTTGACTGTTGTAATGTTTGACTGTTGTAATGTTTGACTGTTGTAATGTTTGACTGTTGTATTGTTTGTTGTTGTAATGTTTGACTGTTGTAATGTTTGTTGTTGTAATGTTTGACTGTTGTATTGTTTGACTGTTGTAATGTTTGTTGTTGTATTGTTTGACTGTTGTAATGTTTGACTGTTGTAATGTTTGTTGTTGTAATGTTTGACTGTTGTAATGTTTGTTGCTGTAATGTTTGTTGCTGTAATGTTTGACTGTTGTAATGTTTGACTGTTGTATTGCTTGTTGTTTTAATGTTTGACTGTTGTAATATTTGACTGTTGTAATATTTGACTGTTGTAATGTTTGTTGTTGTAATGTTTGACTGTTGTAATGTTTGTTGTTGTAATGTTTGACTGTTGTAATGTTTGACTGTTGTAATGTTTGACGTTGTAATGTTTGACTGTTGTAATGTTTGACTGTTGTAATGTTTGTTGTTGTAATGTTTGACTGTTGTAATGTTTGTTGTTGTAATGTTTGTTGTTGTAATGTTTGTTGTTGTAATGTTTGACTGTTGTAATGTTTGACTGTTGTAATGTTTGACTGTTGTAATGTTTGTTGTTGTAAGGTTTGACTGTTGTAATGTTTGACTGTTGTATTGTTTGACTGTTGTAATGTTTGACTGTTGTATTGTTTGACTGTTGTAATGTTTGACTGTTTTAATGTTTGACTGTTGTAATGTTTGACTGTTGTAATGTTTGACTGTTGTATTGTTTATTGTTGTAATGTTTGACTGTTGTAATGTTTGACTGTTGTAATGTTTGACTGTTGTATTGTTTGTTGTTGTAATTTTTGACTGTTGTAATGTTTGACTGCTGTAATGTTTGACTGTTGTAATGTCTGACTGTTGTAATGTTTGTTGCTGTAATGTTTGTTGTTGTATTGTTTGACTGTTGTAATGTTTGACTGTTGTAATGTTTGTTGTTGTATTGTTTGACTGTTGTAATGTTTGACTGTTGTAATGTTTGTTGTTGTAATGTTTGACTGTTGTATTGTTTGACTGTTGTAATGTTTGACTGTTGTAATGTTTGTTGTTGTAATGTTTGACTGTTGTATTGTTTGACTGTTGTATTGTTTGACTGTTGTAATGTTTGACTGTTGTATTGTTTGTTGTTGTAATGTTTGACTGTTGTAATGTTTGTTGTTGTAATGTTTGACTGTTGTATTGTTTGACTGTTGTAATGTTTGACTGTTGTAATGTTTGACTGTTGTAATGTTTGTTGTTGTAATGTTTGTTATTGTAATGTTTGTTGTTGTAATGTTTGTTGTTGTAATGTTTGTTGTTGTAATGTTTGAGTGTTGTATTGTTTGTTGTTGTAATATTTGACTGTTGTAATGTTTGTTGTTGTAATGTTTGACTGCTGTAATGTTTGACTGTTGTAATGTTTGACTGTTGTATTGTTTGACTGTTGTAATGTTTGTTGTTGTTATGTTTGACTGTTGTAATGTTTGTTGTTGTAATGTTTGACTGTTGTATTGTTTGACTGTTGTAATGTTTGTTGTTGTAATGTTTGTTGTTGTAATGTTTGACTGTTGTATTGTTTGTTGTTGTAATGTTTGACTGTTGTAATATTTGACTGTTGTAATGTTTGACTGTTGTATTGTTTGTTGTTGTAATGTTTGACTGTTGTTTGTTGTTGTAATGTTTGACTGTTGTAATGTTTGACTGTTGTAATGTTTGTTGTTGTAATGTTTGACTGTTGTAATGTTTGACTGTTGTAATGTTTGTTGTTGTAATGTTTGACTGTTGTAATGTTTGTTGTTGTAATGTTTGTTGTTGTAATGTTTGACTGTTGTAATGTTTGACTGTTGTATTGTTTGACTGTTGTAATGTTTGACTGTTGCAATGTTTGACTGTTGTAAATGTTTGTTATTGTAATGTTTGACTGTTGTATTTTTTGTTGTTGTAATGTTTGTTGTTGTAATATTTGTTGCTGTAATGTTTGACTGTTGTATTGTTTGACTGTTGTAATGTTTGACTGTTGTATTGTTTGTTGTTGTAATGTTTGACTGTTGTTTGTTGTTGTAATGTTTGACTGTTGTAATGTTTGACTGTTGTAATGTTTGTTGTTGTAATGTTTGACTGTTGTAATGTTTGACTGTTGTAATGTTTGTTGTTGTAATGTTTGACTGTTGTAATGTTTGTTGTTGTAATGTTTGTTGTTGTAATGTTTGACTGTTGTAATGTTTGACTGTTGTATTGTTTGACTGTTGTAATGTTTGACTGCTGTAATGTTTGACTGTTGTAATGTCTGACTGTTGTAATGTTTGTTGCTGTAATGTTTGTTGTTGTATTGTTTGACTGTTGTAATGTTTGACTGTTGTAATGTTTGTTGTTGTATTGTTTGACTGTTGTAATGTTTGACTGTTGTAATGTTTGTTGTTGTAATGTTTGACTGTTGTATTGTTTGACTGTTGTAATGTTTGACTGTTGTAATGTTTGTTGTTGTAATGTTTGACTGTTGTATTGTTTGACTGTTGTATTGTTTGACTGTTGTAATGTTTGACTGTTGTATTGTTTGTTGTTGTAATGTTTGACTGTTGTAATGTTTGTTGTTGTAATGTTTGACTGTTGTATTGTTTGACTGTTGTAATGTTTGACTGTTGTAATGTTTGACTGTTGTAATGTTTGTTGTTGTAATGTTTGTTATTGTAATGTTTGTTGTTGTAATGTTTGTTGTTGTAATGTTTGTTGTTGTAATGTTTGAGTGTTGTATTGTTTGTTGTTGTAATATTTGACTGTTGTAATGTTTGTTGTTGTAATGTTTGACTGCTGTAATGTTTGACTGTTGTAATGTTTGACTGTTGTATTGTTTGACTGTTGTAATGTTTGTTGTTGTTATGTTTGACTGTTGTAATGTTTGTTGTTGTAATGTTTGTTGTTGTAATGTTTGACTGTTGTATTGTTTGTTGTTGTAATGTTTGACTGTTGTAATATTTGACTGTTGTAATGTTTGACTGTTGTATTGTTTGTTGTTGTAATGTTTGACTGTTGTTTGTTGTTGTAATGTTTGACTGTTGTAATGTTTGACTGTTGTAATGTTTGTTGTTGTAATGTTTGACTGTTGTAATGTTTTACTGTTGTAATGTTTGTTGTTGTAATGTTTGACTGTTGTAATGTTTGTTGTTGTAATGTTTGTTGTTGTAATGTTTGACTGTTGTAATGTTTGACTGTTGTATTGTTTGACTGTTGTAATGTTTGACTGTTGCAATGTTTGACTGTTGTAAATGTTTGTTATTGTAATGTTTGACTGTTGTATTTTTTGTTGTTGTAATGTTTGTTGTTGTAATATTTGTTGCTGTAATGTTTGACTGTTGTATTGTTTGACTGTTGTAATGTTTGACTGTTGTATTGTTTGTTGTTGTAATGTTTGACTGTTGTTTGTTGTTGTAATGTTTGACTGTTGTAATGTTTGACTGTTGTAATGTTTGTTGTTGTAATGTTTGACTGTTGTAATGTTTGACTGTTGTAATGTTTGTTGTTGTAATGTTTGACTGTTGTAATGTTTGTTGTTGTAATGTTTGTTGTTGTAATGTTTGACTGTTGTAATGTTTGACTGTTGTATTGTTTGACTGTTGTAATGTTTGACTGTTGCAATGTTTGACTGTTGTAAATGTTTGTTATTGTAATGTTTGACTGTTGTATTTTTTGTTGTTGTAATGTTTGTTGTTGTAATATTTGTTGCTGTAATGTTTGACTGTTGTATTGTTTGACTGTTGTAATCTTTGACTGTTGTATTGTTTGTTGTTGTAATGTTTGACTGTTGTAATGTTTGTTGTTGTAATGTTTGTTGTTGTAATGTTTGACTGTTGTAATGTTTGTTGTAATGTTTGACTGTTGTATTGTTTGACTGTTGTAATGTTTGACTGTTGTAATGTTTGTTGTTGTAATGTTTGACTGTTGTATTGTTTGACTGTTGTATTGTTTGACTGTTGTAATGTTTGACTGTTGTATTGTTTGTTGTTGTAATGTTTGACTGTTGTAATGTTTGACTGTTGTAATGTTTGACTGTTGTATTGTTTGTTGTTGTAATGTTTGACTGTTGTAATGTTTGACTGTTGTAATGTTTGTTGTTGTAATGTTTGTTGTTGTAATGTTTGACTGTTGTAATGTTTGTTGTAATGTTTGACTGTTGTATTGTTTGACTGTTGTAATGTTTGACTGTTGTAATGTTTGTTGTTGTAATGTTTGACTGTTGTATTGTTTGACTGTTGTAATGTTTGACTGTTGTAATGTTTGACTGTTGTAATGTTTGTTGTTGTAATGTTTGTTATTGTAATGTTTGTTGTTGTAATGTTTGTTGTTGTAATGTTTGTTGTTGTAATGTTTGAGTGTTGTATTGTTTGTTGTTGTAATATTTGACTGTTGTAATGTTTGTTGTTGTAATGTTTGACTGCTGTAATGTTTGACTGTTGTAATGTTTGACTGTTGTATTGTTTGACTGTTGTAATGTTTGTTGTTGTTATGTTTGACTGTTGTAATGTTTGTTGTTGTAATGTTTGTTGTTGTAATGTTTGACTGTTGTATTGTTTGTTGTTGTAATGTTTGACTGTTGTAATATTTGACTGTTGTAATGTTTGACTGTTGTATTGTTTGTTGTTGTAATGTTTGACTGTTGTTTGTTGTTGTAATGTTTGACTGTTGTAATGTTTGACTGTTGTTTGTTGTTGTAATGTTTGACTGTTGTAATGTTTGACTGTTGTAATGTTTGTTGTTGTAATGTTTGACTGTTGTAATGTTTTACTGTTGTAATGTTTGTTGTTGTAATGTTTGACTGTTGTAATGTTTGTTGTTGTAATGTTTGTTGTTGTAATGTTTGACTGTTGTAATGTTTGACTGTTGTATTGTTTGACTGTTGTAATGTTTGACTGTTGCAATGTTTGACTGTTGTAAATGTTTGTTATTGTAATGTTTGACTGTTGTATTTTTTGTTGTTGTAATGTTTGTTGTTGTAATATTTGTTGCTGTAATGTTTGACTGTTGTATTGTTTGACTGTTGTAATGTTTGACTGTTGTATTGTTTGTTGTTGTAATGTTTGACTGTTGTTTGTTGTTGTAATGTTTGACTGTTGTAATGTTTGACTGTTGTAATGTTTGTTGTTGTAATGTTTGACTGTTGTAATGTTTGACTGTTGTAATGTTTGTTGTTGTAATGTTTGACTGTTGTAATGTTTGTTGTTGTAATGTTTGTTGTTGTAATGTTTGACTGTTGTAATGTTTGACTGTTGTATTGTTTGACTGTTGTAATGTTTGACTGTTGCAATGTTTGACTGTTGTAAATGTTTGTTATTGTAATGTTTGACTGTTGTATTTTTTGTTGTTGTAATGTTTGTTGTTGTAATATTTGTTGCTGTAATGTTTGACTGTTGTATTGTTTGACTGTTGTAATCTTTGACTGTTGTATTGTTTGTTGTTGTAATGTTTGACTGTTGTAATGTTTGTTGTTGTAATGTTTGTTGTTGTAATGTTTGACTGTTGTAATGTTTGTTGTAATGTTTGACTGTTGTATTGTTTGACTGTTGTAATGTTTGACTGTTGTAATGTTTGTTGTTGTAATGTTTGACTGTTGTATTGTTTGACTGTTGTATTGTTTGACTGTTGTAATGTTTGACTGTTGTATTGTTTGTTGTTGTAATGTTTGACTGTTGTAATGTTTGACTGTTGTAATGTTTGACTGTTGTATTGTTTGTTGTTGTAATGTTTGACTGTTGTAATGTTTGACTGTTGTAATGTTTGTTGTTGTAATGTTTGTTGTTGTAATGTTTGACTGTTGTAATGTTTGTTGTAATGTTTGACTGTTGTATTGTTTGACTGTTGTAATGTTTGACTGTTGTAATGTTTGTTGTTGTAATGTTTGACTGTTGTATTGTTTGACTGTTGTAATGTTTGACTGTTGTAATGTTTGACTGTTGTAATGTTTGTTGTTGTAATGTTTGTTATTGTAATGTTTGTTGTTGTAATGTTTGTTGTTGTAATGTTTGTTGTTGTAATGTTTGAGTGTTGTATTGTTTGTTGTTGTAATATTTGACTGTTGTAATGTTTGTTGTTGTAATGTTTGACTGCTGTAATGTTTGACTGTTGTAATGTTTGACTGTTGTATTGTTTGACTGTTGTAATGTTTGTTGTTGTTATGTTTGACTGTTGTAATGTTTGTTGTTGTAATGTTTGTTGTTGTAATGTTTGACTGTTGTATTGTTTGTTGTTGTAATGTTTGACTGTTGTAATATTTGACTGTTGTAATGTTTGACTGTTGTATTGTTTGTTGTTGTAATGTTTGACTGTTGTTTGTTGTTGTAATGTTTGACTGTTGTAATGTTTGACTGTTGTAATGTTTGTTGTTGTAATGTTTGACTGTTGTAATGTTTGACTGTTGTAATGTTTGTTGTTGTAATGTTTGACTGTTGTAATGTTTGTTGTTGTAATGTTTGTTGTTGTAATGTTTGACTGTTGTAATGTTTGACTGTTGTATTGTTTGACTGTTGTAATGTTTGACTGTTGCAATGTTTGACTGTTGTAAATGTTTGTTATTGTAATGTTTGACTGTTGTATTTTTTGTTGTTGTAATGTTTGTTGTTGTAATATTTGTTGCTGTAATGTTTGACTGTTGTATTGTTTGACTGTTGTAATGTTTGACTGTTGTATTGTTTGTTGTTGTAATGTTTGACTGTTGTTTGTTGTTGTAATGTTTGACTGTTGTAATGTTTGACTGTTGTAATGTTTGTTGTTGTAATGTTTGACTGTTGTAATGTTTGACTGTTGTAATGTTTGTTGTTGTAATGTTTGACTGTTGTAATGTTTGTTGTTGTAATGTTTGTTGTTGTAATGTTTGACTGTTGTAATGTTTGACTGTTGTATTGTTTGACTGTTGTAATGTTTGACTGTTGCAATGTTTGACTGTTGTAAATGTTTGTTATTGTAATGTTTGACTGTTGTATTTTTTGTTGTTGTAATGTTTGTTGTTGTAATATTTGTTGCTGTAATGTTTGACTGTTGTATTGTTTGACTGTTGTAATGTTTGACTGTTGTATTGTTTGTTGTTGTAATGTTTGACTGTTGTAATGTTTGTTGTTGTAATGTTTGTTGTTGTAATGTTTGACTGTTGTAATGTTTGTTGTAATGTTTGACTGTTGTATTGTTTGACTGTTGTAATGTTTGACTGTTGTAATGTTTGTTGTTGTAATGTTTGACTGTTGTATTGTTTGACTGTTGTATTGTTTGACTGTTGTAATGTTTGACTGTTGTATTGTTTGTTGTTGTAATGTTTGACTGTTGTAATGTTTGACTGTTGTAATGTTTGACTGTTGTATTGTTTGTTGTTGTAATGTTTGACTGTTGTAATGTTTGACTGCTGTAATGTTTGACTGTTGTAATGTCTGACTGTTGTAATGTTTGTTGCTGTAATGTTTGTTGTTGTATTGTTTGACTGTTGTAATGTTTGACTGTTGTAATGTTTGTTGTTGTATCGTTTGACTGTTGTAATGTTTGACTGTTGTAATGTTTGTTGTTGTAATGTTTGACTGTTGTATTGTTTGACTGTTGTACTGTTTGACTGTTGTAATGTTTGTTTTTGTAATGTTTGACTGTTGTATTGTTTGACTGTTGTAATGTTTGACTGTTGTAATGTTTGACTGTTGTAATGTTTGTTGTTGTAATGTTTGTTGTTGTAATGTTTGTTGTTGTAATGTTTGACTGTTGTAATGTTTGACTGTTGTAATGTTTGACTGTTGTAATGTTTGTTGTTGTAATGTTTGACTGTTGTAATGTTTGTTGTTGTAATGTTTGTTGTTGTAATGTTTGTTGTTGTAATGTTTGACTGTTGTAATGTTTGTTGTTGTAATGTTTGTTGTTGTAATGTTTGACTGTTGTAATGTTTGTTGTTGTAATGTTTGACTGTTGTAATGTTTGTTGTTGTAATGTTTGACTGTTGTATTGTTTGTTGTTGTAATGTTTGACTGTTGTAATGTTTGTTGTTGTTATGTTTGACTGTTGTAATGTTTGTTGTTGTAATGTTTGACTGTTGTATTGTTTGACTGTTGTAATGTTTGACTGTTGTAATGTTTGACTGTTGTAATGTTTGACTGTTTGACTGTTGTACTGTTTGACTGTTGTAATGTTTGTTGTTGTAATGTTTGACTGTTGTAATGTTTGTTGTAATGTTTGTTGTTGTAATGTTTGTTGTTGTAATGTTTGACTGTTGTAATGTTTGACTGTTGTAATGTTTGACTGTTGTAATGTTTGACTGTTGTAATGTTTGACTGTTGTAATGTTTGTTGTTGTAATGTTTGTTGTTGTAATGTTTGTTGTTGTAATGTTTGACTGTTGTAATGTTTGACTGTTGTAATGTTTGTTGTTGTAATGTTTGTTGTTGTAATGTTTGACTGTTGTAATGTTTGTTGTTGTAATGTTTGACTATTGTATTGTTTGACTGTTGTAATGTTTGACTGTTGTAATGTTTGACTGTTGTAATGTTTGTTGTTGTAATGTTTGACTGTTGTATTGTTTGACTGTTGTATTGTTTGACTGTTGTAATGTTTGACTGTTGTATTGTTTGTTGTTGTAATATTTGACTGTTGTAATGTTTGACTGTTGTAATGTTTGACTGTTGTATTGTTTGTTGTTGTAATGTTTGACTGTTGTAATGTTTGACTGCTGTAATGTTTGACTGTTGTAATGTCTGACTGTTGTAATGTTTGTTGCTGTAATGTTTGTTGTTGTATTGTTTGACTGTTGTAATGTTTGACTGTTGTAATGTTTGTTGTTGTATTGTTTGACTGTTGTAATGTTTGACTGTTGTAATGTTTGTTGTTGTAATGTTTGACTGTTGTAATGTTTGACTGTTGTAATGTTTGACTGTTGTATTGTTTGTTGTTGTAATGTTTGACTGTTGTAATGTTTGACTGTTGTAATGTTTGACTGTTGTATTGTTTGTTGTTGTAATGTTTGACTGTTGTATTGTTTGACTGTTGTACTGTTTGACTGTTGTAATGTTTGTTGTTGTAATGTTTGACTGTTGTATTGTTTGACTGTTGTAATGTTTGTTGTTGTAATGTTTGACTGTTGTATTGTTTGACTGTTGTAATGTTTGACTGTTGTAATGTTTCACTGTTGTATTGTTTGACTGTTGTAATGTTTGACTGTTGTAATGTTTGACTGTTGTAATGTTTGACTGTTGTATTGTTTGTTGTTGTAATGTTTGACTGTTGTAATGTTTGACTGTTGTAATGTT
This sequence comes from Salmo salar, assembly GCF_965601325.2. Lineage (NCBI taxonomy): Eukaryota > Metazoa > Chordata > Actinopteri > Salmoniformes > Salmonidae > Salmo > Salmo salar. The sequence goes on along the minus strand of NC_138301.1, from coordinate 48,532,314 downwards.
TGACTGTTGTATTGTTTGTTGTTGTAATGTTTGACTGTTGTAATGTTTGACTGCTGTAATGTTTGACTGTTGTAATGTCTGACTGTTGTAATGTTTGTTGCTGTAATGTTTGTTGTTGTATTGTTTGACTGTTGTAATGTTTGACTGTTGTAATGTTTGACTGTTGTAATGTTTGTTGTTGTAATGTTTGACTGTTGTATTGTTTGACTGTTGTACTGTTTGACTGTTGTAAAGTTTGTTGTTGTAATGTTTGACTGTTGTATTGTTTGACTGTTGTAATGTTTGACTGTTGTAATGTTTGACTGTTGTAATGTTTGTTGTTGTAATGTTTGTTGTTGTAATGTTTGACTGTTGTAATGTTTGACTGTTGTAATGTTTGACTGTTGTAATGTTTGTTGTAATGTTTGACTGTTGTATTGTTTGACTGTTGTAATGTTTGACTGTTGTAATGTTTGTTGTTGTAATGTTTGACTGTTGTATTGTTTGACTGTTGTATTGTTTGACTGTTGTAATGTTTGACTGTTGTATTGTTTGTTGTTGTAATGTTTGACTGTTGTAATGTTTGTTGTTGTAATGTTTGACTGTTGTATTGTTTGACTGTTGTAATGTTTGTTGTTGTATTGTTTGACTGTTGTAATGTTTGACTGTTGTAATGTTTGTTGTTGTAATGTTTGACTGTTGTAATGTTTGACTGTTGTAATGTTTGTTGCTGTAATGTTTGTTGCTGTAATGTTTGACTGTTGTAATGTTTGACTGTTGTAATGCTTGTTGTTTTAATGTTTGACTGTTGTAATATTTGACTGTTGTAATATTTGACTGTTGTAATGTTTGTTGTTGTAATGTTTGACTGTTGTAATGTTTGACTGTTGTAATGTTTGACGTTGTAATGTTTGACTGTTGTAATGTTTGACTGTTGTAATGTTTGTTGTTGTAATGTTTGACTGTTGTAATGTTTGTTGTTGTAATGTTTGTTGTTGTAATGTTTGTTGTTGTAATGTTTGACTGTTGTAATGTTTGACTGTTGTAATGTTTGACTGTTGTAATGTTTGTTGTTGTAATGTTTGACTGTTGTAATGTTTGACTGTTGTATTGTTTGACTGTTGTAATGTTTGACTGTTGTAATGTTTGACTGTTGTATTGTTTGACTGTTGTAATGTTTGACTGTTGTAATGTTTGACTGTTGTAATGTTTGACTGTTGTAATGTTTGACTGTTGTATTGTTTGTTGTTGAAATGTTTGACTGTTGTAATGTTTGACTGTTGTAATGTTTGACTGTTGTATTGTTTGTTGTTGTAATGTTTGACTGTTGTAATGTTTGACTGCTGTAATGTTTGACTGTTGTAATGTCTGACTGTTGCAATGTTTGTTGCTGTAATGTTTGTTGTTGTATTGTTTGACTGTTGTAATGTTTGACTGTTGTAATGTTTGTTGTTGTATTGTTTGACTGTTGTAATGTTTGACTGTTGTAATGTTTGTTGTTGTAATGTTTGACTGTTGTATTGTTTGACTGTTGTACTGTTTGACTGTTGTAATGTTTGTTGTTGTAATGTTTGACTGTTGTATTGTTTGACTGTTGTAATGTTTGACTGTTGTAATGTTTGACTGTTGTAATGTTTGTTGTTGTAATGTTTGTTGTTGTAATGTTTGTTGTTGTAATGTTTGACTGTTGTAATGTTTGTTGTTGTAATGTTTGACTATTGTATTGTTTGACTGTTGTAATGTTTGACTGTTGTAATGTTTGACTGTTGTAATGTTTGTTGTTGTAATGTTTGACTGTTGTATTGTTTGACTGTTGTAATGTTTGACTGTTGTAATGTTTGACTGTTGTAATGTTTGTTGTTGTATTGTTTGACTGTTGTAATGTTTGACTGTTGTAATGTTTGTTGTTGTAATGTTTGACTGTTGTATTGTTTGACTGTTGTACTGTTTGACTGTTGTAATGTTTGTTGTTGTAATGTTTGACTGTTGTATTGTTTGACTGTTGTAATGTTTGACTGTTGTAATGTTTGACTGTTGTAATGTTTGTTGTTGTAATGTTTGTTGTTGTAATGTTTGTTGTTGTAATGTTTGACTGTTGTAATGTTTGTTGTTGTAATGTTTGACTATTGTATTTTTTGACTGTTGTAATGTTTGACTGTTGTAATGTTTGACTGTTGTAATGTTTGTTGTTGTAATGTTTGACTGTTGTATTGTTTGACTGTTGTATTGTTTGACTGTTGTAATGTTTGACTGTTGTATTGTTTGTTGTTGTAATATTTGACTGTTGTAATGTTTGACTGTTGTAATGTTTGACTGTTGTATTGTTTGTTGTTGTAATGTTTGACTGTTGTAATGTTTGACTGCTGTAATGTTTGACTGTTGTAATGTCTGACTGTTGTAATGTTTGTTGCTGTAATGTTTGTTGTTGTATTGTTTGACTGTTGTAATGTTTGACTGTTGTAATGTTTGTTGTTGTATTGTTTGACTGTTGTAATGTTTGACTGTTGTAATGTTTGTTGTTGTAATGTTTGACTGTTGTATTGTTTGACTGTTGTACTGTTTGACTGTTGTAATGTTTGTTGTTGTAATGTTTGACTGTTGTATTGTTTGACTGTTGTAATGTTTGTTGTTGTAATGTTTGACTGTTGTATTGTTTGACTGTTGTAATGTTTGACTGTTGTAATGTTTCACTGTTGTATTGTTTGACTGTTGTAATGTTTGACTGTTGTAATGTTTGACTGTTGTAATGTTTGACTGTTGTATTGTTTGTTGTTGTAATGTTTGACTGTTGTAATGTTTGACTGTTGTAATGTTTGACTGTTGTATTGTTTGTTGTTGTAATGTTTGACTGTTGTAATGTTTGACTGCTGTAATGTTTGACTGTTGTAATGTCTGACTGTTGTAATGTTTGTTGCTGTAATGTTTGTTGTTGTATTGTTTGACTGTTGTAATGTTTGACTGTTGTAATGTTTGTTGTTGTATCGTTTGACTGTTGTAATGTTTGACTGTTGTAATGTTTGTTGTTGTAATGTTTGACTGTTGTATTGTTTGACTGTTGTACTGTTCGACTGTTGTAATGTTTGTTGTTGTAATGTTTGACTGTTGTATTGTTTGACTGTTGTAATGTTTGACTGTTGTAATGTTTGACTGTTGTAATGTTTGTTGTTGTAATGTTTGTTGTTGTAATGTTTGACTGTTGTAATGTTTGACTGTTGTAATGTTTGACTGTTGTAATGTTTGTTGTAATGTTTGACTGTTGTATTGTTTGACTGTTGTAATGTTTGACTGTTGTAATGTTTGTTGTTGTAATGTTTGACTGTTGTATTGTTTGACTGTTGTATTGTTTGACTGTTGTAATGTTTGACTGTTGTATTGTTTGTTGTTGTAATGTTTGACTGTTGTAATGTTTGTTGTTGTAATGTTTGACTGTTGTAATGTTTGACTGTTGTAATGTTTGTTGCTGTAATGTTTGTTGCTGTAATGTTTGACTGTTGTAATGTTTGACTGTTGTAATGCTTGTTCTTTTAATGTTTGACTGTTGTAATATTTGACTGTTGTAATATTTGACTGTTGTAATGTTTGTTGTTGTAATGTTTGACTGTTGTAATGTTTGACTGTTGTAATGTTTGACGTTGTAATGTTTGACTGTTGTAATGTTTGACTGTTGTAATGTTTGTTGTTGTAATGTTTGACTGTTGTAATGTTTGTTGTTGTAATGTTTGTTGTTGTAATGTTTGTTGTTGTAATGTTTGACTGTTGTAATGTTTGACTGTTGTAATGTTTGACTGTTGTAATGTTTGTTGTTGTAATGTTTGACTGTTGTAATGTTTGACTGTTGTATTGTTTGACTGTTGTAATGTTTGACTGTTGTAATGTTTGACTGTTGTATTGTTTGACTGTTGTAATGTTTGACTGTTGTAATGTTTGACTGTTGTAATGTTTGACTGTTGTAATGTTTGACTGTTGTATTGTTTGTTGTTGTAATGTTTGACTGTTGTAATGTTTGACTGTTGTAATGTTTGACTGTTGTATTGTTTGTTGTTGTAATGTTTGACTGTTGTAATGTTTGACTGCTGTAATGTTTGACTGTTCTAATGTCTGACTGTTGCAATGTTTGTTGCTGTAATGTTTGTTGTTGTATTGTTTGACTGTTGTAATGTTTGACTGTTGTAATGTTTGTTGTTGTATTGTTTGACTGTTGTAATGTTTGACTGTTGTAATGTTTGTTGTTGTAATGTTTGACTGTTGTATTGTTTGACTGTTGTACTGTTTGACTGTTGTAATGTTTGTTGTTGTAATGTTTGACTGTTGTATTGTTTGACTGTTGTAATGTTTGACTGTTGTAATGTTTGACTGTTGTAATGTTTGTTGTTGTAATGTTTGTTGTTGTAATGTTTGACTGTTGTAATGTTTGACTGTTGTAATGTTTGACTGTTGTAATGTTTGTTGTAATGTTTGACTGTTGTATTGTTTGACTGTTGTAATGTTTGACTGTTGTAATGTTTGTTGTTGTAATGTTTGACTGTTGTATTGTTTGACTGTTGTATTGTTTGACTGTTGTAATGTTTGACTGTTGTATTGTTTGTTGTTGTAATGTTTGACTGTTGTAATGTTTGTTGTTGTAATGTTTGACTGTTGTATTGTTTGACTGTTGTAATGTTTGACTGTTGTAATGTTTGACTGTTGTAATGTTTGTTGTTGTAATGTTTGTTATTGTAATGTTTGTTGTTGTAATGTTTGTTGTTGTAATGTTTGAGTGTTGTATTGTTTGTTGTTGTAATATTTGACTGTTGTAATGTTTGTTGTTGTAATGTTTGACTGCTGTAATGTTTGACTGTTGTAATGTTTGACTGTTGTATTGTTTGACTGTTGTAATGTTTGTTGTTGTAATGTTTGACTGTTGTAATGTTTGTTGTTGTAAAGTTTGACTGTTGTATTGTTTGACTGTTGTAATGTTTGTTGTTGTAATGTTTGACTGTTGTATTGTTTGACTGTTGTAATGGTTGACTGTTTTAATGTTTGACTGTTGTAATGTTTGTTGTTGTAATGTTTGTTGTTGTAATGTTTGACTCTTGTAATGTTTGACTGTTGTATTGTTTGACTGTTGTAATGTTTGACTGTTGTAATGTTTGACTGTTGTAATGTTTGTTGTTGTAATGTTTGTTATTGTAATGTTTGACTGTTGTATTGTTTGTTGTTGTAATGTTTGTTGTTGTAATATTTGTTGCTGTAATGTTTGACTGTTGTATTGTTTGACTGTTGTAATGTTTGACTGTTGTATTGTTTGTTGTTGTAATGTTTGACTGTTGTAATGTTTGTTGTTGTAATGTTTGACTGTTGTATTGTTTGACTGTTGTAATGTTTGACTGTTGTAATGTTTGACTGTTGTATTGTTTGACTGTTGTAATGTTTGACTGTTGTAATGTTTGACTGTTGTAATGTTTGACTGTTGTATTGTTTGTTGTTGTAATGTTTGACTGTTGTAATGTTTGTTGTTGTAATGTTTGACTGTTGTATTGTTTGACTGTTGTAATGTTTGTTGTTGTATTGTTTGACTGTTGTAATGTTTGACTGTTGTAATGTTTGTTGTTGTAATGTTTGACTGTTGTAATGTTTGTTGCTATAATGTTTGTTGCTGTAATGTTTGACTGTTGTAATGTTTGACTGTTGTATTGCTTGTTGTTTTAATGTTTGACTGTTGTAATATTTGACTGTTGTAATATTTGACTGTTGTAATGTTTGTTGTTGTAATGTTTGACTGTTGTAATGTTTGTTGTTGTAATGTTTGACTGTTGTAATGTTTGACTGTTGTAATGTTTGACGTTGTAATGTTTGACTGTTGTAATGTTTGACTGTTGTAATGTTTGTTGTTGTAATGTTTGACTGTTGTAATGTTTGTTGTTGTAATGTTTGTTGTTGTAATGTTTGTTGTTGTAATGTTTGACTGTTGTAATGTTTGACTGTTGTAATGTTTGACTGTTGTAATGTTTGTTGTTGTAAGGTTTGACTGTTGTAATGTTTGACTGTTGTATTGTTTGACTGTTGTAATGTTTGACTGTTGTATTGTTTGACTGTTGTAATGTTTGACTGTTTTAATGTTTGACTGTTGTAATGTTTGACTGTTGTAATGTTTGACTGTTGTATTGTTTATTGTTGTAATGTTTGACTGTTGTAATGTTTGACTGTTGTAATGTTTGACTGTTGTATTGTTTGTTGTTGTAATGTTTGACTGTTGTAATGTTTGACTGCTGTAATGTTTGACTGTTGTAATGTCTGACTGTTGTAATGTTTGTTGCTGTAATGTTTGTTGTTGTATTGTTTGACTGTTGTAATGTTTGACTGTTGTAATGTTTGTTGTTGTATTGTTTGACTGTTGTAATGTTTGACTGTTGTAATGTTTGTTGTTGTAATGTTTGACTGTTGTATTGTTTGACTGTTGTAATGTTTGACTGTTGTAATGTTTGTTGTTGTAATGTTTGACTGTTGTATTGTTTGACTGTTGTATTGTTTGACTGTTGTAATGTTTGACTGTTGTATTGTTTGTTGTTGTAATGTTTGACTGTTGTAATGTTTGTTGTTGTAATGTTTGACTGTTGTATTGTTTGACTGTTGTAATGTTTGACTGTTGTAATGTTTGACTGTTGTAATGTTTGTTGTTGTAATGTTTGTTATTGTAATGTTTGTTGTTGTAATGTTTGTTGTTGTAATGTTTGTTGTTGTAATGTTTGAGTGTTGTATTGTTTGTTGTTGTAATATTTGACTGTTGTAATGTTTGTTGTTGTAATGTTTGACTGCTGTAATGTTTGACTGTTGTAATGTTTGACTGTTGTATTGTTTGACTGTTGTAATGTTTGTTGTTGTTATGTTTGACTGTTGTAATGTTTGTTGTTGTAATGTTTGACTGTTGTATTGTTTGACTGTTGTAATGTTTGTTGTTGTAATGTTTGTTGTTGTAATGTTTGACTGTTGTATTGTTTGTTGTTGTAATGTTTGACTGTTGTAATATTTGACTGTTGTAATGTTTGACTGTTGTATTGTTTGTTGTTGTAATGTTTGACTGTTGTTTGTTGTTGTAATGTTTGACTGTTGTAATGTTTGACTGTTGTAATGTTTGTTGTTGTAATGTTTGACTGTTGTAATGTTTGACTGTTGTAATGTTTGTTGTTGTAATGTTTGACTGTTGTAATGTTTGTTGTTGTAATGTTTGTTGTTGTAATGTTTGACTGTTGTAATGTTTGACTGTTGTATTGTTTGACTGTTGTAATGTTTGACTGTTGCAATGTTTGACTGTTGTAAATGCTTGTTATTGTAATGTTTGACTGTTGTATTTTTTGTTGTTGTAATGTTTGTTGTTGTAATATTTGTTGCTGTAATGTTTGACTGTTGTATTGTTTGACTGTTGTAATGTTTGACTGTTGTATTGTTTGTTGTTGTAATGTTTGACTGTTGTTTGTTGTTGTAATGTTTGACTGTTGTAATGTTTGACTGTTGTAATGTTTGTTGTTGTAATGTTTGACTGTTGTAATGTTTGACTGTTGTAATGTTTGTTGTTGTAATGTTTGACTGTTGTAATGTTTGTTGTTGTAATGTTTGTTGTTGTAATGTTTGACTGTTGTAATGTTTGACTGTTGTATTGTTTGACTGTTGTAATGTTTGACTGTTGCAATGTTTGACTGTTGTAAATGTTTGTTATTGTAATGTTTGACTGTTGTATTTTTTGTTGTTGTAATGTTTGTTGTTGTAATATTTGTTGCTGTAATGTTTGACTGTTGTATTGTTTGACTGTTGTAATGTTTGACTGTTGTATTGTTTGTTGTTGTAATGTTTGACTGTTGTAATGTTTGTTGTTGTAATGTTTGTTGTTGTAATGTTTGACTGTTGTAATGTTTGTTGTAATGTTTGACTGTTGTATTGTTTGACTGTTGTAATGTTTGACTGTTGTAATGTTTGTTGTTGTAATGTTTGACTGTTGTATTGTTTGACTGTTGTATTGTTTGACTGTTGTAATGTTTGACTGTTGTATTGTTTGTTGTTGTAATGTTTGACTGTTGTAATGTTTGACTGTTGTAATGTTTGACTGTTGTATTGTTTGTTGTTGTAATGTTTGACTGTTGTAATGTTTGACTGCTGTAATGTTTGACTGTTGTAATGTCTGACTGTTGTAATGTTTGTTGCTGTAATGTTTGTTGTTGTATTGTTTGACTGTTGTAATGTTTGACTGTTGTAATGTTTGTTGTTGTATCGTTTGACTGTTGTAATGTTTGACTGTTGTAATGTTTGTTGTTGTAATGTTTGACTGTTGTATTGTTTGACTGTTGTACTGTTTGACTGTTGTAATGTTTGTTTTTGTAATGTTTGACTGTTGTAATGTTTGACTGTTGTAATGTTTGTTGTTGTAATGTTTGTTGTTGTAATGTTTGTTGTTGTAATGTTTGACTGTTGTAATGTTTGACTGTTGTAATGTTTGACTGTTGTAATGTTTGTTGTTGTAATGTTTGACTGTTGTAATGTTTGTTGTTGTAATGTTTGTTGTTGTAATGTTTGTTGTTGTAATGTTTGTTGTTGTAATGTTTGACTGTTGTAATGTTTGTTGTTGTAATGTTTGTTGTTGTAATGTTTGACTGTTGTAATGTTTGTTGTTGTAATGTTTGACTGTTGTAATGTTTGTTGTTGTAATGTTTGACTGTTGTATTGTTTGTTGTTGTAATGTTTGACTGTTGTAATGTTTGTTGTTGTTATGTTTGACTGTTGTAATGTGTGTTGTTGTAATGTTTGACTGTTGTATTGTTTGACTGTTGTAATGTTTGACTGTTGTAATGTTTGACTGTTGTAATGTTTGACTGTTTGACTGTTGTACTGTTTGACTGTTGTAATGTTTGTTGTTGTAATGTTTGACTGTTGTAATGTTTGTTGTTGTAATGTTTGTTGTTGTAATGTTTGTTGTTGTAATGTTTGACTGTTGTAATGTTTGACTGTTGTAATGTTTGACTGTTGTAATGTTTGACTGTTGTAATGTTTGACTGTTGTAATGTTTGTTGTTGTAATGTTTGTTGTTGTAATGTTTGTTGTTGTAATGTTTGACTGTTGTAATGTTTGACTGTTGTAATGTTTGTTGTTGTAATGTTTGTTGTTGTAATGTTTGACTGTTGTAATGTTTGTTGTTGTAATGTTTGACTATTGTATTGTTTGATTGTTGTAATGTTTGACTGTTGTAATGTTTGACTGTTGTAATGTTTGTTGTTGTAATGTTTGACTGTTGTATTGTTTGACTGTTGTATTGTTTGACTGTTGTAATGTTTGACTGTTGTATTGTTTGTTGTTGTAATATTTGACTGTTGTAATGTTTGACTGTTGTAATGTTTGACTGTTGTATTGTTTGTTGTTGTAATGTTTGACTGTTGTAATGTTTGACTGCTGTAATGTTTGACTGTTGTAATGTCTGACTGTTGTAATGTTTGTTGCTGTAATGTTTGTTGTTGTATTGTTTGACTGTTGTAATGTTTGACTGTTGTAATGTTTGTTGTTGTATTGTTTGACTGTTGTAATGTTTGACTGTTGTAATGTTTGTTGTTGTAATGTTTGACTGTTGTATTGTTTGACTGTTGTACTGTTTGACTGTTGTAATGTTTGTTGTTGTAATGTTTGACTGTTGTATTGTTTGACTGTTGTAATGTTTGACTGTTGTAATGTTTGACTGTTGTAATGTTTGTTGTTGTAATGTTTGTTGTTGTAATGTTTGACTGTTGTAATGTTTGACTGTTGTAATGTTTGACTGTTGTAATGTTTGTTGTTGTAATGTTTGACTGTTGTAATGTTTGTTGTTGTAATGTTTGTTGTTGTAATGTTTGTTGTTGTAATGTTTGACTGTTGTAATGTTTGTTGTTGTAATGTTTGTTGTTGTAATGTTTGACTGTTGTAATGTTTGTTGTTGTAATGTTTGACTGTTGTAATGTTTGTTGTTGTAATGTTTGACTGTTGTATTGTTTGTTGTTGTAATGTTTGACTGTTGTAATGTTTGTTGTTGTTATGTTTGACTGTTGTAATGTTTGTTGTTGTAATGTTTGACTGTTGTAATGTTTGTTGTTGTAATGTTTGACTGTTGTATTGTTTGTTGTTGTAATGTTTGACTGTTGTTATGTTTGTTGTTGTTATGTTTGACTGTTGTAATGTTTGACTGTTTGACTGTTGTACTGTTTGACTGTTGTACTGTTTGTTGTTGTAATGTTTGACTGTTGTATCGTTTGACTGTTGTAATGTTTGTTGTTGTAATGTTTGACTGTTGTATTGTTTGTTGTTGTAATGTTTGACTGTTGTAATGTTTGACTGTTGTAATGTTTGACTGTTGTAATGTTTGACTGTTGTAATGTTTGTTGTTGTAATGTTTGACTGTTGCAATGTTTGTTGTTGTAATGTTTGTTGTTGTAATGTTTGTTGTTGTATTGTTTGACTGTTGTAATGTTTGACTGTTGTAATGTTTGACTGTTGTAATGTTTGACTGTTGTAATGTTTGACTGTTGTAATGTTTGTTGTTGTAATGTTTGTTGTTGTAATGTTTGTTGTTGTAATGTTTGACTGTTGTAATGTTTGTTGTTGTAATGTTTGTTGTTGTAATGTTTGACTGTTGTAATGTTTGTTGTTGTAATGTTTGACTGTTGTAATGTTTGTTGTTGTAATGTTTGACTGTTGTATTGTTTGTTGTTGTAATGTTTGACTGTTGTAATGTTTGTTGTTGTTATGTTTGACTGTTGTAATGTTTTTTTGTTGTAATGTTTGACTGTTGTATTGTTTGACTGTTGTAATGTTTGACTGTTGTAATGTTTGACTGTTGTAATATTTGACTGTTGTATTGTTTGACTGTTGTACTGTTTGACTGTTGTATTGTTTGTTGTTGTAATGTTTGACTGTTGTAATGTTTGTTGTTGTAATGTTTGTTGTTGTAATGTTTGACTGTTGTAATGTTTGACTGTTGTAATGTTTGACTGTTGTAATGTTTGACTGTTGTAATGTTTGTTGTTGTAATGTTTGACTGTTGTAATGTTTGACTGTTGTAATGTTTGTTGTTGTAATGTTTGACTGTTGTAATGTTTGTTGTTGTAATGTTTGTTGTTGTAATGTTTGTTGTTGTAATGTTTGACTGTTGTAATGTTTGTTGTTGTAATGTTTGTTATTGTAATGTTTGTTGTTTTATTGTTTGACTGTTGTAATGTTTGACTGTTGTAATGTTTGTTGTTGTAATGGTTGTTGTTGTAATGTTTGTTGTTGTAATGTTTGACTGTTGTATTGTTTGACTGTTGTAATGTTTGACTGTTGTAATGTTTGACTGTTGTAATGTTTGTTGTTGTAATGTTTGACTGTTGTATTGTTTGTTGTTGTAATATTTGACTGTTGTAATGTTTGTTGTTGTAATGTTTGTTGTTGTAATGTTTGACTGTTGTAATGTTTGTTGTTGTAATGTTTGACTGTTGTAATGTTTGACTGTTGTAATGTTTGTTGTTGTAATGTTTGACTGTTGTAATGTTTGTTGTTGTAATGTTTGACTGTTGTAATGTTTGTTGTTGTAATGTTTGTTGTTGTAATGTTTGACTGTTGTAATGTTTGTTGTTGTAATGTTTGACTGTTGTAATGTTTGTTTTTGTAATGTTTGACTGTTGTATGGTTTGTTGTTGTAATGTTTGACTGTTGTAATGTTTGTTGTTGTAATATTTGACTGTTGTAATGTTTGACTGTTGTAATGTTTGACTGTTGTAATGTTTGACTGTTGTATTGTTTGTTGTTGTAATGTTTGTTGTTGTAATGTTTGACTGTTGTAATGTTTGACTGTTGTAATGTTTGACTGTTGTATTGTTTGTTGTTGTAATGTTTGACTGTTGTAATGTTTGACTGTTGTAATGTTGTAATGTTTGACTGTTGTATTGTTTGTTGTTGTAATGTTTGACTGCTGTAACGTTTGACTGCTGTAATTGACTATTTGAAGAAGTAGAAACCATAGCATGTTAGCCAACGAATCCTGCTGGTCATTTCTATCAAGGAGCTAGCCAATGCACATCCTAGCTAACAAGATGGAGATGGTGTGTTTCCAGGTGGCAGAGTGCATGATCTATGCTAACCACTGGGTGGCCCAGAAGATCCAGGAGAGTTTCCCCCAGCAGGCCTTGCTGCGCCACCTCCCGCCCCCACGCCAGGAGTTCTTCAACCAGCTACAGGACTGTGCCCGGGCACGCGGCTTCACTATAGACACCAGGTATACTGTTACTATGGTGTCACTAACTAACCTGCCATTTAACTATGCATAGGTTATAAGCTGTGTTAATAACACGTTCTATTAACTGTGGAATCATTATCTACTTTGAACAGAGACATGGAACAGTCCAGACGTATCATATTAAACATGTCAAATTATTGACTTGCACTTTATGTAGTTTTGTCTTGTGCAATGGAATGAAAGGAATAGTCCCAAAAGTGCAAACTCCAGGTATTTGACAAATGCGTTTGATCCCATGTCTGCACACCAGTCAACCAAAAGAACAACTAATTCAAACATACAGGCTAGATCAAATGATAAATAGCAGTAAAGTTCAGCCTGTAACCTTGATTCCCTGTCCCAGGTCAAACAAGGCCCTGGCTGACTCCCTTGACCGGGCCGTGGACCCCCAGGACCTGTTGGTGAACCGGCTGCTGAGGGTGATGGCTACCATGGCCATGTCGAATGCCCTCTACTTCTCTACCGGAGCCTGCCCTGTCGAACAGTACTATCACTATGGTAACTAATGTCCTCAGGACCAGTACTATCACTATGGTAACTAATGTCCTCAGGACCAGTGCTATCACTATGGTAACTAATGTCCTCAGGACCAGTACTATCACTATGGTAACTAATGTCCTCAGGACCAGTGCTATCACTATGGTAACTAATGTCCTCAGGACCAGTACTATCACTATGGTAACTAATGTCCTCAGGACCAGTACTATCACTATGGTAACTAATGTCCTCAGGACCAGTGCTATCACTATGGTAACTAATGTCCTCAGGACCAGTGCTATCACTATGGTAACTAATGTCCTCAGGACCAGTGCTATCACTATGGTAACTAATGTCCTCAGGACCAGTACTATCACTATGGTAACTAATGTCTTCAGGACCAGTGCTATCACTATGGTAACTAATGTCCTCAGTACCAGTACTATCACTTTGGTAACTAATGTCCTCAGGACCAGTGCTATCACTATGGTAACTAATGTCCTCAGTACCAGTACCATCACTATGGTAACTAATGTCTTCAGGACCAGTGCTATCACTATGGTAACTAATGTCCTCAGGACCAGTACTATCACTATGGTAACTAATGTCCTCAGGACCAGTGCTATCACTATGGTAACTAATGTCCTCAGGACCAGTACTATCACTATGGTAACTAATGTCCTCAGGACCAGTGCTATCACTATGGTAACTAATGTCCTCAGGACCAGTACTATCACTATGGTAACTAATGTCCTCAGGACCAGTACTATCACTATGGTAACTAATGTCCTCAGGACCAGTGCTATCACTATGGTAACTAATGTCCTCAGGACCAGTGCTATCACTATGGTAACTAATGTCCTCAGGACCAGTGCTATCACTATGGTAACTAATGTCCTCAGGACCAGTACTATCACTATGGTAACTAATGTCTTCAGGACCAGTGCTATCACTATGGTAACTAATGTCCTCAGTACCAGTACTATCACTTTGGTAACTAATGTCCTCAGGACCAGTGCTATCACTATGGTAACTAATGTCCTCAGTACCAGTACCATCACTATGGTAACTAATGTCTTCAGGACCAGTGCTATCACTATGGTAACTAATGTCCTCAGGACCAGTGCTATCACTAGCAATATGGCAGTGTCTCTACCTTGTCTGTTGGCTAGGTGGTTTTCACCATATTGTAAATACCTCTCCAGTTCTTTCAGATCTACTCTCAGGGCCCAGGGGGAAGGGGCTCAGGTTATATCTGGACATATCTACTCCCAGGGCCCAGGGGCTCAGGTTATATCTGGACAGATCTACTCTCAGGGCCCAGGTTATATCTGGACAGATCTACTTCCAGGGCCCAGGGGGAAGGGGCTCAGGTTATATCTGGACAGATCTACTCTCAGGGGGAAGGGGCTCAGGTTATATCTGGACAGATCTACTCTCAGGGCCCAGGTTATATCTGGACAGATCTACTCCCAGGGCCCAGGGGGAAGGGGCTAAGGTTATATCTGGACAGATCTACTCTCAGGGCCCAGGTTATATCTGGACAGATCTACTCCCAGGGCCCAGGGGGAAGGGGCTCAGGTTATATCTGGACAGATCTACTCTCAGGGCCCAGGGGGAAGGGGCTCAGGTTATATCTGGACAGATCTACTCTCAGGGCCCAGGTTATATCTGGACAGATCTACTCTCAGGGCCCAGGTTATATCTGGACAGATCTACTCTCAGAACCTAGGGGGAAGGGGCCCAGGTTATATCTGGACAGATCTACTCTCAGGGCCCAGGGGAAGGGGCTCAGGTTATATCTGGACAGATCTACTCCCAGGGCCCAGGGGGAAGGGGCTAAGGTTATATCTGGACAGATCTACTCTCAGGGCCCAGGTTATATCTGGACAGATCTACTCCCAGGGCCCAGGGGGAAGGGGCTCAGGTTATATCTGGACAGATCTACTCTCAGGGCCCAGGGGGAAGGGGCTCAGGTTATATCTGGACAGATCTACTCTCAGGGCCCAGGTTATATCTGGACAGATCTACTCTCAGGGCCCAGGTTATATCTGGACAGATCTACTCTCAGAACCCAGGGGGAAGGGGCCCAGGTTATATCTGGACAGATCTACTCTCAGGGCCCAGGGGAAGGGGCCCAGGTTATATCTGGACAGATCTACTCCCATGGCCCAGGGGGAAGAGGCATCAGGTTATATCTGGACAGATCTACTCTCAGGGCCCAGGGGGAAGGGGCCCAGGTTATATCTGGACAGATCTACTCCCAGGGCCCAGGGGGAAGAGGCATCAGGTTATATCTGGACAGATCTACTCTCAGGGCATCAGGTTATATCTGGACAGATCTACTCTCAGGGCATCAGGTTATATCTGGACAGAGATGATTTGTTTACCTCTGTGTCCCTTCCTTCAGGTCTGGCTCTGGACCGATACACCCACTTCACCTCTCCCATCCGTCGCTATGCCGACATGATCGTCCACCGCCTGCTCACCGCAGCCAACGCCATGGAGAAGGGGGCGGGGCCAGCCAAGGCCTTAGCCAGTAACAAAGAGCTGGAGGAGGTGGCTCAGCAAATCAACAACAAGAACAGGGTCAGTATCGTAGCAATACTAAACATCCACAATAGCATTAAAAAAACAAAGTAAGATCCAATGAGATAAGAGAAGATATCATTCATCTCTAAATGGAAGACTTGGGGGTGATGAAGGCCTAAGAGTCAAAGTTGTTTCAATAAATACCATGGGAGCATAGAGGACAGTGTGTGGAGTCTTTTACTGTAGAAAACCATCCTCACAGGGGGTTATCTTCTGACATTGACCCCTGAACTCTAACCTCTACCCTCTGACCCCCGAGGCAGCACAGCATGCCCAGAAGGTGTCCACCGAGCTATTCCAGTGTCTCTACTTCAGAGACAAAGACCCAGAGACAGACGAGCGCTGTGTGGCCGACGCAGTCATCTACACCATCAGAGCCAACGGCATGCTGGTCTTCATACCACAGTAAGGTCATAACAGGAGAGCTGGTCTTCATACCACAGTAAGGTCATAACAGTAGAACTGGTCTTCATACCACAGTAAGGTCATAACAGTAGAGCTGGTCTTCATACCACAGTAAGGTCATAACAGTAGAGCTGGTCTTCATACCGAAGTAAGGTCATCACAGGAGAGCTGGTCTTCATACCACAGTAAGGTCATAACAGTAAGGTCATAACAGTAGAGCTAGTCTTCATACCACAGTAAGGTCATAACAGGAGAGCTGGTCTTCATAACACAGTAAGGTCATAACAGTAGAGCTGGTCTTCATACCACAGTAAGGTCATAACAGTAGAGCTGGTCTTCATACAACAGTAAGGTCATAACAGTAGAACTGGTCTTCATACCACAGTAAGGTCATAACAGTAAGGTCATAACAGTAGAGCTGGTCTTCATACCACAGTAAGGTCATAAGAGTAAGGTTATAACAGTAGAACTGGTCTTCATACCACAGTAAGGTCATAAAAGTAAGGTTATAACAGTAGAACTGGTCTTCATACCACAGTAAGGTCATAACAGTAGAGCTGGTCTTCATACCACAGTAAGGTTATAACAGTAGAGCTGGTCTTCATACCACAGTAAGGTCATAACAGTAGAGCTGGTCTTCATACCACAGTAAGGTCATAACAGTAGAGCTGGTCTTCATACCACAGTAAGGTCATAACAGTAGAACTGCTCTTCATACCACAGTAAGGTCATAACAGTAGAGCTGGTCTTCATACCACAGTAAGGTCATAACAGTAGAACTGGTCTTCATATCACAGTAAGGTCATAACAGTAAGGTCATAACAGTAGAGCTGGTCTTCATACCACAGTAAGGTCATAACAGTAGAGCTGGTCTTCATACCACAGTAAGGTCATAACAGTAGAGCTGGTCTTCATACCACATTAAGGTCATAACAGTAGAACTGGTCTTCATACCACAGTAAGGTCATAACAGTAGAGCTGGTCTTCATACCACAGTAAGTTTATAACAGTAAGGTCATAACAGTAGAGCTAGTCTTCATACCACAGTAGGGTCATAACAGTAGAGCTGGTCTTCATACCACAGTAAGGTCATAACAGTAGAGCTGGTCTTCATACCACAGTAAGGTCATAACAGTAGAGCTGGTCTTCATACCACAGTAAGGTCATAACAGTAGAACTGGTCTTCATACCACAGTAAGGTCATAACAGTAAGGTTATAACAGTAGAACTGGTCTTCATACCACAGTAAGGTCATAACAGTAAGGTTATAACAGTAGAACTGGTCTTCATACCACAGTAAGGTCATAACAGTAGAGCAGGTCTTCATACCACAGTAAGGTCATAACAGTAGAGCTGGTCTTCATACCACAGTAAGGTCATAACAGTAGAGCTGGTCTTCATACCACAGTAAGGTCATAACAGTAGAGCTGGTCTTCATACCACAGTAAGGTCATAACAGTAGAACTGGTCTTCATACCACAGTAAGGTCATAACAGTAGAACTGGTCTTCATACCACAGTAAGGTCATAACAGTAGAACTGGTCTTCATACCACAGTAAGGTCATAACAGTAAGGTCATAACAGTAGAGCTGGTCTTCATACCACAGTAAGGTCATAACAGTAGAGCTGGTCTTCATACCACAGTAAGGTCATAACAGTAAGGTCATAACAGTAGAGCTGGTCTTCATACCACAGTAAGGTCATAACAGTAAGGTCATAACAGTAGAGCTGGTCTTCATACCACAGTAAGGTTATAACAGTAGAGCTGGTCTTCATACCACAGTAAGGTCATAACAGTAGAGCTGGTCTTCATACCACAGTAAGGTCATAACAGTAAGGTCATAACAGTAGAGCTGGTCTTCATACCACAGTAAGGTCATAACAGTAGAACTGGTCTTCATACCACAGTAAGGTCATAACAGTAGAGCTGGTCTTCATACCACAGTAAGGTCATAACAGTAGAGCTGGTCTTCATACCACAGTAAGGTCATAACAGTAGAACTGGTCTTCATACCAAATTAAGGTCATAACAGTAGAGCTGGTCTTCATACCACAGTAAGGTTATAACAGTAAGGTCATAACAGTAGAGCTGGTCTTCATACCACAGTAAGGTTATAACAGTAAGGTCATAACAGTAGAGCTGGTCTTCATACCACAGTAAGTTCATAACAGTAGAGCCGGTCTTCATACCACAGTAAGGTCATAACAGTAGAGCTGGTCTTCATACCACAGTAAGGTCATAACAGTAGAGCTGGTCTTCATACCACAGTAAGGTCATAACAGTAGAGCTGGTCTTCATACCACAGTAAGGTCATAACAGTAGAACTGGTCTTCGTACCACAGTAAGGTCATAACAGTAGAGCTGGTCTTCATACCACAGTAAGGTCATAACTGTAGAGCTGGTCTTCATACCACAGTAAGGTCATAACAGTAGAGCTGGTCTTCATACCACATTAAGGTCATAACAGTAGAACTGGTCTTCATACCACAGTAAGGTCATAACAGTAGAGCTGGTCTTCATACCACAGTAAGGTCATAACAGTAGAGCTGGTCTTCATACCACAGTAAGGTCATAACAGTAGAACTGGTCTTCATATCACAGTAAGGTCATAAAAGTAAGGTCATAACAGTAGAGCTGGTCTTCATACCACAGTAAGGTCATAACAGTAGAGCTGGTCTTCATACCACAGTAAGGTCATAACAGTAGAACTGGTCTTCATACCACAGTAAGGTCATAACAGTAGAGCTGGTCTTCATACCACAGTAAGGTCATAACAGTAGAACTGGTCTTCATATCACAGCAAGGTCATAACAGTACGGTCATAACAGTAGAGCTAGTCTTCATACCACAGTAAGGTCATAACAGTAGAGCTGGTCTTCATACAACAGTAAGGTCATAACAGTAGAGCTTGTCTTCATACCACAGTAAGGTCATAACAGTAGAGCTGGTCTTCATACCACAGTAAGGTCATAACAGTAGAACTGGTCTTCATACCACAGTAAGGTCATAACAGTAAGGTTATAACAGTAGAACTGGTCTTCATACCACAGTAAGGTCATAACAGTAAGGTTATAACAGTAGAACTGGTCTTCATACCACAGTAAGGTCATAACAGTAGAGCTGGTCTTCATATCACAGTAAGGTCATAACAGTAGAGCTGGTCTTCATACCACAGTAAGGTCATAACAGTAGAA
Organism: Salmo salar; assembly: GCF_965601325.2. Lineage (NCBI taxonomy): Eukaryota > Metazoa > Chordata > Actinopteri > Salmoniformes > Salmonidae > Salmo > Salmo salar. Next base: position 48,513,404 of record NC_138301.1, on the reverse strand, counting down.
CTGGTCTTCATACCACAGTAAGGTCATAACAGTAAGGTCATAACAGTAGAGCTGGTCTTCATACCACAGTAAGGTCATAAGAGTAAGGTTATAACAGTAGAACTGGTCTTCATACCACAGTAAGGTCATAAAAGTAAGGTTATAACAGTAGAACTGGTCTTCATACCACAGTAAGGTCATAACAGTAGAGCTGGTCTTCATACCACAGTAAGGTCATAACAGTAGAGCTGGTCTTCATACCACAGTAAGGTCATAACAGTAGAGCTGGTCTTCATACCACAGTAAGGTCATAACAGTAGAGCTGGTCTTCATACCACAGTAAGGTCATAACAGTAGAACTGGTCTTCATACCACAGTAAGGTCATAACAGTAGAGCTGGTCTTCATACCACAGTAAGGTCATAACAGTAGAACTGGTCTTCATATCACAGTAAGGTCATAACAGTAAGGTCATAACAGTAGAGCTGGTCTTCATACCACAGTAAGGTCATAACAGTAGAGCTGGTCTTCATACCACAGTAAGGTCATAACAGTAGAGCTGGTCTTCATACCACATTAAGGTCATAACAGTAGAACTGGTCTTCATACCACAGTAAGGTCATAACAGTAGAGCTGGTCTTCATACCACAGTAAGTTTATAACAGTAAGGTCATAACAGTAGAGCTAGTCTTCATACCACAGTAGGGTCATAACAGTAGAGCTGGTCTTCATACCACAGTAAGGTCATAACAGTAGAGCTGGTCTTCATACCACAGTAAGGTCATAACAGTAGAGCTGGTCTTCATACCACAGTAAGGTCATAACAGTAGAACTGGTCTTCATACCACAGTAAGGTCATAACAGTAAGGTTATAACAGTAGAACTGGTCTTCATACCACAGTAAGTTCATAACAGTAAGGTTATAACAGTAGAACTGGTCTTCATACCACAGTAAGGTCATAACAGTAGAGCTGGTCTTCATACCACAGTAAGGTCATAACAGTAGAGCTGGTCTTCATACCACAGTAAGGTCATAACAGTAGAGCTGGTCTTCATACCACAGTAAGGTCATAACAGTAGAGCTGGTCTTCATACCACAGTAAGGTCATAACAGTAGAACTGGTCTTCATACCACAGTAAGGTCATAACAGTAGAACTGGTCTTCATACCACAGTAAAGTCATAACAGTAGAACTGGTCTTCATACCACAGTAAGGTCATAACAGTAAGGTCATAACAGTAGAGCTGGTCTTCATACCACAGTAAGGTCATAACAGTAGAGCTGGTCTTCATACCACAGTAAGGTCATAACAGTAGAGCTGGTCTTCATACCACAGTAAGGTCATAACAGTAAGGTCATAACAGTAGAGCTGGTCTTCATACCACAGTAAGGTCATAACAGTAGAACTGGTCTTAATACCACAGTAAGGTCATAACAGTAGAGCTGGTCTTCATACCACAGTAAGGTCATAACAGTAGAGCTGGTCTTCATACCACAGTAAGGTCATAACAGTAGAACTGGTCTTCATACCAAATTAAGGTCATAACAGTAGAGCTGGTCTTCATACCACAGTAAGGTTATAACAGTAAGGTCATAACAGTAGAGCTGGTCTTCATACCACAGTAAGGTTATAACAGTAAGGTCATAACAGTAGAGCTGGTCTTCATACCACAGTAAGTTCATAACAGTAGAGCCGGTCTTCATACCACAGTAAGGTCATAACAGTAGAGCTGGTCTTCATACCACAGTAAGGTCATAACAGTAGAGCTGGTCTTCATACCACAGTAAGGTCATAACAGTAGAGCTGGTCTTCATACCACAGTAAGGTCATAACAGTAGAACTGGTCTTCGTACCACAGTAAGGTCATAACAGTAGAGCTGGTCTTCATACCACAGTAAGGTCATAACAGTAGAGCTGGTCTTCATACCACAGTAAGGTCATAACAGTAGAGCTGGTCTTCATACCACATTAAGGTCATAACAGTAGAACTGGTCTTCATAACACAGTAAGGTCATAACAGTAGAGCTGGTCTTCATACCACAGTAAGGTCATAACAGTAGAGCTGGTCTTCATACGACAGTAAGGTCATAACAGTAGAACTGGTCTTCATATCACAGTAAGGTCATAAAAGTAAGGTCATAACAGTAGAGCTGGTCTTCATACCACAGTAAGGTCATAACAGTAGAGCTGGTCTTCATACCACAGTAAGGTCATAACAGTAGAACTGGTCTTCATACCAAATTAAGGTCATAACAGTAGAGCTGGTCTTCATACCACAGTAAGGTTATAACAGTAAGGTCATAACAGTAGTGCTGGTCTTCATACCACAGTAAGGTTATAACAGTAAGGTCATAACAGTAGAGCTGGTCTTCATACCACAGTAAGTTCATAACAGTAGAGCCGGTCTTCATACCACAGTAAGGTCATAACAGTAGAGCTGGTCTTCATACCACAGTAAGGTCATAACAGTAGAGCTGGTCTTCATACCACATTAAGGTCATAACAGTAGAGCTGGTCTTCATACCACAGTAAGGTCATAACAGTAGAACTGGTCTTCGTACCACAGTAAGGTCATAACAGTAGAGCTGGTCTTCATACCACAGTAAGGTAATAACAGTAGAGCTGGTCTTCATACCACAGTAAGGTCATAACAGTAGAGCTGGTCTTCATACCACATTAAGGTCATAACAGTAGAACTGGTCTTCATAACACAGTAAGGTCATAACAGTAGAGCTGGTCTTCATACCACAGTAAGGTCATAACAGTAGAGCTGGTCTTCATACCACAGTAAGGTCATAACAGTAGAACTGGTCTTCATATCACAGTAAGGTCATAAAAGTAAGGTCATAACAGTAGAGCTGGTCTTCATACCACAGTAAGGTCATAACAGTAGAGCTGGTCTTCATACCACAGTAAGGTCATAACAGTAGAACTGGTCTTCATACCACAGTAAGGTCATAACAGTAGAGCTGGTCTTCATAACACAGTAAGGTCATAACAGTAGAACTGGTCTTCATATCACAGTAAGGTCATAACAGTACGGTCATAACAGTAGAGCTAGTCTTCATACCACAGTAAGGTCATAACAGTAGAGCTGGTCTTCATACCACAGTAAGGTCATAACAGTAGAGCTTGTCTTCATACCACAGTAAGGTCATAACAGTAGAGCTGGTCTTCATACCACAGTAAGGTCATAACAGTAGAACTGGTCTTCATACCACAGTAAGATCATAACAGTAAGGTTATAACAGTAGAACTGGTATTCATACCACAGTAAGGTCATAACAGTAAGGTTATAACAGTAGAACTGGTCTTCATACCACAGTAAGGTCATAACAGTAGAGCTGGTCTTCATATCACAGTAAGGTCATAACAGTAGAGCTGGTCTTCATACCACAGTAAGGTCATAACAGTAGAACTGGTCTTCATACCACAGTAAGGTCATAACAGTAGAGCTGGTCTTCATACCACAGTAAGGTCATAACAGTAGAGCTGGTCTTCATACCACAGTAAGGTCATAACAGTAGAGCTGGTCTTCATACCACAGTAAGGTCATAACAGTAGAGCTGGTCTTCATACCACAGTAAGGTCATAACAGTAGAACTGGTCTTCATACCACAGTAAGGTCATAACAGTAGAACTGGTCTTCATACCACAGTAAGGTCATAACAGTAGAACTGGTCTTCATACCACAGTAAGGTCATAACAGTAAGGTCATAACAGTAGATCTGGTCTTCATACCACAGTAAGGTCATAACAGTAGAGCTGGTCTTCATACCACAGTAAGGTCATAACAGTAAGGTCATAACAGTAGAGCTGGTCTTCATACCACAGTAAGGTCATAACAGTAAGGTCATAACAGTAGAGCTGGTCTTCATACCACAGTAAGGTTATAACAGTAGAGCTGGTCTTCATACCACAGTAAGGTCATAACAGTAGAGCTGGTCTTCATACCACAGTAAGGTCATAACAGTAAGGTCATAACAGTAGAGCTGGTCTTCATACCACAGTAAGGTCATAACAGTAGAACTGGTCTTCATACCACAGTAAGGTCATAACAGTAGAGCTGGTCTTCATACCACAGTAAGGTCATAACAGTAGAGCTGGTCTTCATACCACAGTAAGGTCATAACAGTAGAACTGGTCTTCATACCAAATTAAGGTCATAACAGTAGAGCTGGTCTTCATACCACAGTAAGGTTATAACAGTAAGGTCATAACAGTAGAGCTGGTCTTCATACCACAGTAAGGTTATAACAGTAAGGTCATAACAGTAGAGCTGGTCTTCATACCACAGTAAGGTCATAACAGTAGAGCCGGTCTTCATACCACAGTAAGGTCATAACAGTAGAGCTGGTCTTCATACCACAGTAAGGTCATAACAGTAGAGCTGGTCTTCATACCACAGTAAGGTCATAACAGTAGAGCTGGTCTTCATACCACATTAAGGTCATAACAGTAGAACTGGTCTCATACCACAGTAAGGTCATAACAGTAGAGCTGGTCTTCATACCACAGTAAGGTCATAACAGTAGAGCTGGTCTTCATACCACAGTAAGGTCATAACAGTAGAGCTTGTCTTCATACCACAGTAAGGTCATAACAGTAGAGCTGGTCTTCATACCACAGTAAGGTCATAACAGTAGAACTGGTCTTCATACCACAGTAAGGTCATAACAGTAAGGTTATAACAGTAGAACTGGTATTCATACCACAGTAAGGTCATAACAGTAAGGTTATAACAGTAGAACTGGTCTTCATACCACAGTAAGGTCATAACAGTAGAGCTGGTCTTCATATCACAGTAAGGTCATAACAGTAGAGCTGGTCTTCATACCACAGTAAGGTCATAACAGTAGAACTGGTCTTCATACCACAGTAAGGTCATAACAGTAGAGCTGGTCTTCATACCACAGTAAGGTCATAACAGTAGAGCTGGTCTTCATACCACAGTAAGGTCATAACAGTAGAGCTGGTCTTCATACCACAGTAAGGTCATAACAGTAGAGCTGGTCTTCATACCACAGTAAGGTCATAACAGTAGAACTGGTCTTCATACCACAGTAAGGTCATAACAGTAGAACTGGTCTTCATACCACAGTAAGGTCATAACAGTAGAACTGGTCTTCATACCACAGTAAGGTCATAACAGTAAGGTCATAACAGTAGATCTGGTCTTCATACCACAGTAAGGTCATAACAGTAGAGCTGGTCTTCATACCACAGTAAGGTCATAACAGTAAGGTCATAACAGTAGAGCTGGTCTTCATACCACAGTAAGGTCATAACAGTAAGGTCATAACAGTAGAGCTGGTCTTCATACCACAGTAAGGTTATAACAGTAGAGCTGGTCTTCATACCACAGTAAGGTCATAACAGTAGAGCTGGTCTTCATACCACAGTAAGGTCATAACAGTAAGGTCATAACAGTAGAGCTGGTCTTCATACCACAGTAAGGTCATAACAGTAGAACTGGTCTTCATACCACAGTAAGGTCATAACAGTAGAGCTGGTCTTCATACCACAGTAAGGTCATAACAGTAGAGCTGGTCTTCATACCACAGTAAGGTCATAACAGTAGAACTGGTCTTCATACCAAATTAAGGTCATAACAGTAGAGCTGGTCTTCATACCACAGTAAGGTTATAACAGTAAGGTCATAACAGTAGAGCTGGTCTTCATACCACAGTAAGGTTATAACAGTAAGGTCATAACAGTAGAGCTGGTCTTCATGACCACAGTAAGGTCATAACAGTAGAGCTGGTCTTCATACCACAGTAAGGTCATAACAGTAGAGCTGGTCTTCCATACCACAGTAAGGTCATAACAGTAGAAATGGTCTTCGTACCACAGTAAGGTCATAACAGTAGAACTGGTCTCATACCACAGTAAGGTCATAACAGTAGAGCTGGTCTTCATACCACAGTAAGGTCATAACAGTAGAGCTGGTCTTCATACCACAGTAAGGTCATAACAGTAGAACTGGTCTTCATATCACAGTAAGGTCATAAAAGTAAGGTCATAACAGTAGAGCTGGTCTTCATACCACAGTAAGGTCATAACAGTAGAGCTGGTCTTCATACCACAGTAAGGTCATAACAGTAGAACTGGTCTTCATACCACAGTAAGGTCATAACAGTAGAGCTGGTCTTCATACCACAGTAAGGTCATAACAGTAGAGCTGGTCTTCATACGACAGTAAGGTCATAACAGTAGAACTGGTCTTCATATCACAGTAAGGTCATAAAAGTAAGGTCATAACAGTAGAGCTGGTCTTCATACCACAGTAAGGTCATAACAGTAGAGCTGGTCTTCATACCACAGTAAGGTCATAACAGTAGAACTGGTCTTCATACCAAATTAAGGTCATAACAGTAGAGCTGGTCTTCATACCACAGTAAGGTTATAACAGTAAGGTCATAACAGTAGTGCTGGTCTTCATACCACAGTAAGGTTATAACAGTAAGGTCATAACAGTAGAGCTGGTCTTCATACCACAGTAAGTTCATAACAGTAGAGCCGGTCTTCATACCACAGTAAGGTCATAACAGTAGAGCTGGTCTTCATACCACAGTAAGGTCATAACAGTAGAGCTGGTCTTCATACCACAGTAAGGTCATAACAGTAGAGCTGGTCTTCATACCACAGTAAGGTCATAACAGTAGAACTGGTCTTCGTACCACAGTAAGGTCATAACAGTAGAGCTGGTCTTCATACCACAGTAAGGTAATAACAGTAGAGCTGGTCTTCATACCACAGTAAGGTCATAACAGTAGAGCTGGTCTTCATACCACATTAAGGTCATAACAGTAGAACTGGTCTTCATAACACAGTAAGGTCATAACAGTAGAGCTGGTCTTCATACCACAGTAAGGTCATAACAGTAGAGCTGGTCTTCATACCACAGTAAGGTCATAACAGTAGAACTGGTCTTCATATCACAGTAAGGTCATAAAAGTAAGGTCATAACAGTAGAGCTGGTCTTCATACCACAGTAAGGTCATAACAGTAGAGCTGGTCTTCATACCACAGTAAGGTCATAACAGTAGAACTGGTCTTCATACCACAGTAAGGTCATAACAGTAGAGCTGGTCTTCATAACACAGTAAGGTCATAACAGTAGAACTGGTCTTCATATCACAGTAAGGTCATAACAGTACGGTCATAACAGTAGAGCTAGTCTTCATACCACAGTAAGGTCATAACAGTAGAGCTGGTCTTCATACCACAGTAAGGTCATAACAGTAGAGCTTGTCTTCATACCACAGTAAGGTCATAACAGTAGAGCTGGTCTTCATACCACAGTAAGGTCATAACAGTAGAACTGGTCTTCATACCACAGTAAGATCATAACAGTAAGGTTATAACAGTAGAACTGGTATTCATACCACAGTAAGGTCATAACAGTAAGGTTATAACAGTAGAACTGGTCTTCATACCACAGTAAGGTCATAACAGTAGAGCTGGTCTTCATATCACAGTAAGGTCATAACAGTAGAGCTGGTCTTCATACCACAGTAAGGTCATAACAGTAGAACTGGTCTTCATACCACAGTAAGGTCATAACAGTAGAGCTGGTCTTCATACCACAGTAAGGTCATAACAGTAGAGCTGGTCTTCATACCACAGTAAGGTCATAACAGTAGAGCTGGTCTTCATACCACAGTAAGGTCATAACAGTAGAGCTGGTCTTCATACCACAGTAAGGTCATAACAGTAGAACTGGTCTTCATACCACAGTAAGGTCATAACAGTAGAACTGGTCTTCATACCACAGTAAGGTCATAACAGTAGAACTGGTCTTCATACCACAGTAAGGTCATAACAGTAAGGTCATAACAGTAGATCTGGTCTTCATACCACAGTAAGGTCATAACAGTAGAGCTGGTCTTCATACCACAGTAAGGTCATAACAGTAAGGTCATAACAGTAGAGCTGGTCTTCATACCACAGTAAGGTCATAACAGTAAGGTCATAACAGTAGAGCTGGTCTTCATACCACAGTAAGGTTATAACAGTAGAGCTGGTCTTCATACCACAGTAAGGTCATAACAGTAGAGCTGGTCTTCATACCACAGTAAGGTCATAACAGTAAGGTCATAACAGTAGAGCTGGTCTTCATACCACAGTAAGGTCATAACAGTAGAACTGGTCTTCATACCACAGTAAGGTCATAACAGTAGAGCTGGTCTTCATACCACAGTAAGGTCATAACAGTAGAGCTGGTCTTCATACCACAGTAAGGTCATAACAGTAGAACTGGTCTTCATACCAAATTAAGGTCATAACAGTAGAGCTGGTCTTCATACCACAGTAAGGTTATAACAGTAAGGTCATAACAGTAGAGCTGGTCTTCATACCACAGTAAGGTTATAACAGTAAGGTCATAACAGTAGAGCTGGTCTTCATACCACAGTAAGGTCATAACAGTAGAGCCGGTCTTCATACCACAGTAAGGTCATAACAGTAGAGCTGGTCTTCATACCACAGTAAGGTCATAACAGTAGAGCTGGTCTTCATACCACAGTAAGGTCATAACAGTAGAGCTGGTCTTCATACCACAGTAAGGTCATAACAGTAGAACTGGTCTTCGTACCACAGTAAGGTCATAACAGTAGAGCTGGTCTTCATACCACAGTAAGGTCATAACAGTAGAGCTGGTCTTCATACCACAGTAAGGTCATAACAGTAGAGCTGGTCTTCATACCACATTAAGGTCATAACAGTAGAACTGGTCTCATACCACAGTAAGGTCATAACAGTAGAGCTGGTCTTCATACCACAGTAAGGTCATAACAGTAGAACTGGTCTTCATACCACAGTAAGGTCATAACAGTAAGGTTATAACAGTAGAACTGGTATTCATACCACAGTAAGGTCATAACAGTAAGGTTATAACAGTAGAACTGGTCTTCATACCACAGTAAGGTCATAACAGTAGAGCTGGTCTTCATACCACAGTAAGGTCATAACAGTAGAGCTGGTCTTCATACCACAGTAAGGTCATAACAGTAGAGCTTGTCTTCATACCACAGTAAGGTCATAACAGTAGAGCTGGTCTTCATACCACAGTAAGGTCATAACAGTAGAGCTGGTCTTCATACCACAGTAAGGTCATAACAGTAGAGCTTGTCTTCATACCACAGTAAGGTCATAACAGTAGAGCTGGTCTTCATACCACAGTAAGGTCATAACAGTAGAACTGGTCTTCATACCACAGTAAGGTCATAACAGTAAGGTTATAACAGTAGAACTGGTATTCATACCACAGTAAGGTCATAACAGTAAGGTTATAACAGTAGAACTGGTCTTCCTACCACAGTAAGGTCATAACAGTAGAGCTGGTCTTCATATCACAGTAAGGTCATAACAGTAGAGCTGGTCTTCATACCACAGTAAGGTCATAACAGTAGAACTGGTCTTCATACCACAGTAAGGTCATAACAGTAGAGCTGGTCTTCATACCACAGTAAGGTCATAACAGTAGAGCTGGTCTTCATACCACAGTAAGGTCATAACAGTAGAGCTGGTCTTCATACCACAGTAAGGTCATAACAGTAGAGCTGGTCTTCATACCACAGTAAGGTCATAACAGTAGAACTGGTCTTCATACCACAGTAAGGTCATAACAGTAGAACTGGTCTTCATACCACAGTAAGGTCATAACAGTAGAACTGGTCTTCATACCACAGTAAGGTCATAACAGTAAGGTCATAACAGTAGATCTGGTCTTCATACCACAGTAAGGTCATAACAGTAGAGCTGGTCTTCATACCACAGTAAGGTCATAACAGTAAGGTCATAACAGTAGAGCTGGTCTTCATACCACAGTAAGGTCATAACAGTAAGGTCATAACAGTAGAGCTGGTCTTCATACCACAGTAAGGTTATAACAGTAGAGCTGGTCTTCATACCACAGTAAGGTCATAACAGTAGAGCTGGTCTTCATACCACAGTAAGGTCATAACAGTAAGGTCATAACAGTAGAGCTGGTCTTCATACCACAGTAAGGTCATAACAGTAGAACTGGTCTTCATACCACAGTAAGGTCATAACAGTAGAGCTGGTCTTCATACCACAGTAAGGTCATAACAGTAGAGCTGGTCTTCATACCACAGTAAGGTCATAACAGTAGAACTGGTCTTCATACCAAATTAAGGTCATAACAGTAGAGCTGGTCTTCATACCACAGTAAGGTTATAACAGTAAGGTCATAACAGTAGAGCTGGTCTTCATACCACAGTAAGGTTATAACAGTAAGGTCATAACAGTAGAGCTGGTCTTCATACCACAGTAAGGTCATAACAGTAGAGCCGGTCTTCATACCACAGTAAGGTCATAACAGTAGAGCTGGTCTTCATACCACAGTAAGGTCATAACAGTAGAGCTGGTCTTCATACCACAGTAAGGTCATAACAGTAGAGCTGGTCTTCATACCACAGTAAGGTCATAACAGTAGAAATGGTCTTCGTACCACAGTAAGGTCATAACAGTAGAGCTGGTCTTCATACCACAGTAAGGTCATAACAGTAGAGCTGGTCTTCATACCACAGTAAGGTCATAACAGTAGAGCTGGTCTTCATACCACATTAAGGTCATAACAGTAGAACTGGTCTCATACCACAGTAAGGTCATAACAGTAGAGCTGGTCTTCATACCACAGTAAGGTCATAACAGTAGAGCTGGTCTTCATACCACAGTAAGGTCATAACAGTAGAACTGGTCTTCATATCACAGTAAGGTCATAAAAGTAAGGTCATAACAGTAGAGCTGGTCTTCATACCACAGTAAGGTCATAACAGTAGAGCTGGTCTTCATACCACAGTAAGGTCATAACAGTAGAACTGGTCTTCATACCACAGTAAGGTCATAACAGTAGAACTGGTCTTCATACCACAGTAAGGTCATAACAGTAGAACTGGTCTTCATATCACAGTAAGGTCATAACAGTACGGTCATAACAGTAGAGCTAGTCTTCATACCACAGTAAGGTCATAACAGTAGAGCTGGTCTTCATACCACAGTAAGGTCATAACAGTAGAGCTTGTCTTCATACCACAGTAAGGTCATAACAGTAGAGCTGGTCTTCATACCACAGTAAGGTCATAACAGTAGAACTGGTCTTCATACCACAGTAAGGTCATAACAGTAAGGTTATAACAGTAGAACTGGTCTTCATACCACAGTAAGGTCATAACAGTAAGGTTATAACAGTAGAACTGGTCTTCATACCACAGTAAGGTCATAACAGTAGAGCTGGTCTTCATATCACAGTAAGGTCATAACAGTAGAGCTGGTCTTCATACCACAGTAAGGTCATAACAGTAGAACTGGTCTTCATACCACAGTAAGGTCATAACAGTAGAGCTGGTCTTCATACCACAGTAAGGTCATAACAGGAGAGCTGGTCTTCATACCACAGTAAGGTCATAACAGTAGAGCTGGTCTTCATACCACAGTAAGGTCATAACAGTAGAGCTGGTCTTCATACCACAGTAAGGTCATAACAGTAGAACTGGTCTTCATACCACAGTAAGGTCATAACAGTAGAACTGGTCTTCATACCACAGTAAGGTCATAACAGTAGAACTGGTCTTCATAGCACAGTAAGGTCATAACAGTAAGGTCATAACAGTAGAGCTGGTCTTCATACCACAGTAAGGTCATAACAGTAGAGCTGGTCTTCATACCACAGTAAGGTCATAACAGTAAGGTCATAACAGTAGAGCTGGTCTTCATACCACAGTAAGGTCATAACAGTAAGCTCATAACAGTAGTGCTGGTCTTCATACCACAGTAAGGTTATAACAGTAGAGCTGGTCTTCATACCACAGTAAGGTCATAACAGTAGAGCTGGTCTTCATACCACAGTAAGGTTATAACAGTAAGGTCATAACAGTAGAGCTGGTCTTCATACCACAGTAAGGTCATAACAGTAGAGCCGGTCTTCATACCACAGTAAGGTCATAACAGTAGAGCTGGTCTTCATACCACAGTAAGGTCATAACAGTAGAGCTGGTCTTCATACCACAGTAAGGTCATAACAGTAAGGTCATAACAGTAGAGCTGGTCTTCATACCACAGTAAGGTCATAACAGTAAGCTCATAACAGTAGTGCTGGTCTTCATACCACAGTAAGGTTATAACAGTAGAGCTGGTCTTCATACCACAGTAAGGTCATAACAGTAGAGCTGGTCTTCATACCACAGTAAGGTCATAACAGTAGAACTGGTCTTCATACCACAGTAAGGTCATAACAGTAGAGCTGGTCTTCATACCACAGTAAGTTTATAACAGTAAGGTCATAACAGTAGACCTAGTCTTCATACCACAGTAAGGTCATAACAGTAGAGCTGGTCTTCATACCACAGTAAGGTCATAACAGTAGAGCTGGTCTTCATACCACAGTAAGGTCATAACAGTAGAGCTGGTCTTCATTCCACAGTAAGGTTATAACAGTAGAACTGGTCTTCATACCACAGTAAGGTCATAACAGTAGAACTGGTCTTCATACCACAGTAAGGTCATAACAGTAAGGTTACAACAGTAGAACTGGTCTTCATACCACAGTAAGGTCATAACAGTAAGGTTATAACAGTAGAACTGGTCTTCATACCACAGTAAGGTCATAACAGTAGAGCTGGTCTTCATATCACAGTAAAGTCATAACAGTAAGGTCATAACAGTAGAGCTGGTCTTCATACCACAGTAAGGTCATAACAGTAGAACTGGTCTTCATACCACAGTAAGGTCATAACAGTAGAGCTGGTCTTCATACCACAGTAAGGTCATAACAGTAGAGCTGGTCTTCATACCACAGTAAGGTCATAACAGTAGAGCTGGTCTTCATACCACAGTAAGGTCATAACAGTAGAGCTGGTCTTCATACCACAGTAAGTTCATAACAGTAGAACTGGTCTTCATACCACAGTAAGGTCATAACAGTAGAACTGGTCTTCATACCACAGTAAGGTCATAACAGTAAGGTCATAACAGTAGAGCTGGTCTTCATACCACAGTAAGCTTATAACAGTAAGGTCATAACAGTAGAGAAGGTCTTCATACCACAGTAAGGTCATAACAGTAGAGCTGGTCTTCATACCACAGTAAGGTCATAACAGTAGAGCTGGTCTTCATACCACAGTAAGGTCATAACAGTAGAAATGGTCTTCGTACCACAGTAAGGTCATAACAGTAGAGCTGGTCTTCATACCACAGTAAGGTCATAACAGTAGAGCTGGTCTTCATACCACAGTAAGGTCATAACAGTAGAGCTGGTCTTCATACCACATTAAGGTCATAACAGTAGAACTGGTCTCATACCACAGTAAGGTCATAACAGTAGAGCTGGTCTTCATACCACAGTAAGGTCATAACAGTAGAGCTGGTCTTCATACCACAGTAAGGTCATAACAGTAGAACTGGTCTTCATATCACAGTAAGGTCATAAAAGTAAGGTCATAACAGTAGAGCTGGTCTTCATACCACAGTAAGGTCATAACAGTAGAGCTGGTCTTCATACCACAGTAAGGTCATAACAGTAGAACTGGTCTTCATACCACAGTAAGGTCATAACAGTAGAGCTGGTCTTCATACCACAGTAAGGTCATAACAGTAGAACTGGTCTTCATATCACAGTAAGGTCATAACAGTACGGTCATAACAGTAGAGCTAGTCTTCATACCACAGTAAGGTCATAACAGTAGAGCTGGTCTTCATACCACAGTAAGGTCATAACAGTAGAGCTTGTCTTCATACCACAGTAAGGTCATAACAGTAGAGCTGGTCTTCATACCACAGTAAGGTCATAACAGTAGAACTGGTCTTCATACCACAGTAAGGTCATAACAGTAAGGTTATAACAGTAGAACTGGTCTTCATACCACAGTAAGGTCATAACAGTAAGGTTATAACAGTAGAACTGGTCTTCATACCACAGTAAGGTCATAACAGTAGAGCTGGTCTTCATACCACAGTAAGGTCATAACAGGAGAGCTGGTCTTCATACCACAGTAAGGTCATAACAGTAGAGCTGGTCTTCATACCACAGTAAGGTCATAACAGTAGAGCTGGTCTTCATACCACAGTAAGGTCATAACAGTAGAACTGGTCTTCATACCACAGTAAGGTCATAACAGTAGAACTGGTCTTCATACCACAGTAAGGTCATAACAGTAGAACTGGTCTTCATAGCACAGTAAGGTCATAACAGTAAGGTCATAACAGTAGAGCTGGTCTTCATACCACAGTAAGGTCATAACAGTAGAGCTGGTCTTCATACCACAGTAAGGTCATAACAGTAGAGCTGGTCTTCATACCACAGTAAGGTCATAACAGTAGAGCTGGTCTTCATACCACAGTAAGGTCATAACAGTAGAGCTGGTCTTCATACCACAGTAAGGTCATAACAGTAGAGCTGGTCTTCATTCCACAGTAAGGTTATAACAGTAGAACTGGTCTTCATACCACAGTAAGGTCATAACAGTAGAACTGGTCTTCATACCACAGTAAGGTCATAACAGTAAGGTTACAACAGTAGAACTGGTCTTCATACCACAGTAAGGTCATAACAGTAAGGTTATAACAGTAGAACTGGTCTTCATACCACAGTAAGGTCATAACAGTAGAGCTGGTCTTCATATCACAGTAAAGTCATAACAGTAAGGTCATAACAGTAGAGCTGGTCTTCATACCACAGTAAGGTCATAACAGTAGAACTGGTCTTCATACCACAGTAAGGTCATAACAGTAGAGCTGGTCTTCATACCACAGTAAGGTCATAACAGTAGAGCTGGTCTTCATACCACAGTAAGGTCATAACAGTAGAGCTGGTCTTCATACCACAGTAAGGTCATAACAGTAGAGCTGGTCTTCATACCACAGTAAGTTCATAACAGTAGAACTGGTCTTCATACCACAGTAAGGTCATAACAGTAGAACTGGTCTTCATACCACAGTAAGGTCATAACAGTAAGGTCATAACAGTAGAGCTGGTCTTCATACCACAGTAAGCTTATAACAGTAAGGTCATAACAGTAGAGAAGGTCTTCATACCACAGTAAGGTCATAACAGTAGAGCTGGTCTTCATACCACAGTAAGGTCATAACAGTAGAGCTGGTCTTCATACCACAGTAAGGTCATAACAGTAGAAATGGTCTTCGTACCACAGTAAGGTCATAACAGTAGAGCTGGTCTTCATACCACAGTAAGGTCATAACAGTAGAGCTGGTCTTCATACCACAGTAAGGTCATAACAGTAGAGCTGGTCTTCATACCACATTAAGGTCATAACAGTAGAACTGGTCTCATACCACAGTAAGGTCATAACAGTAGAGCTGGTCTTCATACCACAGTAAGGTCATAACAGTAGAGCTGGTCTTCATACCACAGTAAGGTCATAACAGTAGAACTGGTCTTCATATCACAGTAAGGTCATAAAAGTAAGGTCATAACAGTAGAGCTGGTCTTCATACCACAGTAAGGTCATAACAGTAGAGCTGGTCTTCATACCACAGTAAGGTCATAACAGTAGAACTGGTCTTCATACCACAGTAAGGTCATAACAGTAGAGCTGGTCTTCATACCACAGTAAGGTCATAACAGTAGAACTGGTCTTCATATCACAGTAAGGTCATAACAGTACGGTCATAACAGTAGAGCTAGTCTTCATACCACAGTAAGGTCATAACAGTAGAGCTGGTCTTCATACCACAGTAAGGTCATAACAGTAGAGCTTGTCTTCATACCACAGTAAGGTCATAACAGTAGAGCTGGTCTTCATACCACAGTAAGGTCATAACAGTAGAACTGGTCTTCATACCACAGTAAGGTCATAACAGTAAGGTTATAACAGTAGAACTGGTCTTCATACCACAGTAAGGTCATAACAGTAAGGTTATAACAGTAGAACTGGTCTTCATACCACAGTAAGGTCATAACAGTAGAGCTGGTCTTCATACCACAGTAAGGTCATAACAGGAGAGCTGGTCTTCATACCACAGTAAGGTCATAACAGTAGAGCTGGTCTTCATACCACAGTAAGGTCATAACAGTAGAGCTGGTCTTCATACCACAGTAAGGTCATAACAGTAGAACTGGTCTTCATACCACAGTAAGGTCATAACAGTAGAACTGGTCTTCATACCACAGTAAGGTCATAACAGTAGAACTGGTCTTCATAGCACAGTAAGGTCATAACAGTAAGGTCATAACAGTAGAGCTGGTCTTCATACCACAGTAAGGTCATAACAGTAGAGCTGGTCTTCATACCACAGTAAGGTCATAACAGTAGAGCTGGTCTTCATACCACAGTAAGGTCATAACAGTAGAGCTGGTCTTCATACCACAGTAAGGTCATAACAGTAGAGCTGGTCTTCATACCACAGTAAGGTCATAACAGTAGAGCTGGTCTTCATACCACAGTAAGGTTATAACTGTAGAACTGGTCTTCATACCACAGTAAGGTCATAACAGTAGAGCTGGTCTTCATACCACAGTAAGGTCATAACAGTAGAGCTGGTCTTCATACCACAGTAAGGTTATAACAGTAAGGTCATAACAGTAGAGCTGGTCTTCATACCACAGTAGGGTTATAACAGTAAGGTCATAACAGTAGAGCTGGTCTTCATACCACAGTAAGGTCATAACAGTAGAACTGGTCTTCATACCACAGTAAGGTCATAACAGTAGAGCTGGTCTTCATACCACAGTAAGTTTATAACAGTAAGGTCATAACAGTAGACCTAGTCTTCATACCACAGTAAGGTCATAACAGTAGAGCTGGTCTTCATACCACAGTAAGGTCATAACAGTAGAGCTGGTATTCATACCACAGTAAGGTCATAACAGTAGAGCTGGTCTTCATTCCACAGTAAGGTTATAACAGTAGAACTGGTCTTCATACCACAGTAAGGTCATAACAGTAGAACTGGTCTTCATACCACAGTAAGGTCATAACAGTAAGGTTACAACAGTAGAACTGGTCTTCATACCACAGTAAGGTCATAACAGTAAGGTTATAACAGTAGAACTGGTCTTCATACCACAGTAAGGTCATAACAGTAGAGCTGGTCTTCATATCACAGTAAAGTCATAACAGTAAGGTCATAACAGTAGAGCTGGTCTTCATACCACAGTAAGGTCATAACAGTAGAACTGGTCTTCATACCACAGTAAGGTCATAACAATGGAGCTGGTCTTCATACCACAGTAAGGTCATAACAGTAGAGCTGGTCTTCATACCACAGTAAGGTCATAACAGTAGAGCTGGTCTTCATACCACAGTAAGGTCATAACAGTAGAGCTGGTCTTCATACCACAGTAAGGTCATAACAGTAGAACTGGTCTTCATACCACAGTAAGGTCATAACAGTAAGGTCATAACAGTAGAGCTGGTCTTCATACCACAGTAAGCTTATAACAGTAAGGTCATAACAGTAGAGAAGGTCTTCATACCACAGTAAGGTCATAACAGTAGAGCTGGTCTTCATACCACAGTAAGGTCATAACAGTAGAGCTGGTCTTCATACCACAGTAAGGTCATAACAGTAGAAATGGTCTTCGTACCACAGTAAGGTCATAACAGTAGAGCTGGTCTTCATACCACAGTAAGGTCATAACAGTAGAGCTGGTCTTCATACCACAGTAAGGTCATAACAGTAGAGCTGGTCTTCATACCACATTAAGGTCATAACAGTAGAACTGGTCTCATACCACAGTAAGGTCATAACAGTAGAGCTGGTCTTCATACCACAGTAAGGTCATAACAGTAGAGCTGGTCTTCATACCACAGTAAGGTCATAACAGTAGAACTGGTCTTCATATCACAGTAAGGTCATAAAAGTAAGGTCATAACAGTAGAGCTGGTCTTCATACCACAGTAAGGTCATAACAGTAGAGCTGGTCTTCATACCACAGTAAGGTCATAACAGTAGAACTGGTCTTCATACCACAGTAAGGTCATAACAGTAGAGCTGGTCTTCATACCACAGTAAGGTCATAACAGTAGAACTGGTCTTCATATCACAGTAAGGTCATAACAGTACGGTCATAACAGTAGAGCTAGTCTTCATACCACAGTAAGGTCATAACAGTAGAGCTGGTCTTCATACCACAGTAAGGTCATAACAGTAGAGCTTGTCTTCATACCACAGTAAGGTCATAACAGTAGAGCTGGTCTTCATACCACAGTAAGGTCATAACAGTAGAACTGGTCTTCATACCACAGTAAGGTCATAACAGTAAGGTTATAACAGTAGAACTGGTCTTCATACCACAGTAAGGTCATAACAGTAAGGTTATAACAGTAGAACTGGTCTTCATACCACAGTAAGGTCATAACAGTAGAGCTGGTCTTCATACCACAGTAAGGTCATAACAGGAGAGCTGGTCTTCATACCACAGTAAGGTCATAACAGTAGAGCTGGTCTTCATACCACAGTAAGGTCATAACAGTAGAGCTGGTCTTCATACCACAGTAAGGTCATAACAGTAGAACTGGTCTTCATACCACAGTAAGGTCATAACAGTAGAACTGGTCTTCATACCACAGTAAGGTCATAACAGTAGAACTGGTCTTCATAGCACAGTAAGGTCATAACAGTAAGGTCATAACAGTAGAGCTGGTCTTCATAACACAGTAAGGTCATAACAGTAGAGCTGGTCTTCATACCACAGTAAGGTCATAACAGTAAGGTCATAACAGTAGAGCTGGTCTTCATACCACAGTAAGGTCATAACAGTAAGCTCATAACAGTAGTGCTGGTCTTCATACCACAGTAAGGTTATAACAGTAGAGCTGGTCTTCATACCACAGTAAGGTCATAACAGTAGAGCTGGTCTTCATACCACAGTAAGGTTATAACAGTAAGGTCATAACAGTAGAGCTGGTCTTCATACCACAGTAAGGTCATAACAGTAGAGCCGGTCTTCATACCACAGTAAGGTCATAACAGTAGAGCTGGTCTTCATACCACAGTAAGGTCATAACAGTAGAGATGGTCTTCATACCACAGTAAGGTCATAACAGTAGAGCTGGTCTTCATACCACAGTAAGGTCATAACAGTAGAACTGGTCTTCGTACCACAGTAAGGTCATAACAGTAGAGCTGGTCTTCATACCACAGTAAGGTCATAACAGTAGAACTGGTCTTCATACCACAGTAAGGTCATAACAGTAGAACTGGTCTTCATACCACAGTAAGGTCATAACAGTAGAGCTGGTCTTCATACCACAGTAAGGTCATAACAGTAGAGCTGGTCTTCATACCACAGTAAGGTCATAACAGTAGAGCTGGTCTTCATACCACAGTAAGGTTATAACAGTAAGGTCATAACAGTAGAGCTGGTCTTCATACCACAGTAAGGTTATAACAGTAAGGTCATAACAGTAGAGCTGGTCTTCATACCACAGTAAGGTCATAACAGTAGAGCCGGTCTTCATACCACAGTAAGGTCATAACAGTAGAGCTGGTCTTCATACCACAGTAAGGTCATAACAGTAGAACTGGTCTTCATACCACAGTAAGGTTATAACAGTAGAACTGGTCTTCATACCACAGTAAGGTTATAACAGTAGAACTGGTCTTCATACCGCAGTAAGGTCATAACAGTAGAGCTGGTCTTCATACCACAGTAAGGTCATAACAGTAGAACTGGTCTTCATATCACAGTAAGGTCATAACAGTAAGGTCATAACAGTAGAGCTGGTCTTCATACCACGTAAGGTCATAACAGTAGAGCTGGTCTTCATACCACAGTAAGGTTATAACTGTAGAACTGGTCTTCATACCACAGTAAGGTCATAACAGTAGAGCTGGTCTTCATACCACAGTAAGGTCATAACAGTAGAGCTGGTCTTCATACCACAGTAAGGTTATAACAGTAAGGTCATAACAGTAGAGCTGGTCTTCATACCACAGTAGGGTTATAACAGTAAGGTCATAACAGTAGAGCTGGTCTTCATACCACAGTAAGGTCATAACAGTAGAACTGGTCTTCATACCACAGTAAGGTCATAACAGTAGAGCTGGTCTTCATACCACAGTAAGTTTATAACAGTAAGGTCATAACAGTAGACCTAGTCTTCATACCACAGTAAGGTCATAACAGTAGAGCTGGTCTTCATACCACAGTAAGGTCATAACAGTAGAGCTGGTCTTCATACCACAGTAAGGTCATAACAGTAGAGCTGGTCTTCATTCCACAGTAAGGTTATAACAGTAGAACTGGTCTTCATACCACAGTAAGGTCATAACAGTAGAACTGGTCTTCATACCACAGTAAGGTCATAACAGTAAGGTTACAACAGTAGAACTGGTCTTCATACCACAGTAAGGTCATAACAGTAAGGTTATAACAGTAGAACTGGTCTTCATACCACAGTAAGGTCATAACAGTAGAGCTGGTCTTCATATCACAGTAAAGTCATAACAGTAAGGTCATAACAGTAGAGCTGGTCTTCATACCACAGTAAGGTCATAACAGTAGAACTGGTCTTCATACCACAGTAAGGTCATAACAGTAGAGCTGGTCTTCATACCACAGTAAGGTCATAACAGTAGAGCTGGTCTTCATACCACAGTAAGGTCATAACAGTAGAGCTGGTCTTCATACCACAGTAAGGTCATAACAGTAGAGCTGGTCTTCATACCACAGTAAGGTCATAACAGTAGAGCTGGTCTTCATACCACAGTAAGGTCATAACAGTAGAACTGGTCTTCATACCACAGTAAGGTCATAATAGTAGAACTGGTCTTCATACCACAGTAAGGTCATAACAGTAGAACTGGTCTTCATACCACAGTAAGGTCATAACAGTAGAACTGGTCTTCATACCACAGTAAGGTCATAACAGTAAGGTCATAACAGTAGAGCTGGTCTTCATACCACAGTAAGCTTATAACAGTAAGGTCATAACAGTAGAGCTGGTCTTCATACCACAGTAAGGTCATAACAGTAGAACTGGTCTTCATACCACAGTAAGCTTATAACAGTAGAGCTGGTCTTCATACCACAGTAAGGTCATAACAGTAGAGCTGGTCTTCATACCACAGTAAGGTCATAACAGTAGAGCTGGTCTTCATACCACAGTAAGGTCATAACAGTAGAGCTGGTCTTCATACCACAGTAAGGTCATAACAGTAGAGCTGGTCTTCATACCACAGTAAGGTCATAACAGTAGAACTGGTCTTCATACCACAGTAAGGTCATAATAGTAGAACTGGTCTTCATACCACAGTAAGGTCATAACAGTAGAACTGGTCTTCATACCACAGTAAGGTCATAACAGTAGAACTGGTCTTCATACCACAGTAAGGTCATAACAGTAAGGTCATAACAGTAGAGCTGGTCTTCATACCACTGTAAACTTATAACAGTAAGGTCATAACAGTAGAGCTGGTCTTCATACCACAGTAAGGTCATAACAGTAGAACTGGTCTTCATACCACAGTAAGGTTATAACAGTAGAGCTGGTCTTCATACCACAGTAAGGTCATAACAGTAGAACTGGTCTTCGTACCACAGTAAGGTCATAACAGTAGAGCTGGTCCTCATACCACAGTAAGGTCATAACAGTAGAGCTGGTCTTCATACCACAGTAAGGTTATAACCGTAGAACTGGTCTTCATACCACAGTAAGGTTATAACAGTAGAACTGGTCTTCATACCACAGTAAGGTCATAACAGTAGAGCTGGTCTTGATACCACAGTAAGGTCATAACAGTAGAACTGGTCTTCATATCCCAGTAAGGTCATAACAGTAAGGTCATAACAGTAGAGCTGGTCCTCATACCACAGTAAGGTCATAACAGTAGAGCTGGTCTTCATACCACAGTAAGGACATAACAGTAAGGTCATAATACCACAGTAAGGTCATAACAGTAGAGCTGGTCTTCATACCACAGTAAGGTCATAACAGTAGAGCTGGTCTTCATACCACAGTAAGGTCATAACAGTAGAGCTGGTCCTCATACCACAGTAAGGTCATAACAGTAGAGCTGGTCTTCATACCACAGTAAGGTCATAACAGTAGAGCTGGTCTTCATACCACAGTAAGGTCATAACAGTAGAGCTGGTCTTCATACCACAGTAAGGTCATAACAGTAGAACTGGTCTTCATACCACAGTAAGGTCATAACAGTAGAGCTGGACTTCATACAACAGTAAGGTCATAACAGTAGAGCTGGTCTTCATACCACAGTAAGGTTATAACAGTAAGGTCATAACAGTAGAGCTGGTCTTCATACCACAGTAAGGTTATAACCGTAGAACTGGTCTTCATACCACAGTAAGGTTATAACAGTAGAACTGGTCTTCATACCACAGTAAGGTCATAACAGTAGAGCTGGTCTTCATACCACAGTAAGGTCATAACAGTAGAACTGGTCTTCATATCCCAGTAAGGTCATAACAGTAAGGTCATAACAGTAGAGCTGGTCCTCATACCACAGTAAGGTCATAACAGTAGAGCTGGTCTTCATACCACAGTAAGGTCATAACAGTAAGGTCATAATACCACAGTAAGGTCATAACAGTAGAGCTGGTCTTCATACCACAGTAAGGTCATAACAGTAGAGCTGGTCTTCATACCACAGTAAGGTCATAACAGTAGAACTGGTCTTCATACCACAGTAAGGTTATAACAGTAGAACTGGTCTTCATACCACAGTAAGGTCATAACAGTAGAGCTGGTCTTCATACCACAGTAAGGTCATAACAGTAGAACTGGTCTTCATATCCCAGTAAGGTCATAACAGTAAGGTCATAACAGTAGAGCTGGTCCTCATACCACAGTAAGGTCATAACAGTAGAGCTGGTCTTCATACCACAGTAAGGTCATAACAGTAAGGTCATAATACCACAGTAAGGTCATAACAGTAGAGCTGGTCTTCATACCACAGTAAGGTCATAACTGTAGAGCTGGTCTTCATACCACAGTAAGGTCATAACAGTAGAACTGGTCTTCATACCACAGTAAGGTCATAACAGTAAGGTTATAACAGTAGAACTGGTCTTCATACCACAGTAAGGTCATAACAGTAGAGCTGGTCTTCATATCACAGTAAGGTCATAACAGTAAGGTCATAACAGTAGAGCTGGTCTTCATACCACAGTAAGGTCATAACAGTAGAACTGGTCTTCATACCACAGTAAGGTCATAACAGTAGAGCTGGTCTTCATACCACAGTAAGGTCATAACAGTAGAACTGGTCTTCATATCCCAGTAAGGTCATAACAGTAAGGTCATAACAGTAGAGCTGGTCCTCATACCACAGTAAGGTCATAACAGTAGAGCTGGTCTTCATACCACAGTAAGGTCATAACAGTAAGGTCATAATACCACAGTAAGGTCATAACAGTAGAGCTGGTCTTCATACCACAGTAAGGTCATAACAGTAGAGCTGGTCTTCATACCACAGTAAGGTCATAACAGTAGAACTGGTCTTCATACCACAGTAAGGTCATAACAGTAAGGTTATAACAGTAGAACTGGTCTTCATACCACAGTAAGGTCATAACAGTAGAGCTTGTCTTCATATCACAGTAAGGTCATAACAGTAAGGTCATAACAGTAGAGCTGGTCTTCTTACCACAGTAAGGTCATAACAGTAGAACTGGTCTTCATACCACAGTAAGGTCATAACAGTAGAGCTGGTCTTCATACCACAGTAAGGTCATAACAGTAGAGCTGGTCTTCATAACACAGTAAGGTCATAACAGTAGAGATGGTCTTCATACCACAGTAAGGTCATAACAGTAGAGCTGGTCTTCATACCACAGTAAGGTCATAACAGTAGAGCTGGTCTTCATACCACAGTAAGGTCATAACAGTAGAACTGGTCTTCATACCACAGTAAGGTCATAATAGTAGAACTGGTCTTCATACCACAGTAAGGTCATAACAGTAGAACTGGTCTTCATACCACAGTAAGGTCATAACAGTAAGGTCATAACAGTAGAGCTGGTCTTCATACCACAGTAAGGTTATAACAGTAAGGTCATAACAGTAGAGCTGGTCTTCATACCACAGTAAGGTCATAACAGTAGAACTGGTCTTCATACCACAGTAAGGTTATAACAGTAGAGCTGGTCTTCATACCACAGTAAGGTCATAACAGTAGAACTGGTCTTCGTACCACAGTAAGGTCATAACAGTAGAGCTGGTCTTCATACCACAGTAAGGTCATAACAGTAGAGCTGGTCTTCATACCACAGTAAGGTCATAACAGTAGAACTGGTCTTCATACCACAGTAAGGTCATAACAGTAGAGCTGGTCTTCATACCACAGTAAGGTCATAACAGTAGAGCCGGTCTTCATACCACAGTAAGGTCATAACAGTAGAACTGGTCTTCATACCACAGTAAGGTCATAACAGTAGAGCTGGTCTTCATACCACAGTAAGGTCATAACAGTAGAGCTGGTCTTCATACCACAGTAAGGTCATAACAGTAGAACTGGTCTTCATAACACAGTAAGGTCATAACAATAGAGCTGGTCTTCATACCACAGTAAGGTCATAACAGTAGAGCTGGTCTTCATACCACAGTAAGGTTATAACAGTAGAACTGGTCTTCATACCACAGTAAGGTTATAACAGTAGAACTGGTCTTCATACCACAGTAAGGTCATTACAGTAAGGTCATAACAGTAGAGCTGGTCCTCATACCACAGTAAGGTCATAACAGTAGAGCTGGTCTTCATACCACAGTAAGGTCATAACAGTAAGGTCATAATACCACAGTAAGGTCATAACAGTAGAGCTGGTCTTCATACCACAGTAAGGTCATAACAGTAGAGCTGGTCTTCATACCACAGTAAGGTCATAACAGTAGAACTGGTCTTCATACCACAGTAAGGTCATAACAGTAAGGTTATAACAGTAGAACTGGTCTTCATACCACAGTAAGGTCATAACATTAAGGTTATAACAGTAGAACTGGTCTTCATACCACATTAAGGTCATAACAGTAGAGCTGGTCTTCATATTACAGTAAGGTTATAACAGTAAGGTCATAACAGTAGAGCTGTTCTTCATACCACAGTAAGGTTATAACAGTAAGGTCATAACAGTAGAGCTGGTCTTCATACCACAGTAAGGTTATAACAGTAGAGCTGGTAATCATACCACAGTAAGGTCATAACAGTAGAACTGGTCTTCATACCACAGTAAGGTTATAACAGTAGAGCTGGTCTTCATACCACAGTAAGGTCATAACAGTAGAACTGGTCTTCATACCACAGTAAGGTCATAACAGTAGAGCTGGTCTTCATACCACAGTAAGGTCATAACAGTAGAGCTGGTCTTCATACCACAGTAAGGTTATAACAGTAAGATCATAACAGTAGAGCTGGTCTTCATACCACAGTAAGGTCATAACAGTAGAACTGGTCTTCATATCACAGTAAGGTCATAACAGTAGAGCTGGTCTTCATACCACAGTAAGGTCATAACAGTAGAGCTGGTCTTCATACCACAGTAAGGTCATAACAGTAGAGCTGGTCTTCATACCACAGTAAGGTCATAACAGTAGAGCTGGTCTTCATACCACAGTAAGGTTATAACAGTAAGGTCATAACAGTAGAGCTGGTCTTCATACCACAGTAAGGTTATAACAGTAAGGTCATAACAGTAGAGCTGGTCTTCATACCACAGTAAGGTCATAACAGTAGAGCCGGTCTTCATACCACAGTAAGGTCATAACAGTAGAGCTGGTCTTCATACCACAGTAAGGTCATAACAGTAGAGCTGGTCTTCATACCACAGTAAGGTCATAACAGTAGAACTGGTCTTCATACCACAGTAAGGTTATAACAGTAGAGCTGGTCTTCATACCACAGTAAGGTCATAACAGTAGAACTGGTCTTCATACCACAGTAAGGTCATAACAGTAGAGCTGGTCTTCATACCACAGTAAGGTCATAACAGTAGAGCTGGTCTTCATACCACAGTAAGGTTATAACAGTAAGATCATAACAGTAGAGCTGGTCTTCATACCACAGTAAGGTCATAACAGTAGAACTGGTCTTCATACCACAGTAAGGTTATAACAGTAGAACTGGTCTTCATACCACAGTAAGGTTATAACAGTAGAACTGGTCTTCATACCACAGTAAGGTCATAACAGTAGAGCTGGTCTTCATACCACAGTAAGGTCATAACAGTAGAACTGGTCTTCATATCACAGTAAGGTCATAACAGTAGAGCTGGTCTTCATACTACAGTAAGGTCATAACAGTAGAGCTGGTCTTCATACCACAGTAAGGTCATAACAGTAGAGCCGGTCTTCATACCACAGTAAGGTCATAACAGTAGAGCTGGTCTTCATACCACAGTAAGGTCATAACAGTAGAGCTGGTCTTCATACCACAGTAAGGTCATAACAGTAGAACTGGTCTTCATACCACAGTAAGGTCATAACAGTAAGGTTATAACAGTAGAACTGGTCTTCATACCACAGTAAGGTCATAACATTAAGGTTATAACAGTAGAACTGGTCTTCATACCACATTAAGGTCATAACAGTAGAGCTGGTCTTCATATCACAGTAAGGTTATAACAGTAAGGTCATAACAGTAGAGCTGGTCTTCATACCACAGTAAGGTTATAACAGTAAGGTCATAACAGTAGAGCTGGTCTTCATACCACAGTAAGGTTATAACAGTAGAGCTGGTCTTCATACCACAGTAAGGTCATAACAGTAGAACTGGTCTTCATACCACAGTAAGGTTATAACAGTAGAGCTGGTCTTCATACCACAGTAAGGTCATAACAGTAGAGCTGGTCTTCATACCACAGTAAGGTCATAACAGTAGAGCTGGTCTTCATACCACAGTAAGGTCATAACAGTAGAACTGGTCTTCATACCACAGTAAGGTCATAATAGTAGAACTGGTCTTCATACCACAGTAAGGTCATAACAGTAGAACTGGTCTTCATACCACAGTAAGGTCATAACAGTAAGGTCATAACAGTAGAGCTGGTCTTCATACCACAGTAAGGTTATAACAGTAAGGTCATAACAGTAGAGCTGGTCTTCATACCACAGTAAGGTCATAACAGTAGAACTGGTCTTCATACCACAGTAAGGTTATAACAGTAGAGCTGGTCTTCATACCACAGTAAGGTCATAACAGTAGAACTGGTCTTCGTACCACAGTAAGGTCATAACAGTAGAGCTGGTCTTCATACCACAGTAAGGTCATAACAGTAGAGCTGGTCTTCATACCACAGTAAGGTCATAACAGTAGAACTGGTCTTCATACCACAGTAAGGTCATAACAGTAGAGCTGGTCTTCATACCACAGTAAGGTCATAACAGTAGAGCCGGTCTTCATACCACAGTAAGGTCATAACAGTAGAACTGGTCTTCATACCACAGTAAGGTCATAACAGTAGAGCTGGTCTTCATACCACAGTAAGGTCATAACAGTAGAGCTGGTCTTCATACCACAGTAAGGTCATAACAGTAGAACTGGTCTTCATAACACAGTAAGGTCATAACAATAGAGCTGGTCTTCATACCACAGTAAGGTCATAACAGTAGAGCTGGTCTTCATACCACAGTAAGGTTATAACAGTAGAACTGGTCTTCATACCACAGTAAGGTTATAACAGTAGAACTGGTCTTCATACCACAGTAAGGTCATTACAGTAAGGTCATAACAGTAGAGATGGTCCTCATACCACAGTAAGGTCATAACAGTAGAGCTGGTCTTCATACCACAGTAAGGTCATAACAGTAAGGTCATAATACCACAGTAAGGTCATAACAGTAGAGCTGGTCTTCATACCACAGTAAGGTCATAACAGTAGAGCTGGTCTTCATACCACAGTAAGGTCATAACAGTAGAACTGGTCTTCATACCACAGTAAGGTCATAACAGTAAGGTTATAACAGTAGAACTGGTCTTCATACCACAGTAAGGTCATAACATTAAGGTTATAACAGTAGAACTGGTCTTCATACCACATTAAGGTCATAACAGTAGAGCTGGTCTTCATATTACAGTAAGGTTATAACAGTAAGGTCATAACAGTAGAGCTGTTCTTCATACCACAGTAAGGTTATAACAGTAAGGTCATAACAGTAGAGCTGGTCTTCATACCACAGTAAGGTTATAACAGTAGAGCTGGTAATCATACCACAGTAAGGTCATAACAGTAGAACTGGTCTTCATACCACAGTAAGGTTATAACAGTAGAGCTGGTCTTCATACCACAGTAAGGTCATAACAGTAGAACTGGTCTTCATACCACAGTAAGGTCATAACAGTAGAGCTGGTCTTCATACCACAGTAAGGTCATAACAGTAGAGCTGGTCTTCATACCACAGTAAGGTTATAACAGTAAGATCATAACAGTAGAGCTGGTCTTCATACCACAGTAAGGTCATAACAGTAGAACTGGTCTTCATATCACAGTAAGGTCATAACAGTAGAGCTGGTCTTCATACCACAGTAAGGTCATAACAGTAGAGCTGGTCTTCATACCACAGTAAGGTCATAACAGTAGAGCTGGTCTTCATACCACAGTAAGGTCATAACAGTAGAGCTGGTCTTCATACCACAGTAAGGTTATAACAGTAAGGTCATAACAGTAGAGCTGGTCTTCATACCACAGTAAGGTTATAACAGTAAGGTCATAACAGTAGAGCTGGTCTTCATACCACAGTAAGGTCATAACAGTAGAGCCGGTCTTCATACCACAGTAAGGTCATAACAGTAGAGCTGGTCTTCATACCACAGTAAGGTCATAACAGTAGAGCTGGTCTTCATACCACAGTAAGGTCATAACAGTAGAACTGGTCTTCATACCACAGTAAGGTTATAACAGTAGAGCTGGTCTTCATACCACAGTAAGGTCATAACAGTAGAACTGGTCTTCATACCACAGTAAGGTCATAACAGTAGAGCTGGTCTTCATACCACAGTAAGGTCATAACAGTAGAGCTGGTCTTCATACCACAGTAAGGTTATAACAGTAAGATCATAACAGTAGAGCTGGTCTTCATACCACAGTAAGGTCATAACAGTAGAACTGGTCTTCATACCACAGTAAGGTTATAACAGTAGAACTGGTCTTCATACCACAGTAAGGTTATAACAGTAGAACTGGTCTTCATACCACAGTAAGGTCATAACAGTAGAGCTGGTCTTCATACCACAGTAAGGTCATAACAGTAGAACTGGTCTTCATATCACAGTAAGGTCATAACAGTAGAGCTGGTCTTCATACTACAGTAAGGTCATAACAGTAGAGCTGGTCTTCATACCACAGTAAGGTCATAACAGTAGAGCCGGTCTTCATACCACAGTAAGGTCATAACAGTAGAGCTGGTCTTCATACCACAGTAAGGTCATAACAGTAGAGCTGGTCTTCATACCACAGTAAGGTCATAACAGTAGAACTGGTCTTCATACCACAGTAAGGTCATAACAGTAAGGTTATAACAGTAGAACTGGTCTTCATACCACAGTAAGGTCATAACATTAAGGTTATAACAGTAGAACTGGTCTTCATACCACATTAAGGTCATAACAGTAGAGCTGGTCTTCATATCACAGTAAGGTTATAACAGTAAGGTCATAACAGTAGAGCTGGTCTTCATACCACAGTAAGGTTATAACAGTAAGGTCATAACAGTAGAGCTGGTCTTCATACCACAGTAAGGTTATAACAGTAGAGCTGGTCTTCATACCACAGTAAGGTCATAACAGTAGAACTGGTCTTCATACCACAGTAAGGTTATAACAGTAGAGCTGGTCTTCATACCACAGTAAGGTCATAACAGTAGAACTGGTCTTCATACCACAGTAAGGTCATAACAGTGGAGCTGGTCTTCATACCACAGTAAGGTCATAACAGTAGAGCTGGTCTTCATACCACAGTAAGGTCATAACAGTAGAGCTGGTCTTCATACCACAGTAAGGTCATAACAGTAGAACTGGTCTTCATACCACAGTAAGGTCATAACAGTAGAGCTGGTCTTCATACCACAGTAAGGTCATAACAGTAGAGCTGGTCTTCATACCACAGTAAGGTTATAACAGTAAGCTCATAACAGTAGAGCTGTTCTTCATACCACAGTAAGGTTATAACAGTAGAACTGGTCTTCATACCACAGTAAGGTTATAACAGTAGAACTGGTCTTCATACCACAGTAAGGTCATAACAGTAGAGCTGGTCTTCATACCACAGTAAGGTCATAACAGTAGAACTGGTCTTCATATCCCAGTAAGGTCATAACAGTAAGGTCATAACAGTAGAGCTGGTCCTCATACCACAGTAAGGTCATAACAGTAGAGCTGGTCTTCATACCACAGTAAGGTCATAACAGTAAGGTCATAATACCACAGTAAGGTCATAACAGTAGAGCTGGTCTTCATACCACAGTAAGGTCATAACAGTAGAGCTGGTCTTCATACCACAGTAAGGTCATAACAGTAGAACTGGTCTTCATACCACAGTAAGGTCATAACAGTAAGGTTATAACAGTAGAACTGGTCTTCATACCACAGTAAGGTCATAACAGTAGAGCTGGTCTTCATATCACAGTAAGGTCATAACAGTAAGGTCATAACAGTAGAGCTGGTCTTCATACCACAGTAAGGTCATAACAGTAGAACTGGTCTTCATACCACAGTAAGGTCATAACAGTAGAGCTGGTCTTCATACCACAGTAAGGTCATAACAGTAAAGCTGGTCTTCATACCACAGTAAGGTCATAACAGTAGAGCTGGTCTTCATACCACAGTAAGGTCATAACAGTAGAGCTGGTCTTCATACCACAGTAAGGTCATAACAGTAGAACTGGTCTTCATACCACAGTAAGGTCATAATAGTAGAACTGGTCTTCATACCACAGTAAGGTCATAACAGTAGAACTGGTCTTCATAACACAGTAAGGTCATAACAGTAAGGTCATAACAGTAGAGCTGGTCTTCATACCACAGTAAGGTTATAACAGTAAGGTCATAACAGTAGAGCTGGTCTTCATACCACAGTAAGGTCATAACAGTAGAACTGGTCTTCATACCACAGTAAGGTTATAACAGTAGAGCTGGTCTTCATACCACAGTAAGGTCATAACAGTAGAACTGGTCTTCGTACCACAGTAAGGTCATAACAGTAGAGCTGGTCTTCATACCATAGTAAGGTCCTAACAGTAGAACTGGTCTTCATACCACAGTAAGGTCATAACAGTAGAGCTGGTCTTCATACCACAGTAAGGTCATAACAGTAGAACTGGTCTTCATACCACAGTAAGGTCATAACAGTAGAGCTGGTCTTCATACCACAGTAAGATCATAACAGTAGAGCCGGTCTTCATACCACAGTAAGGTCATAACAGTAGAGCTGGTCTTCATACCACAGTAAGGTCATAACAGTAGAGCTGGTCTTCGTACCACAGTAAGGTCATAACAGTAGAGCTGGTCTTCATACCACAGTAAGGTCATAACAGTAGAACTGGTCTTCATACCACAGTAAGGTCATAACAGTAGAACTGGTCTTCATAACTCAGTAAGGTCATAACAGTAGAGCTGGTCTTCATACCACAGTAAGTTCATATAAGTAGAGCTGGTCTTCATACCACAGTAAGGTCATAACAGTAGAACTGGTCTTCATACCACAGTAAGGTCATAACAGTAGAGCTGGTCTTCATACCACAGTAAGGTCATAACAGTAGAGCTGGTCTTCATACCACAGTAAGGTTATAACAGTAAGGTCATAACAGTAGAGCTGGTCTTCATACCACAGTAAGGTTATAACAGTAGAACTGGTCTTCATACCACAGTAAGGTTATAACAGTAGAACTGGTCTTCATACCACAGTAAGGTCATAACAGTAAGGTCATAACAGTAGAGCTGGTCCTCATACCACAGTAAGGTCATAACAGTAGAGCTGGTCTTCATACCACAGTAAGGTCATAACAGTAAGGTCATAATACCACAGTAAGGTCATAACAGTAGAGCTGGTCTTCATACCACAGTAAGGTCATAACAGTAGAGCTGGTCTTCATACCACAGTAAGGTCATAACAGTAGAACTGGTCTTCATACCACAGTAAGGTCATAACAGTAAGGTTATAACAGTAGAACTGGTCTTCATACCACAGTAAGGTCATAACATTAAGGTTATAACAGTAGAACTGGTCTTCATACCACATTAAGGTCATAACAGTAGAGCTGGTCTTCATATCACAGTAAGGGTATAACAGTAAGGTCATAACAGTAGAGCTGGTCTTCATACCACAGTAAGGTTATAACTTTAAGGTCATAACAGTAGAGCTGGTCTTCATACCACAGTAAGGTTATAACGGTAGAGCTGGTCTTCATACCACAGTAAGGTTATAACAGTAGAGCTGGTCTTCATACCACAGTAAGGTCATAACAGTAGAACTGGTCTTCATACCACAGTAAGGTCATAACAGTAGAGCTGGTCTTCATACCACACTAAGGTTATAACAGTAAGGTCATAACAGTAGAGCTGGTCTTCATACCACAGTAAGGTCATAACAGTAGAGCTGGTCTTCATACCACAGTAAGGTTATAACGGTAGAGCTGGTCTTCATACCACAGTAAGGTCATAACAGTAGAACTGGTCTTCATACCACAGTAAGGTTATAACAGTAGAGCTGGTCTTCATACCACAGTAAGGTCATAACAGTAGAACTGGTCTTCATACCACAGTAAGGTCATAACAGTAGAGCTGGTCTTCATACCACAGTAAGGTCATAACAGTAGAGCTGGTCTTCATACCACACTAAGGTTATAACAGTAAGGTCATAACAGTAGAGCTGGTCTTCATACCACAGTAAGGTCATAACAGTAGAGCTGGTCTTCATACCACAGTAAGGTCATAACAGTAGAACTGGTCTTCATACCACAGTAAGGTTATAACAGTAGAACTGGTCTTCATACCACAGTAAGGTTATAACAGTAGAACTGGTCTTCATACCGCAGTAAGGTCATAACAGTAGAGCTGGTCTTCATACCACAGTAAGGTCATAACAGTAGAACTGGTCTTCATATCACAGTAAGGTCATAACAGTAAGGTCATAACAGTAGAGCTGGTCTTCATACCACAGTAAGGTCATAACAGTAGAGCTGGTCTTCATACCACAGTAAGGTCATAACAGTAGAACTGGTCTTCATACCACAGTAAGGTCATAACAGTAGAGCTGGTCTTCATACCACAGTAAGTTTATAACAGTAAGGTCATAACAGTAGAGCTAGTCTTCATACCACAGTAAGGTCATAACAGTAGAGCTGGTCTTCATACCACAGTAAGGTCATAACAGTAGAGCTGGTCTTCATACCACAGTAAGGTCATAACAGTAGAGCTGGTCTTCATACCACAGTAAGGTTATAACAGTAGAACTGGTCTTCATACCACAGTAAGGTCATAACAGTAGAGCTGGTCTTCATACCACAGTAAGGTCATAACAGTAGAGCTGGTCTTCATACCACAGTAAGGTTATAACAGTAAGGTCATAACAGTAGAGCTGGTCTTCATACCACAGTAAGGTTATAACAGTAAGGTCATAACAGTAGAGCTGGTCTTCGTACCACAGTAAGGTCATAACAGTAGAACTGGTCTTCATACCACAGTAAGGTCATAACAGTAGAGCTGGTCTTCATACCACAGTAAGGTCATAACAGTAGAGCTGGTCTTCATACCACACTAAGGTTATAACAGTAAGGTCATAACAGTAGAGCTGGTCTTCATACCACAGTAAGGTCATAACAGTAGAGCTGGTCTTCATACCACAGTAAGGTCATAACAGTAGAACTGGTCTTCATACCACAGTAAGGTTATAACAGTAGAACTGGTCTTCATACCACAGTAAGGTTATAACAGTAGAACTGGTCTTCATACCGCAGTAAGGTCATAACAGTAGAGCTGGTCTTCATACCACAGTAAGGTCATAACAGTAGAACTGGTCTTCATATCACAGTAAGGTCATAACAGTAAGGTCATAACAGTAGAGCTGGTCTTCATACCACAGTAAGGTCATAACAGTAGAGCTGGTCTTCATACCACAGTAAGGTCATAACAGTAGAACTGGTCTTCATACCACAGTAAGGTCATAACAGTAGAGCTGGTCTTCATACCACAGTAAGTTTATAACAGTAAGGTCATAACAGTAGAGCTAGTCTTCATACCACAGTAAGGTCATAACAGTAGAGCTGGTCTTCATACCACAGTAAGGTCATAACAGTAGAGCTGGTCTTCATACCACAGTAAGGTCATAACAGTAGAGCTGGTCTTCATACCACAGTAAGGTTATAACAGTAGAACTGGTCTTCATACCACAGTAAGGTTATAACAGTAGAGCTGGTCTTCATACCACAGTAAGGTCATAACAGTAGAACTGGTCTTCGTACCACAGTAAGGTCATAACAGTAGAGCTGGTCTTCATACCATAGTAAGGTCCTAACAGTAGAACTGGTCTTCATACCACAGTAAGGTCATAACAGTAGAGCTGGTCTTCATACCACAGTAAGGTCATAACAGTAGAACTGGTCTTCATACCACAGTAAGGTCATAACAGTAGAGCTGGTCTTCATACCACAGTAAGATCATAACAGTAGAGCCGGTCTTCATACCACAGTAAGGTCATAACAGTAGAGCTGGTCTTCATACCACAGTAAGGTCATAACAGTAGAGCTGGTCTTCGTACCACAGTAAGGTCATAACAGTAGAGCTGGTCTTCATACCACAGTAAGGTCATAACAGTAGAACTGGTCTTCATACCACAGTAAGGTCATAACAGTAGAACTGGTCTTCATAACTCAGTAAGGTCATAACAGTAGAGCTGGTCTTCATACCACAGTAAGTTCATATAAGTAGAGCTGGTCTTCATACCACAGTAAGGTCATAACAGTAGAACTGGTCTTCATACCACAGTAAGGTCATAACAGTAGAGCTGGTCTTCATACCACAGTAAGGTCATAACAGTAGAGCTGGTCTTCATACCACAGTAAGGTTATAACAGTAAGGTCATAACAGTGGAGCTGGTCTTCATACCACAGTAAGGTTATAACAGTAGAACTGGTCTTCATACCACAGTAAGGTTATAACAGTAGAACTGGTCTTCATACCACAGTAAGGTCATAACAGTAAGGTCATAACAGTAGAGCTGGTCCTCATACCACAGTAAGGTCATAACAGTAGAGCTGGTCTTCATACCACAGTAAGGTCATAACAGTAAGGTCATAATACCACAGTAAGGTCATAACAGTAGAGCTGGTCTTCATACCACAGTAAGGTCATAACAGTAGAGCTGGTCTTCATACCACAGTAAGGTCATAACAGTAGAACTGGTCTTCATACCACAGTAAGGTCATAACAGTAAGGTTATAACAGTAGAACTGGTCTTCATACCACAGTAAGGTCATAACATTAAGGTTATAAGAGTAGAACTGGTCTTCATACCACATTAAGGTCATAACAGTAGAGCTGGTCTTCATATCACAGTAAGGGTATAACAGTAAGGTCATAACAGTAGAGCTGGTCTTCATACCACAGTAAGGTTATAACTTTAAGGTCATAACAGTAGAGCTGGTCTTCATACCACAGTAAGGTTATAACGGTAGAGCTGGTCTTCATACCACAGTAAGGTTATAACAGTAGAGCTGGTCTTCATACCACAGTAAGGTCATAACAGTAGAACTGGTCTTCATACCACAGTAAGGTCATAACAGTAGAGCTGGTCTTCATACCACACTAAGGTTATAACAGTAAGGTCATAACAGTAGAGCTGGTCTTCATACCACAGTAAGGTCATAACAGTAGAGCTGGTCTTCATACCACAGTAAGGTTATAACGGTAGAGCTGGTCTTCATACCACAGTAAGGTCATAACAGTAGAACTGGTCTTCATACCACAGTAAGGTTATAACAGTAGAGCTGGTCTTCATACCACAGTAAGGTCATAACAGTAGAACTGGTCTTCATACCACAGTAAGGTCATAACAGTAGAGCTGGTCTTCATACCACAGTAAGGTCATAACAGTAGAGCTGGTCTTCATACCACACTAAGGTTATAACAGTAAGGTCATAACAGTAGAGCTGGTCTTCATACCACAGTAAGGTCATAACAGTAGAGCTGGTCTTCATACCACAGTAAGGTCATAACAGTAGAACTGGTCTTCATACCACAGTAAGGTTATAACAGTAGAACTGGTCTTCATACCACAGTAAGGTTATAACAGTAGAACTGGTCTTCATACCGCAGTAAGGTCATAACAGTAGAGCTGGTCTTCATACCACAGTAAGGTCATAACAGTAGAACTGGTCTTCATATCACAGTAAGGTCATAACAGTAAGGTCATAACAGTAGAGCTGGTCTTCATACCACAGTAAGGTCATAACAGTAGAGCTGGTCTTCATACCACAGTAAGGTCATAACAGTAGAACTGGTCTTCATACCACAGTAAGGTCATAACAGTAGAGCTGGTCTTCATACCACAGTAAGTTTATAACAGTAAGGTCATAACAGTAGAGCTAGTCTTCATACCACAGTAAGGTCATAACAGTAGAGCTGGTCTTCATACCACAGTAAGGTCATAACAGTAGAGCTGGTCTTCATACCACAGTAAGGTCATAACAGTAGATCTGGTCTTCATACCACAGTAAGGTTATAACAGTAGAACTGGTCTTCATACCACAGTAAGGTCATAACAGTAGAGCTGGTCTTCATACCACAGTAAGGTCATAACAGTAGAGCTGGTCTTCATACCACAGTAAGGTTATAACAGTAAGGTCATAACAGTAGAGCTGGTCTTCATACCACAGTAAGGTTATAACAGTAAGGTCATAACAGTAGAGCTGGTCTTCATACCACAGTAAGGTCATAACAGTAGAACTGGTCTTCATACCACAGTAAGGTCATAACAGTAGAGCTGGTCTTCATACCACAGTAAGGTCATAACAGTAGAGCTGGTCTTCATACCACACTAAGGTTATAACAGTAAGGTCATAACAGTAGAGCTGGTCTTCATACCACAGTAAGGTCATAACAGTAGAGCTGGTCTTCATACCACAGTAAGGTCATAACAGTAGAACTGGTCTTCATACCACAGTAAGGTTATAACAGTAGAACTGGTCTTCATACCACAGTAAGGTTATAACAGTAGAACTGGTCTTCATACCGCAGTAAGGTCATAACAGTAGAGCTGGTCTTCATACCACAGTAAGGTCATAACAGTAGAACTGGTCTTCATATCACAGTAAGGTCATAACAGTAAGGTCATAACAGTAGAGCTGGTCTTCATACCACAGTAAGGTCATAACAGTAGAGCTGGTCTTCATACCACAGTAAGGTCATAACAGTAGAACTGGTCTTCATACCACAGTAAGGTCATAACAGTAGAGCTGGTCTTCATACCACAGTAAGTTTATAACAGTAAGGTCATAACAGTAGAGCTAGTCTTCATACCACAGTAAGGTCATAACAGTAGAGCTGGTCTTCATACCACAGTAAGGTCATAACAGTAGAGCTGGTCTTCATACCACAGTAAGGTCATAACAGTAGAGCTGGTCTTCATACCACAGTAAGGTTATAACAGTAGAACTGGTCTTCATACCACAGTAAGGTCATAACAGTAGAGCTGGTCTTCATACCACAGTAAGGTCATAACAGTAGAGCTGGTCTTCATACCACAGTAAGGTTATAACAGTAAGGTCATAACAGTAGAGCTGGTCTTCATACCACAGTAAGGTTATAACAGTAAGGTCATAACAGTAGAGCTGGTCTTCATACCACAGTAAGGTCATAACAGTAGAGCCGGTCTTCATACCACAGTAAGGTCATAACAGTAGAGCTGGTCTTCATACCACAGTAAGGTCATAAAAGTAGAGCTGGTCTTCATACCACAGTAAGGTCATAACAGTAGAACTGGTCTTCATACCACAGTAAGGTTATAACAGTAGAACTGGTCTTCATACCACAGTAAGGTTATAACAGTAGAACTGGTCTTCATACCACAGTAAGGTCATAACAGTAGAGCTGGTCTTCATACCACAGTAAGGTCATAAAAGTAGAGCTGGTCTTCATACCACAGTAAGGTCATAACAGTAGAACTGGTCTTCATACCACAGTAAGGTTATAACAGTAGAACTGGTCTTCATACCACAGTAAGGTTATAACAGTAGAACTGGTCTTCATACCACAGTAAGGTCATAACAGTAGAGCTGGTCTTCATACCACAGTAAGGTCATAACAGTAGAACTGGTCTTCATATCACAGTAAGGTCATAACAGTAAGGTCATAACAGTAGAGCTGGTCTTCATACCACAGTAAGGTCATAACAGTAGAGCTGGTCTTCATACCACAGTAAGGTCATAACAGTAGAGCCGGTCTTCATACCACAGTAAGGTCATAACAGTAGAGCTGGTCTTCATACCACAGTAAGGTCATAACAGTAGAGCTGGTCTTCGTACCACAGTAAGGTCATAACAGTAGAGCTGGTCTTCATACCACAGTAAGGTCATAACAGTAGAACTGGTCTTCATACCACAGTAAGGTCATAACAGTAGAACTGGTCTTCATACCACAGTAAGGTCATAACAGTAGAGCTGGTCTTCATACCACAGTAAGGTCATAACAGTAGAGCTGGTCTTCATACCACAGTAAGGTCATAACAGTAGAACTGGTCTTCATATCACAGTAAGGTCATAACAGTAAGGTCATAACAGTAGAGCTGGTCTTCATACCACAGTAAGGTCATAACAGTAGAGCTGGTCTTCATACCACAGTAAGGTCATAACAGTAGAGCCGGTCTTCATACCACAGTAAGGTCATAACAGTAGAGCTGGTCTTCGTACCACAGTAAGGTCATAACAGTAGAGCTGGTCTTCATACCACAGTAAGGTCATAACAGTAGAACTGGTCTTCATACCACAGTAAGGTCATAACAGTAGAACTGGTCTTCATACCACAGTAAGGTCATAACAGTAGAGCTGGTCTTCATACCACAGTAAGGTCATAACAGTAGAGCTGGTCTTCATACCACAGTAAGTTCATGACAGTAGAACTGGTCTTCATACCACAGTAAGGTCATAACAGTAGAGCTGGTCTTCATACCACAGTAAGGTCATAACAGTAGAGCTGGTCTTCATACCACAGTAAGGTTATAACAGTAAGGTCATAACAGTAGAGCTGGTCTTCATACCACAGTAAGGTTATAACAGTAGAACTGGTCTTCATACCACAGTAAGGTCATAACAGTAGAGCTGGTCTTCATACCACAGTAAGGTCATAACAGTAGAGCTGGTCTTCATACCACAGTAAGGTCATAACAGTAGAACTGGTCTTCATACCACAGTAAGGTCATAACAGTAGAGCTGGTCTTCATACCACAGTAAGGTCATAACAGTAGAGCTGGTCTTCATACCACACTAAGGTTATAACAGTAAGGTCATAACAGTAGAGCTGGTCTTCATACCACAGTAAGGTCATAACAGTAGAGCTGGTCTTCATACCACAGTAAGGTCATAACAGTAGAACTGGTCTTCATACCACAGTAAGGTTATAACAGTAGAACTGGTCATCATACCACAGTAAGGTTATAACAGTAGAACTGGTCTTCATACCGCAGTAAGGTCATAACAGTAGAGCTGGTCTTCATACCACAGTAAGGTCATAACAGTAGAACTGGTCTTCATATCACAGTAAGGTCATAACAGTAAGGTCATAACAGTAGAGCTGGTTTTCATACCACAGTAAGGTCATAACAGTAGAGCTGGTCTTCATACCACAGTAAGGTCATAACAGTAGAACTGGTCTTCATACCACAGTAAGGTCATAACAGTAGAGCTGGTCTTCATACCACAGTAAGTTTATAACAGTAAGGTCATAACAGTAGAGCTAGTCTTCATACCACAGTAAGGTCATAACAGTAGAGCTGGT
Source organism: Salmo salar (assembly GCF_965601325.2). Classification (NCBI taxonomy): domain Eukaryota; kingdom Metazoa; phylum Chordata; class Actinopteri; order Salmoniformes; family Salmonidae; genus Salmo; species Salmo salar. Next base: position 48,473,507 of record NC_138301.1, on the reverse strand, counting down.
ATTCATACCACAGTAAGGTCATAACAGTAGAGCTGGTCTTCATACCACAGTAAGGTCATAACAGTAGAGCTGGTCTTCATACCACAGTAAGGTCATAACAGTAGAGCTGGTCTTCATACCACAGTAAGGTCATAACAGTAGAACTGGTCTTCATATCACAGTAAGGTCATAACAGTAAGGTCATAACAGTAGAGCTGGTCTTCATACCACAGTAAGGTCATAACAGTAGAGCCGGTCTTCATACCACAGTAAGGTCATAACAGTAGAGCCGGTCTTCATACCACAGTAAGGTCATAACAGTAGAGCTGGTCTTCGTACCACAGTAAGGTCATAACAGTAGAGCTGGTCTTCATACCACGGTAAGGTCATAACAGTAGAAATGGTCTTCATACCACAGTAAGGTCATAACAGTAGAACTGGTCTTCATACCACAGTAAGGTCATAACAGTAGAGCTGGTCTTCATACCACAGTAAGGTCATAACAGTAGAGCTGGTCTTCATACCACAGTAAGTTCATGACAGTAGAACTGGTCTTCATACCACAGTAAGGTCATAACAGTAGAGCTGGTCTTCATACCACAGTAAGGTCATAACAGTAGAGCTGGTCTTCATACCACAGTAAGGTTATAACAGTAAGGTCATAACAGTAGAGCTGGTCTTCATACCACAGTAAGGTTATAACAGTAGAACTGGTCTTCATACCACAGTAAGGTCATAACAGTAGAGCTGGTCTTCATACCACAGTAAGGTCATAACAGTAGAGCTGGTCTTCATACCACAGTAAGGTCATAACAGTAGAACTGGTCTTCATACCACAGTAAGGTCATAACAGTAGAGCTGGTCTTCATACCACAGTAAGGTCATAACAGTAGAGCTGGTCTTCATACCACACTAAGGTTATAACAGTAAGGTCATAACAGTAGAGCTGGTCTTCATACCACAGTAAGGTCATAACAGTAGAGCTGGTCTTCATACCACAGTAAGGTCATAACAGTAGAACTGGTCTTCATACCACAGTAAGGTTATAACAGTAGAACTGGTCATCATACCACAGTAAGGTTATAACAGTAGAACTGGTCTTCATACCGCAGTAAGGTCATAACAGTAGAGCTGGTCTTCATACCACAGTAAGGTCATAACAGTAGAACTGGTCTTCATATCACAGTAAGGTCATAACAGTAAGGTCATAACAGTAGAGCTGGTCTTCATACCACAGTAAGGTCATAACAGTAGAGCTGGTCTTCATACCACAGTAAGGTCATAACAGTAGAACTGGTCTTCATACCACAGTAAGGTCATAACAGTAGAGCTGGTCTTCATACCACAGTAAGTTTATAACAGTAAGGTCATAACAGTAGAGCTAGTCTTCATACCACAGTAAGGTCATAACAGTAGAGCTGGTATTCATACCACAGTAAGGTCATAACAGTAGAGCTGGTCTTCATACCACAGTAAGGTCATAACAGTAGAGCTGGTCTTCATACCACAGTAAGGTTATAACAGTAGAACTGGTCTTCATACCACAGTAAGGTCATAACAGTAGAGCTGGTCTTCATACCACAGTAAGGTCATAACAGTAGAGCTGGTCTTCATACCACAGTAAGGTTATAACAGTAAGGTCATAACAGTAGAGCTGGTCTTCATACCACAGTAAGGTTATAACAGTAAGGTCATAACACTAGAGCTGGTCTTCATACCACAGTAAGGTCATAACAGTAGAGCCGGTCTTCATACCACAGTAAGGTCATAACAGTAGAGCTGGTCTTCATACCACAGTAAGGTCATAACAGTAGAACTGGTCTTCATATCACAGTAAGGTCATAACAGAAAGGTCATAACAGTAGAGCTGGTCTTCATACCACAGTAAGGTCATAACAGTAGAGCTGGTCTTCATACCACAGTAAGGTCATAACAGTAGAGCCGGTCTTCATACCACAGTAAGGTCATAACAGTAGAGCTGGTCTTCATACCACAGTAAGGTCATAACAGTAGAGCTGGTCTTCGTACCACAGTAAGGTCATAACAGTAGAGCTGGTCTTCATACCACAGTAAGGTCATAACAGTAGAACTGGTCTTCATACCACAGTAAGGTCATAACAGTAGAACTGGTCTTCATACCACAGTAAGGTCATAACAGTAGAGCTGGTCTTCATACCACAGTAAGGTCATAACAGTAGAGCTGGTCTTCATACCACAGTAAGTTCATGACAGTAGAACTGGTCTTCATACCACAGTAAGGTCATAACAGTAGAGCTGGTCTTCATACCACAGTAAGGTCATAACAGTAGAGCTGGTCTTCATACAACAGTAAGGTTATAACAGTAAGGTCATAACAGTAGAGCTGGTCTTCATACCACAGTAAGGTTATAACAGTAGAACTGGTCTTCATACCACAGTAAGGTTATAACAGTAGAACTGGTCTTCATACCACAGTAAGGTCATAACAGTAAGGTCATAACAGTAGAGCTGGTCTTCATACCACAGTAAGGTTATAACAGTAGAACTGGTCTTCATACCACAGTAAGGTCATAACAGTAGAGCTGGTCTTCATACCACAGTAAGGTCATAACAGTAGAGCTGGTCTTCATACCACAGTAAGGTTATAACAGTAAGGTCATAACAGTAGAGCTGGTCTTCATACCACAGTAAGGTTATAACAGTAGAACTGGTCTTCATACCACAGTAAGGTTATAACAGTAGAACTGGTCTTCATACCACAGTAAGGTCATAACAGTAAGGTCATAACAGTAGAGCTGGTCCTCATACCACAGTAAGGTCATAACAGTAGAGCTGCTCTTCATACCACAGTAAGGTCATAACAGTAAGGTCATAATACCACAGTAAGGTCATAACAGTAGAGCTGGTCTTCATACCACAGTAAGGTCATAACAGTAGAGCTGGTCTTCATACCACAGTAAGGTCATAACAGTAGAACTGGTCTTCATACCACAGTAAGGTCATAACAGTAAGGTTATAACAGTAGAACTGGTCTTCATACCACAGTAAGGTCATAACATTAAGGTTATAACAGTAGAACTGGTCTTCATACCACATTAAGGTCATAACAGTAGAACTGGTCTTCATATCACAGTAAGGTTATAACAGTAAGGTCATAACAGTAGAGCTGGTCTTCATACCACAGTAAGGTTATAACAGTAAGGTCATAACAGTAGAGCTGGTCTTCATACCACAGTAAGGTTATAACAGTAGAGCTGGTCTTCATACCACAGTAAGGTCATAACAGTAGAACTGGTCTTCATACCACAGTAAGGTCATAACAGTAGAGCTGGTCTTCATACCACAGTAAGGTCATAACAGTAGAGCTGGTCTTCATACCACAGTAAGGTCATAACAGTAGAGCTGGTCTTCATACCACAGTAAGGTTATAACAGTAGAGCTGGTCTTCATACCACAGTAAGGTCATAACAGTAGAACTGGTCTTCATACCACAGTAAGGTTATAACAGTAGAACTGGTCTTCATACCACAGTAAGGTTATAACAGTAGAACTGGTCTTCATACCGCAGTAAGGTCATAACAGTAGAGCTGGTCTTCATACCACAGTAAGGTCATAACAGTAGAACTGGTCTTCATATCACAGTAAGGTCATAACAGTAAGGTCATAACAGTAGAGCTGGTCTTCATACCACAGTAAGGTCATAACAGTAGAGCTGGTCTTCATACCACAGTAAGGTCATAACAGTAGAACTGGTCTTCATACCACAGTAAGGTCATAACAGTAGAGCTGGTCTTCATACCACAGTAAGTTTATAACAGTAAGGTCATAACAGTAGAGCTAGTCTTCATACCACAGTAAGGTCATAACAGTAGAGCTGGTCTTCATACCACAGTAAGGTCATAACAGTAGAGCTGGTCTTCATACCACAGTAAGGTCATAACAGTAGAGCTGGTCTTCATACCACAGTAAGGTTATAACAGTAGAACTGGTCTTCATACCACAGTAAGGTCATAACAGTAGAGCTGGTCTTCATACCACAGTAAGGTCATAACAGTAGAGCTGGTCTTCATACCACAGTAAGTTTATAACAGTAAGGTCATAACAGTAGAGCTGGTCTTCATACCACAGTAAGGTCATAACAGTAGAGCTGGTCTTCATACCACAGTAAGGTCATAACAGTAGAGCCGGTCTTCATACCACAGTAAGGTCATAACAGTAGAGCTGGTCTTCATACCACAGTAAGGTCATAACAGTAGAGCTGGTCTTCATACCACAGTAAGGTCATAACAGTAGAACTGGTCTTCATACCACAGTAAGGTTATAACAGTAGAACTGGTCTTCATACCACAGTAAGGTCATAACAGTAAGGTTATAACAGTAGAACTGGTCTTCATACCACAGTAAGGTCATAACATTAAGGTTATAACAGTAGAACTGGTCTTCATACCACATTAAGGTCATAACAGTAGAACTGGTCTTCATATCACAGTAAGGTTATAACAGTAAGGTCATAACAGTAGAGCTGGTCTTCATACCACAGTAAGGTTATAACAGTAAGGTCATAACAGTAGAGCTGGTCTTCATACCACAGTAAGGTTATAACAGTAGAGCTGGTCTTCATACCACAGTAAGGTCATAACAGTAGAACTGGTCTTCATACCACAGTAAGGTCATAACAGTAGAGCTGGTCTTCATACCACAGTAAGGTCATAACAGTAGAGCTGGTCTTCATACCACAGTAAGGTCATAACAGTAGAGCTGGTCTTCATACCACAGTAAGGTTATAACAGTAGAGTTGGTCTTCATACCACAGTAAGGTCATAACAGTAGAACTGGTCTTCATACCACAGTAAGGTTATAACAGTAGAACTGGTCTTCATACCACAGTAAGGTTATAACAGTAGAACTGGTCTTCATACCGCAGTAAGGTCATAACAGTAGAGCTGGTCTTCATACCACAGTAAGGTCATAACAGTAGAACTGGTCTTCATATCACAGTAAGGTCATAACAGTAAGGTCATAACAGTAGAGCTGGTCTTCATACCACAGTAAGGTCATAACAGTAGATCTGGTCTTCATACCACAGTAAGGTCATAACAGTAGAACTGGTCTTCATACCACAGTAAGGTCATAACAGTAGAGCTGGTCTTCATACCACAGTAAGTTTATAACAGTAAGGTCATAACAGTAGAGCTAGTCTTCATACCACAGTAAGGTCATAACAGTAGAGCTGGTCTTCATACCACAGTAAGGTCATAACAGTAGAGCTGGTCTTCATACCACAGTAAGGTCATAACAGTAGAGCTGGTCTTCATACCACAGTAAGGTTATAACAGTAGAACTGGTCTTCATACCACAGTAAGGTCATAACAGTAGAGCTGGTCTTCATACCACAGTAAGGTCATAACAGTAGAGCTGGTCTTCATACCACAGTAAGGTTATAACAGTAAGGTCATAACAGTAGAGCTGGTCTTCATACCACAGTAAGGTCATAACAGTAGAGCTGGTCTTCATACCACAGTAAGGTTATAACAGTAGAACTGGTCTTCATACCACAGTAAGGTCATAACAGTAGAGCTGGTCTTCATACCACAGTAAGGTCATAACAGTAGAGCTGGTCTTCATACCACAGTAAGGTCATAACAGTAGAACTGGTCTTCATACCACAGTAAGGTCATAACAGTAGAGCTGGTCTTCATACCACAGTAAGGTCATAACAGTAGAGCTGGTCTTCATACCACACTAAGGTTATAACAGTAAGGTCATAACAGTAGAGCTGGTCTTCATACCACAGTAAGGTCATAACAGTAGAGCTGGTCTTCATACCACAGTAAGGTCATAACAGTAGAACTGGTCTTCATACCACAGTAAGGTTATAACAGTAGAACTGGTCATCATACCACAGTAAGGTTATAACAGTAGAACTGGTCTTCATACCGCAGTAAGGTCATAACAGTAGAGCTGGTCTTCATACCACAGTAAGGTCATAACAGTAGAACTGGTCTTCATATCACAGTAAGGTCATAACAGTAAGGTCATAACAGTAGAGCTGGTCTTCATAGCACAGTAAGGTCATAACAGTAGAGCTGGTCTTCATACCACAGTAAGGTCATAACAGTAGAACTGGTCTTCATACCACAGTAAGGTCATAACAGTAGAGCTGGTCTTCATACCACAGTAAGTTTATAACAGTAAGGTCATAACAGTAGAGCTAGTCTTCATACCACAGTAAGGTCATAACAGTAGAGCTGGTATTCATACCACAGTAAGGTCATAACAGTAGAGCTGGTCTTCATACCACAGTAAGGTCATAACAGTAGAGCTGGTCTTCATACCACAGTAAGGTTATAACAGTAGAACTGGTCTTCATACCACAGTAAGGTCATAACAGTAGAGCTGGTCTTCATACCACAGTAAGGTCATAACAGTAGAGCTGGTCTTCATACCACAGTAAGGTTATAACAGTAAGGTCATAACAGTAGAGCTGGTCTTCATACCACAGTAAGGTTATAACAGTAAGGTCATAACACTAGAGCTGGTCTTCATACCACAGTAAGGTCATAACAGTAGAGCCGGTCTTCATACCACAGTAAGGTCATAACAGTAGAGCTGGTCTTCATACCACAGTAAGGTCATAAAAGTAGAGCTGGTCTTCATACCACAGTAAGGTCATAACAGTAGAACTGGTCTTCATACCACAGTAAGGTTATAACAGTAGAACTGGTCTTCATACCACAGTAAGGTTATAACAGTAGAACTGGTCTTCATACCACAGTAAGGTCATAACAGTAGAGCTGGTCTTCATACCACAGTAAGGTCATAACAGTAGAACTGGTCTTCATATCACAGTAAGGTCATAACAGAAAGGTCATAACAGTAGAGCTGGTCTTCATACCACAGTAAGGTCATAACAGTAGAGCTGGTCTTCATACCACAGTAAGGTCATAACAGTAGAGCCGGTCTTCATACCACAGTAAGGTCATAACAGTAGAGCTGGTCTTCATACCACAGTAAGGTCATAACAGTAGAGCTGGTCTTCGTACCACAGTAAGGTCATAACAGTAGAGCTGGTCTTCATACCACAGTAAGGTCATAACAGTAGAACTGGTCTTCATACCACAGTAAGGTCATAACAGTAGAACTGGTCTTCATACCACAGTAAGGTCATAACAGTAGAGCTGGTCTTCATACCACAGTAAGGTCATAACAGTAGAGCTGGTCTTCATACCACAGTAAGTTCATGACAGTAGAACTGGTCTTCATACCACAGTAAGGTCATAACAGTAGAGCTGGTCTTCATACCACAGTAAGGTCATAACAGTAGAGCTGGTCTTCATACAACAGTAAGGTTATAACAGTAAGGTCATAACAGTAGAGCTGGTCTTCATACCACAGTAAGGTTATAACAGTAGAACTGGTCTTCATACCACAGTAAGGTTATAACAGTAGAACTGGTCTTCATACCACAGTAAGGTCATAACAGTAAGGTCATAACAGTAGAGCTGGTCTTCATACCACAGTAAGGTTATAACAGTAGAACTGGTCTTCATACCACAGTAAGGTCATAACAGTAGAGCTGGTCTTCATACCACAGTAAGGTCATAACAGTAGAGCTGGTCTTCATACCACAGTAAGGTTATAACAGTAAGGTCATAACAGTAGAGCTGGTCTTCATACCACAGTAAGGTTATAACAGTAGAACTGGTCTTCATACCACAGTAAGGTTATAACAGTAGAACTGGTCTTCATACCACAGTAAGGTCATAACAGTAAGGTCATAACAGTAGAGCTGGTCCTCATACCACAGTAAGGTCATAACAGTAGAGCTGCTCTTCATACCACAGTAAGGTCATAACAGTAAGGTCATAATACCACAGTAAGGTCATAACAGTAGAGCTGGTCTTCATACCACAGTAAGGTCATAACAGTAGAGCTGGTCTTCATACCACAGTAAGGTCATAACAGTAGAACTGGTCTTCATACCACAGTAAGGTCATAACAGTAAGGTTATAACAGTAGAACTGGTCTTCATACCACAGTAAGGTCATAACATTAAGGTTATAACAGTAGAACTGGTCTTCATACCACATTAAGGTCATAACAGTAGAACTGGTCTTCATATCACAGTAAGGTTATAACAGTAAGGTCATAACAGTAGAGCTGGTCTTCATACCACAGTAAGGTTATAACAGTAAGGTCATAACAGTAGAGCTGGTCTTCATACCACAGTAAGGTTATAACAGTAGAGCTGGTCTTCATACCACAGTAAGGTCATAACAGTAGAACTGGTCTTCATACCACAGTAAGGTCATAACAGTAGAGCTGGTCTTCATACCACAGTAAGGTCATAACAGTAGAGCTGGTCTTCATACCACAGTAAGGTCATAACAGTAGAGCTGGTCTTCATACCACAGTAAGGTTATAACAGTAGAGCTGGTCTTCATACCACAGTAAGGTCATAACAGTAGAACTGGTCTTCATACCACAGTAAGGTTATAACAGTAGAACTGGTCTTCATACCACAGTAAGGTTATAACAGTAGAACTGGTCTTCATACCGCAGTAAGGTCATAACAGTAGAGCTGGTCTTCATACCACAGTAAGGTCATAACAGTAGAACTGGTCTTCATATCACAGTAAGGTCATAACAGTAAGGTCATAACAGTAGAGCTGGTCTTCATACCACAGTAAGGTCATAACAGTAGAGCTGGTCTTCATACCACAGTAAGGTCATAACAGTAGAACTGGTCTTCATACCACAGTAAGGTCATAACAGTAGAGCTGGTCTTCATACCACAGTAAGTTTATAACAGTAAGGTCATAACAGTAGAGCTAGTCTTCATACCACAGTAAGGTCATAACAGTAGAGCTGGTCTTCATACCACAGTAAGGTCATAACAGTAGAGCTGGTCTTCATACCACAGTAAGGTCATAACAGTAGAGCTGGTCTTCATACCACAGTAAGGTTATAACAGTAGAACTGGTCTTCATACCACAGTAAGGTCATAACAGTAGAGCTGGTCTTCATACCACAGTAAGGTCATAACAGTAGAGCTGGTCTTCATACCACAGTAAGTTTATAACAGTAAGGTCATAACAGTAGAGCTGGTCTTCATACCACAGTAAGGTCATAACAGTAGAGCTGGTATTCATACCACAGTAAGGTCATAACAGTAGAGCTGGTCTTCATACCACAGTAAGGTCATAACAGTAGAGCTGGTCTTCATACCACAGTAAGGTTATAACAGTAGAACTGGTCTTCATACCACAGTAAGGTCATAACAGTAGAGCTGGTCTTCATACCACAGTAAGGTCATAACAGTAGAGCTGGTCTTCATACCACAGTAAGGTTATAACAGTAAGGTCATAACAGTAGAGCTGGTCTTCATACCACAGTAAGGTTATAACAGTAAGGTCATAACACTAGAGCTGGTCTTCATACCACAGTAAGGTCATAACAGTAGAGCCGGTCTTCATACCACAGTAAGGTCATAACAGTAGAGCTGGTCTTCATACCACAGTAAGGTCATAAAAGTAGAGCTGGTCTTCATACCACAGTAAGGTCATAACAGTAGAACTGGTCTTCATACCACAGTAAGGTTATAACAGTAGAACTGGTCTTCATACCACAGTAAGGTTATAACAGTAGAACTGGTCTTCATACCACAGTAAGGTCATAACAGTAGAGCTGGTCTTCATACCACAGTAAGGTCATAACAGTAGAACTGGTCTTCATATCACAGTAAGGTCATAACAGAAAGGTCATAACAGTAGAGCTGGTCTTCATACCACAGTAAGGTCATAACAGTAGAGCTGGTCTTCATACCACAGTAAGGTCATAACAGTAGAGCCGGTCTTCATACCACAGTAAGGTCATAACAGTAGAGCTGGTCTTCATACCACAGTAAGGTCATAACAGTAGAGCTGGTCTTCGTACCACAGTAAGGTCATAACAGTAGAGCTGGTCTTCATACCACAGTAAGGTCATAACAGTAGAACTGGTCTTCATACCACAGTAAGGTCATAACAGTAGAACTGGTCTTCATACCACAGTAAGGTCATAACAGTAGAGCTGGTCTTCATACCACAGTAAGGTCATAACAGTAGAGCTGGTCTTCATACCACAGTAAGTTCATGACAGTAGAACTGGTCTTCATACCACAGTAAGGTCATAACAGTAGAGCTGGTCTTCATACCACAGTAAGGTCATAACAGTAGAGCTGGTCTTCATACAACAGTAAGGTTATAACAGTAAGGTCATAACAGTAGAGCTGGTCTTCATACCACAGTAAGGTTATAACAGTAGAACTGGTCTTCATACCACAGTAAGGTTATAACAGTAGAACTGGTCTTCATACCACAGTAAGGTCATAACAGTAAGGTCATAACAGTAGAGCTGGTCTTCATACCACAGTAAGGTTATAACAGTAGAACTGGTCTTCATACCACAGTAAGGTCATAACAGTAGAGCTGGTCTTCATACCACAGTAAGGTCATAACAGTAGAGCTGGTCTTCATACCACAGTAAGGTTATAACAGTAAGGTCATAACAGTAGAGCTGGTCTTCATACCACAGTAAGGTTATAACAGTAGAACTGGTCTTCATACCACAGTAAGGTTATAACAGTAGAACTGGTCTTCATACCACAGTAAGGTCATAACAGTAAGGTCATAACAGTAGAGCTGGTCCTCATACCACAGTAAGGTCATAACAGTAGAGCTGCTCTTCATACCACAGTAAGGTCATAACAGTAAGGTCATAATACCACAGTAAGGTCATAACAGTAGAGCTGGTCTTCATACCACAGTAAGGTCATAACAGTAGAGCTGGTCTTCATACCACAGTAAGGTCATAACAGTAGAACTGGTCTTCATACCACAGTAAGGTCATAACAGTAAGGTTATAACAGTAGAACTGGTCTTCATACCACAGTAAGGTCATAACATTAAGGTTATAACAGTAGAACTGGTCTTCATACCACATTAAGGTCATAACAGTAGAACTGGTCTTCATATCACAGTAAGGTTATAACAGTAAGGTCATAACAGTAGAGCTGGTCTTCATACCACAGTAAGGTTATAACAGTAAGGTCATAACAGTAGAGCTGGTCTTCATACCACAGTAAGGTTATAACAGTAGAGCTGGTCTTCATACCACAGTAAGGTCATAACAGTAGAACTGGTCTTCATACCACAGTAAGGTCATAACAGTAGAGCTGGTCTTCATACCACAGTAAGGTCATAACAGTAGAGCTGGTCTTCATACCACAGTAAGGTCATAACAGTAGAGCTGGTCTTCATACCACAGTAAGGTTATAACAGTAGAGCTGGTCTTCATACCACAGTAAGGTCATAACAGTAGAACTGGTCTTCATACCACAGTAAGGTTATAACAGTAGAACTGGTCTTCATACCACAGTAAGGTTATAACAGTAGAACTGGTCTTCATACCGCAGTAAGGTCATAACAGTAGAGCTGGTCTTCATACCACAGTAAGGTCATAACAGTAGAACTGGTCTTCATATCACAGTAAGGTCATAACAGTAAGGTCATAACAGTAGAGCTGGTCTTCATACCACAGTAAGGTCATAACAGTAGAGCTGGTCTTCATACCACAGTAAGGTCATAACAGTAGAACTGGTCTTCATACCACAGTAAGGTCATAACAGTAGAGCTGGTCTTCATACCACAGTAAGTTTATAACAGTAAGGTCATAACAGTAGAGCTAGTCTTCATACCACAGTAAGGTCATAACAGTAGAGCTGGTCTTCATACCACAGTAAGGTCATAACAGTAGAGCTGGTCTTCATACCACAGTAAGGTCATAACAGTAGAGCTGGTCTTCATACCACAGTAAGGTTATAACAGTAGAACTGGTCTTCATACCACAGTAAGGTCATAACAGTAGAGCTGGTCTTCATACCACAGTAAGGTCATAACAGTAGAGCTGGTCTTCATACCACAGTAAGTTTATAACAGTAAGGTCATAACAGTAGAGCTGGTCTTCATACCACAGTAAGGTCATAACAGTAGAGCTGGTCTTCATACCACAGTAAGGTCATAACAGTAGAGCCGGTCTTCATACCACAGTAAGGTCATAACAGTAGAGCTGGTCTTCATACCACAGTAAGGTCATAACAGTAGAGCTGGTCTTCATACCACAGTAAGGTCATAACAGTAGAACTGGTCTTCATACCACAGTAAGGTTATAACAGTAGAACTGGTCTTCATACCACAGTAAGGTCATAACAGTAAGGTTATAACAGTAGAACTGGTCTTCATACCACAGTAAGGTCATAACATTAAGGTTATAACAGTAGAACTGGTCTTCATACCACAGTAAGGTCATAACAGTAGAACTGGTCTTCATACCACAGTAAGGTTATAACAGTAGAACTGGTCTTCATACCACAGTAAGGTTATAACAGTAGAACTGGTCTTCATACCGCAGTAAGGTCATAACAGTAGAGCTGGTCTTCATACCACAGTAAGGTTATAACAGTAAGGTCATAACAGTAGAGCTGGTCTTCATACCACAGTAAGGTTATAACAGTAGAGCTGGTCTTCATACCACAGTAAGGTCATAACAGTAGAACTGGTCTTCATACCACAGTAAGGTCATAACAGTAGAGCTGGTCTTCATACCACAGTAAGGTCATAACAGTAGAGCTGGTCTTCATACCACAGTAAGGTCATAACAGTAGAGCTGGTCTTCATACCACAGTAAGGTTATAACAGTAGAGTTGGTCTTCATACCACAGTAAGGTCATAACAGTAGAACTGGTCTTCATACCACAGTAAGGTTATAACAGTAGAACTGGTCTTCATACCACAGTAAGGTTATAACAGTAGAACTGGTCTTCATACCGCAGTAAGGTCATAACAGTAGAGCTGGTCTTCATACCACAGTAAGGTCATAACAGTAGAACTGGTCTTCATATCACAGTAAGGTCATAACAGTAAGGTCATAACAGTAGAGCTGGTCTTCATACCACAGTAAGGTCATAACAGTAGAGCTGGTCTTCATACCACAGTAAGGTCATAACAGTAGAACTGGTCTTCATACCACAGTAAGGTCATAACAGTAGAGCTGGTCTTCATACCACAGTAAGTTTATAACAGTAAGGTCATAACAGTAGAGCTAGTCTTCATACCACAGTAAGGTCATAACAGTAGAGCTGGTCTTCATACCACAGTAAGGTCATAACAGTAGAGCTGGTCTTCATACCACAGTAAGGTCATAACAGTAGAGCTGGTCTTCATACCACAGTAAGGTTATAACAGTAGAACTGGTCTTCATACCACAGTAAGGTCATAACAGTAGAGCTGGTCTTCATACCACAGTAAGGTCATAACAGTAGAGCTGGTCTTCATACCACAGTAAGGTTATAACAGTAAGGTCATAACAGTAGAGCTGGTCTTCATACCACAGTAAGGTCATAACAGTAGAGCTGGTCTTCATACCACAGTAAGGTCATAACAGTAGAGCCGGTCTTCATACCACAGTAAGGTCATAACAGTAGAGCTGGTCTTCATACCACAGTAAGGTCATAACAGTAGAGCTGGTCTTCATACCACAGTAAGGTCATAACAGTAGAACTGGTCTTCATACCACAGTAAGGTTATAACAGTAGAACTGGTCTTCATACCACAGTAAGATTATAACAGTAGAACTGGTCTTCATACCACAGTAAGGTCATAACAGTAGAGCTGGCCTTCATACCACAGTAAGGTCATAACAGTAGAACTGGTCTTCATATCACAGTAAGGTCATAACAGTAAGGTCATAACAGTAGAGCTGGTCTTCATACCACAGTAAGGTCATAACAGTAGTGCTGGTCTTCATACCACAGTAAGGTCATAACAGTAGAGCTGGTCTTCATACCACAGTAAGGTCATAACAGTAGAACTGGTCTTCATACCACAGTAAGGTCATAACAGTAGAGCTGGTCTTCATACCACAGTAAGGTCATAACAGTAGTGCTGGTCTTCATACCACAGTAAGGTCATAACAGTAGAGCTGGTCTTCATACCACAGTAAGGTCATAACAGTAGAACTGGTCTTCATACCACAGTAAGGTCATAATAGTAGAACTGGTCTTCATACCACAGTAAGGTCCTAACAGTAGAACTGGTCTTCATACCACAGTAAGGTCATAACAGTAGAGCTGGTCTTCATACCACAGTAAGGTCATAACAGTAGAGCTGGTCTTCATACCACAGTAAGGTCATAACAGTAGAACTGGTCTTCATACCACAGTAAGGTCATAATAGTAGAACTGGTATTCATATCACAGTAAGGTCATAACAGTAAGGTCATAACAGTAGAGCTGGTCTTCATACCACAGTAAGGTCATAACAGTAGAGCTGGTCTTCGTACCACAGTAAGGTCATAACAGTAGAGCTGGTCTTCATACCACAGTAAGGTCATAACAGTAGAACTGGTCTTCATACCACAGTAAGGTCATAACAGTAGAACTGGTCTTCATACCACAGTAAGGTCATAACAGTAGAGCTGGTCTTCATACCACAGTAAGGTCATAACAGTAGAGCTGGTCTTCATACCACAGTAAGGTCATAACAGTAGAACTGGTCTTCATACCACAGTAAGGTCATAACAGTAGAGCTGGTCTTCATACCACAGTAAGGTCATAACAGTAGAGCTGGTCTTCATACCACAGTAAGGTTATAACAGTAAGGTCATAACAGTAGAGCTGGTCTTCATACCGCAGTAAGGTCATAACAGTAGAGCTGGTCTTCATACCACAGTAAGGTCATAATAGTAGAACTGGTATTCATATCACAGTAAGGTCATAACAGTAAGGTCATAACAGTAGAGCTGGTCTTCATACCACAGTAAGGTCATAACAGTAGAGCTGGTCTTCATACCACAGTAAGGTCATAACAGTAGAACTGGTCTTCATACCACAGTAAGGTCATAACAGTAGAGCTGGTCTTCATACCACAGTAAGTTTATAACAGTAGAGCTAGTCTTCATACCACAGTAAGGTCATAACAGTAGAGCTGGTCTTCATACCACAGTAAGGTCATAACAGTAGAGCTGGTCTTCATACCACAGTAAGGTCATAACAGTAGAGCTGGTCTTCATACCACAGTAAGGTTATAACAGTAGAACTGGTCTTCATACCACAGTAAGGTCATAACAGTAGAGCTGGTCTTCATACCACAGTAAGGTCATAACAGTAGAGCTGGTCTTCATACCACAGTAAGGTTATAACAGTAAGGTCATAACAGTAGAGCTGGTCTTCATACCACAGTAAGGTTATAACAGTAAGGTCATAACAGTAGAGCTGGTCTTCATACCACAGTAAGGTCATAACATTAGAGCCGGTCTTCATACCACAGTAAGGTCATAACAGTAGAGCTGGTCTTCATACCACAGTAAGGTCATAACAGTAGAGCTGGTCTTCATACCACAGTAAGGTTATAACAGTAGAACTGGTCTTCATACCACAGTAAGGTTATAACTATATATATATCCTTATCATTTATCGCCCTCCAGGTTCCCTTGGAGAGTTCATCAATGAGCTTGACGCCTTGATAAGTTCCTTTCCTGAAGATGGCTCACCTCTCACAGTTCTGGGTGACTTTAACCTCCCCACGTCTACCTTTGACTCATTCCTCTCTGCCTCCTTCTTTCCACTCCTCTCCTCTTTTGACCTCACCCTCTCACCTTCCCCCCCTACTCACAAGGCAGGCAATACGCTTGACCTCATCTTTACTAGATGCTGTTCTTCCACTAATCTCATTGCAACTCCCCTCCAAATCTCCGACCACTACCTTGTATCCTTTTCCCTCTTGCTCTCATCCAACACTTCTCACTCTGCCCCTACTCGGATGGTATTGCGCCGTCCCAACCTTCGCTCTCTCTCTCCCGCTACTCTCTCCTCTTCCATCCTATCATCTCTTCCCTCTGCTCAAACCTTCTCCAACCTATCTCCTGATTCTGCCTCCTCAACCCTCCTCTCCTCCCTTTCTGCATCCTTTGATTTTCTCTGTCCCCTATCCTCCAGGCCAGCTCGGTCCTCCCCTCCTGCTCCGTGGCTCGACGACTCACTACGAGCTCACAGAACAGGGCTCCGGGCAGCCGAGCGGAAATGGAGGAAAACTCGCCTCCCTGCGGACCTGGCATCCTTTCACTCCCTCCTCTCTACATTCTCCTCTTCTGTCTCTGCTGCTAAAGCCACTTTCTACCACTCTAAATTGCAAGCATCTGCCTCTAACCCTAGGAAGCTCTTTGCTACCTTCTCCTCCCTCCTGAATCCTCCTCCCCCTCCCCCCCCCCTCCTCCCTCTCTGCGGATGACTTCGTCAACCATTTTGAAAAGAAGGTTGACGATATCCGATCCTCGTTTGCTAAGTCAAACGACACCGCTGGTCCTGCTCACACTGCCCTACCCTGTGCTTTGACCTCTTTCTCCCCTCTCTCTCCAGATGAAATCTCGCGTCTTGTGACGGCCGGCCACCCAACAACCTGCCCACTTGACCCTATCCCCTCCTCTCTTCTCCAGACCATTTCCGGAGACCTTCTCCCCTACCTCACCTCGCTCATCAACTCATCCTTGACCGCTGGCTACGTCCCTTCCGTCTTCAAGAGAGCGAGAGTTGCACCCCTTCTGAAAAAACCTACACTCGATCCCTCCGATGTCAACAACTACAGACCAGTATCCCTTCTTTCTTTTCTCTCCAAAACTCTTGAACGTGCCGTCCTTGGCCAGCTCTCCTGCTATCTCTCTCAGAATGACCTTCTTGATCCTAATCAGTCAGGTTTCAAGACTGGGCATTCAACTGAGACTGCTCTTCTCTGTGTCACGGAGGCTCTCCGCACTGCTAAAGCTAACTCTCTCTCCTCTGCTCTCATCCTTCTAGACCTATCTGCTGCCTTTGATACTGTGAACCATCAGATCCTCCTCTCCACCCTCTCCGAGTTGGGCATCTCCGGCGCGGCCCACGCTTGGATTGCGTCCTACCTGACAGGTCGCTCCTACCAGGTGGCGTGGCGAGAATCTGTCTCCGCACCATGCGCTCTCACCACTGGTGTCCCCCAGGGCTCTGTTCTAGGCCCTCTCCTATTCTCGCTATACACCAAGTCACTTGGCTCTGTCATATCCTCACATGGTCTCTCCTATCATTGCTATGCAGACGACACACAATTAATCTTCTCCTTTCCCCCTTCTGATAACCAGGCGGCGAATCGCATCTCTGCATGTCTGTCAGACATATCAGTGTGGATGACGGATCACCACCTCAAGCTGAACCTCGGCAAGACGGAGCTGCTCTTCCTCCCGGGGAAGGACTGCCCGTTCCATGATCTCGCCATCACGGTTGACAACTCCCTTGTGTCCTCCTCCCAGAGTGCTAAGAACCTTGGCGTGATCCTGGACAACACCCTGTCGTTCTCCACTAACATCAAGGCGGTGACCCGATCCTGTAGGTTCATGCTCTACAACATTCGCAGAGTACGACCCTGCCTCACACAGGAAGCGGCGCAGGTCCTAATCCAGGCACTTGTCATCTCCCGTCTGGATTACTGCAACTCGCTGTTGGCTGGGCTCCCTGCCAGTGCCATTAAACCCCTACAACTCATCCAGAACGCCGCAGCCCGTCTGGTGTTCAACCTTCCCAAGTTCTCTCACGTCACCCCGCTCCTCCGCTCTCTCCACTGGCTTCCAGTTGATGCTCGCATCCGCTACAAGACCATGGTGATTGCCTACGGAGCTGTGAAGGGAACGGCACCTCCATACCTTCAGGCTCTGATCAGGCCCTACACCCAAACAAGGGCACTGCGTTCATCCACCTCTGGCCTGCTGGCCCCCCTACCTCTGAGGAAGCACAGTTCCCGCTCAGCCCAGTCAAAACTGTTCGCTGCTCTGGCACCCCAATGGTGGAACAAGCTCCCTCACGACGCCAGGACAGCGGAGTCAATCACCACCTTCCGGAGACACCTGAAACCCCACCTCTTTAAGGAATACCTAGGATAGGATAAAGTAATCCTTCTAACCCCCCCCCCCCTTAAAAGATTTAGATGCACTATTGTAAAGTGGTTGTTCCACTGGATATCATAAGGTGAATGCACCAATTTGTAAGTCGCTCTGGATAAGAGCGTCTGCTAAATGACTTAAATGTAAATGTAAATAACAGTAGAACTGGTCTTCATACCACAGTAAGGTCATAACAGTAGAGCTGGTCTTCATACCACAGTAAGGTCATAACAGTAGAACTGGTCTTCATATCACAGTAAGGTTATAACAGTAAGGTCATAACAGTAGAGCTGGTCTTCATACCACAGTAAGGTCATAACAGTAGAGCTGGTCTTCATACCACAGTAAGGTCATAACAGTAGAACTGGTCTTCATACCACAGTAAGGTCATAACAGTAGAACTGGTCTTCATATCACAGTAAGGTCATAACAGTAAGGTCATAACAGTAGAGCTGGTCTTCATACCACAGTAAGGTCATAACAGTAGAGCTGGTCTTCATACCACAGTAAGTTTATAACAGTAAGGTCATAACAGTAGAGCTACTCTTCATACCACAGTAAGGTCATAACAGTAGAGCTGGTCTTCATTCCACAGTAAGGTCATAACAGTAGAGCTGGTCTTCATACCACAGTAAGGTCATAACAGTAGAACTGGTCTTCATACCACAGTAATGTTATAACAGTAAAACTGGTCTTCATACCACAGTAAGGTCATAACAGTAGAACTGGTCTTCATACCACAGTAAGGTCATAACAGTAAGGTTATAACAGTAGAACTGGTCTTCATACCACAGTAAGGTCATAACACTAAGGTTATAACAGTAGAGCTGGTCTTCATACCACAGTAAGGTCATAACAGTAGAACTGGTCTTCATACCACAGTAAGGTCATAACAGTAGAACTGGTCTTCATACCACAGTAAGGTCATAACAGTAGAGCTGGTCTTCATACCACAGTAAGTTTATAACAGTAAGGTCATAACAGTAGAGCTAGTCTTCATACCACAGTAAGGTCATAACAGTAGAGCTGGTCTTCATACCACAGTAAGGTCATAACAGTAGAGCTGGTCTTCATACCACAGTAAGGTAATAACAGTAGAGCTGGTCTTCATACCACAGTAAGGTTATAACAGTAGAACTGGTCTTCATACCACAGTAAGGTCATAACAGTAGAGCTGGTCTTCATACCACAGTAAGGTCATAACAGTAGAGCTGGTCTTCATACCACAGTAAGGTTATAACAGTAAGGTCATAACAGTAGAGCTGGTCTTCATACCACAGTAAGGTTATAACAGTAAGGTCATAACAGTAGAGCTGGTCTTCATACCACAGTAAGGTCATAACAGTAGAGCCGGTCTTCATACCACAGTAAGGTCATAACAGTAGAGCTGGTCTTCATAATACAGTAAGGTCATAACAGTAGAGCTGGTCTTCATACCACAGTAAGGTCATAACAGTAGAACTGGTCTTCATACCACAGTAAGGTTATAACAGTAGAACTGGTCTTCATACCACAGTAAGGTTATAACAGTAGAACTGGTCTTCATACCACAGTAAGGTCATAACAGTAGAGCTGGTCTTCATACCACAGTAAGGTCATAACAGTAGAACTGGTCTTCATATCACAGTAAGGTCATAACAGTAAGGTCATAACAGTAGAGCTGGTCTTCATACCACAGTAAGGTCATAACAGTAGAGCTGGTCTTCATACCACAGTAAGGTCATAACAGTAGAGCTGGTCTTCATACCACAGTAAGGTCATAACAGTAGAGCTGGTCTTCATACCACAGTAAGGTCATAACAGTAGAGCTGGTCTTCATACCACAGTAAGGTCATAACAGTAGAACTGGTCTTCATACCACAGTAAGGTCATAATAGTAGAACTGGTCTTCATACCACAGTAAGGTCATAACAGTAGAACTGGTCTGTATACCACAGTAAGGTCATAACAGTAAGGTCATAACAGTAGAGCTGGTCTTCATACCACAGTAAGGTTATAACAGTAAGGTCATAACATTAGAGCTGGTCTTCATACCACAGTAAGGTCATAACAGTAGAACTGGTCTTCATACCACAGTAAGGTTATAACAGTAGAGCTGGTCTTCATACCACAGTAAGGTCATAACAGTAGAACTGGTCTTCGTACCACAGTAAGGTCATAACAGTAGAGCTGGTCTTCATACCACAGTAAGGTTATAACAGTAGAGCTGGTCTTCATACCACAGTAAGGTCATAACAGTAGAACTGGTCTTCGTACCACAGTAAGGTCATAACAGTAGAACTGGTCTTCATACCACAGTAAGGTTATAACAGTAGAACTGGTCTTCATACCGCAGTAAGGTTATAACAGTAGAACTGGTCTTCATACCACAGTAAGGTCATAACATTAGAGCTGGTCTTCATACCACAGTAAGGTCATAACAGTAGAACTGGTCTTCATATCACAGTAAGGTCATAACAGTAAGGTCATAACAGTAGAGCTGGTCTTCATACCACAGTAAGGTCATAACAGTAGAGCTGGTCTTCATACCACAGTAAGGTCATAACAGTAGAACTGGTCTTCATACCACAGTAAGGTCATAACAGTAGAGCTGGTCTTCATACCACAGTAAGTTTATAACAGTAAGGTCATAACAGTAGAGCTAGTCTTCATACCACAGTAAGGTCATAACAGTAGAGCTGGTCTTCATACCACAGTAAGGTCATAACAGTAGAGCTGGTCTTCATACCACAGTAAGGTCATAACAGTAGAGCTGGTCTTCATACCACAGTAAGGTTATAACAGTAGAACTGGTCTTCATACCACAGTAAGGTCATAACAGTAGAACTGGTCTTCATACCACAGTAAGGTCATAACAGTAAGGTTATAACAGTAGAACTGGTCTTCATACCACAGTAAGGTCATAACAGTAAGGTTATAACAGTAGAACTGGTCTTCATACCACAGTAAGGTCATAACAGTAGAGCTGGTCTTCATATCACAGTAAGGTCATAACAGTAAGGTCATAACAGTAGAGCTGGTCTTCATACCACAGTAAGGTCATAACAGTAGAGCTGGTCTTCATACCACAGTAAGGTCATAACAGTAGAGCTGGTCTTCATACCACAGTAAGGTCATAACAGTAGAGCTGGTCTTCATACCACAGTAAGGTCATAACAGTAGAGCTGGTCTTCATACCACAGTAAGGTCATAACAGTAGAACTGGTCTTCATACCACAGTAAGGTCATAATAGTAGAACTGGTCTTCATACCACAGTAAGGTCATAACAGTAGAACTGGTCTTCATACCACAGTAAGGTCATAACAGTAAGGTCATAACAGTAGAGCTGGTCTTCATACCACAGTAAGGTTATAACAGTAAGGTCATAACATTAGAGCTGGTCTTCATACCACAGTAAGGTCATAACAGTAGAACTGGTCTTCTTACCACAGTAAGGTTATAACAGTAGAGCTGGTCTTCATACCACAGTAGGGTCATAACAGTAGAACTGGTCTTCATACCACAGTAAGGTCATAATAGTAGAACTGGTCTTCATACCACAGTAAGGTCATAACAGTAGAACTGGTCTTCATACCACAGTAAGGTCATAACAGTAAGGTCATAACAGTAGAGCTGGTCTTCATACCACAGTAAGGTTATAACAGTAAGGTCATAACATTAGAGCTGGTCTTCATACCACAGTAAGGTCATAACAGTAGAACTGGTCTTCATATCACAGTAAGGTCATAACAGTAAGGTCATAACAGTAGAGCTGGTCTTCATACCACAGTAAGGTCATAACAGTAGAGCTGGTCTTCATACCACAGTAAGGTCATAACAGTAGAGCTGGTCTTCATACCACAGTAAGGTCATAACAGTAGAACTGGTCTTCATACCACAGTAAGGTCATAACAGTAGAGCTGGTCTTCATACCACAGTAAGTTTATAACAGTAAGGTCATAACAGTAGAGCTAGTCTTCATACCACAGTAAGGTCATAACAGTAGAGCTGGTCTTCATACCACAGTAAGGTCATAACAGTAGAGCTGGTCTTCATACCACAGTAAGGTTATAACAGTAGAACTGGTCTTCATACCACAGTAAGGTCATAACAGTAGAACTGGTCTTCATACCACAGTAAGGTCATAACAGTAAGGTTATAACAGTAGAACTGGTCTTCATACCACAGTAAGGTCATAACAGTAAGGTTATAACAGTAGAACTGGTCTTCATACCACAGTAAGGTTATAACAGTAAGGTCATAACAGTAGAGCTGGTCTTCATACCACAGTAAGGTCATAACAGTAGAGCCGGTCTTCATACCACAGTAAGGTCATAACAGTAGAGCTGGTCTTCATACCACAGTAAGGTCATAACAGTAGAGCTGGTCTTCATACCACAGTAAGGTCATAACAGTAGAACTGGTCTTCATACCACAGTAAGGTTATAACAGTAGAACTGGTCTTCATACCACAGTAAGGTTATAACAGTAGAACTGGTCTTCATACCACAGTAAGGTCATAACAGTAGAGCTGGTCTTCATACCACAGTAAGGTCATAACAGTAGAACTGGTCTTCATATCACAGTAAGGTCATAACAGTAAGGTCATAACAGTAGAGCTGGTCTTCATACCACAGTAAGGTCATAACAGTAGAGCTGGTCTTCATACCACAGTAAGGTCATAACAGTAGAGCTGGTCTTCATACCACAGTAAGGTCATAACAGTAGAACTGGTCTTCATACCACAGTAAGGTCATAACAGTAGAGCTGGTCTTCATACCACAGTAAGTTTATAACAGTAAGGTCATAACAGTAGAGCTAGTCTTCATACCACAGTAAGGTCATAACAGTAGAGCTGGTCTTCATACCACAGTAAGGTCATAACAGTAGAGCTGGTCTTCATACCACAGTAAGGTCATAACAGTAGAGCTGGTCTTCATACCACAGTAAGGTTATAACAGTAGAACTGGTCTTCATACCACAGTAAGGTCATAACAGTAGAACTGGTCTTCATACCACAGTAAGGTTATAACAGTAGAACTGGTCTTCATACCACAGTAAGGTCATAACATTAGAGCTGGTCTTCATATCAAGGAACGTCTTGATTAGTGTTATGTTAGCTAGCTAGCTACAAAGCTGCTTTGTATCATGACAAGGTGTAGTACTGAAACTACCGAGGTTACCTAGCCAGCTACACGTTCAAAGTCAACAACGCAGCCACTGCTAGCTAGCCTACTCCACCAGCCAGCAGTACTGTATCATTTTAGTCAATTTTTGCAACGTAAGCTTAACTTCCTGAACATTCGATACGTGTAGTCCACTTGTCACTCCAATCTCATTTGCATTAGCGTAGCATCTTCTGTAGCTTGTCTACTATGTGTCTGCCTATCCCTGTTCTCTCTCCTCTACACAGGCCATACAAACGCTCCACACCGCGTGGCCGCTGCCACTCTATCCTGGTGGTCCCAGCGCGCACGACCCACGTGGAGTTCCAGGTCTCCGGCAGCCTCTGGAACTGCCGGTCTGCGGCCAACAAGGCTGAGTTCATCTCAGCCTATGCTACCCTCCAGTCCCTAGACTTCCTGGCGCTGACGGAAACATGGATCACCACAGATAACACTGCTACTCCTACTGCTCTCTCCTCGTCTGACTACGTGTTCTCGCATACCCCTAAAGCATCGAGCCAGCGGGGTGGTGGCACTGGAATCCTCATCTCTCCCAAGTGGACATTCTCTCTTTCTCCCCTGACCCATCTGTCTATCTCCTCATTTGAATTCCATGCTGTCACAGTTACCAGCCCTTTCAAGCTTAACATCCTTATCATTTATCGCCCTCCAGGTTCCCTTGGAGAGTTCATCAATGAGCTTGACGCCTTGATAAGTTCCTTTCCTGAGGATGGCTCACCTCTCACAGTTCTGGGTGACTTTAACCTCCCCACGTCTACCTTCGACTCATTCCTCTCTGCCTCCTTCTTTCCACTCCTCTCCTCTTTCGACCTCACCCTCTCACCTTCCCCCCCTACTCACAAGGCAGGCAATACGCTTGACCTCATCTTTACTAGATGCTGTTCTTCCACTAATCTCATTGCAACTCCCCTCCAAGTCTCCGACCACTACCTTGTATCCTTTTCCCTCTCGCTCTCATCCAACACTTCTCACTCTGCCCCTACTCGGATGGTATTGCGCCGTCCCAACCTTCGCTCTCTCTCTCCCGCTACTCTCTCCTCTTCCATCCTATCATCTCTTCCCTCTGCTCAAACCTTCTCCAACCCATCTCCTGATTCTGCCTCCTCAACCCTCCTCTCCTCCCTCTCTGCATCCTTTGATTTCCTCTGTCCCCTATCCTCCAGGCCGGCTCGGTCCTCCCCTCCTGCTCCGTGGCTCGACGACTCACTGCGAGCTCACAGAACAGGGCTCCGGGCAGCCGAGCGGAAATGGAGGAAAACTCGCCTCCCTGCGGACCTGGCATCCTTTCACTCCCTCCTCTCTACATTTTCCTCTTCTGTCTCTGCTGCTAAAGCCACTTTCTACCACTGTAAACTCCAAGCATCTGCCTCTAACCCTAGGAAGCTCTTTGCTACCTTCTCCTCCCTCCTGAATCCTCCTCCCCCTCCCCCCCCCCTCCTCCCTCTCTGCGGATGACTTCGTCAACCATTTTGAAAAGAAGGTTGACGACATCCGATCCTCATTTGCTAAGTCAAACAACACTGCTGGTCCTGCTCACACTGCCCTACCCTGTGCTTTGACCACTTTCTCCCCTCTCTCTCCAGATGAAATCTCGCGTCTTGTGACGGCCGGCCGCCCAACAACCTGCCCACTTGACCCTATCCCCTCCTCTCTTCTCCAGACCATTTCCGGAGACCTTCTCCCCTACCTCACCTCGCTCATCAATGCATCCTTGACCGCTGGCTACGTCCCTTCCGTCTTCAAGAGAGAGAGAGTTGCACCCCTTCTGAAAAAACCTACACTCGATCCCTCCGATGTCAACAACTACAGGCCAGTATCCCTTCTTTCCTTTCTCTCCAAAACTCTTGAACGCGCCGTCCTTGGCCAGCTCTCTTGCTATCTCTCTCAGAATGACCTTCTTGATCCTAATCAGTCAGGTTTCAAGACTGGGCATTCAACTGAGACTGCTCTTCTCTGTGTCACGGAGGCTCTCCGCACTGCTAAAGCTAACTCTCTCTCCTCTGCTCTCATCCTTCTAGACCTATCTGCTGCCTTTGATACCGTGAACCATCAGATCCTCCTCTCCACCCTCTCC
Source organism: Salmo salar (assembly GCF_965601325.2). Classification (NCBI taxonomy): domain Eukaryota; kingdom Metazoa; phylum Chordata; class Actinopteri; order Salmoniformes; family Salmonidae; genus Salmo; species Salmo salar. Next base: position 48,448,309 of record NC_138301.1, on the reverse strand, counting down.
GAGCTGGGCATCTCCGGCACCGCGCACGCTTGGATTGCGTCCTACCTGACAGGTCGCTCCTACCAGGTGGCGTGGCGAGAATCTGTCTCCGCACCACGTGCTCTCACCACTGGTGTCCCCCAGGGCTCTGTTCTTGGCCCACTCCTATTCTCGCTATACACCAAGTCACTTGGCTCTGTCATATCCTCACATGGTCTCTCATATCATTGCTATGCAGATGACACACAATTAATCTTCTCCTTTCCCCCTTCTGACAACCAGGTGGCGAATCGCATCTCTGCATGTCTGGCAGACATATCAGTGTGGATGACGGATCACCACCTCAAGCTGAACCTCGGCAAGACGGAGCTGCTCTTCCTCCCGGGGAAGGACTGCCCGTTCCATGATCTCGCCATCACGGTTGACAACTCCCTTGTGTCCTCCTCCCAGAGTGCTAAGAGCCTTGGCGTGACCCTGGACAACACCCTGTCGTTCTCCACCAACATCAAGGCGATGACCCGATCCTGTAGGTTCATGCTCTACAACATTCGCAGAGTACGATCCTGCCTCACACAGGAAGCGGCGCAGGTCCTAATCCAGGCACTTGTCATCTCCCGTCTGGATTATTGCAACTCGCTGTTGGCTGGGCTCCCTGCCTGTGCCATTAAACCCCTACAACTCATCCAGAACGCCGCAGCCCGTCTGGTGTTCAACCTTCCCAAGTTCTCTCACGTCACCCCGCTCCTCCGCTCTCTCCACTGGCTTCCAGTCGAAGCTCGCATCCGCTACAAGACCATGGTGCTTGCCTACGGAGCTGTGAGGGGAACGGCACCTCCGTACCTTCAGGCTCTGATCAGGCCCTACACCCAAATAAGGGCACTCCGTTCATCCACCTCTGGCCTGCTCGCCTCCCTACCTCTGAGGAAGCACAGGTCCCGCTCAGCCCAGTCAAAACTGTTCGCTGCTCTGGAACCCCAATGGTGGAACAAGCTCCCTCACGACGCCAGGACAGCGGAGTCAATCACCACCTTCCGGAGACACCTGAAACCCCACCTCTTCAAGGAATACCTGGGATAGGATAAAGTAATCCTTCTAACCCCCCCCCTTAAAAGATTTAGATGCACTATTGTAAAGTAGTTGTTCCACTGGATATTATAGGTGAATGCACCAATTTGTAAGTCGCTCTGGATAAGAGCGTCTGCTAAATGACTAAAATGTAAATGTAAAATATCACAGTAAGGTCATAACAGTAAGGTCATAACAGTAGAGCTGGTCTTCATACCACAGTAAGGTCATAACAGTAGAACTGGTCTTCATACCACAGTAAGGTCATAACAGTAGAGCTGGTCTTCATACCACAGTAAGGTCATAACAGTAGAGCTGGTCTTCATACCACAGTAAGGTCATAACAGTAGAGCTGGTCTTCATACCACAGTAAGGTCATAACAGTAGAGCTGGTCTTCATACCACAGTAAGGTCATAACAGTAGAGCTGGTCTTCATACCACAGTAAGGTCATAACAGTAGAACTGGTCTTCATACCACAGTAAGGTCATAATAGTAGAACTGGTCTTCATACCACAGTAAGGTCATAACAGTAGAACTGGTCTGTATACCACAGTAAGGTCATAACAGTAAGGTCATAACAGTAGAGCTGGTCTTCATACCACAGTAAGGTTATAACAGTAAGGTCATAACATTAGAGCTGGTCTTCATACCACAGTAAGGTCATAACAGTAGAACTGGTCTTCATACCACAGTAAGGTTATAACAGTAGAGCTGGTCTTCATACCACAGTAAGGTCATAACAGTAGAACTGGTCTTCGTACCACAGTAAGGTCATAACAGTAGAGCTGGTCTTCATACCACAGTAAGGTTATAACAGTAGAGCTGGTCTTCATACCACAGTAAGGTCATAACAGTAGAACTGGTCTTCGTACCACAGTAAGGTCATAACAGTAGAACTGGTCTTCATACCACAGTAAGGTTATAACAGTAGAACTGGTCTTCATACCGCAGTAAGGTTATAACAGTAGAACTGGTCTTCATACCACAGTAAGGTCATAACATTAGAGCTGGTCTTCATACCACAGTAAGGTCATAACAGTAGAACTGGTCTTCATATCACAGTAAGGTCATAACAGTAAGGTCATAACAGTAGAGCTGGTCTTCATACCACAGTAAGGTCATAACAGTAGAGCTGGTCTTCATACCACAGTAAGGTCATAACAGTAGAGCTGGTCTTCATACCACAGTAAGGTCATAACAGTAGAACTGGTCTTCATACCACAGTAAGGTCATAACAGTAGAGCTGGTCTTCATACCACAGTAAGTTTATAACAGTAAGGTCATAACAGTAGAGCTAGTCTTCATACCACAGTAAGGTCATAACAGTAGAGCTGGTCTTCATACCACAGTAAGGTCATAACAGTAGAGCTGGTCTTCATACCACAGTAAGGTCATAACAGTAGAGCTGGTCTTCATACCACAGTAAGGTTATAACAGTAGAACTGGTCTTCATACCACAGTAAGGTCATAACAGTAGAACTGGTCTTCATACCACAGTAAGGTCATAACAGTAAGGTTATAACAGTAGAACTGGTCTTCATACCACAGTAAGGTCATAACAGTAAGGTTATAACAGTAGAACTGGTCTTCATACCACAGTAAGGTCATAACAGTAGAGCTGGTCTTCATATCACAGTAAGGTCATAACAGTAAGGTCATAACAGTAGAGCTGGTCTTCATACCACAGTAAGGTCATAACAGTAGAACTGGTCTTCATACCACAGTAAGGTCATAACAGTAGAGCTGGTCTTCATACCACAGTAAGGTCATAACAGTAGAGCTGGTCTTCATACCACAGTAAGGTCATAACAGTAGAGCTGGTCTTCATACCACAGTAAGGTCATAACAGTAGAACTGGTCTTCATACCACAGTAAGGTCATAATAGTAGAACTGGTCTTCATACCACAGTAAGGTCATAACAGTAGAACTGGTCTTCATACCACAGTAAGGTCATAACAGTAAGGTCATAACAGTAGAGCTGGTCTTCATACCACAGTAAGGTTATAACAGTAAGGTCATAACATTAGAGCTGGTCTTCATACCACAGTAAGGTCATAACAGTAGAACTGGTCTTCTTACCACAGTAAGGTTATAACAGTAGAGCTGGTCTTCATACCACAGTAGGGTCATAACAGTAGAACTGGTCTTCATACCACAGTAAGGTCATAATAGTAGAACTGGTCTTCATACCACAGTAAGGTCATAACAGTAGAACTGGTCTTCATACCACAGTAAGGTCATAACAGTAAGGTCATAACAGTAGAGCTGGTCTTCATACCACAGTAAGGTTATAACAGTAAGGTCATAACATTAGAGCTGGTCTTCATACCACAGTAAGGTCATAACAGTAGAACTGGTCTTCATATCACAGTAAGGTCATAACAGTAAGGTCATAACAGTAGAGCTGGTCTTCATACCACAGTAAGGTCATAACAGTAGAGCTGGTCTTCATAGCACAGTAAGGTCATAACAGTAGAGCTGGTCTTCATACCACAGTAAGGTCATAACAGTAGAACTGGTCTTCATACCACAGTAAGGTCATAACAGTAGAGCTGGTCTTCATACCACAGTAAGTTTATAAGAGTAAGGTCATAACAGTAGAGCTAGTCTTCATACCACAGTAAGGTCATAACAGTAGAGCTGGTCTTCATACCACAGTAAGGTCATAACAGTAGAGCTGGTCTTCATACCACAGTAAGGTTATAACAGTAGAACTGGTCTTCATACCACAGTAAGGTCATAACAGTAGAACTGGTCTTCATACCACAGTAAGGTCATAACAGTAAGGTTATAACAGTAGAACTGGTCTTCATACCACAGTAAGGTCATAACAGTAAGGTTATAACAGTAGAACTGGTCTTCATACCACAGTAAGGTCATAACAGTAGAGCTGGTCTTCATATCACAGTAAGGTCATAACAGTAAGGTCATAACAGTAGAGCTGGTCTTCATACCACAGTAAGGTCATAACAGTAGAACTGGTCTTCATACCACAGTAAGGTCATAACAGTAGAGCTGGTCTTCATACCACAGTAAGGTCATAACAGTAGAGCTGGTCTTCATACCACAGTAAGGTCATAACAGTAGAGCTGGTCTTCATACCACAGTAAGGTCATAACAGTAGAGCTGGTCTTCATACCACAGTAAGGTCATAACAGTAGAACTGGTCTTCATACCACAGTAAGGTCATAATAGTAGAACTGGTCTTCATACCACAGTAAGGTCATAACAGTAGAACTGGTCTTCATACCACAGTAAGGTCATAACAGTAGAACTGGTCTTCTTACCACAGTAAGGTTATAACAGTAGAGCTGGTCTTCATACCACAGTAAGGTCATAACAGTAGAACTGGTCTTCATACCACAGTAAGGTCATAATAGTAGAACTGGTCTTCATACCACAGTAAGGTCATAACAGTAGAAATGGTCTTCATACCACAGTAAGGTCATAACAGTAAGGTCATAACAGTAGAGCTGGTCTTCATACCACAGTAAGGTTATAACAGTAAGGTCATAACATTAGAGCTGGTCTTCATACCACAGTAAGGTCATAACAGTAGAGCTAGTCTTCATACCACAGTAAGGTCATAACAGTAGAGCTGGTCTTCATACCACAGTAAGGTCATAACAGTAGAGCTGGTCTTCATACCACAGTAAGGTCATAACAGTAGAACTGGTCTTCATACCACAGTAAGGTCATAATAGTAGAACTGGTCTTCATACCACAGTAAGGTCATAACAGTAGAACTGGTCTTCATACCACAGTAAGGTCATAACAGTAAGGTCATAACAGTAGAGCTGGTCTTCATACCACAGTAAGGTTATAACAGTAAGGTCATAACATTAGAGCTGGTCTTCATACCACAGTAAGGTCATAACAGTAGAACTGGTCTTCATATCACAGTAAGGTCATAACAGTAAGGTCATAACAGTAGAGCTGGTCTTCATACCACAGTAAGGTCATAACAGTAGAGCTGGTCTTCATACCACAGTAAGGTCATAACAGTAGAGCTGGTCTTCATACCACAGTAAGGTCATAACAGTAGAACTGGTCTTCATACCACAGTAAGGTCATAACAGTAGAGCTGGTCTTCATACCACAGTAAGTTTATAACAGTAAGGTCATAACAGTAGAGCTAGTCTTCATACCACAGTAAGGTCATAACAGTAGAGCTGGTCTTCATACCACAGTAAGGTCATAACAGTAGAGCTGGTCTTCATACCACAGTAAGGTCATAACAGTAGAGCTGGTCTTCATACCACAGTAAGGTTATAACAGTAGAACTGGTCTTCATACCACAGTAAGGTCATAACAGTAGAACTGGTCTTCATACCACAGTAAGGTCATAACAGTAAGGTTATAACAGTAGAACTGGTCTTCATACCACAGTAAGGTCATAACAGTAAGGTTATAACAGTAGAACTGGTCTTCATACCACAGTAAGGTCATAACAGTAGAGCTGGTCTTCATATCACAGTAAGGTCATAACAGTAAGGTCATAACAGTAGAGCTGGTCTTCATACCACAGTAAGGTCATAACAGTAGAACTGGTCTTCATACCACAGTAAGGTCATAACAGTAGAGCTGGTCTTCATACCACAGTAAGGTCATAACAGTAGAGCTGGTCTTCATACCACAGTAAGGTCATAACAGTAGAGCTGGTCTTCATACCACAGTAAGGTCATAACAGTAGAACTGGTCTTCATACCACAGTAAGGTCATAATAGTAGAACTGGTCTTCATACCACAGTAAGGTCATAACAGTAGAACTGGTCTTCATACCACAGTAAGGTCATAACAGTAAGGTCATAACAGTAGAGCTGGTCTTCATACCACAGTAAGGTTATAACAGTAAGGTCATAACATTAGAGCTGGTCTTCATACCACAGTAAGGTCATAACAGTAGAACTGGTCTTCTTACCACAGTAAGGTTATAACAGTAGAGCTGGTCTTCATACCACAGTAGGGTCATAACAGTAGAACTGGTCTTCATACCACAGTAAGGTCATAATAGTAGAACTGGTCTTCATACCACAGTAAGGTCATAACAGTAGAACTGGTCTTCATACCACAGTAAGGTCATAACAGTAAGGTCATAACAGTAGAGCTGGTCTTCATACCACAGTAAGGTTATAACAGTAAGGTCATAACATTAGAGCTGGTCTTCATACCACAGTAAGGTCATAACAGTAGAACTGGTCTTCATATCACAGTAAGGTCATAACAGTAAGGTCATAACAGTAGAGCTGGTCTTCATACCACAGTAAGGTCATAACAGTAGAGCTGGTCTTCATACCACAGTAAGGTCATAACAGTAGAGCTGGTCTTCATACCACAGTAAGGTCATAACAGTAGAACTGGTCTTCATACCACAGTAAGGTCATAACAGTAGAGCTGGTCTTCATACCACAGTAAGTTTATAACAGTAAGGTCATAACAGTAGAGCTAGTCTTCATACCACAGTAAGGTCATAACAGTAGAGCTGGTCTTCATACCACAGTAAGGTCATAACAGTAGAGCTGGTCTTCATACCACAGTAAGGTTATAACAGTAGAACTGGTCTTCATACCACAGTAAGGTCATAACAGTAGAACTGGTCTTCATACCACAGTAAGGTCATAACAGTAAGGTTATAACAGTAGAACTGGTCTTCATACCACAGTAAGGTCATAACAGTAAGGTTATAACAGTAGAACTGGTCTTCATACCACAGTAAGGTCATAACAGTAGAGCTGGTCTTCATATCACAGTAAGGTCATAACAGTAAGGTCATAACAGTAGAGCTGGTCTTCATACCACAGTAAGGTCATAACAGTAGAACTGGTCTTCATACCACAGTAAGGTCATAACAGTAGAGCTGGTCTTCATACCACAGTAAGGTCATAACAGTAGAGCTGGTCTTCATACCACAGTAAGGTCATAACAGTAGAGCTGGTCTTCATACCACAGTAAGGTCATAACAGTAGAGCTGGTCTTCATACCACAGTAAGGTCATAACAGTAGAACTGGTCTTCATACCACAGTAAGGTCATAATAGTAGAACTGGTCTTCATACCACAGTAAGGTCATAACAGTAGAACTGGTCTTCATACCACAGTAAGGTCATAACAGTAGAACTGGTCTTCTTACCACAGTAAGGTTATAACAGTAGAGCTGGTCTTCATACCACAGTAAGGTCATAACAGTAGAACTGGTCTTCATACCACAGTAAGGTCATAATAGTAGAACTGGTCTTCATACCACAGTAAGGTCATAACAGTAGAAATGGTCTTCATACCACAGTAAGGTCATAACAGTAAGGTCATAACAGTAGAGCTGGTCTTCATACCACAGTAAGGTTATAACAGTAAGGTCATAACATTAGAGCTGGTCTTCATACCACAGTAAGGTCATAACAGTAGAGCTAGTCTTCATACCACAGTAAGGTCATAACAGTAGAGCTGGTCTTCATACCACAGTAAGGTCATAACAGTAGAGCTGGTCTTCATACCACAGTAAGGTCATAACAGTAGAACTGGTCTTCATACCACAGTAAGGTCATAATAGTAGAACTGGTCTTCATACCACAGTAAGGTCATAACAGTAGAACTGGTCTTCATACCACAGTAAGGTCATAACAGTAAGGTCATAACAGTAGAGCTGGTCTTCATACCACAGTAAGGTTATAACAGTAAGGTCATAACATTAGAGCTGGTCTTCATACCACAGTAAGGTCATAACAGTAGAACTGGTCTTCATACCACAGTAAGGTCATAACAGTAAGGTCACAACAGTAGAGCTGGTCTTCATACCACAGTAAGGTTATAACAGTAAGGTCATAACATTAGAGCTGGTCTTCATACCACAGTAAGGTCATAACAGTAGAACTGGTCTTCATACCACAGTAAGGTCATAACAGTAGAGCTGGTCTTCGTACCACAGTAAGGTCATAACAGTAGAACTGGTCTTCATACCACAGTAAGGTCATAACAGTAGAACTGGTCTTCATACCACAGTAAGGTCATAACAGTAGAGCTGGTCTTCATACCACAGTAAGGTCATAACAGTAGAGCTGGTCTTCATACCACAGTAAGGTCATAACAGTAGAACTGGTCTTCATACCACAGTAAGGTCATAACAGTAGAGCTGGTCTTCATACCACAGTAAGGTTATAACAGTAAGGTCATAACAGTAGAGCTGGTCTTCATATCACAGTAAGGTTATAACAGTAGAACTGGTCTTCATACCACAGTAAGGTTATAACAGTAGAACTGGTCTTCATACCACAGTAAGGTCATAACAGTAAGGTCATAACAGTAGAGCTGGTCCTCATACCACAGTAAGGTCATAACAGTAAGGTTATAACAGTAGAACTGGTCTTCATACCACAGTAAGGTCATAACAGTAAGGTTATAACAGTAGAACTGGTCTTCATACCACAGTAAGGTCATAACAGTAGAGCTGGTCTTCATATCACAGTAAGGTCATAACAGTAAGGTCATAACAGTAGAGCTGGTCTTCATACCACAGTAAGGTCATAACAGTAGAACTGGTCTTCATACCACAGTAAGGTCATAACAGTAGAGCTGGTCTTCATACCACAGTAAGGTCATAACAGTAGAGCTGGTCTTCATACCACAGTAAGGTCATAACAGTAGAGCTGGTCTTCATACCACAGTAAGGTCATAACAGTAGAACTGGTCTTCATACCACAGTAAGGTCATAATAGTAGAACTGGTCTTCATACCACAGTAAGGTCATAACAGTAGAACTGGTCTTCATACCACAGTAAGGTCATAACAGTAAGGTCATAACAGTAGAGCTGGTCTTCATACCACAGTAAGGTTATAACAGTAAGGTCATAACATTAGAGCTGGTCTTCATACCACAGTAAGGTCATAACAGTAGAACTGGTCTTCTTACCACAGTAAGGTTATAACAGTAGAGCTGGTCTTCATACCACAGTAGGGTCATAACAGTAGAACTGGTCTTCATACCACAGTAAGGTCATAATAGTAGAACTGGTCTTCATACCACAGTAAGGTCATAACAGTAGAACTGGTCTTCATACCACAGTAAGGTCATAACAGTAAGGTCATAACAGTAGAGCTGGTCTTCATACCACAGTAAGGTTATAACAGTAAGGTCATAACATTAGAGCTGGTCTTCATACCACAGTAAGGTCATAACAGTAGAACTGGTCTTCATATCACAGTAAGGTCATAACAGTAAGGTCATAACAGTAGAGCTGGTCTTCATACCACAGTAAGGTCATAACAGTAGAGCTGGTCTTCATACCACAGTAAGGTCATAACAGTAGAGCTGGTCTTCATACCACAGTAAGGTCATAACAGTAGAACTGGTCTTCATACCACAGTAAGGTCATAACAGTAGAGCTGGTCTTCATACCACAGTAAGTTTATAACAGTAAGGTCATAACAGTAGAGCTAGTCTTCATACCACAGTAAGGTCATAACAGTAGAGCTGGTCTTCATACCACAGTAAGGTCATAACAGTAGAGCTGGTCTTCATACCACAGTAAGGTTATAACAGTAGAACTGGTCTTCATACCACAGTAAGGTCATAACAGTAGAACTGGTCTTCATACCACAGTAAGGTCATAACAGTAAGGTTATAACAGTAGAACTGGTCTTCATACCACAGTAAGGTCATAACAGTAAGGTTATAACAGTAGAACTGGTCTTCATACCACAGTAAGGTCATAACAGTAGAGCTGGTCTTCATATCACAGTAAGGTCATAACAGTAAGGTCATAACAGTAGAGATGGTCTTCATACCACAGTAAGGTCATAACAGTAGAACTGGTCTTCATACCACAGTAAGGTCATAACAGTAGAGCTGGTCTTCATACCACAGTAAGGTCATAACAGTAGAGCTGGTCTTCATACCACAGTAAGGTCATAACAGTAGAGCTGGTCTTCATACCACAGTAAGGTCATAACAGTAGAGCTGGTCTTCATACCACAGTAAGGTCATAACAGTAGAACTGGTCTTCATACCACAGTAAGGTCATAATAGTAGAACTGGTCTTCATACCACAGTAAGGTCATAACAGTAGAACTGGTCTTCATACCACAGTAAGGTCATAACAGTAGAACTGGTCTTCTTACCACAGTAAGGTTATAACAGTAGAGCTGGTCTTCATACCACAGTAAGGTCATAACAGTAGAACTGGTCTTCATACCACAGTAAGGTCATAATAGTAGAACTGGTCTTCATACCACAGTAAGGTCATAACAGTAGAAATGGTCTTCATACCACAGTAAGGTCATAACAGTAAGGTCATAACAGTAGAGCTGGTCTTCATACCACAGTAAGGTTATAACAGTAAGGTCATAACATTAGAGCTGGTCTTCATACCACAGTAAGGTCATAACAGTAGAGCTAGTCTTCATACCACAGTAAGGTCATAACAGTAGAGCTGGTCTTCATACCACAGTAAGGTCATAACAGTAGAGCTGGTCTTCATACCACAGTAAGGTCATAACAGTAGAACTGGTCTTCATACCACAGTAAGGTCATAATAGTAGAACTGGTCTTCATACCACAGTAAGGTCATAACAGTAGAACTGGTCTTCATACCACAGTAAGGTCATAACAGTAAGGTCATAACAGTAGAGCTGGTCTTCATACCACAGTAAGGTTATAACAGTAAGGTCATAACATTAGAGCTGGTCTTCATACCACAGTAAGGTCATAACAGTAGAACTGGTCTTCATACCACAGTAAGGTCATAACAGTAAGGTCACAACAGTAGAGCTGGTCTTCATACCACAGTAAGGTTATAACAGTAAGGTCATAACATTAGAGCTGGTCTTCATACCACAGTAAGGTCATAACAGTAGAACTGGTCTTCATACCACAGTAAGGTCATAACAGTAGAGCTGGTCTTCGTACCACAGTAAGGTCATAACAGTAGAACTGGTCTTCATACCACAGTAAGGTCATAACAGTAGAACTGGTCTTCATACCACAGTAAGGTCATAACAGTAGAGCGGGTCTTCATACCACAGTAAGGTCATAACAGTAGAGCTGGTCTTCATACCACAGTAAGGTCATAACAGTAGAACTGGTCTTCATACCACAGTAAGGTCATAACAGTAGAGCTGGTCTTCATACCACAGTAAGGTTATAACAGTAAGGTCATAACAGTAGAGCTGGTCTTCATATCACAGTAAGGTTATAACAGTAGAACTGGTCTTCATACCACAGTAAGGTTATAACAGTAGAACTGGTCTTCATACCACAGTAAGGTCATAACAGTAAGGTCATAACAGTAGAGCTGGTCCTCATACCACAGTAAGGTCATAACAGTAAGGTAATAATACCACAGTAAGGTCATAACAGTAGAGCTGGTCTTCATACCACAGTAAGGTCATAACAGTAGAGCTGGTCTTCATACCACAGTAAGGTCATAACAGTAGAACTGGTCTTCATACCACAGTAAGGTCATAACAGTAAGGTTATAACAGTAGAACTGGTCTTTATACCACAGTAAGGTCATAACATTAAGGTTATAACAGTAGAACTGGTCTTCATACCACAGTAAGGTCATAACAGTAGAGCTGGTCTTCATACCACAGTAAGTTTATAACAGTAAGGTCATAACAGTAGAGCTAGTCTTCATACCACAGTAAGGTCATAACAGTAGAGCTGGTCTTCATACCACAGTAAGGTCATAACAGTAGAGCTGGTCTTCATACCACAGTAAGGTCATAACAGTAGAGCTGGTCTTCATACCACAGTAAGGTTATAACAGTAGAACTGGTCTTCATACCACAGTAAGGTCATAACAGTAGAACTGGTCTTCATACCACAGTAAGGTCATAACAGTAGAGCTGGTCTTCATACCACAGTAAGTTTATAACAGTAAGGTCATAACAGTAGAGCTAGTCTTCATACCACAGTAAGGTCATAACAGTAGAGCTGGTCTTCATACCACAGTAAGGTCATAACAGTAGAACTGGTCTTCATACCACAGTAAGGTCATAACAGTAAGGTTATAACAGTAGAACTGGTCTTCATACCACAGTAAGGTCATAACATTAAGGTTATAACAGTAGAACTGGTCTTCATACCACAGTAAGGTCATAACAGTAGAGCTGGTCTTCATACCACAGTAAGTTTATAACAGTAAGGTCATAACAGTAGAGCTAGTCTTCATACCACAGTAAGGTCATAACAGTAGAGCTGGTCTTCATACCACAGTAAGGTTATAACAGTAGAACTGGTCTTCATACCACAGTAAGGTTATAACAGTAGAACTGGTCTTCATACCACAGTAAGGTCATAACAGTAGAGCTGGTCTTCATACCACAGTAAGGTCATAACAGTAGAACTGGTCTTCATATCACAGTAAGGTCATAACAGTAAGGTCATAACAGTAGAGCTGGTCTTCATACCACAGTAAGGTCATAACAGTAGAGCTGGTCTTCATACCACAGTAAGGTCATAACAGTAGAACTGGTCTTCATACCACAGTAAGGTCATAACAGTAGAGCTGGTCTTCATACCACAGTAAGTTTATAACAGTAAGGTCATAACAGTAGAGCTAGTCTTCATACCACAGTAAGGTCATAACAGTAGAGCTGGTCTTCATACCACAGTAAGGTCATAACAGTAGAGCTGGTCTTCATACCACAGTAAGGTCATAACAGTAGAGCTGTTCTTCATACCACAGTAAGGTTATAACAGTAGAACTGGTCTTCATACCACAGTAAGGTCATAACAGTAGAGCTGGTCTTCATACCACAGTAAGGTCATAACAGTAGAGCTGGTCTTCATACCACAGTAAGGTCATAACAGTAGAGCTGGTCTTCATACCACAGTAAGTTTATAACAGTAAGGTCATAACAGTAGAGCTAGTCTTCATACCACAGTAAGGTCATAACAGTAGAGCTGGTCTTCATACCACAGTAAGGTCATAACAGTAGAGCTGGTCTTCATACCACAGTAAGGTCATAACAGTAGAACTGGTCTTCATACCACAGTAAGGTCATAACAGTAAGGTTATAACAGTAGAACTGGTCTTCATACCACAGTAAGGTCATAACATTAAGGTTATAACAGTAGAACTGGTCTTCATAACACAGTAAGGTCATAACAGTAGAGCTGGTCTTCATACCACAGTAAGTTTATAACAGTAAGGTCATAACAGTAGAGCTAGTCTTCATACCACAGTAAGGTCATAACAGTAGAGCTGGTCTTCATACCACAGTAAGGTCATAACAGTAGAGCTGGTCTTCATACCACAGTAAGGTCATAACAGTAGAGCTGGTCTTCATACCACAGTAAGGTTATAACAGTAGAACTGGTCTTCATACCACAGTAAGGTCATAACAGTAGAACTGGTCTTCATACCACAGTAAGGTCATAACAGTAGAGCTGGTCTTCATACCACAGTAAGTTTATAACAGTAAGGTCATAACAGTAGAGCTAGTCTTCATACCACAGTAAGGTCATAACAGTAGAGCTGGTCTTCATACCACAGTAAGGTCATAACAGTAGAGCTGGTCTTCATACCACAGTAAGGTCATAACAGTAGAGCTGGTCTTCATACCACAGTAAGGTCATAACAGTAGAACTGGTCTTCATACCACAGTAAGGTCATAACAGTAAGGTTATAACAGTAGAACTGGTCTTCATACCACAGTAAGGTCATAACATTAAGGTTATAACAGTAGAACTGGTCTTCATACCACAGTAAGGTCATAACAGTAGAGCTGGTCTTCATACCACAGTAAGTTTATAACAGTAAGGTCATAACAGTAGAGCTAGTCTTCATACCACAGTAAGGTCATAACAGTAGAGCTGGTCTTCATACCACAGTAAGGTTATAACAGTAGAACTGGTCTTCATACCACAGTAAGGTTATAACAGTAGAACTGGTCTTCATACCACAGTAAGGTCATAACAGTAGAGCTGGTCTTCATACCACAGTAAGGTCATAACAGTAGAACTGGTCTTCATATCACAGTAAGGTCATAACAGTAAGGTCATAACAGTAGAGCTGGTCTTCATACCACAGTAAGGTCATAACAGTAGAGCTGGTCTTCATACCACAGTAAGGTCATAACAGTAGAGCTGGTCTTCATACCACAGTAAGGTCATAACAGTAGAACTGGTCTTCATACCACAGTAAGGTCATAACAGTAGAGCTGGTCTTCATACCACAGTAAGTTTATAACAGTAAGGTCATAACAGTAGAGCTAGTCTTCATACCACAGTAAGGTCATAACAGTAGAGCTGGTCTTCATACCACAGTAAGGTCATAACAGTAGAGCTGGTCTTCATACCACAGTAAGGTCATAACAGTAGAGCTGGTCTTCATACCACAGTAAGGTCATAACAGTAGAGCTGGTCTTCATACCACAGTAAGTTTATAACAGTAAGGTCATAACAGTAGAGCTAGTCTTCATACCACAGTAAGGTCATAACAGTAGAGCTGGTCTTCATACCACAGTAAGTTTATAACAGTAAGGTCATAACAGTAGAGCTAGTCTTCATACCACAGTAAGGTCATAACAGTAGAGCTGGTCTTCATACCACAGTAAGGTCATAACAGTAGAGCTGGTCTTCATACCACAGTAAGGTCATAACAGTAGAGCTGGTCTTCATACCACAGTAAGGTCATAACAGTAGAGCTGGTCTTCATACCACAGTAAGGTCATAACAGTAGAACTGGTCTTCATACCACAGTAAGGTCATAACAGTAAGGTTATAACAGTAGAACTGGTCTTCATACCACAGTAAGGTCATAACATTAAGGTTATAACAGTAGAACTGGTCTTCATACCACAGTAAGGTCATAACAGTAGAACTGGTCTTCATACCACAGTAAGGTCATAACAGTAGAGCTGGTCTTCATACCACAGTAAGTTTATAACAGTAAGGTCATAACAGTAGAGCTAGTCTTCATACCACAGTAAGGTCATAACAGTAGAGCTGGTCTTCATACCACAGTAAGGTCATAACAGTAGAGCTGGTCTTCATACCACAGTAAGGTCATAACAGTAGAGCTGGTCTTCATACCACAGTAAGGTCATAACAGTAGAACTGGTCTTCATACCACAGTAAGGTCATAACAGTAAGGTTATAACAGTAGAACTGGTCTTCATACCACAGTAAGGTCATAACATTAAGGTTATAACAGTAGAACTGGTCTTCATACCACAGTAAGGTCATAACAGTAGAGCTGGTCTTCATACCACAGTAAGTTTATAACAGTAAGGTCATAACAGTAGAGCTAGTCTTCATACCACAGTAAGGTCATAACAGTAGAGCTGGTCTTCATACCACAGTAAGGTTATAACAGTAGAACTGGTCTTCATACCACAGTAAGGTTATAACAGTAGAACTGGTCTTCATACCACAGTAAGGTCATAACAGTAGAGCTGGTCTTCATACCACAGTAAGGTCATAACAGTAGAACTGGTCTTCATATCACAGTAAGGTCATAACAGTAAGGTCATAACAGTAGAGCTGGTCTTCATACCACAGTAAGGTCATAACAGTAGAGCTGGTCTTCATACCACAGTAAGGTCATAACAGTAGAGCTGGTCTTCATACCACAGTAAGGTCATAACAGTAGAACTGGTCTTCATACCACAGTAAGGTCATAACAGTAGAGCTGGTCTTCATACCACAGTAAGTTTATAACAGTAAGGTCATAACAGTAGAGCTAGTCTTCATACCACAGTAAGGTCATAACAGTAGAGCTGGTCTTCATACCACAGTAAGGTCATAACAGTAGAGCTGGTCTTCATACCACAGTAAGGTCATAACAGTAGAGCTGGTCTTCATACCACAGTAAGGTCATAACAGTAGAGCTGGTCTTCATACCACAGTAAGTTTATAACAGTAAGGTCATAACAGTAGAGCTAGTCTTCATACCACAGTAAGGTCATAACAGTAGAGCTGGTCTTCATACCACAGTAAGTTTATAACAGTAAGGTCATAACAGTAGAGCTAGTCTTCATACCACAGTAAGGTCATAACAGTAGAGCTGGTCTTCATACCACAGTAAGGTCATAACAGTAGAGCTGGTCTTCATACCACAGTAAGGTCATAACAGTAGAGCTGGTCTTCATACCACAGTAAGGTCATAACAGTAGAGCTGGTCTTCATACCACAGTAAGGTCATAACAGTAGAACTGGTCTTCATACCACAGTAAGGTCATAACAGTAAGGTTATAACAGTAGAACTGGTCTTCATACCACAGTAAGGTCATAACATTAAGGTTATAACAGTAGAACTGGTCTTCATACCACAGTAAGGTCATAACAGTAGAACTGGTCTTCATACCACAGTAAAGTCATAACAGTAGAGCTGGTCTTCATACCACAGTAAGTTTATAACAGTAAGGTCATAACAGTAGAGCTAGTCTTCATACCACAGTAAGGTCATAACAGTAGAGCTGGTCTTCATACCACAGTAAGGTCATAACAGTAGAGCTGGTCTTCATACCACAGTAAGGTCATAACAGTAGAGCTGGTCTTCATACCACAGTAAGGTCATAACAGTAGAACTGGTCTTCATACCACAGTAAGGTCATAACAGTAAGGTTATAACAGTAGAACTGGTCTTCATACCACAGTAAGGTCATAACATTAAGGTTATAACAGTAGAACTGGTCTTCATACCACAGTAAGGTCATAACAGTAGAGCTGGTCTTCATACCACAGTAAGTTTATAACAGTAAGGTCATAACAGTAGAGCTAGTCTTCATACCACAGTAAGGTCATAACAGTAGAGCTGGTCTTCATACCACAGTAAGGTTATAACAGTAGAACTGGTCTTCATACCACAGTAAGGTTATAACAGTAGAACTGGTCTTCATACCACAGTAAGGTCATAACAGTAGAGCTGGTCTTCATACCACAGTAAGGTCATAACAGTAGAACTGGTCTTCATATCACAGTAAGGTCATAACAGTAAGGTCATAACAGTAGAGCTGGTCTTCATACCACAGTAAGGTCATAACAGTAGAGCTGGTCTTCATACCACAGTAAGGTCATAACAGTAGAGCTGGTCTTCATACCACAGTAAGGTCATAACAGTAGAACTGGTCTTCATACCACAGTAAGGTCATAACAGTAGAGCTGGTCTTCATACCACAGTAAGTTTATAACAGTAAGGTCATAACAGTAGAGCTAGTCTTCATACCACAGTAAGGTCATAACAGTAGAGCTGGTCTTCATACCACAGTAAGGTCATAACAGTAGAGCTGGTCTTCATACCACAGTAAGGTTATAACAGTAGAACTGGTCTTCATACCACAGTAAGGTCATAACAGTAGAACTGGTCTTCATACCACAGTAAGGTCATAACAGTAGAGCTGGTCTTCATACCACAGTAAGTTTATAACAGTAAGGTCATAACAGTAGAGCTAGTCTTCATACCACAGTAAGGTCATAACAGTAGAGCTGGTCTTCATACCACAGTAAGGTCATAACAGTAGAGCTGGTCTTCATACCACAGTAAGGTCATAACAGTAGAGCTGGTCTTCATACCACAGTAAGGTCATAACAGTAGAACTGGTCTTCATACCACAGTAAGGTCATAACAGTAAGGTTATAACAGTAGAACTGGTCTTCATACCACAGTAAGGTCATAACATTAAGGTTATAACAGTAGAACTGGTCTTCATACCACAGTAAGGTCATAACAGTAGAGCTGGTCTTCATACCACAGTAAGTTTATAACAGTAAGGTCATAACAGTAGAGCTAGTCTTCATACCACAGTAAGGTCATAACAGTAGAGCTGGTCTTCATACCACAGTAAGTTTATAACAGTAAGGTCATAACAGTAGAGCTAGTCTTCATACCACAGTAAGGTCATAACAGTAGAGCTGGTCTTCATACCACAGTAAGGTCATAACAGTAGAGCTGGTCTTCATACCACAGTAAGGTCATAACAGTAGAGCTGGTCTTCATACCACAGTAAGGTTATAACAGTAGAACTGGTCTTCATACCACAGTAAGGTCATAACAGTAGAGCTGGTCTTCATACCACAGTAAGGTCATAACAGTAGAGCTGGTCTTCATACCACAGTAAGGTCATAACAGTAGAGCTGGTCTTCATACCACAGTAAGTTTATAACAGTAAGGTCATAACAGTAGAGCTAGTCTTCATACCACAGTAAGGTCATAACAGTAGAGCTGGTCTTCATACCACAGTAAGTTTATAACAGTAAGGTCATAACAGTAGAGCTAGTCTTCATACCACAGTAAGGTCATAACAGTAGAGCTGGTCTTCATACCACAGTAAGGTCATAACAGTAGAGCTGGTCTTCATACCACAGTAAGGTCATAACAGTAGAGCTGGTCTTCATACCACAGTAAGGTCATAACAGTAGAGCTGGTCTTCATACCACAGTAAGGTCATAACAGTAGAACTGGTCTTCATACCACAGTAAGGTCATAACAGTAAGGTTATAACAGTAGAACTGGTCTTCATACCACAGTAAGGTCATAACATTAAGGTTATAACAGTAGAACTGGTCTTCATACCACAGTAAGGTCATAACAGTAGAACTGGTCTTCATACCACAGTAAGGTCATAACAGTAGAGCTGGTCTTCATACCACAGTAAGTTTATAACAGTAAGGTCATAACAGTAGAGCTGGTCTTCATACCACAGTAAGGTCATAACAGTAGAGCTGGTCTTCATACCACAGTAAGGTCATAACAGTAGAGCTGGTCTTCATACCACAGTAAGGTCATAACAGTAGAACTGGTCTTCATACCACAGTAAGGTCATAACAGTAAGGTTATAACAGTAGAACTGGTCTTCATACCACAGTAAGGTCATAACATTAAGGTTATAACAGTAGAACTGGTCTTCATACCACAGTAAGGTCATAACAGTAGAGCTGGTCTTCATACCACAGTAAGTTTATAACAGTAAGGTCATAACAGTAGAGCTAGTCTTCATACCACAGTAAGGTCATAACAGTAGAGCTGGTCTTCATACCACAGTAAGGTTATAACAGTAGAACTGGTCTTCATACCACAGTAAGGTTATAACAGTAGAACTGGTCTTCATACCACAGTAAGGTCATAACAGTAGAGCTGGTCTTCATACCACAGTAAGGTCATAACAGTAGAACTGGTCTTCATATCACAGTAAGGTCATAACAGTAAGGTCATAACAGTAGAGCTGGTCTTCATACCACAGTAAGGTCATAACAGTAGAGCTGGTCTTCATACCACAGTAAGGTCATAACAGTAGAGCTGGTCTTCATACCACAGTAAGGTCATAACAGTAGAACTGGTCTTCATACCACAGTAAGGTCATAACAGTAGAGCTGGTCTTCATACCACAGTAAGTTTATAACAGTAAGGTCATAACAGTAGAGCTAGTCTTCATACCACAGTAAGGTCATAACAGTAGAGCTGGTCTTCATACCACAGTAAGGTCATAACAGTAGAGCTGGTCTTCATACCACAGTAAGGTTATAACAGTAGAACTGGTCTTCATACCACAGTAAGGTCATAACAGTAGAACTGGTCTTCATACCACAGTAAGGTCATAACAGTAGAGCTGGTCTTCATACCACAGTAAGTTTATAACAGTAAGGTCATAACAGTAGAGCTAGTCTTCATACCACAGTAAGGTCATAACAGTAGAGCTGGTCTTCATACCACAGTAAGGTCATAACAGTAGAGCTGGTCTTCATACCACAGTAAGGTCATAACAGTAGAGCTGGTCTTCATACCACAGTAAGGTCATAACAGTAGAACTGGTCTTCATACCACAGTAAGGTCATAACAGTAAGGTTATAACAGTAGAACTGGTCTTCATACCACAGTAAGGTCATAACATTAAGGTTATAACAGTAGAACTGGTCTTCATACCACAGTAAGGTCATAACAGTAGAGCTGGTCTTCATACCACAGTAAGTTTATAACAGTAAGGTCATAACAGTAGAGCTAGTCTTCATACCACAGTAAGGTCATAACAGTAGAGCTGGTCTTCATACCACAGTAAGGTTATAACAGTAGAACTGGTCTTCATACCACAGTAAGGTTATAACAGTAGAACTGGTCTTCATACCACAGTAAGGTTATAACAGTAGAACTGGTCTTCATACCACAGTAAGGTCATAACAGTAGAGCTGGTCTTCATACCACAGTAAGGTCATAACAGTAGAACTGGTCTTCATATCACAGTAAGGTCATAACAGTAAGGTCATAACAGTAGAGCTGGTCTTCATACCACAGTAAGGTCATAACAGTAGAGCTGGTCTTCATACCACAGTAAGGTCATAACAGTAGAGCTGGTCTTCATACCACAGTAAGGTCATAACAGTAGAACTGGTCTTCATACCACAGTAAGGTCATAACAGTAGAGCTGGTCTTCATACCACAGTAAGTTTATAACAGTAAGGTCATAACAGTAGAGCTAGTCTTCATACCACAGTAAGGTCATAACAGTAGAGCTGGTCTTCATACCACAGTAAGGTCATAACAGTAGAGCTGGTCTTCATACCACAGTAAGGTCATAACAGTAGAGCTGGTCTTCATACCACAGTAAGGTTATAACAGTAGAACTGGTCTTCATACCACAGTAAGGTCATAACAGTAGAGCTGGTCTTCATACCACAGTAAGGTCATAACAGTAGAGCTGGTCTTCATACCACAGTAAGGTCATAACAGTAGAGCTGGTCTTCATACCACAGTAAGTTTATAACAGTAAGGTCATAACAGTAGAGCTAGTCTTCATACCACAGTAAGGTCATAACAGTAGAGCTGGTCTTCATACCACAGTAAGTTTATAACAGTAAGGTCATAACAGTAGAGCTAGTCTTCATACCACAGTAAGGTCATAACAGTAGAGCTGGTCTTCATACCACAGTAAGGTCATAACAGTAGAGCTGGTCTTCATACCACAGTAAGGTCATAACAGTAGAGCTGGTCTTCATACCACAGTAAGGTCATAACAGTAGAGCTGGTCTTCATACCACAGTAAGGTCATAACAGTAGAACTGGTCTTCATACCACAGTAAGGTCATAACAGTAAGGTTATAACAGTAGAACTGTTCTTCATACCACAGTAAGGTCATAACATTAAGGTTATAACAGTAGAACTGGTCTTCATACCACAGTAAGGTCATAACAGTAGAACTGGTCTTCATACCACAGTAAGGTCATAACAGTAGAGCTGGTCTTCATACCACAGTAAGTTTATAACAGTAAGGTCATAACAGTAGAGCTAGTCTTCATACCACAGTAAGGTCATAACAGTAGAGCTGGTCTTCATACCACAGTAAGGTCATAACAGTAGAGCTGGTCTTCATACCACAGTAAGGTCATAACAGTAGAGCTGGTCTTCATACCACAGTAAGGTCATAACAGTAGAACTGGTCTTCATACCACAGTAAGGTCATAACAGTAAGGTTATAACAGTAGAACTGGTCTTCATACCACAGTAAGGTCATAACATTAAGGTTATAACAGTAGAACTGGTCTTCATACCACAGTAAGGTCATAACAGTAGAGCTGGTCTTCATACCACAGTAAGTTTATAACAGTAAGGTCATAACAGTAGAGCTAGTCTTCATACCACAGTAAGGTCATAACAGTAGAGCTGGTCTTCATACCACAGTAAGGTTATAACAGTAGAACTGGTCTTCATACCACAGTAAGGTTATAACAGTAGAACTGGTCTTCATACCACAGTAAGGTCATAACAGTAGAGCTGGTCTTCATACCACAGTAAGGTCATAACAGTAGAACTGGTCTTCATATCACAGTAAGGTCATAACAGTAAGGTCATAACAGTAGAGCTGGTCTTCATACCACAGTAAGGTCATAACAGTAGAGCTGGTCTTCATACCACAGTAAGGTCATAACAGTAGAGCTGGTCTTCATACCACAGTAAGGTCATAACAGTAGAACTGGTCTTCATACCACAGTAAGGTCATAACAGTAGAGCTGGTCTTCATACCACAGTAAGTTTATAACAGTAAGGTCATAACAGTAGAGCTAGTCTTCATACCACAGTAAGGTCATAACAGTAGAGCTGGTCTTCATACCACAGTAAGGTCATAACAGTAGAGCTGGTCTTCATACCACAGTAAGGTCATAACAGTAGAGCTGGTCTTCATACCACAGTAAGGTTATAACAGTAGAACTGGTCTTCATACCACAGTAAGGTCATAACAGTAGAGCTGGTCTTCATACCACAGTAAGGTCATAACAGTAGAGCTGGTCTTCATACCACAGTAAGGTCATAACAGTAGAGCTGGTCTTCATACCACAGTAAGTTTATAACAGTAAGGTCATAACAGTAGAGCTAGTCTTCATACCACAGTAAGGTCATAACAGTAGAGCTGGTCTTCATACCACAGTAAGGTCATAACAGTAGAGCTGGTCTTCATACCACAGTAAGGTCATAACAGTAGAGCTGGTCTTCATACCACAGTAAGGTTATAACAGTAGAACTGGTCTTCATACCACAGTAAGGTCATAACAGTAGAACTGGTCTTCATACCACAGTAAGGTCATAACAGTAGAGCTGGTCTTCATACCACAGTAAGTTTATAACTGTAAGGTCATAACAGTAGAGCTAGTCTTCATACCACAGTAAGGTCATAACAGTAGAGCTGGTCTTCATACCACAGTAAGGTCATAACAGTAGAGCTGGTCTTCATACCACAGTAAGGTCATAACAGTAGAGCTGGTCTTCATACCACAGTAAGGTTATAACAGTAGAACTGGTCTTCATACCACAGTAAGGTCATAACAGTAGAGCTGGTCTTCATACCACAGTAAGGTCATAACAGTAGAGCTGGTCTTCATACCACAGTAAGGTCATAACAGTAGAACTGGTCTTCATACCACAGTAAGGTCATAACAGTAGAGCTGGTCTTCATACCACAGTAAGGTCATAACAGTAGAGCTGGTCTTCATACCACAGTAAGGTCATAACAGTAGAGCTGGTCTTCATACCACAGTAAGGTCATAACAGTAGAGCTGGTCTTCGTACCACAGTAAGGTCATAACAGTAGAGCTGGTCTTCATACCACAGTAAGGTCATAACAGTAGAGCTGGTCTTCATACCACAGTAAGGTCATAACAGTAGAGCTGGTCTTCATACCACAGTAAGGTCATAACAGTAGAGCTGGTCTTCATACCACAGTAAGGTCATAACAGTAGAGCTGGTCTTCATACCACAGTAAGGTCATAACAGTAGAACTGGTCTTCATACCACAGTAAGGTCATAACAGTAAGGTTATAACAGTAGAACTGTTCTTCATACCACAGTAAGGTCATAACATTAAGGTTATAACAGTAGAACTGGTCTTCATACCACAGTAAGGTCATAACAGTAGAACTGGTCTTCATACCACAGTAAGGTCATAACAGTAGAGCTGGTCTTCATACCACAGTAAGTTTATAACAGTAAGGTCATAACAGTAGAGCTAGTCTTCATACCACAGTAAGGTCATAACAGTAGAGCTGGTCTTCATACCACAGTAAGGTCATAACAGTAGAGCTGGTCTTCATACCACAGTAAGGTCATAACAGTAGAGCTGGTCTTCATACCACAGTAAGGTCATAACAGTAGAACTGGTCTTCATACCACAGTAAGGTCATAACAGTAAGGTTATAACAGTAGAACTGGTCTTCATACCACAGTAAGGTCATAACATTAAGGTTATAACAGTAGAACTGGTCTTCATACCACAGTAAGGTCATAACAGTAGAGCTGGTCTTCATACCACAGTAAGTTTATAACAGTAAGGTCATAACAGTAGAGCTAGTCTTCATACCACAGTAAGGTCATAACAGTAGAGCTGGTCTTCATACCACAGTAAGGTTATAACAGTAGAACTGGTCTTCATACCACAGTAAGGTTATAACAGTAGAACTGGTCTTCATACCACAGTAAGGTCATAACAGTAGAGCTGGTCTTCATACCACAGTAAGGTCATAACAGTAGAACTGGTCTTCATATCACAGTAAGGTCATAACAGTAAGGTCATAACAGTAGAGCTGGTCTTCATACCACAGTAAGGTCATAACAGTAGAGCTGGTCTTCATACCACAGTAAGGTCATAACAGTAGAGCTGGTCTTCATACCACAGTAAGGTCATAACAGTAGAACTGGTCTTCATACCACAGTAAGGTCATAACAGTAGAGCTGGTCTTCATACCACAGTAAGTTTATAACAGTAAGGTCATAACAGTAGAGCTAGTCTTCATACCACAGTAAGGTCATAACAGTAGAGCTGGTCTTCATACCACAGTAAGGTCATAACAGTAGAGCTGGTCTTCATACCACAGTAAGGTCATAACAGTAGAGCTGGTCTTCATACCACAGTAAGGTTATAACAGTAGAACTGGTCTTCATACCACAGTAAGGTCATAACAGTAGAGCTGGTCTTCATACCACAGTAAGGTCATAACAGTAGAGCTGGTCTTCATACCACAGTAAGGTCATAACAGTAGAGCTGGTCTTCATACCACAGTAAGTTTATAACAGTAAGGTCATAACAGTAGAGCTAGTCTTCATACCACAGTAAGGTCATAACAGTAGAGCTGGTCTTCATACCACAGTAAGGTCATAACAGTAGAGCTGGTCTTCATACCACAGTAAGGTCATAACAGTAGAGCTGGTCTTCATACCACAGTAAGGTTATAACAGTAGAACTGGTCTTCATACCACAGTAAGGTCATAACAGTAGAGCTGGTCTTCATACCACAGTAAGGTCATAACAGTAGAGCTGGTCTTCATACCACAGTAAGGTCATAACAGTAGAACTGGTCTTCATACCACAGTAAGGTCATAACAGTAGAGCTGGTCTTCATACCACAGTAAGGTCATAACAGTAGAGCTGGTCTTCATACCACAGTAAGGTCATAACAGTAGAGCTGGTCTTCATACCACAGTAAGGTCATAACAGTAGAGCTGGTCTTCATACCACAGTAAGGTCATAACAGTAGAGCTGGTCTTCATACCACAGTAAGGTCATAACAGTAGAACTGGTCTTCATACCACAGTAAGGTCATAACAGTAGAACTGGTCTTCATACCACAGTAAGGTCATAACAGTAGAGCTGGTCTTCATACCACAGTAAGGTCATAACAGTAGAGCTGGTCTTAATACCACAGTAAGGTCCTAACAGTAGAACTGGTCTTCATACCACAGTAAGGTCATAACAGTAGAGCTGGTCTTCATACCACAGTAAGGTCATAACAGTAGAGCTGGTCTTCATACCATAGTAAGGTCATAACAGTAGAACTGGTCTTCATACCACAGTAAGGTCATAACAGTAGAGCTGGTCTTCATACCACAGTAAGGTCATAACAGTAGAGCTGGTCTTCATACCACAGTAAGGTCATAACAGTAGAGCTGGTCTTCATACCACTTTAAGGTCATAACAGTAGAGCTGGTCTTCATACCGCAGTAAGGTCATAACAGTAGAGCTGGTCTTCATACCACAGTAAGGTCATAACAGTAGAGCTGGTCTTCGTACCACAGTAAGGTCATAACAGTAGAGCTGGTCTTCATACCACAGTAAGGTCATAACAGTAGAACTGGTCTTCATACCACAGTAAGGTCATAACAGTAGAACTGGTCTTCATACCACAGTAAGGTCATAACAGTAGAGCTGGTCTTCATACCACAGTAAGGTCATAACAGTAGAGCTGGTCTTAATACCACAGTAAGGTCCTAACAGTAGAACTGGTCTTCATACCACAGTAAGGTCATAACAGTAGAGCTGGTCTTCATACCACAGTAAGGTCATAACAGTAGAGCTGGTCTTCATACCATAGTAAGGTCATAACAGTAGAACTGGTCTTCATACCACAGTAAGGTCATAACAGTAGAGCTTGTCTTCATACCACAGTAAGGTCATAACAGTAGAGCTGGTCTTCATACCACAGTAAGGTCATAACAGTAGAACTGGTCTTCATACCACAGTAAGGTCATAACAGTAGAGCTGGTCTTCATACCACAGTAAGTTTATAACAGTAAGGTCATAACAGTAGAGCTAGTCTTCATACCACAGTAAGGTCATAACAGTAGAGCTGGTCTTCATACCACAGTAAGGTCATAACAGTAGAGCTGGTCTTCATACCACAGTAAGGTCATAACAGTAGAGCTGGTCTTCATACCACAGTAAGGTTATAACAGTAGAACTGGTCTTCATACCACAGTAAGGTCATAACAGTAGAGCTGGTCTTCATACCACAGTAAGGTCATAACAGTAGAGCTGGTCTTCATACCACAGTAAGGTCATAACAGTAGAGCTGGTCTTCATACCACAGTAAGTTTATAACAGTAAGGTCATAACAGTAGAGCTAGTCTTCATACCACAGTAAGGTCATAACAGTAGAGCTGGTCTTCATACCACAGTAAGGTCATAACAGTAGAGCTGGTCTTCATACCACAGTAAGGTCATAACAGTAGAACTGGTCTTCATACCACAGTAAGGTCATAACAGTAAGGTTATAACAGTAGAACTGGTCTTCATACCACAGTAAGGTCATAACATTAAGGTTATAACAGTAGAACTGGTCTTCATACCACAGTAAGGTCATAACAGTAGAGCTGGTCTTCATACCACAGTAAGTTTATAACAGTAAGGTCATAACAGTAGAGCTAGTCTTCATACCACAGTAAGGTCATAACAGTAGAGCTGGTCTTCATACCACAGTAAGGTCATAACAGTAGAGCTGGACTTCATACCACAGTAAGGTCATAACAGTAGAGCTGGTCTTCATACCACAGTAAGGTTATAACAGTAGAACTGGTCTTCATACCACAGTAAGGTCATAACAGTAGAACTGGTCTTCATACCACAGTAAGGTCATAACAGTAGAGCTGGTCTTCATACCACAGTAAGTTTATAACAGTAAGGTCATAACAGTAGAGCTAGTCTTCATACCACAGTAAGGTCATAACAGTAGAACTGGTCTTCATACCACAGTAAGGTCATAACAGTAGAGCTGGTCTTCATACCACAGTAAGGTCATAACAGTAGAGCTGGTCTTCATACCACAGTAAGGTCATAACAGTAGAACTGGTCTTCATACCACAGTAAGGTCATAACAGTAAGGTTATAACAGTAGAACTGGTCTTCATACCACAGTAAGGTCATAACATTAAGGTTATAACAGTAGAACTGGTCTTCATACCACAGTAAGGTCATAACAGTAGAGCTGGTCTTCATACCACAGTAAGTTTATAACAGTAAGGTCATAACAGTAGAGCTAGTCTTCATACCACAGTAAGGTCATAACAGTAGAGCTGGTCTTCATACCACAGTAAGGTTATAACAGTAGAACTGGTCTTCATACCACAGTAAGGTTATAACAGTAGAACTGGTCTTCATACCACAGTAAGGTCATAACAGTAGAGCTGGTCTTCATACCACAGTAAGGTCATAACAGTATAACTGGTCTTCATATCACAGTAAGGTCATAACAGTAAGGTCATAACAGTAGAGCTGGTCTTCATACCACAGTAAGGTCATAACAGTAGAGCTGGTCTTCATACCACAGTAAGGTCATAACAGTAGAGCTGGTCTTCATACCACAGTAAGGTCATAACAGTAGAACTGGTCTTCATACCACAGTAAGGTCATAACAGTAGAGCTGGTCTTCATACCACAGTAAGTTTATAACAGTAAGGTCCTAACAGTAGAGCTAGTCTTCATACCACAGTAAGGTCATAACAGTAGAGCTGGTCTTCATACCACAGTAAGGTCATAACAGTAGAGCTGGTCTTCATACCACAGTAAGGTCATAACATTAGAGCTGGTCTTCATACCACAGTAAGGTTATAACAGTAGAACTGGTCTTCATACCACAGTAAGGTCATAACAGTAGAGCTGGTCTTCATACCACAGTAAGGTCATAACAGTAGAGCTGGTCTTCATACCACAGTAAGGTCATAACAGTAGAGCTGGTCTTCATACCACAGTAAGTTTATAACAGTAAGGTCATAACAGTAGAGCTAGTCTTCATACCACAGTAAGGTCATAACAGTAGAGCTGGTCTTCATACCACAGTAAGGTCATAACAGTAGAGCTGGTCTTCATACCACAGTAAGGTCATAACAGTAGAGCTGGTCTTCGTACCACAGTAAGGTCATAACAGTAGAGCTGGTCTTCATACCACAGTAAGGTCATAACAGTAGAACTGGTCTTCATACCACAGTAAGGTCATAACAGTAGAACTGGTCTTCATACCACAGTAAGGTCATAACAGTAGAACTGGTCTTCATACCACAGTAAGGTCATAACAGTAGAGCTGGTCTTCATACCACAGTAAGGTCATAACAGTAGAGCTGGTCTTCATACCACAGTAAGGTCATAACAGTAGAGCTGGTCTTCATACCACAGTAAGGTCATAACAGTAGAGCTGGTCTTCGTACCACAGTAAGGTCATAACAGTAGAGCTGGTCTTCATACCACAGTAAGGTCATAACAGTAGAACTGGTCTTCATACCACAGTAAGGTCATAACAGTAGAACTGGTCTTCATACCACAGTAAGGTCATAACAGTAGAGCTGGTCTTCATACCACAGTAAGGTCATAACAGTAGAACTGGTCTTCATACCACAGTAAGGTCATAACAGTAGAGCTGGTCTTCATACCACAGTAAGGTCATAACAGTAGAACTGGTCTTCCTACCACAGTAAGGTCATAACAGTAGAGCTGGTCTTCATACCACAGTAAGGTTATAACAGTAAGGTCATAACAGTAGAGCTGGTCTTCATACCACAGTAAGGTTATAACAGTAGAACTGGTCTTCATACCACAGTAAGGTTATAACAGTAGAACTGGTCTTCATACCACAGTAAGGTCATAACAGTAAGGTCATAACAGTAGAGCTGGTCCTCATACCACAGTAAGGTCATAACAGTAAGGTCATAATACCACAGTAAGGTCATAACAGTAGAGCTGGTCTTCATACCACAGTAAGGTCATAACAGTAGAGCTGGTCTTCATACCACAGTAAGGTCATAACAGTAGAGCTGGTCTTCGTACCACAGTAAGGTCATAACAGTAGAGCTGGTCTTCATACCACAGTAAGGTCATAACAGTAGAACTGGTCTTCATACCACAGTAAGGTCATAACAGTAGAACTGGTCTTCATACCACAGTAAGGTCATAACAGTAGAGCTGGTCTTCATACCACAGTAAGGTCATAACAGTAGAGCTGGTCTTCATACCACAGTAAGGTCATAACAGTAGAACTGGTCTTCATACCACAGTAAGGTCATAACAGTAGAGCTGGTCTTCATACCACAGTAAGGTCATAACAGTAGAGCTGGTCTTCATACCACAGTAAGGTCATAACAGTAGAACTGGTCTTCATACCACAGTAAGGTCATAACAGTAGAGCTGGTCTTCATACCACAGTAAGGTCATAACAGTAGAGCTGGTCTTCATACCACAGTAAGGTCATAACAGTAGTGCTGGTCTTCATACCACAGTAAGGTCATAACAGTAGAGCTGGTCTTCGTACCACAGTAAGGTCATAACAGTAGAGCTGGTCTTCATACCACAGTAAGGTCATAACAGTAGAACTGGTCTTCATACCACAGTAAGGTCATAACAGTAGAACTGGTCTTCATACCACAGTAAGGTCATAACAGTAGAGCTGGTCTTCATACCACAGTAAGGTCATAACAGTAGAACTGGTCTTCATACCACAGTAAGGTCATAACAGTAGAGCTGGTCTTCATACCACAGTAAGGTTATAACAGTAAGGTCATAACAGTAGAGCTGGTCTTCATAACACAGTAAGGTTATAACAGTAGAACTGGTCTTCATACCACAGTAAGGTTATAACAGTAGAACTGGTCTTCATACCACAGTAAGGTCATAACAGTAAGGTCATAACAGTAGAGCTGGTCCTCATACCACAGTAAGGTCATAACAGTAAGGTCATAATACCACAGTAAGGTCATAACAGTAGAGCTGGTCCTCATACCACAGTAAGGTCATAACAGTAAGGTCATAATACCACAGTAAGGTCATAACAGTAGAACTGGTCTTCATACCACAGTAAGGTTATAACAGTAGAACTGGTCTTCATACCACAGTAAGGTCATAACAGTAAGGTCATAACAGTAGAGCTGGTCCTCATACCACAGTAAGGTCATAACAGTAAGGTCATAATACCACAGTAAGGTCATAACAGTAGAGCTGGTCTTCATACCACAGTAAGGTCATAACAGTAGAGCTGGTCTTCATACCACAGTAAGGTTATAACAGTAGAACTGGTCTTCATACCACAGTAAGGTCATAACAGTAAGGTCATAATACCACAGTAAGGTCATAACAGTAGAACTGGTCTTCATACCACAGTAAGGTTATAACAGTAGAACTGGTCTTCATACCACAGTAAGGTCATAACAGTAAGGTCATAACAGTAGAGCTGGTCCTCATACCACAGTAAGGTCATAACAGTAAGGTCATAATACCACAGTAAGGTCATAACAGTAGAGCTGGTCTTCATACCACAGTAAGGTCATAACAGTAGAGCTGGTCTTCATACCACAGTAAGGTCATAACAGTAGAGCTGGTCTTCGTACCACAGTAAGGTCATAACAGTAGAGCTGGTCTTCATACCACAGTAAGGTCATAACAGTAGAACTGGTCTTCATACCACAGTAAGGTCATAACAGTAGAGCTGGTCTTCATACCACAGTAAGGTCATAACAGTAGAGCTGGTCTTCATACCACAGTAAGGTCATAACAGTAGAACTGGTCTTCATACCACAGTAAGGTCATAACAGTAGAGCTGGTCTTCATACCACAGTAAGGTCATAACAGTAGAGCTGGTCTTCATACCACAGTAAGGTCATAACAGTAGAGCTGGTCTTCATACCACAGTAAGGTTATAACAGTAAGGTCATAACAGTAGAGCTGGTCTTCATAACACAGTAAGGTTATAACAGTAGAACTGGTCTTCATACCACAGTAAGGTTATAACAGTAGAACTGGTCTTCATACCACAGTAAGGTCATAACAGTAAGGTCATAACAGTAGAGCTGGTCCTCATACCACAGTAAGGTCATAACAGTAAGGTCATAATACCACAGTAAGGTCATAACAGTAGAGCTGGTCCTCATACCACAGTAAGGTCATAACAGTAAGGTCATAATACCACAGTAAGGTCATAACAGTAGAACTGGTCTTCATACCACAGTAAGGTTATAACAGTAGAACTGGTCTTCATACCACAGTAAGGTCATAACAGTAAGGTCATAACAGTAGAGCTGGTCCTCATACCACAGTAAGGTCATAACAGTAAGGTCATAATACCACAGTAAGGTCATAACAGTAGAGCTGGTCTTCATACCACAGTAAGGTCATAACAGTAGAGCTGGTCTTCATACCACAGTAAGGTCATAACAGTAGAGCTGGTCCTCATACCACAGTAAGGTCATAACAGTAAGGTCATAATACCACAGTAAGGTCATAACAGTAGAACTGGTCTTCATACCACAGTAAGGTTATAACAGTAGAACTGGTCTTCATACCACAGTAAGGTCATAACAGTAAGGTCATAACAGTAGAGCTGGTCCTCATACCACAGTAAGGTCATAACAGTAAGGTCATAATACCACAGTAAGGTCATAACAGTAGAGCTGGTCTTCATACCACAGTAAGGTCATAACAGTAGAGCTGGTCTTCATACCACAGTAAGGTCATAACAGTAGAGCTGGTCTTCGTACCACAGTAAGGTCATAACAGTAGAGCTGGTCTTCATACCACAGTAAGGTCATAACAGTAGAACTGGTCTTCATACCACAGTAAGGTCATAACAGTAGAGCTGGTCTTCATACCACAGTAAGGTCATAACAGTAGAGCTGGTCTTCATACCACAGTAAGGTCATAACAGTAGAACTGGTCTTCATACCACAGTAAGGTCATAACAGTAGAGCTGGTCTTCATACCACAGTAAGGTCATAACAGTAGAGCTGGTCTTCATACCACAGTAAGGTCATAACAGTAGAACTGGTCTTCATACCACAGTAAGGTCATAACAGTAGAGCTGGTCTTCATACCACAGTAAGGTCATAACAGTAGAGCTGGTCTTCATACCACAGTAAGGTCATAACAGTAGAGCTGGTCTTCATACCACAGTAAGGTCATAACAGTAGAGCTGGTCTTCGTACCACAGTAAGGTCATAACAGTAGAGCTGGTCTTCATACCACAGTAAGGTCATAACAGTAGAACTGGTCTTCATACCACAGTAAGGTCATAACAGTAGAACTGGTCTTCATACCACAGTAAGGTCATAACAGTAGAGCTGGTCTTCATACCACAGTAAGGTCATAACAGTAGAGCTGGTCTTCATACCACAGTAAGGTCATAACAGTAGAACTGGTCTTCATACCACAGTAAGGTCATAACAGTAGAGCTGGTCTTCATACCACAGTAAGGTTATAACAGTAAGGTCATAACAGTAGAGCTGGTCTTCATACCACAGTAAGGTTATAACAGTAGAACTGGTCTTCATACCACAGTAAGGTTATAACAGTAGAACTGGTCTTCATACCACAGTAAGGTCATAACAGTAAGGTCATAACAGTAGAGCTGGTCCTCATACCACAGTAAGGTCATAACAGTAAGGTCATAATACCACAGTAAGGTCATAACAGTAGAGCTGGTCTTCATACCACAGTAAGGTCATAACAGTAGAGCTGGTCTTCATACCACAGTAAGGTCATAACAGTAGAACTGGTCTTCATACCACAGTAAGGTCATAACAGTAAGGTTATAACAGTAGAACTGGTCTTCATACCACAGTAAGGTCATAACATTAAGGTTATAACAGTAGAACTGGTCTTCATACCACAGTAAGGTCATAACAGTAGAGCTGGTCTTCATACCACAGTAAGTTTATAACAGTAAGGTCATAACAGTAGAGCTAGTCTTCATACCACAGTAAGGTCATAACAGTAGAGCTGGTCTTCATACCAGAGTAAGGTCATAACAGTAGAGCTTGTCTTCATACCACAGTAAGGTCATAACAGTAGAGCTGGTCTTCATACCAGAGTAAGGTCATAACAGTAGAGCTGGTCTTCATACCACAGTAAGGTTATAACAGTAGAACTGGTCTTCATACCACAGTAAGGTCATAACAGTAGAGCTGGTCTTCATACCACAGTAAGGTCATAACAGTAGAGCTGGTCTTCATACCACAGTAAGGTTATAACAGTAAGGTCATAACAGTAGAGCTGGTCTTCATACCACAGTAAGGTCATAACAGTAGAGCTGGTCTTCATACCACAGTAAGGTCATAACAGTAGAACTGGTCTTCATACCACAGTAAGGTTATAACAGTAGAACTGGTCTTCATACCACAGTAAGGTTATAACAGTAGAACTGGTCTTCATACCACAGTAAGGTCATAACAGTAGAGCTGGTCTTCATACCACAGTAAGGTCATAAAAGTAGAACTGGTCTTCATATCACAGTAAGGTCATAACAGTAAGGTCATAACAGTAGAGCTGGTCTTCATACCACAGTAAGGTCATAACAGTAGAGCTGGTCTTCATACCACAGTAAGGTCATAACAGTAGAGCTGGTCTTCATACCACAGTAACGTCATAACAGTAGAACTGGTCTTCATACCACAGTAAGGTCATAACAGTAGAGCTGGTCTTCATACCACAGTAAGTTTATAACAGTAAGGTCATAACAGTAGAGCTAGTCTTCATACCACAGTAAGGTCATAACAGTAGAGCTGGTCTTCATACCACAGTAAGGTCATAACAGTAGAGCTGGTCTTCATACCACAGTAAGGTCATAACAGTAGAGCTGGTCTTCATACCACAGTAAGGTTATAACAGTAGCAATGGTCTTCATACCACAGTAAGGTCATAACAGTAGAGCTGGTCTTCATACCACAGTAAGGTCATAACAGTAGAGCTGGTCTTCATACCACAGTAAGGTCATAACAGTAGAACTGGTCTTCATACCACAGTAAGGTCATAACAGTAGAGCTGGTCTTCATACCACAGTAAGGTCATAACAGTAGAGCTGGTCTTCATACCACAGTAAGGTCATAACAGTAGAGCTGGTCTTCATACCACAGTAAGGTCATAACAGTAGAGCTGGTCTTCGTACCACAGTAAGGTCATAACAGTAGAGCTGGTCTTCATACCACAGTAAGGTCATAACAGTAGAACTGGTCTTCATACCACAGTAAGGTCATAACAGTAGAACTGGTCTTCATACCACAGTAAGGTCATAACAGTAGAGCTGGTGTTCATACCACAGTAAGGTCATAACAGTAGAGCTGGTCTTCATACCACAGTAAGGTCATAACAGTAGAACTGGTCTTCATACCACAGTAAGGTCATAACAGTAGAGCTGGTCTTCATACCACAGTAAGGTTATAACAGTAAGGTCATAACAGTAGAGCTGGTCTTCATACCACAGTAAGGTTATAACAGTAGAACTGGTCTTCATACCACAGTAAGGTTATAACAGTAGAACTGGTCTTCATACCACAGTAAGGTCATAACAGTAAGGTCATAACAGTAGAGCTGGTCCTCATACCACAGTAAGGTCATAACAGTAAGGTCATAATACCACAGTAAGGTCATAACAGTAGAGCTGGTCTTCATACCACAGTAAGGTCATAACAGTAGAGCTGGTCTTCATACCACAGTAAGGTCATAACAGTAGAACTGGTCTTCATACCACAGAAAGGTCATAACAGTAAGGTTATAACAGTAGAACTGGTCTTCATACCACAGTATGGTCATAACATTAAGGTTATAACAGTAGAACTGGTCTTCATACCACAGTAAGGTCATAACAGTAGAGCTGGTCTTCATACCACAGTAAGTTTATAACAGTAAGGTCATAACAGTAGAGCTAGTCTTCATACCACAGTAAGGTCATAACAGTAGAGCTGGTCTTCATACCACAGTAAGGTCATAACAGTAGAGCTGGTCTTCATACCACAGTAAGGTTATAACAGTAGAACTGGTCTTCATACCACAGTAAGGTCATAACAGTAGAACTGGTCTTCATACCACAGTAAGGTCATAACAGTAGAGCTGGTCTTCATACCACAGTAAGGTCATAACAGTAGAACTGGTCTTCATATCACAGTAAGGTCATAACAGTAAGGTCATAACAGTAGAGCTGGTCTTCATACCACAGTAAGGTCATAACAGTAGAGCTGGTCTTCATACCACAGTAAGGTCATAACAGTAGAGCTGGTCTTCATACCACAGTAAGGTCATAACAGTAGAACTGGTCTTCATACCACAGTAAGGTCATAACAGTAGAGCTGGTCTTCATACCACAGTAAGTTTATAACAGTAAGGTCATAACAGTAGAGCTAGTCTTCATACAACAGTAAGGTCATAACAGTAGAGCTGGTCTTCATACCACAGTTAGGTCATAACAGTAGAGCTGGTCTTCATACCACAGTAAGGTCATAACAGTAGAGCTGGTCTTCATACCACAGTAAGGTTATAACAGTAGAACTGGTCTTCATACCACAGTAAGGTCATAACAGTAGAACTGGTCTTCATACCACAGTAAGGTCATAACAGTAAGGTTATAACAGTAGAACTGGTCTTCATACCACAGTAAGGTCATAACAGTAAGGTTATAACAGTAGAACTGGTCTTCATACCACAGTAAGGTCATAACAGTAGAGCTGGTCTTCATATCACAGTAAGGTCATAACAGTAAGGTCATAACAGTAGAGCTGGTCTTCATACCACAGTAAGGTCATAACAGTAGAACTGGTCTTCATACCACAGTAAGGTCATAACAGTAGAGCTGGTCTTCATACCACAGTAAGGTCATAACAGTAGAGCTGGTCTTCATACCACAGTAAGGTCATAACAGTAGAGCTGGTCTTCATACCACAGTAAGGTCATAACAGTAGAACTGGTCTTCATACCACAGTAAGGTCATAACAGTAAGGTCATAACAGTAGAGCTGGTCTTCATACCACAGTAAGGTCATAACAGTAAGGTCATAACAGTAGAGCTGGTCTTCATACCACAGTAAGGTCATAACAGTAGAGCTGGT
Source organism: Salmo salar (assembly GCF_965601325.2). Lineage (NCBI taxonomy): Eukaryota > Metazoa > Chordata > Actinopteri > Salmoniformes > Salmonidae > Salmo > Salmo salar. Next base: position 48,412,221 of record NC_138301.1, on the reverse strand, counting down.
CTTCATACCACAGTAAGGTCATAACAGTAGAACTGGTCTTCATACCACAGTAAGGTTATAACAGTAGAACTGGTCTTCATACCACAGTAAGGTCATAACAGTAGAACTGGTCTTCATACCACAGTAAGGTCATAACAGTAAGGTTATAACAGTAGAACTGGTCTTCATACCACAGTAAGGTCATAACAGTAAGGTTATAACAGTAGAACTGGTCTTCATACCACAGTAAGGTCATAACAGTAGAGCTGGTCTTCATATCACAGTAAGGTCATAACAGTAAGGTCATAACAGTAGAGCTGGTCTTCCTACCACAGTAAGGTCATAACAGTAGAACTGGTCTTCATACCACAGTAAGGTCATAACAGTAGAGCTGGTCTTCATACCACATTAAGGTCATAACAGTAGAGCTGGTCTTCATACCACAGTAAGGTCATAACAGTAGAGCTGGTCTTCATAACACAGTAAGGTCATAACAGTAGAGCTGGTCTTCATACCACAGTAAGGTCATAACAGTAGAGCTGGTCTTCATACCACAGTAAGGTCATAACAGTAGAACTGGTCTTCATACCACAGTAAGGTTATAACAGTAGAGCTGGTCTTCATACCACAGTAAGGTCATAACAGTAGAACTGGTCTTCATACCACAGTAAGGTCATAACAGTAGAGCTGGTCTTCATACCACAGTAAGGTCATAACAGTAGAGCTGGTCTTCATACCACAGTAAAGTTATAACAGTAGAACTGGTCTTCATACCACAGTAAGGTCATAACAGTAGAACTGGTCTTCATACCACAGTAAGGTCATAACAATAAGGTTATAACAGTAGAACTGGTCTTCATACCACATTAAGGTCATAACAGTAAGGTTATAACAGTAGAATTGGTCTTCATACCACAGTAAGGTCATAACAGTAGAGCTGGTCTTCATATCACAGTAAGGTCATAACAGTAAGGTCATAACAGTAGAGCTGGTCTTCATACCACAGTAAGGTCATAACAGTAGAGCTGGTCTTCATACCACAGTAAGGTCATAACAGTAGAACTGGTCTTCATACCACAGTAAGGTCATAATAGTAGAACTGGTCTTCATACCACAGTAAGGTCATAACAGTAGAACTGGTCTTCATACCACAGTAAGGTCATAACAGTAAGGTCATAACAGTAGAGCTGGTCTTCATACCACAGTAAGGTTATAACAGTAAGGTCATAACATTAGAGCTGGTCTTCATACCACAGTAAGGTCATAACAGTAGAACTGGTCTTCATACCACAGTAAGGTTATAACAGTAGAGCTGGTCTTCATACCACAGTAAGGTCATAACAGTAGAACTGGTCTTCATACCACAGTAAGGTCATAATAGTAGAACTGGTCTTCATACCACAGTAAGGTCATAACAGTAGAACTGGTCTTCATACCACAGTAAGGTCATAACAGTAAAGTCATAACAGTAGAGCTGGTCTTCATACCACAGTAAGGTTATAACAGTAAGGTCATAACATTAGAGCTGGTCTTCATACCACAGTAAGGTCATAACAGTAGAACTGGTCTTCATACCACAGTAAGGTTATAACAGTAGAGCTGGTCTTCATACCACAGTAAGGTCATAACAGTAGAACTGGTCTTCGTACCACAGTAAGGTCATAACAGTAGAGCTGGTCTTCATACCACAGTAAGGTCATAACAGTAGAGCTGGTCTTCATACCACAGTAAGGTCATAACAGTAGAGCTGGTCTTCATACCACAGTAAGGTCATAACAGTAGAGCTGGTCTTCATACCACAGTAAGGTTATAACAGTAGAACTGGTCTTCATACCACAGTAAGGTCATAACAGTAGAGCTGGTCTTCATACCACAGTAAGGTCATAACAGTAGAGCTGGTCTTCATACCACAGTAAGGTCATAACAGTAGAACTGGTCTTCATACCACAGTAAGGTCATAACAGTAGAGCTGGTCTTCATACCACAGTAAGGTCATAACAGTAGAGCTGGTCTTCATACCACAGTAAGGTCATAACAGTAGAGCTGGTCTTCATACCACAGTAAGGTCATAACAGTAGAGCTGGTCTTCGTACCACAGTAAGGTCATAACAGTAGAGCTGGTCTTCATACCACAGTAAGGTCATAACAGTAGAACTGGTCTTCATACCACAGTAAGGTCATAACAGTAGAACTGGTCTTCATACCACAGTAAGGTCATAACAGTAGAGCTGGTGTTCATACCACAGTAAGGTCATAACAGTAGAGCTGGTCTTCATACCACAGTAAGGTCATAACAGTAGAACTGGTCTTCATACCACAGTAAGGTCATAACAGTAGAGCTGGTCTTCATACCACAGTAAGGTTATAACAGTAAGGTCATAACAGTAGAGCTGGTCTTCATACCACAGTAAGGTTATAACAGTAGAACTGGTCTTCATACCACAGTAAGGTTATAACAGTAGAACTGGTCTTCATACCACAGTAAGGTCATAACAGTAAGGTCATAACAGTAGAGCTGGTCCTCATACCACAGTAAGGTCATAACAGTAAGGTCATAATACCACAGTAAGGTCATAACAGTAGAGCTGGTCTTCATACCACAGTAAGGTCATAACAGTAGAGCTGGTCTTCATACCACAGTAAGGTCATAACAGTAGAACTGGTCTTCATACCACAGAAAGGTCATAACAGTAAGGTTATAACAGTAGAACTGGTCTTCATACCACAGTATGGTCATAACATTAAGGTTATAACAGTAGAACTGGTCTTCATACCACAGTAAGGTCATAACAGTAGAGCTGGTCTTCATACCACAGTAAGTTTATAACAGTAAGGTCATAACAGTAGAGCTAGTCTTCATACCACAGTAAGGTCGTAACAGTAGAGCTGGTCTTCATACCACAGTAAGGTCATAACAGTAGAGCTGGTCTTCATACCACAGTAAGGTTATAACAGTAGAACTGGTCTTCATACCACAGTAAGGTCATAACAGTAGAACTGGTCTTCATACCACAGTAAGGTCATAACAGTAGAGCTGGTCTTCATACCACAGTAAGGTCATAACAGTAGAACTGGTCTTCATATCACAGTAAGGTCATAACAGTAAGGTCATAACAGTAGAGCTGGTCTTCATACCACAGTAAGGTCATAACAGTAGAGCTGGTCTTCATACCACAGTAAGGTCATAACAGTAGAGCTGGTCTTCATACCACAGTAAGGTCATAACAGTAGAACTGGTCTTCATACCACAGTAAGGTCATAACAGTAGAGCTGGTCTTCATACCACAGTAAGGTCATAACAGTAGAGCTGGTCTTCATACCACAGTAAGGTCATAACAGTAGAGCTGGTCTTCATACCACAGTAAGGTCATAACAGTAGAGCTGGTCTTCGTACCACAGTAAGGTCATAACAGTAGAGCTGGTCTTCATACCACAGTAAGGTCATAACAGTAGAACTGGTCTTCATACCACAGTAAGGTCATAACAGTAGAACTGGTCTTCATACCACAGTAAGGTCATAACAGTAGAGCTGGTCTTCATACCACAGTAAGGTCATAACAGTAGAGCTGGTCTTCATACCACAGTAAGGTCATAACAGTAGAACTGGTCTTCATACCACAGTAAGGTCATAACAGTAGAGCTGGTCTTCATACCACAGTAAGGTTATAACAGTAAGGTCATAACAGTAGAGCTGGTCTTCATACCACAGTAAGGTTATAACAGTAGAACTGGTCTTCATACCACAGTAAGGTTATAACAGTAGAACTGGTCTTCATACCACAGTAAGGTCATAACAGTAAGGTCATAACAGTAGAGCTGGTCCTCATACCACAGTAAGGTCATAACAGTAAGGTCATAATACCACAGTAAGGTCATAACAGTAGAGCTGGTCTTCATACCACAGTAAGGTCATAACAGTAGAGCTGGTCTTCATACCACAGTAAGGTCATAACAGTAGAACTGGTCTTCATACCACAGTAAGGTCATAACAGTAAGGTTATAACAGTAGAACTGGTCTTCATACCACAGTAAGGTCATAACATTAAGGTTATAACAGTAGAACTGGTCTTCATACCACAGTAAGGTCATAACAGTAGAGCTGGTCTTCATACCACAGTAAGTTTATAACAGTAAGGTCATAACAGTAGAGCTAGTCTTCATACCACAGTAAGGTCATAACAGTAGAGCTGGTCTTCATACCAGAGTAAGGTCATAACAGTAGAGCTTGTCTTCATACCACAGTAAGGTCATAACAGTAGAGCTGGTCTTCATACCAGAGTAAGGTCATAACAGTAGAGCTGGTCTTCATACCACAGTAAGGTTATAACAGTAGAACTGGTCTTCATACCACAGTAAGGTCATAACAGTAGAGCTGGTCTTCATACCACAGTAAGGTCATAACAGTAGAGCTGGTCTTCATACCACAGTAAGGTTATAACAGTAAGGTCATAACAGTAGAGCTGGTCTTCATACCACAGTAAGGTCATAACAGTAGAGCTGGTCTTCATACCACAGTAAGGTCATAACAGTAGAACTGGTCTTCATACCACAGTAAGGTTATAACAGTAGAACTGGTCTTCATACCACAGTAAGGTTATAACAGTAGAACTGGTCTTCATACCACAGTAAGGTCATAACAGTAGAGCTGGTCTTCATACCACAGTAAGGTCATAAAAGTAGAACTGGTCTTCATATCACAGTAAGGTCATAACAGTAAGGTCATAACAGTAGAGCTGGTCTTCATACCACAGTAAGGTCATAACAGTAGAGCTGGTCTTCATACCACAGTAAGGTCATAACAGTAGAGCTGGTCTTCATACCACAGTAACGTCATAACAGTAGAACTGGTCTTCATACCACAGTAAGGTCATAACAGTAGAGCTGGTCTTCATACCACAGTAAGTTTATAACAGTAAGGTCATAACAGTAGAGCTAGTCTTCATACCACAGTAAGGTCATAACAGTAGAGCTGGTCTTCATACCACAGTAAGGTCATAACAGTAGAGCTGGTCTTCATACCACAGTAAGGTCATAACAGTAGAGCTGGTCTTCATACCACAGTAAGGTTATAACAGTAGCAATGGTCTTCATACCACAGTAAGGTCATAACAGTAGAGCTGGTCTTCATACCACAGTAAGGTCATAACAGTAGAGCTGGTCTTCATACCACAGTAAGGTCATAACAGTAGAACTGGTCTTCATACCACAGTAAGGTCATAACAGTAGAGCTGGTCTTCATACCACAGTAAGGTCATAACAGTAGAGCTGGTCTTCATACCACAGTAAGGTCATAACAGTAGAGCTGGTCTTCATACCACAGTAAGGTCATAACAGTAGAGCTGGTCTTCGTACCACAGTAAGGTCATAACAGTAGAGCTGGTCTTCATACCACAGTAAGGTCATAACAGTAGAACTGGTCTTCATACCACAGTAAGGTCATAACAGTAGAACTGGTCTTCATACCACAGTAAGGTCATAACAGTAGAGCTGGTGTTCATACCACAGTAAGGTCATAACAGTAGAGCTGGTCTTCATACCACAGTAAGGTCATAACAGTAGAACTGGTCTTCATACCACAGTAAGGTCATAACAGTAGAGCTGGTCTTCATACCACAGTAAGGTTATAACAGTAAGGTCATAACAGTAGAGCTGGTCTTCATACCACAGTAAGGTTATAACAGTAGAACTGGTCTTCATACCACAGTAAGGTTATAACAGTAGAACTGGTCTTCATACCACAGTAAGGTCATAACAGTAAGGTCATAACAGTAGAGCTGGTCCTCATACCACAGTAAGGTCATAACAGTAAGGTCATAATACCACAGTAAGGTCATAACAGTAGAGCTGGTCTTCATACCACAGTAAGGTCATAACAGTAGAGCTGGTCTTCATACCACAGTAAGGTCATAACAGTAGAACTGGTCTTCATACCACAGAAAGGTCATAACAGTAAGGTTATAACAGTAGAACTGGTCTTCATACCACAGTATGGTCATAACATTAAGGTTATAACAGTAGAACTGGTCTTCATACCACAGTAAGGTCATAACAGTAGAGCTGGTCTTCATACCACAGTAAGTTTATAACAGTAAGGTCATAACAGTAGAGCTAGTCTTCATACCACAGTAAGGTCATAACAGTAGAGCTGGTCTTCATACCACAGTAAGGTCATAACAGTAGAGCTGGTCTTCATACCACAGTAAGGTTATAACAGTAGAACTGGTCTTCATACCACAGTAAGGTCATAACAGTAGAACTGGTCTTCATACCACAGTAAGGTCATAACAGTAGAGCTGGTCTTCATACCACAGTAAGGTCATAACAGTAGAACTGGTCTTCATATCACAGTAAGGTCATAACAGTAAGGTCATAACAGTAGAGCTGGTCTTCATACCACAGTAAGGTCATAACAGTAGAGCTGGTCTTCATACCACAGTAAGGTCATAACAGTAGAGCTGGTCTTCATACCACAGTAAGGTCATAACAGTAGAACTGGTCTTCATACCACAGTAAGGTCATAACAGTAGAGCTGGTCTTCATACCACAGTAAGTTTATAACAGTAAGGTCATAACAGTAGAGCTAGTCTTCATACAACAGTAAGGTCATAACAGTAGAGCTGGTCTTCATACCACAGTTAGGTCATAACAGTAGAGCTGGTCTTCATACCACAGTAAGGTCATAACAGTAGAGCTGGTCTTCATACCACAGTAAGGTTATAACAGTAGAACTGGTCTTCATACCACAGTAAGGTCATAACAGTAGAACTGGTCTTCATACCACAGTAAGGTCATAACAGTAAGGTTATAACAGTAGAACTGGTCTTCATACCACAGTAAGGTCATAACAGTAAGGTTATAACAGTAGAACTGGTCTTCATACCACAGTAAGGTCATAACAGTAGAGCTGGTCTTCATATCACAGTAAGGTCATAACAGTAAGGTCATAACAGTAGAGCTGGTCTTCATACCACAGTAAGGTCATAACAGTAGAACTGGTCTTCATACCACAGTAAGGTCATAACAGTAGAGCTGGTCTTCATACCACAGTAAGGTCATAACAGTAGAGCTGGTCTTCATACCACAGTAAGGTCATAACAGTAGAGCTGGTCTTCATACCACAGTAAGGTCATAACAGTAGAACTGGTCTTCATACCACAGTAAGGTCATAACAGTAAGGTCATAACAGTAGAGCTGGTCTTCATACCACAGTAAGGTCATAACAGTAAGGTCATAACAGTAGAGCTGGTCTTCATACCACAGTAAGGTCATAACAGTAGAGCTGGTCTTCATACCACAGTAAGGTCATAACAGTAGAACTGGTCTTCATACCACAGTAAGGTTATAACAGTAGAACTGGTCTTCATACCACAGTAAGGTCATAACAGTAGAACTGGTCTTCATACCACAGTAAGGTCATAACAGTAAGGTTATAACAGTAGAACTGGTCTTCATACCACAGTAAGGTCATAACAGTAAGGTTATAACAGTAGAACTGGTCTTCATACCACAGTAAGGTCATAACAGTAGAGCTGGTCTTCATATCACAGTAAGGTCATAACAGTAAGGTCATAACAGTAGAGCTGGTCTTCCTACCACAGTAAGGTCATAACAGTAGAACTGGTCTTCATACCACAGTAAGGTCATAACAGTAGAGCTGGTCTTCATACCACATTAAGGTCATAACAGTAGAGCTGGTCTTCATACCACAGTAAGGTCATAACAGTAGAGCTGGTCTTCATAACACAGTAAGGTCATAACAGTAGAGCTGGTCTTCATACCACAGTAAGGTCATAACAGTAGAGCTGGTCTTCATACCACAGTAAGGTCATAACAGTAGAACTGGTCTTCATACCACAGTAAGGTTATAACAGTAGAGCTGGTCTTCATACCACAGTAAGGTCATAACAGTAGAACTGGTCTTCATACCACAGTAAGGTCATAACAGTAGAGCTGGTCTTCATACCACAGTAAGGTCATAACAGTAGAGCTGGTCTTCATACCACAGTAAAGTTATAACAGTAGAACTGGTCTTCATACCACAGTAAGGTCATAACAGTAGAACTGGTCTTCATACCACAGTAAGGTCATAACAATAAGGTTATAACAGTAGAACTGGTCTTCATACCACATTAAGGTCATAACAGTAAGGTTATAACAGTAGAATTGGTCTTCATACCACAGTAAGGTCATAACAGTAGAGCTGGTCTTCATATCACAGTAAGGTCATAACAGTAAGGTCATAACAGTAGAGCTGGTCTTCATACCACAGTAAGGTCATAACAGTAGAGCTGGTCTTCATACCACAGTAAGGTCATAACAGTAGAACTGGTCTTCATACCACAGTAAGGTCATAATAGTAGAACTGGTCTTCATACCACAGTAAGGTCATAACAGTAGAACTGGTCTTCATACCACAGTAAGGTCATAACAGTAAGGTCATAACAGTAGAGCTGGTCTTCATACCACAGTAAGGTTATAACAGTAAGGTCATAACATTAGAGCTGGTCTTCATACCACAGTAAGGTCATAACAGTAGAACTGGTCTTCATACCACAGTAAGGTTATAACAGTAGAGCTGGTCTTCATACCACAGTAAGGTCATAACAGTAGAACTGGTCTTCATACCACAGTAAGGTCATAATAGTAGAACTGGTCTTCATACCACAGTAAGGTCATAACAGTAGAACTGGTCTTCATACCACAGTAAGGTCATAACAGTAAAGTCATAACAGTAGAGCTGGTCTTCATACCACAGTAAGGTTATAACAGTAAGGTCATAACATTAGAGCTGGTCTTCATACCACAGTAAGGTCATAACAGTAGAACTGGTCTTCATACCACAGTAAGGTTATAACAGTAGAGCTGGTCTTCATACCACAGTAAGGTCATAACAGTAGAACTGGTCTTCGTACCACAGTAAGGTCATAACAGTAGAGCTGGTCTTCATACCACAGTAAGGTCATAACAGTAGAGCTGGTCTTCATACCACAGTAAGGTCATAACAGTAGAGCTGGTCTTCATACCACAGTAAGGTCATAACAGTAGAGCTGGTCTTCATACCACAGTAAGGTTATAACAGTAGAACTGGTCTTCATACCACAGTAAGGTCATAACAGTAGAGCTGGTCTTCATACCACAGTAAGGTCATAACAGTAGAGCTGGTCTTCATACCACAGTAAGGTCATAACAGTAGAACTGGTCTTCATACCACAGTAAGGTCATAACAGTAGAGCTGGTCTTCATACCACAGTAAGGTCATAACAGTAGAGCTGGTCTTCATACCACAGTAAGGTCATAACAGTAGAGCTGGTCTTCATACCACAGTAAGGTCATAACAGTAGAGCTGGTCTTCGTACCACAGTAAGGTCATAACAGTAGAGCTGGTCTTCATACCACAGTAAGGTCATAACAGTAGAACTGGTCTTCATACCACAGTAAGGTCATAACAGTAGAACTGGTCTTCATACCACAGTAAGGTCATAACAGTAGAGCTGGTGTTCATACCACAGTAAGGTCATAACAGTAGAGCTGGTCTTCATACCACAGTAAGGTCATAACAGTAGAACTGGTCTTCATACCACAGTAAGGTCATAACAGTAGAGCTGGTCTTCATACCACAGTAAGGTTATAACAGTAAGGTCATAACAGTAGAGCTGGTCTTCATACCACAGTAAGGTTATAACAGTAGAACTGGTCTTCATACCACAGTAAGGTTATAACAGTAGAACTGGTCTTCATACCACAGTAAGGTCATAACAGTAAGGTCATAACAGTAGAGCTGGTCCTCATACCACAGTAAGGTCATAACAGTAAGGTCATAATACCACAGTAAGGTCATAACAGTAGAGCTGGTCTTCATACCACAGTAAGGTCATAACAGTAGAGCTGGTCTTCATACCACAGTAAGGTCATAACAGTAGAACTGGTCTTCATACCACAGAAAGGTCATAACAGTAAGGTTATAACAGTAGAACTGGTCTTCATACCACAGTATGGTCATAACATTAAGGTTATAACAGTAGAACTGGTCTTCATACCACAGTAAGGTCATAACAGTAGAGCTGGTCTTCATACCACAGTAAGTTTATAACAGTAAGGTCATAACAGTAGAGCTAGTCTTCATACCACAGTAAGGTCGTAACAGTAGAGCTGGTCTTCATACCACAGTAAGGTCATAACAGTAGAGCTGGTCTTCATACCACAGTAAGGTTATAACAGTAGAACTGGTCTTCATACCACAGTAAGGTCATAACAGTAGAACTGGTCTTCATACCACAGTAAGGTCATAACAGTAGAGCTGGTCTTCATACCACAGTAAGGTCATAACAGTAGAACTGGTCTTCATATCACAGTAAGGTCATAACAGTAAGGTCATAACAGTAGAGCTGGTCTTCATACCACAGTAAGGTCATAACAGTAGAGCTGGTCTTCATACCACAGTAAGGTCATAACAGTAGAGCTGGTCTTCATACCACAGTAAGGTCATAACAGTAGAACTGGTCTTCATACCACAGTAAGGTCATAACAGTAGAGCTGGTCTTCATACCACAGTAAGTTTATAACAGTAAGGTCATAACAGTAGAGCTAGTCTTCATACCACAGTAAGGTCATAACAGTAGAGCTGGTCTTCATACCACAGTTAGGTCATAACAGTAGAGCTGGTCTTCATACCACAGTAAGGTCATAACAGTAGAGCTGGTCTTCATACCACAGTAAGGTTATAACAGTAGAACTGGTCTTCATACCACAGTAAGGTCATAACAGTAGAACTGGTCTTCATACCACAGTAAGGTCATAACAGTAAGGTTATAACAGTAGAACTGGTCTTCATACCACAGTAAGGTCATAACAGTAAGGTTATAACAGTAGAACTGGTCTTCATACCACAGTAAGGTCATAACAGTAGAGCTGGTCTTCATATCACAGTAAGGTCATAACAGTAAGGTCATAACAGTAGAGCTGGTCTTCATACCACAGTAAGGTCATAACAGTAGAACTGGTCTTCATACCACAGTAAGGTCATAACAGTAGAGCTGGTCTTCATACCACAGTAAGGTCATAACAGTAGAGCTGGTCTTCATACCACAGTAAGGTCATAACAGTAGAGCTGGTCTTCATACCACAGTAAGGTCATAACAGTAGAACTGGTCTTCATACCACAGTAAGGTCATAACAGTAAGGTCATAACAGTAGAGCTGGTCTTCATACCACAGTAAGGTCATAACAGTAAGGTCATAACAGTAGAGCTGGTCTTCATACCACAGTAAGGTCATAACAGTAGAGCTGGTCTTCATACCACAGTAAGGTCATAACAGTAGAACTGGTCTTCATACCACAGTAAGGTTATAACAGTAGAACTGGTCTTCATACCACAGTAAGGTCATAACAGTAGAACTGGTCTTCATACCACAGTAAGGTCATAACAGTAAGGTTATAACAGTAGAACTGGTCTTCATACCACAGTAAGGTCATAACAGTAAGGTTATAACAGTAGAACTGGTCTTCATACCACAGTAAGGTCATAACAGTAGAGCTGGTCTTCATATCACAGTAAGGTCATAACAGTAAGGTCATAACAGTAGAGCTGGTCTTCATACCACAGTAAGGTCATAACAGTAGAACTGGTCTTCATACCACAGTAAGGTCATAACAGTAGAGCTGGTCTTCATACCACATTAAGGTCATAACAGTAGAGCTGGTCTTCATACCACAGTAAGGTCATAACAGTAGAGCTGGTCTTCATAACACAGTAAGGTCATAACAGTAGAGCTGGTCTTCATACCACAGTAGGGTCATAACAGTAGAGCTGGTCTTCATACCACAGTAAGGTCATAACAGTAGAACTGGTCTTCATACCACAGTAAGGTCATAATAGTAGAACTGGTCTTCATATCACAGTAAGGTCATAACAGTAGAACTGGTCTTCATACCACAGTAAGGTCATAACAGTAAGGTCATAACAGTAGAGCTGGTCTTCATACCACAGTAAGGTTATAACAATAAGGTCATAACATTAGAGCTGGTCTTCATACCACAGTAAGGTCATAACAGTAGAACTGGTCTTCATACCACAGTAAAGTTATAACAGTAGAGCTGGTCTTCATACCACAGTAAGGTCATAACAGTAGAACTGGTCTTCATACCACAGTAAGGTCATAATAGTAGAACTGGTCTTCATACCACAGTAAGGTCATAACAGTAGAACTGGTCTTCATACCACAGTAAGGTCATAACAGTAAGGTCATAACAGTAGAGCTGGTCTTCATACCACAGTAAGGTTATAACAGTAAGGTCATAACATTAGAGCAGGTCTTCATAACACAGTAAGGTCATAACAGTAGAACTGGTCTTCATACCACAGTAAGGTTATAACAGTAGAGCTGGTCTTCATACCACAGTAAGGTCATAACAGTAGAACTGGTCTTCATACCACAGTAAGGTCATAACAGTAGCGCTGGTCTTCATACCACAGTAAGGTCATAACAGTAGAGCTGGTCTTCATACCACAGTAAAGTTATAACAGTAGAACTGGTCTTCATACCACAGTAAGGTCATAACAGTAGAACTGGTCTTCATACCACAGTAAGGTCATAACAGTAAGGTTATAACAGTAGAACTGGTCTTCATACCACAGTAAGGTCATAACAGTAAGGTTATAACAGTAGAATTGGTCTTCATACCACAGTAAGGTCATAACAGTAGAGCTGGTCTTCATATCACAGTAAGGTCATAACAGTAAGGTCATAACAGTAGAGCTGGTCTTCATACCACAGTAAGGTCATAACAGTAGAGCTGGTCTTCATACCACAGTAAGGTCATAACAGTAGAACTGGTCTTCATACCACAGTAAGGTCATAATAGTAGAACTGGTCTTCATACCACAGTAAGGTCATAACAGTAGAACTGGTCTTCATACCACAGTAAGGTCATAACAGTAAGGTCATAACAGTAGAGCTGGTCTTCATACCACAGTAAGGTTATAACAGTAAGGTCATAACATTAGAGCTGGTCTTCATACCACAGTAAGGTCATAACAGTAGAACTGGTCTTCATACCACAGTAAGGTTATAACAGTAGAGCTGGTCTTCATACCACAGTAAGGTCATAACAGTAGAACTGGTCTTCATACCACAGTAAGGTCATAATAGTAGAACTGGTCTTCATACCACAGTAAGGTCATAACAGTAGAACTGGTCTTCATACCACAGTAAGGTCATAACAGTAAGGTCATAACAGTAGAGCTGGTCTTCATACCACAGTAAGGTTATAACAGTAAGGTCATAACATTAGAGCTGGTCTTCATACCACAGTAAGGTCATAACAGTAGAACTGGTCTTCATACCACAGTAAGGTTATAACAGTAGAGCTGGTCTTCATACCACAGTAAGGTCATAACAGTAGAACTGGTCTTCGTACCACAGTAAGGTCATAACAGTAGAGCTGGTCTTCATACCACAGTAAGGTCCTAACAGTAGAACTGGTCTTCATACCACAGTAAGGTCATAACAGTAGAGCTGGTCTTCATACCACAGTAAGATCATAACAGTAGAGCTGGTCTTCATACCACAGTAAGGTCATAACAGTAGAACTGGTCTTCATACCACAGTAAGGTCATAACAGTAGAGATGGTCTTCATACCACAGTAAGGTCATAACAGTAGAGCCGGTCTTCATACCACAGTAAGGTCATAACAGTAGAGCTGGTCTTCATACCACAGTAAGGTCATAACAGTAGAGCTGGTCTTCATACCACAGTAAGGTCATAACAGTAGAGCTGGTCTTCATACCACAGTAAGGTCATAACAGTAGAACTGGTCTTCATACCACAGTAAGGTCATAACAGTAGAGCTGGTCTTCATACCACAGTAAGGTCATAACAGTAGAGCTGGTCTTCATACCACAGTAAGGTTATAACAGTAAGGTCATAACAGTAGAGCTGGTCTTCATACCACAGTAAGGTTATAACAGTAGAACTGGTCTTCATACCACAGTAAGGTTATAACAGTAGAACTGGTCTTCATACCACAGTAAGGTCATAACAGTAAGGTCATAACAGTAGAGCTGGTCCTCATACCACAGTAAGGTCATAACAGTAGAGCTGGTCTTCATACCACAGTAAGGTCATAACAGTAAGGTCATAATACCACAGTAAGGTCATAACAGTAGAGCTGGTCTTCATACCACAGTAAGGTCATAACAGTAGAGCTGGTCTTCATACCACAGTAAGGTCATAACAGTAGAACTGGTCTTCATACCACAGTAAGGTCATAACAGTAAGGTTATAACAGTAGAACTGGTCTTCATACCACAGTAAGGTCATAACATTAAGGTTATAACAGTAGAACTGGTCTTCATACCACATTAAGGTCATAACAGTAGAGCTGGTCTTCATATCACAGTAAGGTTATAACAGTAAGGTCATAACAGTAGAGCTGGTCTTCATACCACAGTAAGGTTATAACAGTAGAGCTGGTCTTCATACCACAGTAAGGTCATAACAGTAGAACTGGTCTTCATACCACAGTAAGGTTATAACAGTAGAGCTGGTCTTCATACCACAGTAAGGTCATAACAGTAGAACTGGTCTTCATACCACAGTAAGGTTATAACAGTAGAACTGGTCTTCATACCACAGTAAGGTTATAACAGTAGAACTGGTCTTCATACCGCAGTAAGGTCATAACAGTAGAGCTGGTCTTCATACCACAGTAAGGTCATAACAGTAGAACTGGTCTTCATATCACAGTAAGGTCATAACAGTAAGGTCATAACAGTAGAGCTGGTCTTCATACCACAGTAAGGTCATAACAGTAGAGCTGGTCTTCATACCACAGTAAGGTCATAACAGTAGAACTGGTCTTCATACCACAGTAAGGTTATAACAGTAGAACTGGTCTTCATACCACAGTAAGGTTATAACAGTAGAACTGGTCTTCATACCACAGTAAGGTCATAACAGTAGAGCTGGTCTTCATACCACAGTAAGGTCATAACAGTAGAACTGGTCTTCATATCACAGTAAGGTCATAACAGTAAGGTCATAACAGTAGAGCTGGTCTTCATACCACAGTAAGGTCATAACAGTAGAGCTGGTCTTCATACCACAGTAAGGTCATAACAGTAGAGCTGGTCTTCATACCACAGTAAGGTCATAACAGTAGAACTGGTCTTCATACCACAGTAAGGTCATAACAGTAGAGCTGGTCTTCATACCACAGTAAGTTTATAACAGTAAGGTCATAACAGTAGAGCTAGTCTTCATACCACAGTAAGGTCATAACAGTAGAGCTGGTCTTCATACCACAGTAAGGTCATAACAGTAGAGCTGGTCTTCATACCACAGTAAGGTCATAACAGTAGAGCTGGTCTTCATACCACAGTAAGGTTATAACAGTAGAACTGGTCTTCATACCACAGTAAGGTCATAACAGTAGAACTGGTCTTCATACCACAGTAAGGTCATAACAGTAAGGTTATAACAGTAGAACTGGTCTTCATACCACAGTAAGGTCATAACAGTAAGGTTATAACAGTAGAACTGGTCTTCATACCACAGTAAGGTCATAACAGTAGAGCTGGTCTTCATATCACAGTAAGGTCATAACAGTAAGGTCATAACAGTAGAGCTGGTCTTCATACCACAGTAAGGTCATAACAGTAGAACTGGTCTTCATACCACAGTAAGGTCATAACAGTAGAGCTGGTCTTCATACCACAGTAAGGTCATAACAGTAGAGCTGGTCTTCATACCACAGTAAGGTCATAACAGTAGAGCTGGTCTTCATACCACAGTAAGATCATAACAGTAGAGCTGGTCTTCATACCACAGTAAGGTCATAACAGTAGAGCTGGTCTTCATACCACAGTAAGGTCATAACAGTAGAACTGGTCTTCATACCACAGTAAGGTCATAATAGTAGAACTGGTCTTCATACCACAGTAAGGTCATAACAGTAGAACTGGTCTTCATACCACAGTAAGGTCATAACAGTAAGGTCATAACAGTAGAGCTGGTCTTCATACCACAGTAAGGTTATAACAGTAAGGTCATAACATTAGAGCTGGTCTTCATACCACAGTAAGGTCATAACAGTAGAACTGGTCTTCATACCACAGTAAGGTCATAACAGTAGAACTGGTCTTCATACCACAGTAAGGTCATAACAGTAGAGCTGGTCTTCATACCACAGTAAGGTCATAACAGTAGAGTTGGTCTTCATACCACAGTAAGGTCATAACAGTAGAACTGGTCTTCATACCACAGTAAGGTCATAACAGTAGAGCTGGTCTTCATACCACAATAAGGTCATAACAGTAGAGCTGGTCTTCATACCACAGTAAGGTTATAACAGTAAGGTCATAACAGTAGAGCTGGTCTTCATACCACAGTAAGGTTATAACAGTAGAACTGGTCTTCATACCGCAGTAAGGTCATAACAGTAGAGCTGGTCTTCATACCACAGTAAGGTCATAACAGTAGAACTGGTATTCATATCACAGTAAGGTCATAACAGTAAGGTCATAACAGTAGAGCTGGTCTTCATACCACAGTAAGGTCATAACAGTAGAGCTGGTCTTCATACCACAGTAATGTCATAACAGTAGAACTGGTCTTCATACCACAGTAAGATCATAACAGTACAGCTGGTCTTCATACCACAGTAAGTTTATAACAGTAAGGTCATAACAGTAGAGCTAGTCTTCATACCACAGTAAGGTCATAACAGTAGAGCTGGTCTTCATACCACAGTAGGGTCATAACAGTAGAGCTGGTCTTCATACCACAGTAAGGTCATAACAGTAGAGCTGGTCTTCATACCACAGTAAGGTTATAACAGTAGAACTGGTCTTCATACCACAGTAAGGTCATAACAGTAGAGCTGGTCTTCATACCACAGTAAGGTCATAACAGTAGAGCTGGTCTTCATACCACAGTAAGGTTATAACAGTAAGGTCATAACAGTAGAGCTGGTCTTCATACCACAGTAAGGTTATAACAGTAAGGTCATAACAGTAGAGCTGGTCTTCATACCACAGTAAGGTCATAACAGTAGAGCTGGTCTTCATACCACAGTAAGGTCATAACAGTAGAGCTGGTCTTCATACCACAGTAAGGTCATAACAGTAGAACTGGTCTTCATACCACAGTAAGGTTATAACAGTAGAACTGGTCTTCATACCACAGTAAGGTTATAACAGTAGAACTGGTCTTCATACCACAGTAAGGTCATAACAGTAGAGCTGGTCTTCATACCACAGTAAGGTCATAACAGTAGAACTGGTCTTCATATCACAGTAAGGTCATAACAGTAAGGTCATAACAGTAGAGCTGGTCTTCATACCACAGTAAGGTCATAACAGTAAGGTCATAACAGTAGAGCTGGTCTTCATACCACAGTAAGGTCATAACAGTAGAACTGGTCTTCATACCACAGTAAGGTTATAACAGTAGAACTGGTCTTCATACCACAGTAAGGTTATAACAGTAGAACTGGTCTTCATACCACAGTAAGGTCATAACAGTAGAGCTGGTCTTCATACCACAGTAAGGTCATAACAGTAGAACTGGTCTTCATATCACAGTAAGGTCATAACAGTAAGGTCATAACAGTAGAGCTGGTCTTCATACCACAGTAAGGTCATAACAGTAAGGTCATAACAGTAGAACTGGTCTTCATACCAAAGTAAGGTCATAACAGTAGAACTGGTCTTCATACCACAGTAAGGTCATAACAGTAGAGCTGGTCTTCATACCACAGTAAGGTCATAACAGTAGAGCTGGTCTTCATACCACAGTAAGGTCATAACAGTAGAACTGGTCTTCATACCACAGTAAGGTCATAACAGTAGAGCTGGTCTTCATACCACAATAAGGTCATAACAGTAGAGCTGGTCTTCTTACCACAGTAAGGTTATAACAGTAAGGTCATAACAGTAGAGCTGGTCTTCATAACACAGTAAGGTTATAACAGTAGAACTGGTCTTCATACCGCAGTAAGGTCATAACAGTAGAGCTGGTCTTCATACCACAGTAAGGTCATAACAGTAGAACTGGTATTCATATCACAGTAAGGTCATAACAGTAAGGTCATAACAGTAGAGCTGGTCTTCATACCACAGTAAGGTCATAACAGTAGAGCTGGTCTTCATACCACAGTAATGTCATAACAGTAGAACTGGTCTTCATACCACAGTAAGGTCATAACAGTAGAGCTGGTCTTCATACCACAGTAAGTTTATAACAGTAAGGTCATAACAGTAGAGCTAGTCTTCATACCACAGTAAGGTCATAACAGTAGAGCTGGTCTTCATACCACAGTAAGGTCATAACAGTAGAGCTGGTCTTCATACCACAGTAAGGTCATAACAGTAGAGCTGGTCTTCATACCACAGTAAGGTTATAACAGTAGAACTGGTCTTCATACCACAGTAAGGTCATAACAGTAGAGCTGGTCTTCATACCACAGTAAGGTCATAACAGTAGAGCTGGTCTTCATACCACAGTAAGGTTATAACAGTAAGATCATAACAGTAGAGCTGGTCTTCATACCACAGTAAGGTTATAACAGTAAGGTCATAACAGTAGAGCTGGTCTTCATACCACAGTAAGGTCATAACAGTAGAGCTGGTCTTCATACCACAGTAAGGTCATAACAGTAGAGCTGGTCTTCATACCACAGTAAGGTCATAACAGTAGAACTGGTCTTCATACCACAGTAAGGTTATAACAGTAGAACTGGTCTTCATACCACAGTAAGGTTATAACAGTAGAACTGGTCTTCATACCACAGTAAGGTCATAACAGTAGAGCTGGTCTTCATACCACAGTAAGGTCATAACAGTAGAACTGGTCTTCATATCACAGTAAGGTCATAACAGTAAGGTCATAACAGTAGAGCTGGTCTTCATACCACAGTAAGGTCATAACAGTAGAGCTGGTCTTCATACCACAGTAAGGTCATAAAGGTAGAGCTGGTCTTCATACCACAGTAAGGTCATAACAGTAGAACTGGTCTTCATACCACAGTAAGGTCATAACAGTAGAGCTGGTCTTCATACCACAGTAAGTTTATAACAGTAAGGTCATAACAGTAGAGCTAGTCTTCATACCACAGTAAGGTCATAACAGTAGAGCTGGTCTTCATACCACAGTAAGGTCATAACAGTAGTTCTGGTCTTCATACCACAGTAAGGTCATAACAGTAGAGCTGGTCTTCATACCACAGTAAGGTTATAACAGTAGATCTGGTCTTCATACCACAGTAAGGTCATAACAGTAGAACTGGTCTTCATACCACAGTAAGGTCATAACAGTAAGGTTATAACAGTAGAACTGGTCTTCATACCACAGTAAGGTCATAACAGTAAGGTTATAACAGTAGAACTGGTCTTCATACCACAGTAAGGTCATAACAGTAGAGCTGGTCTTCATATCACAGTAAGGTCATAACAGTAAGGTCATAACAGTAGAGCTGGTCTTCATACCACAGTAAGGTCATAACAGTAGAGCTGGTCTTCATACCACAGTAAGGTCATAACAGTAGAACTGGTCTTCATACCACAGTAAGGTCATAACAGTAGAGCTGGTCTTCATACCACAATAAGGTCATAACAGTAGAGCTGGTCTTCATACCACAGTAAGGTTATAACAGTAAGGTCATAACAGTAGAGCTGGTCTTCATAACACAGTAAGGTTATAACAGTAGAACTGGTCTTCATACCGCAGTAAGGTCATAACAGTAGAGCTGGTCTTCATACCACAGTAAGGTCATAACAGTAGAACTGGTATTCATATCACAGTAAGGTCATAACAGTAAGGTCATAACAGTAGAGCTGGTCTTCATACCACAGTAAGGTCATAACAGTAGAGCTGGTCTTCATACCACAGTAATGTCATAACAGTAGAACTGGTCTTCATACCACAGTAAGGTCATAACAGTAGAGCTGGTCTTCATACCACAGTAAGTTTATAACAGTAAGGTCATAACAGTAGAGCTAGTCTTCATACCACAGTAAGGTCATAACAGTAGAGCTGGTCTTCATACAACAGTAAGGTCATAACAGTAGAGCTGGTCTTCATACCACAGTAAGGTCATAACAGTAGAGCTGGTCTTCATACCACAGTAAGGTTATAACAGTAGAACTGGTCTTCATACCACAGTAAGGTCATAACAGTAGAGCTGGTCTTCATACCACAGTAAGGTCATAACAGTAGAGCTGGTCTTCATACCACAGTAAGGTTATAACAGTAAGATCATAACAGTAGAGCTGGTCTTCATACCACAGTAAGGTTATAACAGTAAGGTCATAACAGTAGAGCTGGTCTTCATACCACAGTAAGGTCATAACAGTAGAGCTGGTCTTCATACCACAGTAAGGTCATAACAGTAGAGCTGGTCTTCATACCACAGTAAGGTCATAACAGTAGAACTGGTCTTCATACCACAGTAAGGTTATAACAGTAGAACTGGTCTTCATACCACAGTAAGGTTATAACAGTAGAACTGGTCTTCATACCACAGTAAGGTCATAACAGTAGAGCTGGTCTTCATACCACAGTAAGGTCATAACAGTAGAACTGGTCTTCATATCACAGTAAGGTCATAACAGTAAGGTCATAACAGTAGAGCTGGTCTTCATACCACAGTAAGGTCATAACAGTAGAGCTGGTCTTCATACCACAGTAAGGTCATAAAGGTAGAGCTGGTCTTCATACCACAGTAAGGTCATAACAGTAGAACTGGTCTTCATACCACAGTAAGGTCATAACAGTAGAGCTGGTCTTCATACCACAGTAAGTTTATAACAGTAAGGTCATAACAGTAGAGCTAGTCTTCATACCACAGTAAGGTCATAACAGTAGAGCTGGTCTTCATACCACAGTAAGGTCATAACAGTAGTTCTGGTCTTCATACCACAGTAAGGTCATAACAGTAGAGCTGGTCTTCATACCACAGTAAGGTTATAACAGTAGAACTGGTCTTCATACCACAGTAAGGTCATAACAGTAGAACTGGTCTTCATACCACAGTAAGGTCATAACAGTAAGGTTATAACAGTAGAACTGGTCTTCATACCACAGTAAGGTCATAACAGTAAGGTTATAACAGTAGAACTGGTCTTCATACCACAGTAAGATCATAACAGTAGAGCTGGTATTCATACCACAGTAAGGTCATAACAGTAGAACTGGTCTTCATACCACAGTAAGGTCATAACAGTAGAGCTGGTCTTCATACCACAGTAAGGTCATAACAGTAGAGCTGGTCTTCATACCACAGTAAAGTTATAACAGTAGAACTGGTCTTCATACCACAGTAAGGTCATAACAGTAGAACTGGTCTTCATACCACAGTAAGGTCATAACAGTAAGGTTATAACAGTAGAACTGGTCTTCATACCACAGTAAGGTCATAACAGTAAGGTTATAACAGTAGAATTGGTATTCATACCACAGTAAGGTCATAACAGTAGAGCTGGTCTTCATATCACAGTAAGGTCATAACAGTAAGGTCATAACAGTAGAGCTGGTCTTCATACCACAGTAAGGTTATAACAGTAGAGCTGGTCTTCATACCACAGTAAGGTCATAACAGTAGAACTGGTCTTCATACCACAGTAAGGTCATAACAGTAGAACTGGTCTTCATACCACAGTAAGGTCATAACAGTAGAGCTGGTCTTCATACCACAGTAAGGTCATAACAGTAGAGCTGGTCTTCATACCACAGTAAGGTCATAACAGTAGAACTGGTCTTCATACCACAGTAAGGTCATAACAGTAGAGCTGGTCTTCATACCACAGTAAGTTTATAACAGTAAGGTCATAACAGTAGAGCTAGTCTTCATACCACAGTAAGGTCATAACAGTAGAGCTGGTCTTCATACCACAGTAAGGTCATAACAGTAGAGCTGGTCTTCATACCACAGTAAGGTCATAACAGTAGAGCTGGTCTTCATACCACAGTAAGGTTATAACAGTAGAACTGGTCTTCATACCACTGTAAGGTCATAACAGTAGAACTGGTCTTCATACCACAGTAAGGTCATAACAGTAAGGTTATAACAGTAGAACTGGTCTTCATACCACAGTAAGGTCATAACAGTAAGGTTATAACAGTAGAACTGGTCTTCATACCACAGTAAGGTCATAACAGTAGAGCTGGTCTTCATATCACAGTAAGGTCATAACAGTAGAGCTGGTCTTCATACCACAGTAAGGTCATAACAGTAGAACTGGTCTTCATACCACAGTAAGGTCATAACAGTAGAGCTGGTCTTCATACCACAGTAAGGTCATAACAGTAGAGCTGGTCTTCATACCACAGTAAGGTCATAACAGTAGAGCTGGTCTTCATACCACAGTAAGATCATAACAGTAGAGCTGGTCTTCATACCACAGTAAGGTCATAACAGTAGAGCTGGTCTTCATACCACAGTAAGGTCATAACAGTAGAACTGGTCTTCATACCACAGTAAGGTCATAATAGTAGAACTGGTCTTCATACCACAGTAAGGTCATAACAGTAGAACTGGTCTTCATACCACAGTAAGGTCATAACAGTAAGGTCATAACAGTAGAGCTGGTCTTCATACCACAGTAAGGTTATAACAGTAAGGTCATAACATTAGAGCTGGTCTTCATACCACAGTAAGGTCATAACAGTAGAACTGGTCTTCATACCACAGTAAGGTCATAACAGTAGAACTGGTCTTCATACCACAGTAAGGTCATAACAGTAGAGCTGGTCTTCATACCACAGTAAGGTCATAACAGTAGAGTTGGTCTTCATACCACAGTAAGGTCATAACAGTAGAACTGGTCTTCATACCACAGTAAGGTCATAACAGTAGAGCTGGTCTTCATACCACAATAAGGTCATAACAGTAGAGCTGGTCTTCATACCACAGTAAGGTTATAACAGTAAGGTCATAACAGTAGAGCTGGTCTTCATACCACAGTAAGGTTATAACAGTAGAACTGGTCTTCATACCGCAGTAAGGTCATAACAGTAGAGCTGGTCTTCATACCACAGTAAGGTCATAACAGTAGAACTGGTATTCATATCACAGTAAGGTCATAACAGTAAGGTCATAACAGTAGAGCTGGTCTTCATACCACAGTAAGGTCATAACAGTAGAGCTGGTCTTCATACCACAGTAATGTCATAACAGTAGAACTGGTCTTCATACCACAGTAAGATCATAACAGTACAGCTGGTCTTCATACCACAGTAAGTTTATAACAGTAAGGTCATAACAGTAGAGCTAGTCTTCATACCACAGTAAGGTCATAACAGTAGAGCTGGTCTTCATACCACAGTAAGGTCATAACAGTAGAGCTGGTCTTCATACCACAGTAAGGTCATAACAGTAGAGCTGGTCTTCATACCACAGTAAGGTTATAACAGTAGAACTGGTCTTCATACCACAGTAAGGTCATAACAGTAGAGCTGGTCTTCATACCACAGTAAGGTCATAACAGTAGAGCTGGTCTTCATACCACAGTAAGGTTATAACAGTAAGGTCATAACAGTAGAGCTGGTCTTCATACCACAGTAAGGTTATAACAGTAAGGTCATAACAGTAGAGCTGGTCTTCATACCACAGTAAGGTCATAACAGTAGAGCTGGTCTTCATACCACAGTAAGGTCATAACAGTAGAGCTGGTCTTCATACCACAGTAAGGTCATAACAGTAGAACTGGTCTTCATACCACAGTAAGGTTATAACAGTAGAACTGGTCTTCATACCACAGTAAGGTTATAACAGTAGAACTGGTCTTCATACCACAGTAAGGTCATAACAGTAGAGCTGGTCTTCATACCACAGTAAGGTCATAACAGTAGAACTGGTCTTCATATCACAGTAAGGTCATAACAGTAAGGTCATAACAGTAGAGCTGGTCTTCATACCACAGTAAGGTCATAACAGTAAGGTCATAACAGTAGAGCTGGTCTTCATACCACAGTAAGGTCATAACAGTAGAACTGGTCTTCATACCACAGTAAGGTTATAACAGTAGAACTGGTCTTCATACCACAGTAAGGTTATAACAGTAGAACTGGTCTTCATACCACAGTAAGGTCATAACAGTAGAGCTGGTCTTCATACCACAGTAAGGTCATAACAGTAGAACTGGTCTTCATATCACAGTAAGGTCATAACAGTAAGGTCATAACAGTAGAGCTGGTCTTCATACCACAGTAAGGTCATAACAGTAAGGTCATAACAGTAGAACTGGTCTTCATACCAAAGTAAGGTCATAACAGTAGAACTGGTCTTCATACCACAGTAAGGTCATAACAGTAGAGCTGGTCTTCATACCACAGTAAGGTCATAACAGTAGAGCTGGTCTTCATACCACAGTAAGGTCATAACAGTAGAACTGGTCTTCATACCACAGTAAGGTCATAACAGTAGAGCTGGTCTTCATACCACAATAAGGTCATAACAGTAGAGCTGGTCTTCATACCACAGTAAGGTTATAACAGTAAGGTCATAACAGTAGAGCTGGTCTTCATAACACAGTAAGGTTATAACAGTAGAACTGGTCTTCATACCGCAGTAAGGTCATAACAGTAGAGCTGGTCTTCATACCACAGTAAGGTCATAACAGTAGAACTGGTATTCATATCACAGTAAGGTCATAACAGTAAGGTCATAACAGTAGAGCTGGTCTTCATACCACAGTAAGGTCATAACAGTAGAGCTGGTCTTCATACCACAGTAATGTCATAACAGTAGAACTGGTCTTCATACCACAGTAAGGTCATAACAGTAGAGCTGGTCTTCATACCACAGTAAGTTTATAACAGTAAGGTCATAACAGTAGAGCTAGTCTTCATACCACAGTAAGGTCATAACAGTAGAGCTGGTCTTCATACCACAGTAAGGTCATAACAGTAGAGCTGGTCTTCATACCACAGTAAGGTCATAACAGTAGAGCTGGTCTTCATACCACAGTAAGGTTATAACAGTAGAACTGGTCTTCATACCACAGTAAGGTCATAACAGTAGAGCTGGTCTTCATACCACAGTAAGGTCATAACAGTAGAGCTGGTCTTCATACCACAGTAAGGTTATAACAGTAAGATCATAACAGTAGAGCTGGTCTTCATACCACAGTAAGGTTATAACAGTAAGGTCATAACAGTAGAGCTGGTCTTCATACCACAGTAAGGTCATAACAGTAGAGCTGGTCTTCATACCACAGTAAGGTCATAACAGTAGAGCTGGTCTTCATACCACAGTAAGGTCATAACAGTAGAACTGGTCTTCATACCACAGTAAGGTTATAACAGTAGAACTGGTCTTCATACCACAGTAAGGTTATAACAGTAGAACTGGTCTTCATACCACAGTAAGGTCATAACAGTAGAGCTGGTCTTCATACCACAGTAAGGTCATAACAGTAGAACTGGTCTTCATATCACAGTAAGGTCATAACAGTAAGGTCATAACAGTAGAGCTGGTCTTCATACCACAGTAAGGTCATAACAGTAGAGCTGGTCTTCATACCACAGTAAGGTCATAAAGGTAGAGCTGGTCTTCATACCACAGTAAGGTCATAACAGTAGAACTGGTCTTCATACCACAGTAAGGTCATAACAGTAGAGCTGGTCTTCATACCACAGTAAGTTTATAACAGTAAGGTCATAACAGTAGAGCTAGTCTTCATACCACAGTAAGGTCATAACAGTAGAGCTGGTCTTCATACCACAGTAAGGTCATAACAGTAGTTCTGGTCTTCATACCACAGTAAGGTCATAACAGTAGAGCTGGTCTTCATACCACAGTAAGGTTATAACAGTAGAACTGGTCTTCATACCACAGTAAGGTCATAACAGTAGAACTGGTCTTCATACCACAGTAAGGTCATAACAGTAAGGTTATAACAGTAGAACTGGTCTTCATACCACAGTAAGGTCATAACAGTAAGGTTATAACAGTAGAACTGGTCTTCATACCACAGTAAGGTCATAACAGTAGAGCTGGTCTTCATATCACAGTAAGGTCATAACAGTAAGGTCATAACAGTAGAGCTGGTCTTCATACCACAGTAAGGTCATAACAGTAGAGCTGGTCTTCATACCACAGTAAGGTCATAACAGTAGAACTGGTCTTCATACCACAGTAAGGTCATAACAGTAGAGCTGGTCTTCATACCACAATAAGGTCATAACAGTAGAGCTGGTCTTCATACCACAGTAAGGTTATAACAGTAAGGTCATAACAGTAGAGCTGGTCTTCATAACACAGTAAGGTTATAACAGTAGAACTGGTCTTCATACCGCAGTAAGGTCATAACAGTAGAGCTGGTCTTCATACCACAGTAAGGTCATAACAGTAGAACTGGTATTCATATCACAGTAAGGTCATAACAGTAAGGTCATAACAGTAGAGCTGGTCTTCATACCACAGTAAGGTCATAACAGTAGAGCTGGTCTTCATACCACAGTAATGTCATAACAGTAGAACTGGTCTTCATACCACAGTAAGGTCATAACAGTAGAGCTGGTCTTCATACCACAGTAAGTTTATAACAGTAAGGTCATAACAGTAGAGCTAGTCTTCATACCACAGTAAGGTCATAACAGTAGAGCTGGTCTTCATACCACAGTAAGGTCATAACAGTAGAGCTGGTCTTCATACCACAGTAAGGTCATAACAGTAGAGCTGGTCTTCATACCACAGTAAGGTTATAACAGTAGAACTGGTCTTCATACCACAGTAAGGTCATAACAGTAGAGCTGGTCTTCATACCACAGTAAGGTCATAACAGTAGAGCTGGTCTTCATACCACAGTAAGGTTATAACAGTAAGATCATAACAGTAGAGCTGGTCTTCATACCACAGTAAGGTTATAACAGTAAGGTCATAACAGTAGAGCTGGTCTTCATACCACAGTAAGGTCATAACAGTAGAGCTGGTCTTCATACCACAGTAAGGTCATAACAGTAGAGCTGGTCTTCATACCACAGTAAGGTCATAACAGTAGAACTGGTCTTCATACCACAGTAAGGTTATAACAGTAGAACTGGTCTTCACAGTAGAGCTGGTCTTCATACCACAGTAAGGTCATAACAGTAGAGCTGGTCTTCATACCACAGTAAGGTCATAACAGTAGAACTGGTCTTCATACCACAGTAAGGTTATAACAGTAGAACTGGTCTTCATACCACAGTAAGGTTATAACAGTAGAACTGGTCTTCATACCACAGTAAGGTCATAACAGTAGAGCTGGTCTTCATACCACAGTAAGGTCATAACAGTAGAACTGGTCTTCATATCACAGTAAGGTCATAACAGTAAGGTCATAACAGTAGAGCTGGTCTTCATACCACAGTAAGGTCATAACAGTAGAGCTGGTCTTCATACCACAGTAAGGTCATAAAGGTAGAGCTGGTCTTCATACCACAGTAAGGTCATAACAGTAGAACTGGTCTTCATACCACAGTAAGGTCATAACAGTAAGGTTATAACAGTAGAACTGGTCTTCATACCACAGTAAGGTCATAACAGTAAGGTTATAACAGTAGAACTGGTCTTCATACCACAGTAAGGTCATAACAGTAGAGCTGGTCTTCATATCACAGTAAGGTCATAACAGTAAGGTCATAACAGTAGAGCTGGTCTTCATACCACAGTAAGGTCATAACAGTAGAGCTGGTCTTCATACCACAGTAAGGTCATAACAGTAGAACTGGTCTTCATACCACAGTAAGGTCATAACAGTAGAGCTGGTCTTCATACCACAATAAGGTCATAACAGTAGAGCTGGTCTTCATACCACAGTAAGGTTATAACAGTAAGGTCATAACAGTAGAGCTGGTCTTCATAACACAGTAAGGTTATAACAGTAGAACTGGTCTTCATACCGCAGTAAGGTCATAACAGTAGAGCTGGTCTTCATACCACAGTAAGGTCATAACAGTAGAACTGGTATTCATATCACAGTAAGGTCATAACAGTAAGGTCATAACAGTAGAGCTGGTCTTCATACCACAGTAAGGTCATAACAGTAGAGCTGGTCTTCATACCACAGTAATGTCATAACAGTAGAACTGGTCTTCATACCACAGTAAGGTCATAACAGTAGAGCTGGTCTTCATACCACAGTAAGTTTATAACAGTAAGGTCATAACAGTAGAGCTAGTCTTCATACCACAGTAAGGTCATAACAGTAGAGCTGGTCTTCATACCACAGTAAGGTCATAACAGTACAGCTGGTCTTCATACCACAGTAAGGTCATAACAGTAGAGCTGGTCTTCATACCACAGTAAGGTTATAACAGTAGATCTGGTCTTCATACCACAGTAAGGTCATAACAGTAGAGCTGGTCTTCATACCACAGTAAGGTCATAACAGTAGAGCTGGTCTTCATACCACAGTAAGGTTATAACAGTAAGATCATAACAGTAGAGCTGGTCTTCATACCACAGTAAGGTTATAACAGTAAGGTCATAACAGTAGAGCTGGTCTTCATACCACAGTAAGGTCATAACAGTAGAGCTGGTCTTCATACCACAGTAAGGTCATAACAGTAGAGCTGGTCTTCATACCACAGTAAGGTCATAACAGTAGAACTGGTCTTCATACCACAGTAAGGTTATAACAGTAGAACTGGTCTTCATACCACAGTAAGGTTATAACAGTAGAACTGGTCTTCATACCACAGTAAGGTCATAACAGTAGAGCTGGTCTTCATACCACAGTAAGGTCATAACAGTAGAACTGGTCTTCATATCACAGTAAGGTCATAACAGTAAGGTCATAACAGTAGAGCTGGTCTTCATACCACAGTAAGGTCATAACAGTAGAGCTGGTCTTCATACCACAGTAAGGTCATAAAGGTAGAGCTGGTCTTCATACCACAGTAAGGTCATAACAGTAGAACTGGTCTTCATACCACAGTAAGGTCATAACAGTAGAGCTGGTCTTCATACCACAGTAAGTTTATAACAGTAAGGTCATAACCATAGAGCTAGTATTCATACCACAGTAAGGTCATAACAGTAGAGCTGGTCTTCATACCACAGTAAGGTCATAACAGTAGTTCTGGTCTTCATACCACAGTAAGGTCATAACAGTAGAGCTGGTCTTCATACCACAGTAAGGTTATAACAGTAGAACTGGTCTTCATACCACAGTAAGGTCATAACAGTAGAACTGGTCTTCATACCACAGTAAGGTCATAACAGTAAGGTTATAACAGTAGAACTGGTCTTCATACCACAGTAAGGTCATAACAGTAAGGTTATAACAGTAGAACTGGTCTTCATACCACAGTAAGGTCATAACAGTAGAGCTGGTCTTCATATCACAGTAAGGTCATAACAGTAAGGTCATAACAGTAGAGCTGGTCTTCATACCACAGTAAGGTCATAACAGTAGAGCTGGTCTTCATACCACAGTAAGGTCATAACAGTAGAACTGGTCTTCATACCACAGTAAGGTCATAACAGTAGAGCTGGTCTTCATACCACAATAAGGTCATAACAGTAGAGCTGGTCTTCATACCACAGTAAGGTTATAACAGTAAGGTCATAACAGTAGAGCTGGTCTTCATAACACAGTAAGGTTATAACAGTAGAACTGGTCTTCATACCGCAGTAAGGTCATAACAGTAGAGCTGGTCTTCATACCACAGTAAGGTCATAACAGTAGAACTGGTATTCATATCACAGTAAGGTCATAACAGTAAGGTCATAACAGTAGAGCTGGTCTTCATACCACAGTAAGGTCATAACAGTAGAGCTGGTCTTCATACCACAGTAATGTCATAACAGTAGAACTGGTCTTCATACCACAGTAAGGTCATAACAGTAGAGCTGGTCTTCATACCACAGTAAGTTTATAACAGTAAGGTCATAACAGTAGAGCTAGTCTTCATACCACAGTAAGGTCATAACAGTAGAGCTGGTCTTCATACCACAGTAAGGTCATAACAGTAGAGCTGGTCTTCATACCACAGTAAGGTCATAACAGTAGAGCTGGTCTTCATACCACAGTAAGGTTATAACAGTAGAACTGGTCTTCATACCACAGTAAGGTCATAACAGTAGAGCTGGTCTTCATACCACAGTAAGGTCATAACAGTAGAGCTGGTCTTCATACCACAGTAAGGTTATAACAGTAAGATCATAACAGTAGAGCTGGTCTTCATACCACAGTAAGGTTATAACAGTAAGGTCATAACAGTAGAGCTGGTCTTCATACCACAGTAAGGTCATAACAGTAGAGCTGGTCTTCATACCACAGTAAGGTCATAACAGTAGAGCTGGTCTTCATACCACAGTAAGGTCATAACAGTAGAACTGGTCTTCATACCACAGTAAGGTTATAACAGTAGAACTGGTCTTCATACCACAGTAAGGTTATAACAGTAGAACTGGTCTTCATACCACAGTAAGGTCATAACAGTAGAGCTGGTCTTCATACCACAGTAAGGTCATAACAGTAGAACTGGTCTTCATATCACAGTAAGGTCATAACAGTAAGGTCATAACAGTAGAGCTGGTCTTCATACCACAGTAAGGTCATAACAGTAGAGCTGGTCTTCATACCACAGTAAGGTCATAAAGGTAGAGCTGGTCTTCATACCACAGTAAGGTCATAACAGTAGAACTGGTCTTCATACCACAGTAAGGTCATAACAGTAAGGTTATAACAGTAGAACTGGTCTTCATACCACAGTAAGGTCATAACAGTAAGGTTATAACAGTAGAACTGGTCTTCATACCACAGTAAGGTCATAACAGTAGAGCTGGTCTTCATATCACAGTAAGGTCATAACAGTAAGGTCATAACAGTAGAGCTGGTCTTCATACCACAGTAAGGTCATAACAGTAGAGCTGGTCTTCATACCACAGTAAGGTCATAACAGTAGAACTGGTCTTCATACCACAGTAAGGTCATAACAGTAGAGCTGGTCTTCATACCACAATAAGGTCATAACAGTAGAGCTGGTCTTCATACCACAGTAAGGTTATAACAGTAAGGTCATAACAGTAGAGCTGGTCTTCATAACACAGTAAGGTTATAACAGTAGAACTGGTCTTCATACCGCAGTAAGGTCATAACAGTAGAGCTGGTCTTCATACCACAGTAAGGTCATAACAGTAGAACTGGTATTCATATCACAGTAAGGTCATAACAGTAAGGTCATAACAGTAGAGCTGGTCTTCATACCACAGTAAGGTCATAACAGTAGAGCTGGTCTTCATACCACAGTAATGTCATAACAGTAGAACTGGTCTTCATACCACAGTAAGGTCATAACAGTAGAGCTGGTCTTCATACCACAGTAAGTTTATAACAGTAATGTCATAACAGTAGAGCTAGTCTTCATACCACAGTAAGGTCATAACAGTAGAGCTGGTCTTCATACCACAGTAAGGTCATAACAGTACAGCTGGTCTTCATACCACAGTAAGGTCATAACAGTAGAGCTGGTCTTCATACCACAGTAAGGTTATAACAGTAGATCTGGTCTTCATACCACAGTAAGGTCATAACAGTAGAGCTGGTCTTCATACCACAGTAAGGTCATAACAGTAGAGCTGGTCTTCATACCACAGTAAGGTTATAACAGTAAGATCATAACAGTAGAGCTGGTCTTCATACCACAGTAAGGTTATAACAGTAAGGTCATAACAGTAGAGCTGGTCTTCATACCACAGTAAGGTCATAACAGTAGAGCTGGTCTTCATACCACAGTAAGGTCATAACAGTAGAGCTGGTCTTCATACCACAGTAAGGTCATAACAGTAGAACTGGTCTTCATACCACAGTAAGGTTATAACAGTAGAACTGGTCTTCATACCACAGTAAGGTTATAACAGTAGAACTGGTCTTCATACCACAGTAAGGTCATAACAGTAGAGCTGGTCTTCATACCACAGTAAGGTCATAACAGTAGAACTGGTCTTCATATCACAGTAAGGTCATAACAGTAAGGTCATAACAGTAGAGCTGGTCTTCATACCACAGTAAGGTCATAACAGTAGAGCTGGTCTTCATACCACAGTAAGGTCATAAAGGTAGAGCTGGTCTTCATACCACAGTAAGGTCATAACAGTAGAACTGGTCTTCATACCACAGTAAGGTCATAACAGTAGAGCTGGTCTTCATACCACAGTAAGTTTATAACAGTAAGGTCATAACCAGTAGAGCTAGTCTTCATACCACAGTAAGGTCATAACAGTAGAGCTGGTCTTCATACCACAGTAAGGTCATAACAGTAGTTCTGGTCTTCATACCACAGTAAGGTCATAACAGTAGAGCTGGTCTTCATACCACAGTAAGGTTATAACAGTAGAACTGGTCTTCATACCACAGTAAGGTCATAACAGTAGAACTGGTCTTCATACCACAGTAAGGTCATAACAGTAAGGTTATAACAGTAGAACTGGTCTTCATACCACAGTAAGGTCATAACAGTAAGGTTATAACAGTAGAACTGGTC
Organism: Salmo salar; assembly: GCF_965601325.2. NCBI lineage: Eukaryota > Metazoa > Chordata > Actinopteri > Salmoniformes > Salmonidae > Salmo > Salmo salar. The sequence continues at coordinate 48,379,773 of NC_138301.1, read as the reverse complement.
TTCATACCACAGTAAGGTCATAACAGTAGAGCTGGTCTTCATATCACAGTAAGGTCATAACAGTAAGGTCATAACAGTAGAGCTGGTCTTCATACCACAGTAAGGTCATAACAGTAGAGCTGGTCTTCATACCACAGTAAGGTCATAACAGTAGAACTGGTCTTCATACCACAGTAAGGTCATAACAGTAGAGCTGGTCTTCATACCACAATAAGGTCATAACAGTAGAGCTGGTCTTCATACCACAGTAAGGTTATAACAGTAAGGTCATAACAGTAGAGCTGGTCTTCATAACACAGTAAGGTTATAACAGTAGAACTGGTCTTCATACCGCAGTAAGGTCATAACAGTAGAGCTGGTCTTCATACCACAGTAAGGTCATAACAGTAGAACTGGTATTCATATCACAGTAAGGTCATAACAGTAAGGTCATAACAGTAGAGCTGGTCTTCATACCACAGTAAGGTCATAACAGTAGAGCTGGTCTTCATACCACAGTAATGTCATAACAGTAGAACTGGTCTTCATACCACAGTAAGGTCATAACAGTAGAGCTGGTCTTCATACCACAGTAAGTTTATAACAGTAAGGTCATAACAGTAGAGCTAGTCTTCATACCACAGTAAGGTCATAACAGTAGAGCTGGTCTTCATACCACAGTAAGGTCATAACAGTACAGCTGGTCTTCATACCACAGTAAGGTCATAACAGTAGAGCTGGTCTTCATACCACAGTAAGGTTATAACAGTAGAACTGGTCTTCATACCACAGTAAGGTCATAACAGTAGAGCTGGTCTTCATACCACAGTAAGGTCATAACAGTAGAGCTGGTCTTCATACCACAGTAAGGTTATAACAGTAAGATCATAACAGTAGAGCTGGTCTTCATACCACAGTAAGGTTATAACAGTAAGGTCATAACAGTAGAGCTGGTCTTCATACCACAGTAAGGTCATAACAGTAGAGCTGGTCTTCATACCACAGTAAGGTCATAACAGTAGAGCTGGTCTTCATACCACAGTAAGGTCATAACAGTAGAACTGGTCTTCATACCACAGTAAGGTTATAACAGTAGAACTGGTCTTCATACCACAGTAAGGTTATAACAGTAGAACTGGTCTTCATACCACAGTAAGGTCATAACAGTAGAGCTGGTCTTCATACCACAGTAAGGTCATAACAGTAGAACTGGTCTTCATATCACAGTAAGGTCATAACAGTAAGGTCATAACAGTAGAGCTGGTCTTCATACCACAGTAAGGTCATAACAGTAGAGCTGGTCTTCATACCACAGTAAGGTCATAAAGGTAGAGCTGGTCTTCATACCACAGTAAGGTCATAACAGTAGAACTGGTCTTCATACCACAGTAAGGTCATAACAGTAGAGCTGGTCTTCATACCACAGTAAGTTTATAACAGTAAGGTCATAACAGTAGAGCTAGTCTTCATACCACAGTAAGGTCATAACAGTAGAGCTGGTCTTCATACCACAGTAAGGTCATAACAGTAGTTCTGGTCTTCATACCACAGTAAGGTCATAACAGTAGGGCTGGTCTTCATACCACAGTAAGGTTATAACAGTAGAACTGGTCTTCATACCACAGTAAGGTCATAACAGTAGAACTGGTCTTCATACCACAGTAAGGTCATAACAGTAAGGTTATAACAGTAGAACTGGTCTTCATACCACAGTAAGGTCATAACAGTAAGGTTATAACAGTAGAACTGGTCTTCATACCACAGTAAGGTCATAACAGTAGAGCTGGTCTTCATATCACAGTAAGGTCATAACAGTAAGGTCATAACAGTAGAGCTGGTCTTCATACCACAGTAAGGTCATAACAGTAGAGCTGGTCTTCATACCACAGTAAGGTCATAACAGTAGAACTGGTCTTCATACCACAGTAAGGTCATAACAGTAGAGCTGGTCTTCATACCACAATAAGGTCATAACAGTAGAGCTGGTCTTCATACCACAGTAAGGTTATAACAGTAAGGTCATAACAGTAGAGCTGGTCTTCATACCACAGTAAGGTTATAACAGTAGAACTGGTCTTCATACCGCAGTAAGGTCATAACAGTAGAGCTGGTCTTCATACCACAGTAAGGTCATAACAGTAGAACTGGTATTCATATCACAGTAAGGTCATAATAGTAAGGTCATAACAGTAGAGCTGGTCTTCATACCACAGTAAGGTCATAACAGTAGAGCTGGTCTTCATACCACAGTAATGTCATAACAGTAGAACTGGTCTTCATATCACAGTAAGGTCATAACAGTAGAGCTGGTCTTCATACCACAGTAAGTTTATAACAGTAAGGTCATAACAGTAGAGCTAGTCTTCATACCACAGTAAGGTCATAACAGTAGAGCTGGTCTTCATACCACAGTAAGGTCATAACAGTAGAGCTGGTCTTCATACCACAGTAAGGTCATAACAGTAGAGCTGGTCTTCATACCACAGTAAGGTTATAACAGTAGAACTGGTCTTCATACCACAGTAAGGTCATAACAGTAGAGCTGGTCTTCATACCACAGTAAGGTCATAACAGTAGAGCTGGTCTTCATACCACAGTAAGGTTATAACAGTAAGGTCATAACAGTAGAGCTGGTCTTCATACCACAGTAAGGTTATAACAGTAAGGTCATAACAGTAGAGATGGTCTTCATACCACAGTAAGGTCATAAAGGTAGAGCTGGTCTTCATACCACAGTAAGGTCATAACAGTAGAACTGGTCTTCATATCACAGTAAGGTCATAACAGTAGAGCTGGTCTTCATACCACAGTAAGTTTATAACAGTAAGGTCATAACAGTAGAGCTAGTCTTCATACCACAGTAAGGTCATAACAGTAGAGCTGGTCTTCATACCACAGTAAGGTCATAACAGTAGAGCTGGTCTTCATACCACAGTAAGGTCATAACAGTAGAGCTGGTCTTCATACCACAGTAAGGTTATAACAGTAGAACTGGTCTTCATACCACAGTAAGGTCATAACAGTAGAACTGGTCTTCATACCACAGTAAGGTCATAAGAGTAAGGTTATAACAGTAGAACTGGTCTTCATACCACAGTAAGGTTATAACAGTAAGGTCATTACATTAGAGCTGGTCTTCATACCACAGTAAGGTCATAACAGTAGAACTGGTCTTCATACCACAGTAAGGTCATAACAGTAGAACTGGTCTTCATACCACAGTAAGGTCATAACAGTAGAACTGGTCTTCATACCACAGTAAGGTCATAACAGTAGAGCTGGTCTTCATACCACAGTAAGGTTATAACAGTAAGGTCATAACAGTAGAGCTGGTCTTCATACCACAGTAAGGTTATAACAGTAAGGTCATAACAGTAGAGATGGTCTTCATACCACAGTAAGGTCATAAAGGTAGAGCTGGTCTTCATACCACAGTAAGGTCATAACAGTAGAACTGGTCTTCATATCACAGTAAGGTCATAACAGTAGAGCTGGTCTTCATACCACAGTAAGTTTATAACAGTAAGGTCATAACAGTAGAGCTAGTCTTCATACCACAGTAAGGTCATAACAGTAGAGCTGGTCTTCATACCACAGTAAGGTCATAACAGTAGAGCTGGTCTTCATACCACAGTAAGGTCATAACAGTAGAGCTGGTCTTCATACCACAGTAAGGTTATAACAGTAGAACTGGTCTTCATACCACAGTAAGGTCATAACAGTAGAACTGGTCTTCATACCACAGTAAGGTCATAAGAGTAAGGTTATAACAGTAGAACTGGTCTTCATACCACAGTAAGGTTATAACAGTAAGGTCATTACATTAGAGCTGGTCTTCATACCACAGTAAGGTCATAACAGTAGAACTGGTCTTCATACCACAGTACGGTCATAACAGTAGAACTGGTCTTCATACCACAGTAAGGTCATAACAGTAGAACTGGTCTTCATACCACAGTAAGGTCATAACAGTAGAGCTGGTCTTCATACCACAGTAAGGTCATAACAGTAGAGCTGGTCTTCATACCACAGTAAGGTCATAACAGTAGAACTGGTCTTCATACCACAGTAAGGTCATAACAGTAGAGCTGGTCTTCATACCACAATAAGGTCATAACAGTAGAGCTGGTCTTCATACCACAGTAAGGTTATAACAGTAAGGTCATAACAGTAGAGCTGGTCTTCCTACCACAGTAAAGTTATAACAGTAGAACTGGTCTTCATACCGCAGTAAGGTCATAACAGTAGAGCTGGTCTTCATACCACAGTAAGGTCATAACAGTAGAACTGGTATTCATATCACAGTAAGGTCATAACAGTAAGGTCATAACAGTAGAGCTGGTCTTCATACCACAGTAAGGTTATAACAGTAAGGTCATAACAGTAGAGCTGGTCTTCATACCACAGTAAGGTTATAACAGTAAGGTCATAACAGTAGAGCTGGTCTTCATACCACAGTAAGGTCATAAAGGTAGAGCTGGTCTTCATACCACAGTAAGGTCATAACAGTAGAACTGGTCTTCATATCACAGTAAGGTCATAACAGTAGAGCTGGTCTTCATACCACAGTAAGTTTATAACAGTAAGGTCATAACAGTAGAGCTAGTCTTCATACCACAGTAAGGTCATAACAGTAGAGCTGGTCTTCATACCACAGTAAGGTCATAACAGTAGAGCTGGTCTTCATACCACAGTAAGGTCATAACAGTAGAGCTGGTCTTCATACCACAGTAAGGTTATAACAGTAGAACTGGTCTTCATACCACAGTAAGGTCATAACAGTAGAACTGGTCTTCATACCACAGTAAGGTCATAAGAGTAAGGTTATAACAGTAGAACTGGTCTTCATACCACAGTAAGGTTATAACAGTAAGGTCATTACATTAGAGCTGGTCTTCATACCACAGTAAGGTCATAACAGTAGAACTGGTCTTCATACCACAGTAAGGTCATAACAGTAGAGCTGGTCTTCATACCACAGTAAGGTCATAACAGTAGAGCCGGTCTTCATACCACAGTAAGGTCATAACAGTAGAGCTGGTCTTCATACCACAGTAAGGTCATAACAGTAGAGCTGGTCTTCGTACCACAGTAAGGTCATAACAGTAGAGCTGGTCTTCATACCACAGTAAGGTCATAACAGTAGAACTGGTCTTCATACCACAGTAAGGTCATAACAGTAGAGCTGGTCTTCATACCACAGTAAGGTCATAACAGTAGAGCTGGTCTTCATACCACAGTAAGGTCATAACAGTAGAGCTGGTCTTCATACCACAGTAAGGTCATAACAGTAGAACTGGTCTTCATACCACAGTAAGGTCATAACAGTAGAACTGGTCTTCATACCACAGTAAGGTCATAACAGTAGAGCTGGTCTTCATACCACAGTAAGGTTATAACAGTAAGGTCATAACAGTAGAGCTGGTCTTCATACCACAGTAAGGTCATAACAGTAGAACTGGTCTTCATACCACAGTAAGGTCATAACAGTAGAGCTGGTCTTCATACCACAGTAAGGTCATAACAGTAGAGCTGGTCTTCATACCACAGTAAGGTCATAACAGTAGAGCTGGTCTTCATACCACAGTAAGGTCATAACAGTAGAGCTGGTCTTCATACCACAGTAAGGTCATAACAGTAGAGCTGGTCTTCATACCACAGTAAGGTCATAACAGTAGAACTGGTCTTCATACCACAGTAAGGTCATAACAGTAGAGCTGGTCTTAATACCACAGTAAGGTCATAACAGTAGAGCTGGTCTTCATACCACAGTAAGGTCATAACAGTAGAGCTGGTCTTCATACCACAATAAGGTCATAACAGTAGAACTGGTCTTCATACCACAGTAAGGTTATAACAGTAGAACTGGTATTCATACCACAGTAAGGTTATAACAGTAGAACTGGTCTTCATACCACATTAAGGTCATAACAGTAGAGCTGGTCTTCATACCACAGTAAGGTCAGAACAGTAGAACTGGTCTTCATATCACAGTAAGGTCATAACAGTAAGGTCATAACAGTAGAGCTGGTCTTCATACCACAGTAAGGTCATACCAGTAGAGCTGGTCTTCATACCACAGTAAGGTCATAAAGGTAGAGCTGGTCTTCATACCACAGTAAGGTCATAACAGTAGAACTGGTCTTCATACCACAGTAAGGTCATAACAGTAGAGCTGGTCTTCATACCACAGTAAGTTTATAACAGTAAGGTCATAACAGTAGAGCTAGTCTTCATACCACAGTAAGGTCATAACAGTAGAGCTGGTCTTCATACCACAGTAAGGTCATAACAGTAGAGCTGGTCTTCATACCACAGTAAGGTCATAACAGTAGAGCTGGTCTTCATACCACAGTAAGGTTATAACAGTAGAACTGGTCTTCATACCACAGTAAGGTCATAACAGTAGAACTGGTCTTCATACCACAGTAAGGTCATAACAGTAAGGTTATAACAGTAGAACTGTTCTTCATACCACAGTAAGGTCATAACAGTAAGGTTATAACAGTAGAACTGGTCTTCATACCACAGTAAGGTCATAACAGTAGAGCTGGTCTTCATACCACAGTAAGGTCATAACAGTAGAGCTGGTCTTCATACCACAGTAAGGTCATAACAGTAGAACTGGTCTTCATACCACAGTAAGGTCATAATAGTAGAACTGGTCTTCATACCACAGTAAGGTCATAACAGTAGAACTGGTCTTCATACCACAGTAAGGTCATAACAGTAAGGTCATAACAGTAGAGCTGGTCTTCATACCACAGTAAGGTTATAACAGTAAGGTCATAACATTAGAGCTGGTCTTCATACCACAGTAAGGTCATAACAGTAGAACTGGTCTTCATACCACAGTAAGGTCATAACAGTAGAGCCGGTCTTCATACCACAGTAAGGTCATAACATGTAGAGCTGGTCTTCATACCACAGTAAGGTCATAACAGTAGAGCTGGTCTTCGTACCACAGTAAGGTCATAACAGTAGAGCTGGTCTTCATACCACAGTAAGGTCATAACAGTAGAACTGGTCTTCATACCACAGTAAGGTCATAACAGTAAGGTCATAACAGTAGAGCTGGTCTTCATACCACAGTAAGGTTATAACAGTAAGGTCATAACAGTAGAGCTGGTCTTCATACCACAGTAAGGTCATAACAGTAGAACTGGTCTTCATACCACAGTAAGGTCATAACAGTAGAGCTGGTCTTCATACCACAGTAAGGTCATAACAGTAGAGCTGGTCTTCATACCACAGTAAGGTCATAACAGTAGAACTGGTCTTCATACCACAGTAAGGTCATAACAGTAGAGCTGGTCTTCATACCACAGTAAGTTTATAACAGTAAGGTCATAACAGTAGAGCTAGTCTTCATACCACAGTAAGGTCATGAACAGTAGAGACTGGTCTTCATACTCACAGTAAGGTCATAACAGTAGAGCTGGTCTTCATACCACAGTAAGGTCATAACAGTAGAGCTGGTCTTCATACCACAGTAAAGTTATAACAGTAGAACTGGTCTTCATACCGCAGTAAGGTAATAACAGTAGAGCTGGTCTTCATACCACAGTAAGGTCATAACAGTAGAACTGGTATTCATATCACAGTAAGGTCATAACAGTAAGGTCATAACAGTAGAGCTGGTCTTCATACCACAGTAAGGTCATAACAGTAGAGCTGGTCTTCATACCACAGTAATGTCATAACAGTAGAACTGGTCTTCATACCACAGTAAGGTCATAACAGTAGAGCTGGTCTTAATACCACAGTAAGGTCATAACAGTAGAGCTGGTCTTCATACCACAGTAAGGTCATAACAGTAGAGCTGGTCTTCATACCACAATAAGGTCATAACAGTAGAACTGGTCTTCATACCACAGTAAGGTTATAACAGTAGAACTGGTATTCATACCACAGTAAGGTTATAACAGTAGAACTGGTCTTCATACCACATTAAGGTCATAACAGTAGAGCTGGTCTTCATACCACAGTAAGGTCAGAACAGTAGAACTGGTCTTCATATCACAGTAAGGTCATAACAGTAAGGTCATAACAGTAGAGCTGGTCTTCATACCACAGTAAGGTCATACCAGTAGAGCTGGTCTTCATACCACAGTAAGGTCATAAAGGTAGAGCTGGTCTTCATACCACAGTAAGGTCATAACAGTAGAACTGGTCTTCATACCACAGTAAGGTCATAACAGTAGAGCTGGTCTTCATACCACAGTAAGTTTATAACAGTAAGGTCATAACAGTAGAGCTAGTCTTCATACCACAGTAAGGTCATAACAGTAGAGCTGGTCTTCATACCACAGTAAGGTCATAACAGTAGAGCTGGTCTTCATACCACAGTAAGGTCATAACAGTAGAGCTGGTCTTCATACCACAGTAAGGTTATAACAGTAGAACTGGTCTTCATACCACAGTAAGGTCATAACAGTAGAACTGGTCTTCATACCACAGTAAGGTCATAACAGTAAGGTTATAACAGTAGAACTGTTCTTCATACCACAGTAAGGTCATAACAGTAAGGTTATAACAGTAGAACTGGTCTTCATACCACAGTAAGGTCATAACAGTAGAGCTGGTCTTCATACCACAGTAAGGTCATAACAGTAGAGCTGGTCTTCATATCACAGTAAGGTCATAACAGTAAGGTCATAACAGTAGAGCTGGTCTTCATACCACAGTAAGGTCATACCAGTAGAGCTGGTCTTCATACCACAGTAAGGTCATAAAGGTAGAGCTGGTCTTCATACCACAGTAAGGTCATAACAGTAGAACTGGTCTTCATACCACAGTAAGGTCATAACAGTAGAGCTGGTCTTCATACCACAGTAAGTTTATAACAGTAAGGTCATAACAGTAGAGCTAGTCTTCATACCACAGTAAGGTCATAACAGTAGAGCTGGTCTTCATACCACAGTAAGGTCATAACAGTAGAGCTGGTCTTCATACCACAGTAAGGTCATAACAGTAGAGCTGGTCTTCATACCACAGTAAGGTTATAACAGTAGAACTGGTCTTCATACCACAGTAAGGTCATAACAGTAGAACTGGTCTTCATACCACAGTAAGGTCATAACAGTAAGGTTATAACAGTAGAACTGTTCTTCATACCACAGTAAGGTCATAACAGTAAGGTTATAACAGTAGAACTGGTCTTCATACCACAGTAAGGTCATAACAGTAGAGCTGGTCTTCATACCACAGTAAGGTCATAACAGTAGAGCTGGTCTTCATACCACAGTAAGGTCATAACAGTAGAACTGGTCTTCATACCACAGTAAGGTCATAATAGTAGAACTGGTCTTCATACCACAGTAAGGTCATAACAGTAGAACTGGTCTTCATACCACAGTAAGGTCATAACAGTAAGGTCATAACAGTAGAGCTGGTCTTCATACCACAGTAAGGTTATAACAGTAAGGTCATAACAGTAGAGCTGGTCTTCATACCACAGTAAGGTCATAACATTAGAGCTGGTCTTCATACCACAGTAAGGTCATAACAGTAGAACTGTTCTTCATACCACAGTAAGGTCATAACAGTAGAGCTGGTCTTCATACCACAGTAAGGTCATAAAAGTAGAGCTGGTCTTCATACCACAGTAATGTCATAACAGTAGAACTGGTCTTCATACCACAGTAAGGTCATAACAGTAGAGCTGGTCTTCATACCACAGTAAGTTTATAACAGTAAGGTCATAACAGTAGAGCTAGTCTTCATACCACAGTAAGGTCATAACAGTAGAGCTGGTCTTCATACCACAGTAAGGTCATAACAGTAGAGCTGGTCTTCATACCACAGTAAGGTCATAACAGTAGAGCTGGTCTTCATACCACAGTAAGGTTATAACAGTAGAACTGGTCTTCATACCACAGTAAGGTCATAACAGTAGAGCTGGTCTTCATACCACAGTAAGGTCATAACAGTAGAGCTGGTCTTCATACCACAGTAAGGTTATAACAGTAAGATCATAACAGTAGAGCTGGTCTTCATACCACAGTAAGGTTATAACAGTAAGGTCATAACAGTAGAGCTGGTCTTCATACCACAGTAAGGTCATAACAGTAGAGCTGGTCTTCATACCACAGTAAGGTCATAACAGTAGAGCTGGTCTTCATACCACAGTAAGGTCATAACAGTAGAACTGGTCTTCATACCACAGTAAGGTTATAACAGTAGAACTGGTCTTCATACCACAGTAAGGTTATAACAGTAGAACTGGTCTTCATACCACAGTAAGGTCATAACAGTAGAGCTGGTCTTCATACCACAGTAAGGTCATAACAGTAGAACTGGTCTTCATATCACAGTAAGGTCATAACAGTAAGGTCATAACAGTAGAGCTGGTCTTCATACCACAGTAAGGTCATAACAGTAGAGCTGGTCTTCATACCACAGTAAGGTCATAAAGGTAGAGCTGGTCTTCATACCACAGTAAGGTCATAACAGTAGAACTGGTCTTCATACCACAGTAAGGTCATAACAGTAGAGCTGGTCTTCATACCACAGTAAGGTCATAATAGTAGAACTGGTCTTCATACCACAGTAAGGTCATAACAGTAGAACTGGTCTTCATACCACAGTAAGGTCATAACAGTAAGGTCATAACAGTAGAGCTGGTCTTCATACCACAGTAAGGTTATAACAGTAAGGTCATAACATTAGAGCTGGTCTTCATACCACAGTAAGGTCATAACAGTAGAACTGGTCTTCATACCACAGTAAGGTCATAACAGTAGAGCCGGTCTTCATACCACAGTAAGGTCATAACATTAGAGCTGGTCTTCATAGCACAGTAAGGTCATAACAGTAGAGCTGGTCTTCGTACCACAGTAAGGTCATAACAGTAGAGCTGGTCTTCATACCACATTAAGGTCATAACAGTAGAACTGGTCTTCATACCACAGTAAGGTCATAACAGTAAGGTCATAACAGTAGAGCTGGTCTTCATACCACAGTAAGGTTATAACAGTAAGGTCATAACATTAGAGCTGGTCTTCATACCACAGTAAGGTCATAACAGTAGAACTGTTCTTCATACCACAGTAAGGTCATAACAGTAGAGCTGGTCTTCATACCACAGTAAGGTCATAACAGTAGAGCTGGTCTTCATACCACAGTAATGTCATAACAGTAGAACTGGTCTTCATACCACAGTAAGGTCATAACAGTAGAGCTGGTCTTCATACCACAGTAAGTTTATAACAGTAAGGTCATAACAGTAGAGCTAGTCTTCATACCACAGTAAGGTCATAACAGTAGAGCTGGTCTTCATACCACAGTAAGGTCATAACAGTAGAGCTGGTCTTCATACCACAGTAAAGTTATAACAGTAGAACTGGTCTTCATACCGCAGTAAGGTAATAACAGTAGAGCTGGTCTTCATACCACAGTAAGGTCATAACAGTAGAACTGGTATTCATATCACAGTAAGGTCATAACAGTAAGGTCATAACAGTAGAGCTGGTCTTCATACCACAGTAAGGTCATAACAGTAGAGCTGGTCTTCATACCACAGTAATGTCATAACAGTAGAACTGGTCTTCATACCACAGTAAGGTCATAACAGTAGAGCTGGTCTTAACCTCTTGGGGCTAGGTGGGACGCTAGCGTGCCACCTGTGGTGCACTCCATCAACAGCAGGTGCATTTCAAGAGCGGCAAATTTGAATCCAAATAAATGTCAAAATTCAAATTTTTCAAAAATACAACTATGTTACACCATTTGAAAGATAAACATCTCCTTAATCTAACCACGTTTTACGATTTCAAAAAGGTTTTACGGCGAAAGCATAAATTTAGAGTATGTTAGGACAGTACATTTACAAGAGTTGTGTGTAATGTTTTGTCAAGTCAAAGACAGGGTCACCAAAACCATAAAACCAGCTAAAATGATACACTAACCTTTTACAATCTCCATCAGATGACACTCCTAGGACATTATGTTAGACAATGCATGCATTTTTAGTTCTATCAAGTTCATATTTATATACAAAAACAGCGTTTTACTATGGCATTGATGTTGAGGAAATCGTTTCCCTCCAATAACCGGCAGTCAAGTCAGCGTCAGAAATTAAATAATTAAAATTAGAAAACCTTGTTAAAATATTATATTGTCATTTAAAGAATTATAGATTTACATCTTTTGAACGCAATCAACTTGCCAGATTTAAAAATAACCTTACTGGGAAATCACACTTTGCAATAATCTGAGCACTGTGCCCAGAAAAATACGCGTTGCGATACAGACTAGACGTCATGTTGGGGAGATCTAAAATCGAAAATACTATGTAAATAATCCATTACCTTTGATTCTCTTCATCAGATGTCACTTCCAGGTATCACAGGTCCATAACGAATGTAGTTTTGTTCAAAAAAGCTCATCATTTATGTCCAAAAATCTCCGTCTCGTTAGCACATGATGTAAGCCAGCCGGACTTCTCGTCATGAACGAGGGGAAAAAATATATTTCCGTTCGTTCAAACATGTCAAACGTTGTATAGCATAAATCATTAGGGCCTTTTTTAACCAGAACATGAATAATATTCAAGGTGGACGAATGCATAGCCTTTTATAACGTATTGGAACGAGGGTACCCAACATGAAGTAGCGCGCCAGGTGTCTAATGGGACATCACCGTTCCATGGCTCTTGTTCGGTCAGATCTCCCTCCAGAAGACTCAAAACACTTTGTAAAGGCTGGTGACATCTAGTGGAAGCAATAGGAAGTGCCAAAATATTCCTAAACCCCTGTGTCTTTCAATGGGATAGCTTTAAAGTCAATACAACACATCAGGTATCCACTTCCTGTCAGAAAATGTCTCAGGGTTTTGCCTGCCAAATGAGTTCTGTTATACTCACAGACACCATTCAAACAGTTTTGGAAACTTTAGAGTGTTTTCTATCCATATATAATAAGTATATGCATATTCTAGTTACTGGGTAGGATTAGTAACCAGATTAAATCGGGTACATTTTTTTTATCCAGACGTGCAAATGCTGCCCCCTAGACCCAACAGGTTAATACCACAGTAAGGTCATAACAGTAGAGCTGGTCTTCATACCACAGTAAGGTCATAACAGTAGAGCTGGTCTTCATACCACAATAAGGTCATAACAGTAGAACTGGTCTTCATACCACAGTAAGGTTATAACAGTAGAACTGGTATTCATACCACAGTAAGGTTATAACAGTAGAACTGGTCTTCATACCACATTAAGGTCATAACAGTAGAGCTGGTCTTCATACCACAGTAAGGTCAGAACAGTAGAACTGGTCTTCATATCACAGTAAGGTCATAACAGTAAGGTCATAACAGTAGAGCTGGTCTTCATACCACAGTAAGGTCATACCAGTAGAGCTGGTCTTCATACCACAGTAAGGTCATAAAGGTAGAGCTGGTCTTCATACCACAGTAAGGTCATAACAGTAGAACTGGTCTTCATACCACAGTAAGGTCATAACAGTAGAGCTGGTCTTCATACCACAGTAAGTTTATAACAGTAAGGTCATAACAGTAGAGCTAGTCTTCATACCACAGTAAGGTCATAACAGTAGAGCTGGTCTTCATACCACAGTAAGGTCATAACAGTAGAGCTGGTCTTCATACCACAGTAAGGTCATAACAGTAGAGCTGGTCTTCATACCACAGTAAGGTTATAACAGTAGAACTGGTCTTCATACCACAGTAAGGTCATAACAGTAGAACTGGTCTTCATACCACAGTAAGGTCATAACAGTAAGGTTATAACAGTAGAACTGTTCTTCATACCACAGTAAGGTCATAACAGTAAGGTTATAACAGTAGAACTGGTCTTCATACCACAGTAAGGTCATAACAGTAGAGCTGGTCTTCATACCACAGTAAGGTCATAACAGTAGAGCTGGTCTTCATATCACAGTAAGGTCATAACAGTAAGGTCATAACAGTAGAGCTGGTCTTCATACCACAGTAAGGTCATACCAGTAGAGCTGGTCTTCATACCACAGTAAGGTCATAAAGGTAGAGCTGGTCTTCATACCACAGTAAGGTCATAACAGTAGAACTGGTCTTCATACCACAGTAAGGTCATAACAGTAGAGCTGGTCTTCATACCACAGTAAGTTTATAACAGTAAGGTCATAACAGTAGAGCTAGTCTTCATACCACAGTAAGGTCATAACAGTAGAGCTGGTCTTCATACCACAGTAAGGTCAGAACAGTAGAGCTGGTCTTCATACCACAGTAAGGTCATAACAGTAGAGCTGGTCTTCATACCACAGTAAGGTTATAACAGTAGAACTGGTCTTCATACCACAGTAAGGTCATAACAGTAGAACTGGTCTTCATACCACAGTAAGGTCATAACAGTAAGGTTATAACAGTAGAACTGTTCTTCATACCACAGTAAGGTCATAACAGTAAGGTTATAACAGTAGAACTGGTCTTCATACCACAGTAAGGTCATAACAGTAGAGCTGGTCTTCATACCACAGTAAGGTCATAACAGTAGAGCTGGTCTTCATACCACAGTAAGGTCATAACAGTAGAACTGGTCTTCATACCACAGTAAGGTCATAATAGTAGAACTGGTCTTCATACCACAGTAAGGTCATAACAGTAGAACTGGTCTTCATACCACAGTAAGGTCATAACAGTAAGGTCATAACAGTAGAGCTGGTCTTCATACCACAGTAAGGTTATAACAGTAAGGTCATAACAGTAGAGCTGGTCTTCATACCACAGTAAGGTCATAACATTAGAGCTGGTCTTCATACCACAGTAAGGTCATAACAGTAGAACTGTTCTTCATACCACAGTAAGGTCATAACAGTAGAGCTGGTCTTCATACCACAGTAAGGTCATAAAAGTAGAGCTGGTCTTCATACCACAGTAATGTCATAACAGTAGAACTGGTCTTCATACCACAGTAAGGTCATAACAGTAGAGCTGGTCTTCATACCACAGTAAGTTTATAACAGTAAGGTCATAACAGTAGAGCTAGTCTTCATACCACAGTAAGGTCATAACAGTAGAGCTGGTCTTCATACCACAGTAAGGTCATAACAGTAGAGCTGGTCTTCATACCACAGTAAGGTCATAACAGTAGAGCTGGTCTTCATACCACAGTAAGGTTATAACAGTAGAACTGGTCTTCATACCACAGTAAGGTCATAACAGTAGAGCTGGTCTTCATACCACAGTAAGGTCATAACAGTAGAGCTGGTCTTCATACCACAGTAAGGTTATAACAGTAAGATCATAACAGTAGAGCTGGTCTTCATACCACAGTAAGGTTATAACAGTAAGGTCATAACAGTAGAGCTGGTCTTCATACCACAGTAAGGTCATAACAGTAGAGCTGGTCTTCATACCACAGTAAGGTCATAACAGTAGAGCTGGTCTTCATACCACAGTAAGGTCATAACAGTAGAACTGGTCTTCATACCACAGTAAGGTTATAACAGTAGAACTGGTCTTCATACCACAGTAAGGTTATAACAGTAGAACTGGTCTTCATACCACAGTAAGGTCATAACAGTAGAGCTGGTCTTCATACCACAGTAAGGTCATAACAGTAGAACTGGTCTTCATATCACAGTAAGGTCATAACAGTAAGGTCATAACAGTAGAGCTGGTCTTCATACCACAGTAAGGTCATAACAGT
Source organism: Salmo salar (assembly GCF_965601325.2). Lineage (NCBI taxonomy): Eukaryota > Metazoa > Chordata > Actinopteri > Salmoniformes > Salmonidae > Salmo > Salmo salar. The sequence continues at coordinate 48,364,142 of NC_138301.1, read as the reverse complement.
AGAGCTGGTCTTCATACCACAGTAAGGTCATAAAGGTAGAGCTGGTCTTCATACCACAGTAAGGTCATAACAGTAGAACTGGTCTTCATACCACAGTAAGGTCATAACAGTAGAGCTGGTCTTCATACCACAGTAAGTTTATAACAGTAAGGTCATAACAGTAGAGCTAGTCTTCATACCACAGTAAGGTCATAACAGTAGAGCTGGTCTTCATACCACAGTAAGGTCATAACAGTAGTTCTGGTCTTCATACCACAGTAAGGTCATAACAGTAGAGCTGGTCTTCATACCACAGTAAGGTTATAACAGTAGAACTGGTCTTCATACCACAGTAAGGTCATAACAGTAGAACTGGTCTTCATACCACAGTAAGGTCATAACAGTAAGGTTATAACAGTAGAACTGGTCTTCATACCACAGTAAGGTCATAACAGTAAGGTTATAACAGTAGAACTGGTCTTCATACCACAGTAAGGTCATAACAGTAGAGCTGGTCTTCATATCACAGTAAGGTCATAACAGTAAGGTCATAACAGTAGAGCTGGTCTTCATACCACAGTAAGGTCATAACAGTAGAGCTGGTGTTCATACCACAGTAAGGTCATAACAGTAGAACTGGTCTTCATACCACAGTAAGGTCATAACAGTAGAGCTGGTCTTCATACCACAATAAGGTCATAACAGTAGAGCTGGTCTTCATACCACAGTAAGGTTATAACAGTAAGGTCATAACAGTAGAGCTGGTCTTCATACCACAGTAAGGTTATAACAGTAGAACTGGTCTTCATACCGCAGTAAGGTCATAACAGTAGAGCTGGTCTTCATACCACAGTAAGGTCATAACAGTAGAACTGGTATTCATATCACAGTAAGGTCATAATAGTAAGGTCATAACAGTAGAGCTGGTCTTCATACCACAGTAAGGTCATAACAGTAGAGCTGGTCTTCATACCACAGTAATGTCATAACAGTAGAACTGGTCTTCATATCACAGTAAGGTCATAACAGTAGAGCTGGTCTTCATACCACAGTAAGGTCATAACAGTAGAGCTGGTCTTCATACCACAGTAAGGTCATAACAGTAGAGCTGGTCTTCATACCACAGTAAGGTCATAACAGTAGAGCTGGTCTTCATACCACAGTAAGGTCATAACAGTAGAGCTGGTCTTCATACCACAGTAAGGTTATAACAGTAGAACTGGTCTTCATACCACAGTAAGGTCATAACAGTAGAGCTGGTCTTCATACCACAGTAAGGTCATAACAGTAGAGCTAGTCTTCATACCACAGTAAGGTCATAACAGTAGAGCTGGTCTTCATACCACAGTAAGGTCATAACAGTAGAGCTGGTCTTCATACCACAGTAAGGTCATAACAGTAGAGCTGGTCTTCATACCACAGTAAGGTTATAACAGTAGAACTGGTCTTCATACCACAGTAAGGTCATAACAGTAGAGCTGGTCTTCATACCACAGTAAGATCATAACAGTAGAGCTGGTCTTCATACCACAGTAAGGTTATAACAGTAAGGTCATAACAGTAGAGCTGGTCTTCATACCACAGTAAGGTTATAACAGTAAGGTCATAACAGTAGAGCTGGTCTTCATACCACAGTAAGGTCATAACAGTAGAACTGGTCTTCATACCACAGTAAGGTCATAACAGTAGAGCCGGTCTTCATACCACAGTAAGGTCATAACATTAGAGCTGGTCTTCATAGCACAGTAAGGTCATAACAGTAGAGCTGGTCTTCGTACCACAGTAAGGTCATAACAGTAGAGCTGGTCTTCATACCACATTAAGGTCATAACAGTAGAACTGGTCTTCATACCACAGTAAGGTCATAACAGTAAGGTCATAACAGTAGAGCTGGTCTTCATACCACAGTAAGGTTATAACAGTAAGGTCATAACATTAGAGCTGGTCTTCATACCACAGTAAGGTCATAACAGTAGAACTGTTCTTCATACCACAGTAAGGTCATAACAGTAGAGCTGGTCTTCATACCACAGTAAGGTCATAAAAGTAGAGCTGGTCTTCATACCACAGTAATGTCATAACAGTAGAACTGGTCTTCATACCACAGTAAGGTCATAACAGTAGAGCTGGTCTTCATACCACAGTAAGTTTATAACAGTAAGGTCATAACAGTAGAGCTAGTCTTCATACCACAGTAAGGTCATAACAGTAGAGCTGGTCTTCATACCACAGTAAGGTCATAACAGTAGAGCTGGTCTTCATACCACAGTAAGGTCATAACAGTAGAGCTGGTCTTCATACCACAGTAAGGTTATAACAGTAGAACTGGTCTTCATACCACAGTAAGGTCATAACAGTAGAGCTGGTCTTCATACCACAGTAAGGTCATAACAGTAGAGCTGGTCTTCATACCACAGTAAGGTTATAACAGTAAGATCATAACAGTAGAGCTGGTCTTCATACCACAGTAAGGTTATAACAGTAAGGTCATAACAGTAGAGCTGGTCTTCATACCACAGTAAGGTCATAACAGTAGAGCTGGTCTTCATACCACAGTAAGGTCATAACAGTAGAGCTGGTCTTCATACCACAGTAAGGTCATAACAGTAGAACTGGTCTTCATACCACAGTAAGGTTATAACAGTAGAACTGGTCTTCATACCACAGTAAGGTTATAACAGTAGAACTGGTCTTCATACCACAGTAAGGTCATAACAGTAGAGCTGGTCTTCATACCACAGTAAGGTCATAACAGTAGAACTGGTCTTCATATCACAGTAAGGTCATAACAGTAAGGTCATAACAGTAGAGCTGGTCTTCATACCACAGTAAGGTCATAACAGTAGAGCTGGTCTTCATACCACAGTAAGGTCATAAAGGTAGAGCTGGTCTTCATACCACAGTAAGGTCATAACAGTAGAACTGGTCTTCATACCACAGTAAGGTCATAACAGTAGAGCTGGTCTTCATACCACAGTAAGTTTATAACAGTAAGGTCATAACAGTAGAGCTAGTCTTCATACCACAGTAAGGTCATAACAGTAGAGCTGGTCTTCATACCACAGTAAGGTCATAACAGTAGTTCTGGTCTTCATACCACAGTAAGGTCATAACAGTAGAGCTGGTCTTCATACCACAGTAAGGTTATAACAGTAGAACTGGTCTTCATACCACAGTAAGGTCATAACAGTAGAACTGGTCTTCATACCACAGTAAGGTCATAACAGTAAGGTTATAACAGTAGAACTGGTCTTCATACCACAGTAAGGTCATAACAGTAAGGTTATAACAGTAGAACTGGTCTTCATACCACAGTAAGGTCATAACAGTAGAGCTGGTCTTCATATCACAGTAAGGTCATAACAGTAAGGTCATAACAGTAGAGCTGGTCTTCATACCACAGTAAGGTCATAACAGTAGAGCTGGTCTTCATACCACAATAAGGTCATAACAGTAGAGCTGGTCTTCATACCACAATAAGGTCATAACAGTAGAGCTGGTCTTCATACCACAGTAAGGTTATAACAGTAAGGTCATAACAGTAGAGCTGGTCTTCATACCACAGTAAGGTTATAACAGTAGAACTGGTCTTCATACCGCAGTAAGGTCATAACAGTAGAGCTGGTCTTCATACCACAGTAAGGTCATAACAGTAGAACTGGTATTCATATCACAGTAAGGTCATAATAGTAAGGTCATAACAGTAGAGCTGGTCTTCATACCACAGTAAGGTCATAACAGTAGAGCTGGTCTTCATACCACAGTAATGTCATAACAGTAGAACTGGTCTTCATATCACAGTAAGGTCATAACAGTAGAGCTGGTCTTCATACCACAGTAAGGTCATAACAGTAGAGCTGGTCTTCATACCACAGTAAGGTCATAACAGTAGAGCTGGTCTTCATACCACAGTAAGGTCATAACAGTAGAGCTGGTCTTCATACCACAGTAAGGTCATAACAGTAGAGCTGGTCTTCATACCACAGTAAGGTTATAACAGTAGAACTGGTCTTCATACCACAGTAAGGTCATAACAGTAGAGCTGGTCTTCATACCACAGTAAGGTCATAACAGTAGAGCTAGTCTTCATACCACAGTAAGGTCATAACAGTAGAGCTGGTCTTCATACCACAGTAAGGTCATAACAGTAGAGCTGGTCTTCATACCACAGTAAGGTCATAACAGTAGAGCTGGTCTTCATACCACAGTAAGGTTATAACAGTAGAACTGGTCTTCATACCACAGTAAGGTCATAACAGTAGAGCTGGTCTTCATACCACAGTAAGGTCATAACAGTAGAGCTGGTCTTCATACCACAGTAAGGTTATAACAGTAAGGTCATAACAGTAGAGCTGGTCTTCATACCACAGTAAGGTTATAACAGTAAGGTCATAACAGTAGAGCTGGTCTTCATACCACAGTAAGGTCATAAAGGTAGAGCTGGTCTTCATACCACAGTAAGGTCATAACAGTAGAACTGGTCTTCATATCACAGTAAGGTCATAACAGTAGAGCTGGTCTTCATACCACAGTAAGTTTATAACAGTAAGGTCATAACAGTAGAGCTAGTCTTCATACCACAGTAAGGTCATAACAGTAGAGCTGGTCTTCATACCACAGTAAGGTCATAACAGTAGAGCTGGTCTTCATACCACAGTAAGGTCATAACAGTAGAGCTGGTCTTCATACCACAGTAAGGTTATAACAGTAGAACTGGTCTTCATACCACAGTAAGGTCATAACAGTAGAACTGGTCTTCATACCACAGTAAGGTCATAAGAGTAAGGTTATAACAGTAGAACTGGTCTTCATACCACAGTAAGGTTATAACAGTAAGGTCATTACATTAGAGCTGGTCTTCATACCACAGTAAGGTCATAACAGTAGAACTGGTCTTCATACCACAGTAAGGTCATAACAGTAGAGCTGGTCTTCATACCACAGTAAGGTCATAACAGTAGAGCCGGTCTTCATACCACAGTAAGGTCATAACAGTAGAGCTGGTCTTCATAGCACAGTAAGGTCATAACAGTAGAGCTGGTCTTCGTACCACAGTAAGGTCATAACAGTAGAGCTGGTCTTCATACCACAGTAAGGTCATAACAGTAGAACTGGTCTTCATACCACAGTAAGGTCATAACAGTAGAACTGGTCTTCATACCACAGTAAGGTCATAACAGTAGAGCTGGTCTTCATACCACAGTAAGGTTATAACAGTAAGGTCATAACAGTAGAGCTGGTCTTCATACCACAGTAAAGTTATAACAGTAGAACTGGTCTTCATACCGCAGTAAGGTCATAACAGTAGAGCTGGTCTTCATACCACAGTAAGGTCATAGCAGTAGAACTGGTATTCATATCACAGTAAGGTCATAACAGTAAGGTCATAACAGTAGAGCTGGTCTTCATACCACAGTAAGGTCATAACAGTAGAGCTGGTCTTCATACCACAGTAATGTCATAACAGTAGAGCTGGTCTTCATACCACAGTAAGGTCATAACAGTAGAGCTGGTCTTAATACCACAGTAAGGTCATAACAGTAGAGCTGGTCTTCATACCACAGTAAGGTCATAACAGTAGAGCTGGTCTTCATACCACAGTAAGGTCATAACAGTAGAACTGGTCTTCATACCACAGTAAGGTTATAACAGTAGAACTGGTATTCATACCACAGTAAGGTTATAACAGTAGAACTGGTCTTCATACCACATTAAGGTCATAACAGTAGAGCTGGTCTTCATACCACAGTAAGGTCAGAACAGTAGAACTGGTCTTCATATCACAGTAAGGTCATAACAGTAAGGTCATAAAGGTAGAGCTGGTCTTCATACCACAGTAAGGTCATAACAGTAGAGCTGGTCTTAATACCACAGTAAGGTCATAAAGGTAGAGCTGGTCTTCATACCACAGTAAGGTCATAACAGTAGAACTGGTCTTCATACCACAGTAAGGTCATAACAGTAGAGCTGGTCTTCATACCACAGTAAGTTTATAACAGTAAGGTCATAACAGTAGAGCTAGTCTTCATACCACAGTAAGGTCATAACAGTAGAGCTGGTCTTCATACCACAGTAAGGTCATAACAGTAGAGCTGGTCTTCATACCACAGTAAGGTCATAACAGTAGAGCTGGTCTTCATACCACAGTAAGGTTATAACAGTAGAACTGGTCTTCATACCACAGTAAGGTCATAACAGTAGAACTGGTCTTCATACCACAGTAAGGTCATAACAGTAAGGTTATAACAGTAGAACTGGTCTTCATACCACAGTAAGGTCATAACAGTAAGGTTATAACAGTAGAACTGGTCTTCATACCACAGTAAGGTCATAACAGTAGAGCTGGTCTTCATACCACAGTAAGGTCATAACAGTAGAGCTGGTCTTCATACCACAGTAAGGTCATAACAGTAGAACTGGTCTTCATACCACAGTAAGGTCATAATAGTAGAACTGGTCTTCATACCACAGTAAGGTCATAACAGTAGAACTGGTCTTCATACCACAGTAAGGTCATAACAGTAAGGTCATAACAGTAGAGCTGGTCTTCATACCACAGTAAGGTTATAACAGTAAGGTCATAACATTAGAGCTGGTCTTCATACCACAGTAAGGTCATAACAGTAGAACTGGTCTTCATACCACAGTAAGGTCATAACAGTAGAGCCGGTCTTCATACCACAGTAAGGTCATAACATTAGAGCTGGTCTTCATAGCACAGTAAGGTCATAACAGTAGAGCTGGTCTTCGTACCACAGTAAGGTCATAACAGTAGAGCTGGTCTTCATACCACAGTAAGGTCATAACAGTAGAACTGGTCTTCATACCACAGTAAGGTCATAACAGTAAGGTCATAACAGTAGAGCTGGTCTTCATACCACAGTAAGGTTATAACAGTAAGGTCATAACATTAGAGCTGGTCTTCATACCACAGTAAGGTCATAACAGTAGAACTGTTCTTCATACCACAGTAAGGTCATAACAGTAGAGCTGGTCTTCATACCACAGTAAGGTCATAACAGTAGAGCCGGTCTTCATACCACAGTAAGGTCATAACAGTAGAGCTGGTCTTCATAGCACAGTAAGGTCATAACAGTAGAGCTGGTCTTCGTACCACAGTAAGGTCATAACAGTAGAGCTGGTCTTCATACCACAGTAAGGTCATAACAGTAGAACTGGTCTTCATACCACAGTAAGGTCATAACAGTAGAACTGGTCTTCATACCACAGTAAGGTCATAACAGTAGAGCTGGTCTTCATACCACAGTAAGGTCATAACAGTAGAGCTGGTCTTCATACCACAGTAAGGTCATAACAGTAGAACTGGTCTTCATACCACAGTAAGGTCATAACAGTAGAGCTGGTCTTCATACCACAATAAGGTCATAACAGTAGAGCTGGTCTTCATACCACAGTAAGGTTATAACAGTAAGGTCATAACAGTAGAGCTGGTCTTAATACCACAGTAAGGTCATAACAGTAGAGCTGGTCTTCATACCACAGTAAGGTCATAACAGTAGAGCTGGTCTTCATACCACAGTAAGGTCATAACAGTAGAACTGGTCTTCATACCACAGTAAGGTTATAACAGTAGAACTGGTCTTCATACCACAGTAAGGTTATAACAGTAGAACTGGTCTTCATACCACATTAAGGTCATAACAGTAGAGCTGGTCTTCATACCACAGTAAGGTCAGAACAGTAGAACTGGTCTTCATATCACAGTAAGGTCATAACAGTAAGGTCATAACAGTAGAGCTGGTCTTCATACCACAGTAAGGTCATAACAGTAGAGCTGGTCTTCATACCACAGTAAGGTCATAAAGGTAGAGCTGGTCTTCATACCACAGTAAGGTCATAACAGTAGAACTGGTCTTCATACCACAGTAAGGTCATAACAGTAGAGCTGGTCTTCATACCACAGTAAGTTTATAACAGTAAGGTCATAACAGTAGAGCTAGTCTTCATACCACAGTAAGGTCATAACAGTAGAGCTGGTCTTCATACCACAGTAAGGTCATAACAGTAGAGCTGGTCTTCATACCACAGTAAGGTCATAACAGTAGAGCTGGTCTTCATACCACAGTAAGGTTATAACAGTATAACTGGTCTTCATACCACAGTAAGGTCATAACAGTAGAACTGGTCTTCATACCACAGTAAGGTCATAACAGTAAGGTTATAACAGTAGAACTGGTCTTCATACCACAGTAAGGTCATAACAGTAAGGTTATAACAGTAGAACTGGTCTTCATACCACAGTAAGGTCATAACAGTAGAGCTGGTCTTCATATCACAGTAAGGTCATAACAGTAAGGTCATAACAGTAGAGCTGGTCTTCATACCACAGTAAGGTCATAACAATAGAACTGGTCTTCATACCACAGTAAGGTCATAACAGTAGAGCTGGTCTTCATACCACAGTAAGGTCATAACAGTAGAGCTGGTCTTCATACCACAGTAAGGTCATAACAGTAGAGCTGGTCTTCATACCACAGTAAGGTCATAACAGTAGAGCTGGTCTTCATACCACAGTAAGGTCATAACAGTAGAGCTGGTCTTCATACCACAGTAAGGTCATAACAGTAGAACTGGTCTTCATACCACAGTAAGGTCATAATAGTAGAACTGGTCTTCATACCACAGTAAGTTCATAACAGTAGAACTGGTCTTCATACCACAGTAAGGTCATAACAGTAAGGTCATAACAGTAGAGCTGGTCTTCATACCACAGTAAGGTTATAACAGTAAGGTCATAACATTAGAGCTGGTCTTCATACCACAGTAAGGTCATAACAGTAGAACTGGTCTTCATACCACAGTAAGGTCATAACAGTAGAGCTGGTCTTCATACCACAGTAAGGTCATAACAGTAGAGCCGGTCTTCATACCACAGTAAGGTCATAACAGTAGAGCCGGTCTTCATAGCACAGTAAGGTCATAACAGTAGAGCTGGTCTTCGTACCACAGTAAGGTCATAACAGTAGAGCTGGTCTTCATACCACAGTAAGGTCATAACAGTAGAACTGGTCTTCATACCACAGTAAGGTCATAACAGTAAGGTCATAACAGTAGAGCTGGTCTTCATACCACAGTAAGGTTATAACAGTAAGGTCATAACATTAGAGCTGGTCTTCATACCACAGTAAGGTCATAACAGTAGAACTGGTCTTCATACCACAGTAAGGTCATAACAGTAGAGCCGGTCTTCATACCACAGTAAGGTCATAACAGTAGAGCTGGTCTTCATAGCACAGTAAGGTCATAACAGTAGAGCTGGTCTTCGTACCACAGTAAGGTCATAACAGTAGAGCTGGTCTTCATACCACAGTAAGGTCATAACTGTAGAACTGGTCTTCATACCACAGTAAGGTCATAACAGTAGAACTGGTCTTCATACCACAGTAAGGTCATAACAGTAGAGCTGGTCTTCATACCACAGTAAGGTCATAACAGTAGAGCTGGTCTTCATACCACAGTAAGGACATAACAGTAGAACTGGTCTTCATACCACAGTAAGGTCATAACAGTAGAGCTGGTCTTCATACCACAATAAGGTCATAACAGTAGAGCTGGTCTTCATACCACAGTAAGGTTATAACAGTAAGGTCATAACAGTAGAGCTGGTCTTCATACCACAGTAAAGTTATAACAGTAGAACTGGTCTTCATACCGCAGTAAGGTCATAACAGTAGAGCTGGTCTTCATACCACAGTAAGGTCATAACAGTAGAACTGGTATTTATATCACAGTAAGGTCATAACAGTAAGGTCATAACAGTAGAGCTGGTCTTCATACCACAGTAAGGTCATAACAGTAGAGCTGGTCTTCATACCACAGTAATGTCATAACAGTAGAACTGGTCTTCATACCACAGTGAGGTCATAACAGTAGAGCTGGTCTTCATACCACAGTAAGTTTATAACAGTAAGGTCATAACAGTAGAGCTAGTCTTCATACCACAGTAAGGTCATAACAGTAGAGCTGGTCTTCATACCACAGTAAGGTCATAACAGTAGAGCTGGTCTTCATACCACAGTAAGGTCATAACAGTAGAGCTGGTCTTCATACCACAGTAAGGTTATAACAGTAGAACTGGTCTTCATACCACAGTAAGGTCATAACAGTAGAGCTGGTCTTCATATCACAATAAGGTCATAACAGTAGAGCTGGTCTTCATACCACAGTAAAGTTATAACAGTAAGGTCATAACAGTAGAGCTGGTCTTCATACCACAGTAAGGTTATAACAGTAAGGTCATAACAGTAGAGCTGGTCTTCATACCACAGTAAGGTCATAACAGTAGAGCTGGTCTTCATACCACAGTAAGGTCATAACAGTAGAACTGGTCTTCATACCACAGTAAGGTCATAACAGTAGAGCTGGTCTTCATACCACAGTAAGGTCATAACAGTAAGGTTATAACAGTAGAACTGGTCTTCATACCACAGTAAGGTCATAACAGTAAGGTTATAACAGTAGAACTGGTCTTCATACCACAGTAAGGTCATAACAGTAAGGTTATAACAGTAGAACTGGTCTTCATACCACAGTAAGGTCATAACAGTAGAGCTGGTCTTCATATCACAGTAAGGTCATAACAGTAAGGTCATAACAGTAGAGCTGGTCTTCATACCACAGTAAGGTCATAACAGTAGAGCTGGTGTTCATACCACAGTAAGGTCATAACAGTAGAACTGGTCTTCATACCACAGTAAGGTCATAACAGTAGAGCTGGTCTTCATACCACAATAAGGTCATAACAGTAGAGCTGGTCTTCATACCACAGTAAGGTTATAACAGTAAGGTCATAACAGTAGAGCTGGTCTTCATACCACAGTAAGGTTATAACAGTAGAACTGGTCTTCATACCGCAGTAAGGTCATAACAGTAGAGCTGGTCTTCATACCACAGTAAGGTCATAACAGTAGAACTGGTATTCATATCACAGTAAGGTCATAATAGTAAGGTCATAACAGTAGAGCTGGTCTTCATACCACAGTAAGGTCATAACAGTAGAGCTGGTCTTCATACCACAGTAATGTCATAACAGTAGAACTGGTCTTCATATCACAGTAAGGTCATAACAGTAGAGCTGGTCTTCATACCACAGTAAGGTCATAACAGTAGAGCTGGTCTTTATACCACAGTAAGGTCATAACAGTAGAGCTGGTCTTCATACCACAGTAAGGTCATAACAGTAGAGCTGGTCTTCATACCACAGTAAGGTCATAACAGTAGAGCTGGTCTTCATACCACAGTAAGGTTATAACAGTAGAACTGGTCTTCATACCACAGTAAGGTCATAACAGTAGAGCTGGTCTTCATACCACAGTAAGGTCATAACAGTAGAGCTAGTCTTCATACCACAGTAAGGTCATAACAGTAGAGCTGGTCTTCATACCACAGTAAGGTCATAACAGTAGAGCTGGTCTTCATACCACAGTAAGGTCATAACAGTAGAGCTGGTCTTCATACCACAGTAAGGTTATAACAGTAGAACTGGTCTTCATACCACAGTAAGGTCATAACAGTAGAGCTGGTCTTCATACCACAGTAAGGTCATAACAGTAGAGCTGGTCTTCATACCACAGTAAGGTTATAACAGTAAGGTCATAACAGTAGAGCTGGTCTTCATACCACAGTAAGGTTATAACAGTAAGGTCATAACAGTAGAGCTGGTCTTCATACCACAGTAAGGTCATAAAGGTAGAGCTGGTCTTCATACCACAGTAAGGTCATAACAGTAGAACTGGTCTTCATATCACAGTAAGGTCATAACAGTAGAGCTGGTCTTCATACCACAGTAAGTTTATAACAGTAAGGTCATAACAGTAGTGCTAGTCTTCATACCACAGTAAGGTCATAACAGTAGAGCTGGTCTTCATACCACAGTAAGGTCATAACAGTAGAGCTGGTCTTCATACCACAGTAAGGTCATAACAGTAGAGCTGGTCTTCATACCACAGTAAGGTCATAACAGTAGAACTGGTCTTCATACCACAGTAAGGTCATAAGAGTAAGGTTATAACAGTAGAACTGGTCTTCATACCACAGTAAGGTTATAACAGTAAGGTCATTACATTAGAGCTGGTCTTCATACCACAGTAAGGTCATAACAGTAGAACTGGTCTTCATACCACAGTAAGGTCATAACAGTAGAGCTGGTCTTCATACCACAGTAAGGTCATAACAGTAGAGCCGGTCTTCATACCACAGTAAGGTCATAACAGTAGAGCTGGTCTTCATACCACAGTAAGGTCATAACAGTAGAGCTGGTCTTCGTACCACAGTAAGGTCATAACAGTAGAGCTGGTCTTCATACCACAGTAAGGTCATAACAGTAGAACTGGTCTTCATACCACAGTAAGGTCATAACAGTAGAACTGGTCTTCATACCACAGTAAGGTCATAACAGTAGAGCTGGTCTTCATACCACAGTAATGTCATAACAGTAGAACTGGTCTTCATACCACAGTAAGGTCATAACAGTAGAGCTGGTCTTAATACCACAGTAAGGTCATAACAGTAGAGCTGGTCTTCATACCACAGTAAGGTCATAACAGTAGAGCTGGTCTTCATACCACAGTAAGGTCATAACAGTAGAACTGGTCTTCATACCACAGTAAGGTTATAACAGTAGAACTGGTATTCATACCACAGTAAGGTTATAACAGTAGAACTGGTCTTCATACCACATTAAGGTCATAACAGTAGAGCTGGTCTTCATACCACAGTAAGGTCAGAACAGTAGAACTGGTCTTCATATCACAGTAAGGTCATAACAGTAAGGTCATAAAGGTAGAGCTGGTCTTCATACCACAGTAAGGTCATAACAGTAGAGCTGGTCTTAATACCACAGTAAGGTCATAAAGGTAGAGCTGGTCTTCATACCACAGTAAGGTCATAACAGTAGAACTGGTCTTCATACCACAGTAAGGTCATAACAGTAGAGCTGGTCTTCATACCACAGTAAGTTTATAACAGTAAGGTCATAACAGTAGAGCTAGTCTTCATACCACAGTAAGGTCATAACAGTAGAGCTGGTCTTCATACCACAGTAAGGTCATAACAGTAGAGCTGGTCTTCATACCACAGTAAGGTCATAACAGTAGAGCTGGTCTTCATACCACAGTAAGGTTATAACAGTAGAACTGGTCTTCATACCACAGTAAGGTCATAACAGTAGAACTGGTCTTCATACCACAGTAAGGTCATAACAGTAAGGTTATAACAGTAGAACTGGTCTTCATACCACAGTAAGGTCATAACAGTAAGGTTATAACAGTAGAACTGGTCTTCATACCACAGTAAGGTCATAACAGTAGAGCTGGTCTTCATACCACAGTAAGGTCATAACAGTAGAGCTGGTCTTCATACCACAGTAAGGTCATAACAGTAGAACTGGTCTTCATACCACAGTAAGGTCATAATAGTAGAACTGGTCTTCATACCACAGTAAGGTCATAACAGTAGAACTGGTCTTCATACCACAGTAAGGTCATAACAGTAAGGTCATAACAGTAGAGCTGGTCTTCATACCACAGTAAGGTTATAACAGTAAGGTCATAACATTAGAGCTGGTCTTCATACCACAGTAAGGTCATAACAGTAGAACTGGTCTTCATACCACAGTAAGGTCATAACAGTAGAGCCGGTCTTCATACCACAGTAAGGTCATAACATTAGAGCTGGTCTTCATAGCACAGTAAGGTCATAACAGTAGAGCTGGTCTTCGTACCACAGTAAGGTCATAACAGTAGAGCTGGTCTTCATACCACAGTAAGGTCATAACAGTAGAACTGGTCTTCATACCACAGTAAGGTCATAACAGTAAGGTCATAACAGTAGAGCTGGTCTTCATACCACAGTAAGGTTATAACAGTAAGGTCATAACATTAGAGCTGGTCTTCATACCACAGTAAGGTCATAACAGTAGAACTGTTCTTCATACCACAGTAAGGTCATATTAGTAGAGCTGGTCTTCATACCACAGTAAGGTCATAACAGTAGAGCCGGTCTTCATACCACAGTAAGGTCATAACAGTAGAGCTGGTCTTCATAGCACAGTAAGGTCATAACAGTAGAGCTGGTCTTCGTACCACAGTAAGGTCATAACAGTAGAGCTGGTCTTCATACCACAGTAAGGTCATAACAGTAGAACTGGTCTTCATACCACAGTAAGGTCATAACAGTAGAACTGGTCTTCATACCACAGTAAGGTCATAACAGTAGAGCTGGTCTTCATACCACAGTAAGGTCATAACAGTAGAGCTGGTCTTCATACCACAGTAAGGTCATAAAGGTAGAGCTGGTCTTCATACCACAGTAAGGTCATAACAGTAGAACTGGTCTTCATACCACAGTAAGGTCATAACAGTAGAGCTGGTCTTCATACCACAGTAAGTTTATAACAGTAAGGTCATAACAGTAGAGCTAGTCTTCATACCACAGTAAGGTCATAACAGTAGAGCTGGTCTTCATACCACAGTAAGGTCATAACAGTAGAGCTGGTCTTCATACCACAGTAAGGTCATAACAGTAGAGCTGGTCTTCATACCACAGTAAGGTTATAACAGTATAACTGGTCTTCATACCACAGTAAGGTCATAACAGTAGAACTGGTCTTCATACCACAGTAAGGTCATAACAGTAAGGTTATAACAGTAGAACTGGTCTTCATACCACAGTAAGGTCATAACAGTAAGGTTATAACAGTAGAACTGGTCTTCATACCACAGTAAGGTCATAACAGTAGAGCTGGTCTTCATATCACAGTAAGGTCATAACAGTAAGGTCATAACAGTAGAGCTGGTCTTCATACCACAGTAAGGTCATAACAATAGAACTGGTCTTCATACCACAGTAAGGTCATAACAGTAGAGCTGGTCTTCATACCACAGTAAGGTCATAACAGTAGAGCTGGTCTTCATACCACAGTAAGGTCATAACAGTAGAGCTGGTCTTCATACCACAGTAAGGTCATAACAGTAGAGCTGGTCTTCATACCACAGTAAGGTCATAACAGTAGAGCTGGTCTTCATACCACAGTAAGGTCATAACAGTAGAACTGGTCTTCATACCACAGTAAGGTCATAATAGTAGAACTGGTCTTCATACCACAGTAAGTTCATAACAGTAGAACTGGTCTTCATACCACAGTAAGGTCATAACAGTAAGGTCATAACAGTAGAGCTGGTCTTCATACCACAGTAAGGTTATAACAGTAAGGTCATAACATTAGAGCTGGTCTTCATACCACAGTAAGGTCATAACAGTAGAACTGGTCTTCATACCACAGTAAGGTCA
Organism: Salmo salar; assembly: GCF_965601325.2. Taxonomy (NCBI): domain Eukaryota; kingdom Metazoa; phylum Chordata; class Actinopteri; order Salmoniformes; family Salmonidae; genus Salmo; species Salmo salar. The sequence continues at coordinate 48,348,854 of NC_138301.1, read as the reverse complement.
TAACAGTAGAGCTGGTCTTCATACCACAGTAAGGTCATAACAGTAGAGCCGATCTTCATACCACAGTAAGGTCATAACAGTAGAGCCGGTCTTCATAGCACAGTAAGGTCATAACAGTAGAGCTGGTCTTCGTACCACAGTAAGGTCATAACAGTAGAGCTGGTCTTCATACCACAGTAAGGTCATAACAGTAGAACTGGTCTTCATACCACAGTAAGGTCATAACAGTAAGGTCATAACAGTAGAGCTGGTCTTCATACCACAGTAAGGTTATAACAGTAAGGTCATAACATTAGAGCTGGTCTTCATACCACAGTAAGGTCATAACAGTAGAGCCGGTCTTCATACCACAGTAAGGTCATAACAGTAGAGCTGGTCTTCATAGCACAGTAAGGTCATAACAGTAGAGCTGGTCTTCGTACCACAGTAAGGTCATAACAGTAGAGCTGGTCTTCATACCACAGTAAGGTCATAACTGTAGAACTGGTCTTCATACCACAGTAAGGTCATAACAGTAGAACTGGTCTTCATACCACAGTAAGGTCATAACAGTAGAGCTGGTCTTCATACCACAGTAAGGTCATAACAGTAGAGCTGGTCTTCATACCACAGTAAGGACATAACAGTAGAACTGGTCTTCATACCACAGTAAGGTCATAACAGTAGAGCTGGTCTTCATACCACAATAAGGTCATAACAGTAGAGCTGGTCTTCATACCACAGTAAGGTTATAACAGTAAGGTCATAACAGTAGAGCTGGTCTTCATACCACAGTAAAGTTATAACAGTAGAACTGGTCTTCATACCGCAGTAAGGTCATAACAGTAGAGCTGGTCTTCATACCACAGTAAGGTCATAACAGTAGAACTGGTATTCATATCACAGTAAGGTCATAACAGTAAGGTCATAACAGTAGAGCTGGTCTTCATACCACAGTAAGGTCATAACAGTAGAGCTGGTCTTCATACCACAGTAATGTCATAACAGTAGAACTGGTCTTTATACCACAGTGAGGTCATAACAGTAGAGCTGGTCTTCATACCACAGTAAGTTTATAACAGTAAGGTCATAACAGTAGAGCTAGTCTTCATACCACAGTAAGGTCATAACAGTAGAGCTGGTCTTCATACCACAGTAAGGTCATAACAGTAGAGCTGGTCTTCATACCACAGTAAGGTCATAACAGTAGAGCTGGTCTTCATACCACAGTAAGGTTATAACAGTAGAACTGGTCTTCATACCACAGTAGGTCATAACAGTAGAGCTGGTCTTCATATCACAGTAAGGTCATAACAGTAGAGCTGGTCTTCATACCACAGTAAAGTTATAACAGTAAGGTCATAACAGTAGAGCTGGTCTTCATACCACAGTAAGGTTATAACAGTAAGGTCATAACAGTAGAGCTGGTCTTCATACCACAGTAAGGTCATAACAGTAGAGCTGGTCTTCATACCACAGTAAGGTCATAACAGTAGAACTGGTCTTCATACCACAGTAAGGTCATAACAGTAGAGCTGGTCTTCATACCACAGTAAGGTCATAACAGTAGAGCCGGTCTTCATACCACAGTAAGGTCATAACAGTAGAGCTGGTCTTCATAGCACAGTAAGGTCATAACAGTAGAGCTGGTCTTCGTACCACAGTAAGGTCATAACAGTAGAGCTGGTCTTCATACCACAGTAAGGTCATAACTGTAGAACTGGTCTTCATACCACAGTAAGGTCATAACAGTAGAACTGGTCTTCATACCACAGTAAGGTCATAACAGTAGAGCTGGTCTTCATACCACAGTAAGGTCATAACAGTAGAGCTGGTCTTCATACCACAGTAAGGACATAACAGTAGAACTGGTCTTCATACCACAGTAAGGTCATAACAGTAGAGCTGGTCTTCATACCACAATAAGGTCATAACAGTAGAGCTGGTCTTCATACCACAGTAAGGTTATAACAGTAAGGTCATAACAGTAGAGCTGGTCTTCATACCACAGTAAAGTTATAACAGTAGAACTGGTCTTCATACCGCAGTAAGGTCATAACAGTAGAGCTGGTCTTCATACCACAGTAAGGTCATAACAGTAGAACTGGTATTCATATCACAGTAAGGTCATAACAGTAAGGTCATAACAGTAGAGCTGGTCTTCATACCACAGTAAGGTCATAACAGTAGAGCTGGTCTTCATACCACAGTAATGTCATAACAGTAGAACTGGTCTTCATACCACAGTGAGGTCATAACAGTAGAGCTGGTCTTCATACCACAGTAAATTTATAACAGTAAGGTCATAACAGTAGAGCTAGTCTTCATACCACAGTAAGGTCATAACAGTAGAGCTGGTCTTCATACCACAGTAAGGTCATAACAGTAGAGCTGGTCTTCATACCACAGTAAGGTCATAACAGTAGAGCTGGTCTTCATACCACAGTAAGGTTATAACAGTAGAACTGGTCTTCATACCACAGTAAGGTCATAACAGTAGAGCTGGTCTTCACATCACAGTAAGGTCATAACAGTAGAGCTGGTCTTCATACCACAGTAAAGTTATAACAGTAAGGTCATAACAGTAGAGCTGGTCTTCATACCACAGTAAGGTTATAACAGTAAGGTCATAACAGTAGAGCTGGTCTTCATACCACAGTAAGGTCATAACAGTAGAGCTGGTCTTCATACCACAGTAAGGTCATAACAGTAGAGCTGGTCTTCATACCACAGTAAGGTCATAACAGTAGAACTGGTCTTCATACCACAGTAAGGTTATAACAGTAGAACTGGTCTTCATACCACAGTAAGGTTATAACAGTAGAACTGGTCTTCATACCACAGTAAGGTCATAACAGTAGAGCTGGTCTTCATACCACAGTAAGGTCATAACAGTAGAACTGGTCTTCATATCACAGTAAGGTCATAACAGTAAGGTCATAACAGTAGAGCTGGTCTTCATACCACAGTAAGGTCATAACAGTAGAGCTGGTCTTCATACCACAGTAAGGTCATAAAGGTAGAGCTGGTCTTCATACCACAGTAAGGTCATAACAGTAGAACTGGTCTTCATACCACAGTAAGGTCATAACAGTAGAGCTGGTCTTCATACCACAGTAAGTTTATAACAGTAAGGTCATAACAGTAGAGCTAGTCTTCATACCACAGTAAGGTCATAACAGTAGAGCTGGTCTTCATACCACAGTAAGGTCATAACAGTAGAGCTGGTCTTCATACCACAGTAAGGTCATAACAGTAGAGCTGGTCTTCATACCACAGTAAGGTTATAACAGTAGAACTGGTCTTCATACCACAGTAAGGTCATAACAGTAGAACTGGTCTTCATACCACAGTAAGGTCATAACAGTAAGGTTATAACAGTAGAACTGGTCTTCATACCACAGTAAGGTCATAACAGTAAGGTTATAACAGTAGAACTGGTCTTCATACCACAGTAAGGTCATAACAGTAGAGCTGGTCTTCATACCACAGTAAGGTCATAACAGTAGAGCTGGTCTTCATACCACAGTAAAGTTATAACAGTAAGGTCATAACAGTAGAGCTGGTCTTCATACCACAGTAAGGTTATAACAGTAAGGTCATAACAGTAGAGCTGGTCTTCATACCACAGTAAGGTCATAACAGTAGAGCTGGTCTTCATACCACAGTAAGGTCATAACAGTAGAGCTGGTCTTCATACCACAGTAAGGTCATAACAGTAGAACTGGTCTTCATACCACAGTAAGGTTATAACAGTAGAACTGGTCTTCATACCACAGTAAGGTTATAACAGTAGAACTGGTCTTCATACCACAGTAAGGTCATAACAGTAGAGCTGGTCTTCATACCACAGTAAGGTCATAACAGTAGAACTGGTCTTCATATCACAGTAAGGTCATAACAGTAAGGTCATAACAGTAGAGCTGGTCTTCATACCACAGTAAGGTCATAACAGTAGAGCTGGTCTTCATACCACAGTAAGGTCATAAAGGTAGAGCTGGTCTTCATACCACAGTAAGGTCATAACAGTAGAACTGGTCTTCATACCACAGTAAGGTCATAACAGTAGAGCTGGTCTTCATACCACAGTAAGTTTATAACAGTAAGGTCATAACAGTAGAGCTAGTCTTCATACCACAGTAAGGTCATAACAGTAGAGCTGGTCTTCATACCACAGTAAGGTCATAACAGTAGAGCTGGTCTTCATACCACAGTAAGGTCATAACAGTAGAGCTGGTCTTCATACCACAGTAAGGTTATAACAGTAGAACTGGTCTTCATACCACAGTAAGGTCATAACAGTAGAACTGGTCTTCATACCACAGGAAGGTCATAACAGTAAGGTTATAACAGTAGAACTGGTCTTCATACCACAGTAAGGTCATAACAGTAAGGTTATAACAGTAGAACTGGTCTTCATACCACAGTAAGGTCATAACAGTAGAGCTGGTCTTCATACCACAGTAAGGTCATAACAGTAGAGCTGGTCTTCATACCACAGTAAGGTCATAACAGTAGAGCTGGTCTTCATACCACAGTAAGGTCATAACAGTAGAGCTGGTCTTCATACCACAGTAAGGTCATAACAGTAGAGCCGGTCTTCATACCACAGTAAGGTCATAACAGTAGAGCTGGTCTTCATAGCACAGTAAGGTCATAACAGTAGAGCTGGTCTTCGTACCACAGTAAGGTCATAACAGTAGAGCTGGTCTTCATACCACAGTAAGGTCATAACTGTAGAACTGGTCTTCATACCACAGTAAGGTCATAACAGTAGAACTGGTCTTCATACCACAGTAAGGTCATAACAGTAGAGCTGGTCTTCATACCACAGTAAGGTCATAACAGTAGAGCTGGTCTTCATACCACAGTAAGGACATAACAGTAGAACTGGTCTTCATACCACAGTAAGGTCATAACAGTAGAGCTGGTCTTCATACCACAATAAGGTCATAACAGTAGAGCTGGTCTTCATACCACAGTAAGGTTATAACAGTAAGGTCATAACAGTAGAGCTGGTCTTCATACCACAGTAAAGTTATAACAGTAGAACTGGTCTTCATACCGCAGTAAGGTCATAACAGTAGAGCTGGTCTTCATACCACAGTAAGGTCATAACAGTAGAACTGGTATTCATATCACAGTAAGGTCATAACAGTAAGGTCATAACAGTAGAGCTGGTCTTCATACCACAGTAAGGTCATAACAGTAGAGCTGGTCTTCATACCACAGTAATGTCATAACAGTAGAACTGGTCTTCATACCACAGTGAGGTCATAACAGTAGAGCTGGTCTTCATACCACAGTAAGTTTATAACAGTAAGGTCATAACAGTAGAGCTAGTCTTCATACCACAGTAAGGTCATAACAGTAGAGCTGGTCTTCATACCACAGTAAGGTCATAACAGTAGAGCTGGTCTTCATACCACAGTAAGGTCATAACAGTAGAGCTGGTCTTCATACCACAGTAAGGTTATAACAGTAGAACTGGTCTTCATACCACAGTAAGGTCATAACAGTAGAGCTGGTCTTCACATCACAGTAAGGTCATAACAGTAGAGCTGGTCTTCATACCACAGTAAAGTTATAACAGTAAGGTCATAACAGTAGAGCTGGTCTTCATACCACAGTAAGGTTATAACAGTAAGGTCATAACAGTAGAGCTGGTCTTCATACCACAGTAAGGTCATAACAGTAGAGCTGGTCTTCATACCACAGTAAGGTCATAACAGTAGAGCTGGTCTTCATACCACAGTAAGGTCATAACAGTAGAACTGGTCTTCATACCACAGTAAGGTTATAACAGTAGAACTGGTCTTCATACCACAGTAAGGTTATAACAGTAGAACTGGTCTTCATACCACAGTAAGGTCATAACAGTAGAGCTGGTCTTCATACCACAGTAAGGTCATAACAGTAGAACTGGTCTTCATATCACAGTAAGGTCATAACAGTAAGGTCATAACAGTAGAGCTGGTCTTCATACCACAGTAAGGTCATAACAGTAGAGCTGGTCTTCATACCACAGTAAGGTCATAAAGGTAGAGCTGGTCTTCATACCACAGTAAGGTCATAACAGTAGAACTGGTCTTCATACCACAGTAAGGTCATAACAGTAGAGCTGGTCTTCATACCACAGTAAGTTTATAACAGTAAGGTCATAACAGTAGAGCTAGTCTTCATACCACAGTAAGGTCATAACAGTAGAGCTGGTCTTCATACCACAGTAAGGTCATAACAGTAGAGCTGGTCTTCATACCACAGTAAGGTCATAACAGTAGAGCTGGTCTTCATACCACAGTAAGGTTATAACAGTAGAACTGGTCTTCATACCACAGTAAGGTCATAACAGTAGAACTGGTCTTCATACCACAGTAAGGTCATAACAGTAAGGTTATAACAGTAGAACTGGTCTTCATACCACAGTAAGGTCATAACAGTAAGGTTATAACAGTAGAACTGGTCTTCATACCACAGTAAGGTCATAACAGTAGAGCTGGTCTTCATACCACAGTAAGGTCATAACAGTAGAGCTGGTCTTCATACCACAGTAAAGTTATAACAGTAAGGTCATAACAGTAGAGCTGGTCTTCATACCACAGTAAGGTTATAACAGTAAGGTCATAACAGTAGAGCTGGTCTTCATACCACAGTAAGGTCATAACAGTAGAGCTGGTCTTCATACCACAGTAAGGTCATAACAGTAGAGCTGGTCTTCATACCACAGTAAGGTCATAACAGTAGAACTGGTCTTCATACCACAGTAAGGTTATAACAGTAGAACTGGTCTTCATACCACAGTAAGGTTATAACAGTAGAACTGGTCTTCATACCACAGTAAGGTCATAACAGTAGAGCTGGTCTTCATACCACAGTAAGGTCATAACAGTAGAACTGGTCTTCATATCACAGTAAGGTCATAACAGTAAGGTCATAACAGTAGAGCTGGTCTTCATACCACAGTAAGGTCATAACAGTAGAGCTGGTCTTCATACCACAGTAAGGTCATAAAGGTAGAGCTGGTCTTCATACCACAGTAAGGTCATAACAGTAGAACTGGTCTTCATACCACAGTAAGATCATAACAGTAGAGCTGGTCTTCATACCACAGTAAGTTTATAACAGTAAGGTCATAACAGTAGAGCTAGTCTTCATACCACAGTAAGGTCATAACAGTAGAGCTGGTCTTCATACCACAGTAAGGTCATAACAGTAGAGCTGGTCTTCATACCACAGTAAGGTCATAACAGTAGAGCTGGTCTTCATACCACAGTAAGGTTATAACAGTAGAACTGGTCTTCATACCACAGTAAGGTCATAACAGTAGAACTGGTCTTCATACCACAGGAAGGTCATAACAGTAAGGTTATAACAGTAGAACTGGTCTTCATACCACAGTAAGGTCATAACAGTAAGGTTATAACAGTAGAACTGGTCTTCATACCACAGTAAGGTCATAACAGTAGAGCTGGTCTTCATACCACAGTAAGGTCATAACAGTAGAACTGGTCTTCATACCACAGTAAGGTCATAACAGTAGAGCTGGTCTTCATACCACAGTAAGGTCATAACAGTAGAGCTGGTCTTCATACCACAGTAAGGTCATAACAGTAGAGCTGGTCTTCATACCACAGTAAGGTCATAACAGTAGAGCTGGTCTTCATACCACAGTAAGGTCATAACAGTAGAGCTGGTCTTCATACCACAGTAAGGTCATAACAGTAGAACTGGTCTTCATACCACAGTGAGGTCATAATAGTAGAACTGGTCTTCATACCACAGTAAGGTCATAACAGTAGAACTGGTCTTCATACCACAGTAAGGTCATAACAGTAAGGTCATAACAGTAGAGCTGGTCTTCATACCACAGTAAGGTTATAACAGTAAGGTCATAACATTAGAGCTGGTCTTCATACCACAGTAAGGTCATAACAGTAGAACTGGTCTTCATACCACAGTAAGGTTATAACAGTAGAGCTGGTCTTCATACCACAGTAAGGTCATAACAGTAGAACTGGTCTTCATACCACAGTAAGGTCATAACAGTAGAACTGGTCTTCATACCACAGTAAGGTCATAACAGTAGAGCTGGTCTTCATACCACAGTAAGTTTATAACAGTAAGGTCATAACAGTAGAGCTAGTCTTCATACCACAGTAAGGTCATAACAGTAGAGCTGGTCTTCATACCACAGTAAGGTCATAACAGTAGAGCTGGTCTTCATACCACAGTAAGGTCATAACAGTAGAGCTGGTCTTCATACCACAGTAAGGTTATAACAGTAGAACTGGTCTTCATACCACAGTAAGGTCATAACAGTAGAGCTGGTCTTCATACCACAGTAAGGTCATAACAGTAGAGCTGGTCTTCATACCACAGTAAGGTTATAACAGTAAGGTCATAACAGTAGAGCTGGTCTTCATACCACAGTAAGGTTATAACAGTAAGGTCATAACAGTAGAGCTGGTCTTCATACCACAGTAAGGTCATAACAGTAGAGCCGGTCTTCATACCACAGTAATGTCATAACAGTAGAGCTGGTCTTCATACCACAGTAAGGTCATAACAGTAGAGCTGGTCTTCATACCACAGTAAGGTCATAACAGTAGAACTGGTCTTCATACCACAGTAAGGTTATAACAGTAGAACTGGTATTCATACCACAGTAAGGTTATAACAGTAGAACTGGTCTTCATACCACATTAAGGTCATAACAGTAGAGCTGGTCTTCATACCACAGTAAGGTCAGAACAGTAGAACTGGTCTTCATATCACAGTAAGGTCATAACAGTAAGGTCATAACAGTAGAGCTGGTCTTCATACCACAGTAAGGTCATAACAGTAGAGCTGGTCTTCATACCACAGTAAGGTCATAAAGGTAGAGCTGGTCTTCATACCACAGTAAGGTCATAACAGTAGAACTGGTCTTCATACCACAGTAAGGTCATAACAGTAGAGCTGGTCTTCATACCACAGTAAGTTTATAACAGTAAGGTCATAACAGTAGAGCTAGTCTTCATACCACAGTAAGGTCATAACAGTAGAGCTGGTCTTCATACCACAGTAAGGTCATAACAGTAGAGCTGGTCTTCATACCACAGTAAGTTTATAACAGTAAGGTCATAACAGTAGAGCTGGTCTTCATACCACAGTAAGGTCATAACAGTAGAGCTGGTCTTCATACCACAGTAAGGTCATAACAGTAGAGCTGGTCTTCATACCACAGTAAGGTCATAACAGTAGAGCTGGTCTTCATACCACAGTAAGGTTATAACAGTAGAACTGGTCTTCATACCACAGTAAGGTCATAACAGTAGAGCTGGTCTTCATACCACAGTAAGGTCATAACAGTAGAGCCGGTCTTCATACCACAGTAATGTCATAACAGTAGAGCTGGTCTTCATACCACAGTAAGGTCATAACAGTAGAGCTGGTCTTCATACCACAGTAAGGTCATAACAGTAGAACTGGTCTTCATACCACAGTAAGGTTATAACAGTAGAACTGGTCTTCATACCACAGTAAGGTTATAACAGTAGAACTGGTCTTCATACCACAGTAAGGTCATAACATTAGAGCTGGTCTTCATACCACAGTAAGGTCATAACAGTAGAACTGGTCTTCATATCACAGTAAGGTCATAACAGTAAGGTCATAACAGTAGAGCTGGTCTTCATACCACAGTAAGGTCATAACAGTAGAGCTGGTCTTCATACCACAGTAAGGTCATAACAGTAGAGCTGGTCTTCATACCACAGTAAGGTCATAACAGTAGAACTGGTCTTCATACCACAGTAAGGTCATAACAGTAGAGCTGGTCTTCATACCACAGTAAGTTTATAACAGTAAGGTCATAACAGTAGAGCTAGTCTTCATACCACAGTAAGGTCATAACAGTAGAGCTGGTCTTCATACCACAGTAAGGTCATAACAGTAAGGTTATAACAGTAGAACTGGTCTTCATACCACAGTAAGGTCATAACAGTAAGGTTATAACAGTAGAACTGGTCTTCATACCACAGTAAGGTCATAACAGTAGAGCTGGTCTTCATACCACAGTAAGGTCATAACAGTAGAGCTGGTCTTCATACCACAGTAAGGTCATAACAGTAGAGCTGGTCTTCATACCACAGTAAGGTCATAACAGTAGAGCTGGTCTTCATACCACAGTAAGGTCATAACAGTAGAGCTGGTCTTCATACCACAGTAAGGTCATAACAGTAGAACTGGTCTTCATACCACAGTAAGGTCATAATAGTAGAACTGGTCTTCATACCACAGTAAGGTCATAACAGTAGAACTGGTCTTCATACCACAGTAAGGTCATAACAGTAAGGTCATAACAGTAGAGCTGGTCTTCATACCACAGTAAGGTTATAACAGTAAGGTCATAACATTAGAGCTGGTCTTCATACCACAGTAAGGTCATAACAGTAGAACTGGTCTTCATACCACAGTAAGGTTATAACAGTAGAGCTGGTCTTCATACCACAGTAAGGTCATAACAGTAGAACTGGTCTTCATACCACAGTAAGGTCATAACAGTAGAACTGGTCTTCATACCACAGTAAGGTCATAACAGTAGAGCTGGTCTTCATACCACAGTAAGTTTATAACAGTAAGGTCATAACAGTAGAGCTAGTCTTCATACCACAGTAAGGTCATAACAGTAGAGCTGGTCTTCATACCACAGTAAGGTCATAACAGTAGAGCTGGTCTTCATACCACAGTAAGGTCATAACAGTAGAGCTGGTCTTCATACCACAGTAAGGTTATAACAGTAGAACTGGTCTTCATACCACAGTAAGGTCATAACAGTAGAGCTGGTCTTCATACCACAGTAAGGTCATAACAGTAGAGCTGGTCTTCATACCACAGTAAGGTTATAACAGTAAGGTCATAACAGTAGAGCTGGTCTTCATACCACAGTAAGGTTATAACAGTAAGGTCATAACAGTAGAGCTGGTCTTCATACCACAGTAAGGTCATAACAGTAGAGCCGGTCTTCATACCACAGTAATGTCATAACAGTAGAGCTGGTCTTCATACCACAGTAAGGTCATAACAGTAGAGCTGGTCTTCATACCACAGTAAGGTCATAACAGTAGAACTGGTCTTCATACCACAGTAAGGTTATAACAGTAGAACTGGTCTTCATACCACAGTAAGGTTATAACAGTAGAACTGGTCTTCATACCACAGTAAGGTCATAACAGTAGAGCTGGTCTTCATACCACAGTAAGGTCATAACAGTAGAACTGGTCTTCATATCACAGTAAGGTCATAACAGTAAGGTCATAACAGTAGAGCTGGTCTTCATACCACAGTAAGGTCATAACAGTAGAGCTGGTCTTCATACCACAGTAAGGTCATAACAGTAGAGCTGGTCTTCATACCACAGTAAGGTCATAACAGTAGAACTGGTCTTCATACCACAGTAAGGTCATAACAGTAGAGCTGGTCTTCATACCACAGTAAGTTTATAACAGTAAGGTCATAACAGTAGAGCTAGTCTTCATACCACAGTAAGGTCATAACAGTAGAACTGGTCTTCATACCACAGTAAGGTCATAACAGTAAGGTTATAACAGTAGAACTGGTCTTCATACCACAGTAAGGTCATAACAGTAAGGTTATAACAGTAGAACTGGTCTTCATACCACAGTAAGGTTATAACAGTAGAGCTGGTCTTCATACCACAGTAAGGTCATAACAGTAGAGCTGGTCTTCATACCACAGTAAGGTCATAACAGTAGAACTGGTCTTCATACCACAGTAAGGTCATAACAGTAGAGCTGGTCTTCATACCACAGTAAGGTCATAACAGTAAGGTCATAACAGTAGAGCTGGTCTTCATACCACAGTAAGGTCATAACAGTAGAGCTGGTCTTCATACCACAGTAAGGTCATAACAGTAGAGCTGGTCTTCATACCACAGTAAGGTCATAACAGTAGAACTGGTCTTCATACCACAGTAAGGTCATAACAGTAGAGCTGGTCTTCATACCACAGTAAGGTCATAACAGTAGAACTGGTCTTCATACCACAGTAAGGTCATAACAGTAGAGCTGGTCTTCATACCACAGTAAGGTCATAACAGTAGAGCTGGTCTTCATACCACAGTAAGGTCATAACAGTAGAGCTGGTCTTCATACCACAGTAAGGTCATAACAGTAGAGCTGGTCTTCATACCACAGTAAGGTCATAACAGTAGAGCTGGTCTTCATACCACAGTAAGGTCATAACAGTAGAACTGGTCTTCATACCACAGTAAGGTCATAATAGTAGAACTGGTCTTCATACCACAGTAAGGTCATAACAGTAGAACTGGTCTTCATACCACAGTAAGGTCATAACAGTAAGGTCATAACAGTAGAGCTGGTCTTCATACCACAGTAAGGTTATAACAGTAAGGTCATAACATTAGAGCTGGTCTTCATACCACAGTAAGGTCATAACAGTAGAACTGGTCTTCATACCACAGTAAGGTTATAACAGTAGAGCTGGTCTTCATACCACAGTAAGGTCATAACAGTAGAACTGGTCTTCATACCACAGTAAGGTCATAACAGTAGAACTGGTCTTCATACCACAGTAAGGTCATAACAGTAGAGCTGGTCTTCATACCACAGTAAGTTTATAACAGTAAGGTCATAACAGTAGAGCTAGTCTTCATACCACAGTAAGGTCATAACAGTAGAGCTAGTCTTCATACCACAGTAAGGTCATAACAGTAGAGCTGGTCTTCATACCACAGAAGGTCATAACAGTAGAGCTGGTCTTCATACCACAGTAAGGTTATAACAGTAGAACTGGTCTTCATACCACATTAAGGTCATAACAGTAGAGCTGGTCTTCATACCACAGTAAGGTCATAACAGTAGAGCTGGTCTTCATACCACAGTAAGGTTATAACAGTAAGGTCATAACAGTAGAGCTGGTCTTCATACCACAGTAAGGTTATAACAGTAAGGTCATAACAGTAGAGCTGGTCTTCATACCACAGTAAGGTCATAACAGTAGAGCCGGTCTTCATACCACAGTAATGTCATAACAGTAGAGCTGGTCTTCATACCACAGTAAGGTCATATCAGTAGAGCTGGTCTTCATACCACAGTAAGGTCATAACAGTAGAACTGGTCTTCATACCACAGTAAGGTTATAACAGTAGAACTGGTCTTCATACCACAGTAAGGTTATAACAGTAGAACTGGTCTTCATACCACAGTAAGGTCATAACAGTAGAGCTGGTCTTCATACCACAGTAAGGTCATAACAGTAGAACTGGTCTTCATATCACAGTAAGGTCATAACAGTAAGGTCATAACAGTAGAGCTGGTCTTCATACCACAGTAAGGTCATAACAGTAGAGCTGGTCTTCATACCACAGTAAGGTCATAACAGTAGAGCTGGTCTTCATACCACAGTAAGGTCATAACAGTAGAACTGGTCTTCATACCACAGTAAGGTCATAACAGTAGAGCTGGTCTTCAAACCACAGTAAGTTTATAACAGTAAGGTCATAACAGTAGAGCTAGTCTTCATACCACAGTAAGGTCATAACAGTAGAGCTGGTCTTCATACCACAGTAAGGTCATAACAGTAGAGCTGGTCTTCATACCACAGTAAGGTTATAACAGTAGAACTGTTCTTCATACCACAGTAAGGTCATAACAGTAGAACTGGTCTTCATACCACAGTAAGGTCATAACAGTAAGGTTATAACAGTAGAACTGGTCTTCATACCACAGTAAGGTTATAACAGTAGAGCTGGTCTTCATACCACAGTAAGGTCATAACAGTAGAACTGGTCTTCATACCACAGTAAGGTCATAACAGTAGAACTGGTCTTCATACCACAGTAAGATCATAACAGTAGAGCTGGTCTTCATACCACAGTAAGTTTATAACAGTAAGGTCATAACAGTAGAGCTAGTCTTCATACCACAGTAAGGTCATAACAGTAGAGCTGGTCTTCATACCACAGTAAGGTCATAACAGTAGAGCTGGTCTTCATACCACAGTAAGGTCATAACAGTAGAGCTGGTCTTCATACCACAGTAAGGTTATAACAGTAGAACTGGTCTTCATACCACAGTAAGGTCATAACAGTAGAGCTGGTCTTCATACCACAGTAAGGTCATAACAGTAGAGCTGGACTTCATACCACAGTAAGGTTATAACAGTAAGGTCATAACAGTAGAGCTGGTCTTCATACCACAGTAAGGTTATAACAGTAAGGTCATAACAGTAGAGCTGGTCTTCATACCACAGTAAGGTCATAACAGTAGAGCCGGTCTTCATACCACAGTAATGTCATAACAGTAGAGCTGGTCTTCATACCACAGTAAGGTTATAACAGTAAGGTCATAACAGTAGAGCTGGTCTTCATACCACAGTAAGGTCATAACAGTAGAGCCGGTCTTCATACCACAGTAATGTCATAACAGTAGAACTGGTCTTCATACCACAGTAAGGTTATAACAGTAGAACTGGTCTTCATACCACAGTAAGGTTATAACAGTAGAACTGGTCTTCATACCACAGTAAGGTCATAACAGTAGAGCTGGTCTTCATACCACAGTAAGGTCATAACAGTAGAACTGGTCTTCATATCACAGTAAGGTCATAACAGTAAGGTCATAACAGTAGAGCTGGTCTTCATACCACAGTAAGGTCATAACAGTAGAGCTGGTCTTCATACCACAGTAAGGTCATAACAGTAGAGCTGGTCTTCATACCACAGTAAGGTCATAACAGTAGAACTGGTCTTCATACCACAGTAAGGTCATAACAGTAGAGCTGGTCTTCAAACCACAGTAAGTTTATAACAGTAAGGTCATAACAGTAGAGCTAGTCTTCATACCACAGTAAGGTCATAACAGTAGAGCTGGTCTTCATACCACAGTAAGGTCATAACAGTAGAGCTGGTCTTCATACCACAGTAAGGTTATAACAGTAGAACTGGTCTTCATACCACAGTAAGGTCATAACAGTAGAACTGGTCTTCATACCACAGTAAGGTCATAACAGTAAGGTCATAACAGTAGAGCTGGTCTTCATACCACAGTAAGGTCATAACAGTAGAGCTGGACTTCATACCACAGTAAGGTTATAACAGTAAGGTCATAACAGTAGAGCTGGTCTTCATACCACAGTAAGGTTATAACAGTAAGGTCATAACAGTAGAGCTGGTCTTCATACCACAGTAAGGTCATAACAGTAGAGCCGGTCTTCATACCACAGTAATGTCATAACAGTAGAGCTGGTCTTCATACCACAGTAAGGTTATAACAGTAAGGTCATAACAGTAGAGCTGGTCTTCATACCACAGTAAGGTCATAACAGTAGAGCCGGTCTTCATACCACAGTAATGTCATAACAGTAGAACTGGTCTTCATACCACAGTAAGGTTATAACAGTAGAACTGGTCTTCATACCACAGTAAGGTTATAACAGTAGAACTGGTCTTCATACCACAGTAAGGTCATAACAGTAGAGCTGGTCTTCATACCACAGTAAGGTCATAACAGTAGAACTGGTCTTCATATCACAGTAAGGTCATAACAGTAAGGTCATAACAGTAGAGCTGGTCTTCATACCACAGTAAGGTCATAACAGTAGAGCTGGTCTTCATACCACAGTAAGGTCATAACAGTAGAGCTGGTCTTCATACCACAGTAAGGTCATAACAGTAGAACTGGTCTTCATACCACAGTAAGGTCATAACAGTAGAGCTGGTCTTCAAACCACAGTAAGTTTATAACAGTAAGGTCATAACAGTAGAGCTAGTCTTCAAACCACAGTAAGGTCATAACAGTAGAGCTGGTCTTCATACCACAGTAAGGTCATAACAGTAGAGCTGGTCTTCATACCACAGTAAGGTTATAACAGTAGAACTGGTCTTCATACCACAGTAAGGTCATAACAGTAGAACTGGTCTTCATACCACAGTAAGGTCATAACAGTAAGGTTATAACAGTAGAACTGGTCTTCATACCACAGTAAGGTTATAACAGTAGAGCTGGTCTTCATACCACAGTAAGGTCATAACAGTAGAACTGGTCTTCATACCACAGTAAGGTCATAACAGTAGAACTGGTCTTCATACCACAGTAAGATCATAACAGTAGAGCTGGTCTTCATACCACAGTAAGTTTATAACAGTAAGGTCATAACAGTAGAGCTAGTCTTCATACCACAGTAAGGTCATAACAGTAGAGCTGGTCTTCATACCACAGTAAGGTCATAACAGTAGAGCTGGTCTTCATACCACAGTAAGGTCATAACAGTAGAGCTGGTCTTCATACCACAGTAAGGTCATAACAGTAGAGCTGGTCTTCATACCACAGTAAGGTTATAACAGTAGAACTGGTCTTCATACCACAGTAAGGTCATAACAGTAGAACTGGTCTTCATACCACAGTAAGGTCATAACAGTAAGGTTATAACAGTAGAACTGGTCTTCATACCACAGTAAGGTCATAACAGTAAGGTTATAACAGTAGAACTGGTCTTCATACCACAGTAAGGTCATAACAGTAGAGCTAGTCTTCATACCACAGTAAGGTCATAACAGTAGAGCTGGTCTTCATACCACAGTAAGGTCATAACAGTAGAGCTGGTCTTCATACCACAGTAAGGTCATAACAGTAGAGCTGGTCTTCATACCACAGTAAGGTTATAACAGTAGAACTGGTCTTCATATCACAGTAAGGTCATAACAGTAAGGTCATAACAGTAGAGCTGGTCTTCATACCACAGTAAGGTCATAACAGTAGAGCTGGTCTTCATACCACAGTAAGGTCATAACATTAGAGCTGGTCTTCATACCACAGTAAGGTCATAACAGTAGAACTGGTCTTCATACCACAGTAAGGTCATAACAGTAGAGCTGGTCTTCAAACCACAGTAAGTTTATAACAGTAAGGTCATAACAGTAGAGCTAGTCTTCATACCACAGTAAGGTCATAACAGTAGAGCTGGTCTTCATACCACAGTAAGATCATAACAGTAGAGCTGGTCTTCATACCACAGTAAGGTTATAACAGTAGAACTGGTCTTCATACCACAGTAAGGTCATAACAGTAGAACTGGTCTTCATACCACAGTAAGGTCATAACAGTAAGGTTATAACAGTAGAACTGGTCTTCATACCACAGTAAGGTTATAACAGTAGAGCTGGTCTTCATACCACAGTAAGGTCATAACAGTAGAACTGGTCTTCATACCACAGTAAGGTCATAACAGTAGAACTGGTCTTCATACCACAGTAAGGTCATAACAGTAGAGCTGGTCTTCATACCACAGTAAGTTTATAACAGTAAGGTCATAACAGTAGAGCTAGTCTTCATACCACAGTAAGGTCATAACAGTAGAGCTGGTCTTCATACCACAGTA
This sequence comes from Salmo salar, assembly GCF_965601325.2. Taxonomy (NCBI): domain Eukaryota; kingdom Metazoa; phylum Chordata; class Actinopteri; order Salmoniformes; family Salmonidae; genus Salmo; species Salmo salar. The sequence goes on along the minus strand of NC_138301.1, from coordinate 48,331,475 downwards.
AGGTCATAACACTAGAGCTGGTATTCATACCACAGTAAGGTCATAACAGTAGAGCTGGTCTTCATACCACAGTAAGGTTATAACAGTAGAACTGGTCTTCATACCACAGTAAGGTCATAACAGTAGAGCTGGTCTTCATACCACAGTAAGGTCATAACAGTAGAGCTGGACTTCATACCACAGTAAGGTTATAACAGTAAGGTCATAACAGTAGAGCTGGTCTTCATACCACAGTAAGGTTATAACAGTAAGGTCATAACAGTAGAGCTGGTCTTCATACCACAGTAAGGTCATAACAGTAGAGCCGGTCTTCATACCACAGTAATGTCATAACAGTAGAGCTGGTCTTCATACCACAGTAAGGTCATAACAGTAGAGCTGGTCTTCATACCACAGTAAGGTTATAACAGTAGAACTGGTCTTCATACCACAGTTAGGTTATAACAGTAGAACTGGTCTTCATACCACAGTAAGGTCATAACAGTAGAGCTGGTCTTCATACCACAGTAAGGTCATAACAGTAGAACTGGTCTTCATATCACAGTAAGGTCATAACAGTAAGGTCATAACAGTAGAGCTGGTCTTCATACCACAGTAATGTCATAACAGTAGAGCTGGTCTTCATACCACAGTAAGGTCATAACAGTAGAGCTGGTCTTCATACCACAGTAAGGTCATAACAGTAGAACTGGTCTTCATACCACAGTAAGGTCATAACAGTAGAGCTGGTCTTCAAACCACAGAAAGTTTATAACAGTACGGTCATAACAGTAGAGCTAGTCTTCATACCACAGTAAGGTCATAACAGTAGAGCTGGTCTTCATACCACAGTAAGGTCATAACAGTAGAGCTGGTCTTCATACCACAGTAAGGTTATAACAGTAGAACTGGTCTTCATACCACAGTAAGGTCATAACAGTAGAACTGGTCTTCATACCACAGTAAGGTCATAACAGTAAGGTTATAACAGTAGAACTGGTCTTCATACCACAGTAAGGTCATAACAGTAAGGTTATAACAGTAGAACTGGTCTTCATACCACAGTAAGGTCATAACAGTAGAGCTAGTCTTCATACCACAGTAAGGTCATAACAGTAGAGCTGGTCTTCATACCACAGTAAGGTCATAACAGTAGAGCTGGTCTTCATACCACAGTAAGGTCATAACAGTAGAGCTGGTCTTCATACCACAGTAAGGTTATAACAGTAGAACTGGTCTTCATACCACAGTAAGGTCATAACAGTAGAGCTGGTCTTCATACCACAGTAAGGTCATAACAGTAGAGCTGGTCTTCATACCACAGTAAGGTTATAACAGTAAGGTCATAACAGTAGAGCTGGTCTTCATACCACAGTAAGGTTATAACAGTAAGGTCATAACAGTAGAGCTGGTCTTCATACCACAGTAAGGTCATAACAGTAGAGCCGGCCTTCATACCACAGTAATGTCATAACAGTAGAGCTGGTCTTCATACCACAGTAAGGTCATAACAGTAGAGCTGGTCTTCATACCACAGTAAGGTCATAACAGTAGAACTGGTCTTCATACCACAGTAAGGTTATAACAGTAGAACTGGTCTTCATACCACAGTAAGGTTATAACAGTAGAACTGGTCTTCATACCACAGTAAGGTCATAACAGTAGAGCTGGTCTTCATACCACAGTAAGGTCATAACAGTAGAACTGGTCTTCATATCACAGTAAGGTCATAACAGTAAGGTCATAACAGTAGAGCTGGTCTTCATACCACAGTAAGGTCATAACAGTAGAGCTGGTCTTCATACCACAGTAAGGTCATAACAGTAGAGCTGGTCTTCATACCACAGTAAGGTCATAACAGTAGAACTGGTCTTCATACCACAGTAAGGTCATAACAGTAGAGCTGGTCTTCAAACCACAGTAAGTTTATAACAGTAAGGTCATAACAGTAGAGCTAGTCTTCATACCACAGTAAGGTCATAACAGTAGAGCTGGTCTTCATACCACAGTAAGGTCATAACAGTAGAGCTGGTCTTCATACCACAGTAAGGTCATAACAGTAGAGCTGGTCTTCATACCACAGTAAGGTTATAACAGTAGAACTGGTCTTCATACCACAGTAAGGTCATAACAGTAGAGCTGGTCTTCATACCACAGTAAGGTCATAACAGTAGAGCTGGACTTCATACCACAGTAAGGTTATAACAGTAAGGTCATAACAGTAGAGCTGGTCTTCATACCACAGTAAGGTTATAACAGTAAGGTCATAACAGTAGAGCTGGTCTTCATACCACAGTAAGGTCATAACAGTAGAGCCGGTCTTCATACCACAGTAATGTCATAACAGTAGAGCTGGTCTTCATACCACAGTAAGGTCATAACAGTAGAGCTGGTCTTCATACCACAGTAAGGTCATAACAGTAGAACTGGTCTTCATAACACAGTAAGGTTATAACAGTAGAACTGGTCTTCATACCACAGTTAGGTTATAACAGTAGAACTGGTCTTCATACCACAGTAAGGTCATAACAGTAGAGCTGGTCTTCATACCACAGTAAGGTCATAACAGTAGAACTGGTCTTCATATCACAGTAAGGTCATAACAGTAAGGTCATAACAGTAGAGCTGGTCTTCATACCACAGTAATGTCATAACAGTAGAGCTGGTCTTCATACCACAGTAAGGTCATAACAGTAGAGCTGGTCTTCATACCACAGTAAGGTCATAACAGTAGAACTGGTCTTCATACCACAGTAAGGTCATAACAGTAGAGCTGGTCTTCAAACCACAGAAAGTTTATAACAGTAAGGTCATAACAGTAGAGCTAGTCTTCATACCACAGTAAGGTCATAACAGTAGAGCTGGTCTTCATACCACAGTAAGGTCATAACAGTAGAGCTGGTCTTCATACCACAGTAAGGTTATAACAGTAGAACTGGTCTTCATACCACAGTAAGGTCATAACAGTAGAACTGGTCTTCATACCACAGTAAGGTCATAACAGTAAGGTTATAACAGTAGAACTGGTCTTCATACCAAAGTAAGGTCATAACAGTAAGGTTATAACAGTAGAACTGGTCTTCATACCACAGTAAGGTCATAACAGTAGAGCTAGTCTTCATACCACAGTAAGGTCATAACAGTAGAGCTGGTCTTCATACCACAGTAAGGTCATAACAGTAGAGCTGGTCTTCATACCACAGTAAGGTTCATAACAGTAGAAGCTGGTCTTCATATCACAGTAAGGTCATAACAGTACGGTCATAACAGTAGAGCTGGTCTTCATACCACAGTAAGGTCATAACAGTAGAGCTGGTCTTCATACCACAGTAAGGTCATAACAGTAGAGCTGGTCTTCATACCACAGTAAGGTCATAACAGTAGAACTGGTCTTCATACCACAGTAAGGTCATAACAGTAGAGCTGGTCTTCAAACCACAGTAAGTTTATAACAGTAAGGTCATAACAGTAGAGCTAGTCTTCATACCACAGTAAGGTCATAACAGTAGAGCTGGTCTTCATACCACAGTAAGGTCATAACAGTAGAGCTGGTCTTCATACCACAGTAAGGTTATAACAGTAGAACTGGTCTTCATACCACAGTAAGGTCATAACAGTAGAACTGGTCTTCATACCACAGTAAGGTCATAACAGTAGAGCTAGTCTTCATACCACAGTAAGGTCATAACAGTAGAGCTGGTCTTCATACCACAGTAAGGTCATAACAGTAGAGCTGGTCTTCATACCACATTAAGGTCATAACAGTAGAGCTGGTCTTCATACCACAGTAAGGTCATAACAGTAGAGCTGGTCTTCATACCACAGTAAGGTCATAACAGTAGAACTGGTCTTCATACCACAGTAAGGTCATAACAGTAGAGCTGGTCTTCAAACCACAGTAAGTTTATAACAGTAAGGTCATAACAGTAGAGCTAGTCTTCATACCACAGTAAGGTCATAAAAGTAGAGCTGGTCTTCATACCACAGTAAGGTCATAACAGTAGAGCTGGTCTTCATACCACAGTAAGGTCATAACAGTAGAGCTGGTCTTCATACCACAGTAAGGTTATAACAGTAGAACTGGTCTTCATACCACAGTAAGGTCATAACAGTAGAGCTGGTCTTCATACCACAGTAAGGTCATAACAGTAGAGCTGGACTTCATACCACAGTAAGGTTATAACAGTAAGGTCATAACAGTAGAGCTGGTCTTCATACCACAGTAAGGTTATAACAGTAAGGTCATAACAGTAGAGCTGGTCTTCATACCACAGTAAGGTCATAACAGTAGAGCCGGTCTTCATACCACAGTAATGTCATAACAGTAGAGCTGGTCTTCATACCACAGTAAGGTCATAACAGTAGAGCTGGTCTTCATACCACAGTAAGGTCATAACAGTAGAACTGGTCTTCATAACACAGTAAGGTTATAACAGTAGAACTGGTCTTCATACCACAGTTAGGTTATAACAGTAGAACTGGTCTTCATACCACAGTAAGGTCATAACAGTAGAGCTGGTCTTCATACCACAGTAAGGTCATAACAGTAGAACTGGTCTTCATATCACAGTAAGGTCATAACAGTAAGGTCATAACAGTAGAGCTGGTCTTCATACCACAGTAATGTCATAACAGTAGAGCTGGTCTTCATACCACAGTAAGGTCATAACAGTAGAGCTGGTCTTCATACCACAGTAAGGTCATAACAGTAGAACTGGTCTTCATACCACAGTAAGGTCATAACAGTAGAGCTGGTCTTCAAACCACAGAAAGTTTATAACAGTAAGGTCATAACAGTAGAGCTAGTCTTCATACCACAGTAAGGTCATAACAGTAGAGCTGGTCTTCATACCACAGTAAGGTCATAACAGTAGAGCTGGTCTTCATACCACAGTAAGGTTATAACAGTAGAACTGGTCTTCATACCACAGTAAGGTCATAACAGTAGAACTGGTCTTCATACCACAGTAAGGTCATAACAGTAAGGTTATAACAGTAGAACTGGTCTTCATACCACAGTAAGGTCATAACAGTAAGGTTATAACAGTAGAACTGGTCTTCATACCACAGTAAGGTCATAACAGTAGAGCTAGTCTTCATACCACAGTAAGGTCATAACAGTAGAGCTGGTCTTCATACCACAGTAAGGTCATAACAGTAGAGCTGGTCTTCATACCACAGTAAGGTCATAACAGTAGAGCTGGTCTTCATACCACAGTAAGGTTATAACAGTAGAACTGGTCTTCATACCACAGTAAGGTCATAACAGTAGAGCTGGTCTTCATACCACAGTAAGGTCATAACAGTAGAGCTGGTCTTCATAGCACAGTAAGGTTATAACAGTAAGGTCATAACATTAGAGCTGGTCTTCATACCACAGTAAGGTTATAACAGTAAGGTCATAACAGTAGAGCTGGTCTTCATACCACAGTAAGGTCATAACAGTAGAGCCGGCCTTCATACCACAGTAATGTCATAACAGTAGAGCTGGTCTTCATACCACAGTAAGTTCATAACAGTAGAGCTGGTCTTCATACCACAGTAAGGTCATAACAGTAGAACTGGTCTTCATACCACAGTAAGGTTATAACAGTAGAACTGGTCTTCATACCACAGTAAGGTTATAACAGTAGAACTGGTCTTCATACCACAGTAAGGTCATAACAGTAGAGCTGGTCTTCATACCACAGTAAGGTCATAACAGTAGAACTGGTCTTCATATCACAGTAAGGTCATAACAGTAAGGTCATAACAGTAGAGCTGGTCTTCATACCACAGTAAGGTCATAACAGTAGAGCTGGTCTTCATACCACAGTAAGGTCATAACAGTAGAGCTGGTCTTCATACCACAGTAAGGTCATAACAGTAGAACTGGTCTTCATACCACAGTAAGGTCATAACAGTAGAGCTGGTCTTCAAACCACAGTAAGTTTATAACAGTAAGGTCATAACAGTAGAGCTAGTCTTCATACCACAGTAAGGTCATAACAGTAGAGCTGGTCTTCATACCACAGTAAGGTCATAACAGTAGAGCTGGTCTTCATACCACAGTAAGGTCATAACAGTAGAGCTGGTCTTCATAAAACAGTAAGGTTATAACAGTAGAACTGGTCTTCATACCACAGTAAGGTCATAACAGTAGAACTGGTCTTCATACCACAGTAAGGTCATAACAGTAAGGTTATAACAGTAGAACTGGTCTTCATACCACAGTAAGGTCATAACAGTAGAACTGGTCTTCATAACACAGTAAGGTCATAACAGTAGAGCTGGTCTTCATATCACAGTAAGGTCATAACAGTAAGGTCATAACAGTAGAGCTGGTCTTCATACCACAGTAAGGTCATAACAGTAGAACTGGTCTTCATACCACAGTAAGGTCATAACAGTAGAGCTGGTCTTCATACCACAGTAAGGTCATAACAGTAGTGCTGGGCTTCATACCACAGTAAGGTCATAACAGTAGAGCTGGTCTTCATACCACAGTAAGGTCATAACAGTAGAGCTGGTCTTCATACCACAGTAAGGTCATAACAGTAGAGCTGGTCTTCATACCACAGTAAGGTCATAACAGTAGAACTGGTCTTCATACCACAGTAAGGTCATAACAGTAGAGCTGGTCTTCATACCACAGTAAGGTCATAACAGTAGAGCTGGACTTCATACCACAGTAAGGTTATAACAGTAAGGTCATAACAGTAGAGCTGGTCTTCATACCACAGTAAGGTTATAACAGTAAGGTCATAACAGTAGAGCTGGTCTTCATACCACAGTAAGGTCATAACAGTAGAGCCGGTCTTCATACCACAGTAATGTCATAACAGTAGAGCTGGTCTTCATACCACAGTAAGGTCATAACAGTAGAGCTGGTCTTCATACCACAGTAAGGTCATAACAGTAGAACTGGTCTTCATAACACAGTAAGGTTATAACAGTAGAACTGGTCTTCATACCACAGTTAGGTTATAACAGTAGAACTGGTCTTCATACCACAGTAAGGTCATAACAGTAGAGCTGGTCTTCATACCACAGTAAGGTCATAACAGTAGAACTGGTCTTCATATCACAGTAAGGTCATAACAGTAAGGTCATAACAGTAGAGCTGGTCTTCAAACCACAGAAAGTTTATAACAGTAAGGTCATAACAGTAGAGCTAGTCTTCATACCACAGTAAGGTCATAACAGTAGAGCTGGTCTTCATACCACAGTAAGGTCATAACAGTAGAGCTGGTCTTCATACCACAGTAAGGTTATAACAGTAGAACTGGTCTTCATACCACAGTAAGGTCATAACAGTAGAACTGGTCTTCATACCACAGTAAGGTCATAACAGTAAGGTTATAACAGTAGAACTGGTCTTCATACCACAGTAAGGTCATAACAGTAAGGTTATAACAGTAGAACTGGTCTTCATACCACAGTAAGGTCATAACAGTAGAGCTAGTCTTCATACCACAGTAAGGTCATAACAGTAGAGCTGGTCTTCATACCACAGTAAGGTCATAACAGTAGAGCTGGTCTTCATACCACAGTAAGGTCATAACAGTAGAGCTGGTCTTCATACCACAGTAAGGTTATAACAGTAGAACTGGTCTTCATACCACAGTAAGGTCATAACAGTAGAGCTGGTCTTCATACCACAGTAAGGTCATAACAGTAGAGCTGGTCTTCATACCACAGTAAGGTTATAACAGTAAGGTCATAACATTAGAGCTGGTCTTCATACCACAGTAAGGTTATAACAGTAAGGTCATAACAGTAGAGCTGGTCTTCATACCACAGTAAGGTCATAACAGTAGAGCCGGCCTTCATACCACAGTAATGTCATAACAGTAGAGCTGGTCTTCATACCACAGTAAGTTCATAACAGTAGAGCTGGTCTTCATACCACAGTAAGGTCATAACAGTAGAACTGGTCTTCATACCACAGTAAGGTTATAACAGTAGAACTGGTCTTCATACCACAGTAAGGTTATAACAGTAGAACTGGTCTTCATATCACAGTAAGGTCATAACAGTAAGGTCATAACAGTAGAGCTGGTCTTCATACCACAGTAAGGTCATAACAGTAGAGCTGGTCTTCATACCACAGTAAGGTCATAACAGTAGAGCTGGTCTTCATACCACAGTAAGGTCATAACAGTAGAACTGGTCTTCATACCACAGTAAGGTCATAACAGTAGAGCTGGTCTTCAAACCACAGTAAGTTTATAACAGTAAGGTCATAACAGTAGAGCTAGTCTTCATACCACAGTAAGGTCATAACAGTAGAGCTGGTCTTCATACCACAGTAAGGTCATAACAGTAGAGCTGGTCTTCATACCACAGTAAGGTCATAACAGTAGAGCTGGTCTTCATAAAACAGTAAGGTTATAACAGTAGAACTGGTCTTCATACCACAGTAAGGTCATAACAGTAGAACTGGTCTTCATACCACAGTAAGGTCATAACAGTAAGGTTATAACAGTAGAACTGGTCTTCATACCACAGTAAGGTCATAACAGTAGAACTGGTCTTCATAACACAGTAAGGTCATAACAGTAGAGCTGGTCTTCATATCACAGTAAGGTCATAACAGTAAGGTCATAACAGTAGAGCTGGTCTTCATACCACAGTAAGGTCATAACAGTAGAACTGGTCTTCATACCACAGTAAGGTCATAACAGTAGAGCTGGTCTTCATACCACAGTAAGGTCATAACAGTAGTGCTGGTCTTCATACCACAGTAAGGTCATAACAGTAGAGCTGGTCTTCATACCACAGTAAGGTCATAACAGTAGAGCTGGTCTTCATACCACAGTAAGGTCATAACAGTAGAGCTGGTCTTCATACCACAGTAAGGTCATAACAGTAGAACTGGTCTTCATACCACAGTAAGGTCATAATAGTAGAACTGGTCTTCATACCACAGTAAGGTCATAACAGTAGAACTGGTCTTCATACCACAGTAAGGTCATAACAGTAAGGTCATAACAGTAGAGCTGGTCTTCATACCACAGTAAGGTTATAACAGTAAGGTCATAACATTAGCGCTGGTCTTCATACCACAGTAAGGTCATAACAGTAGAACTGGTCTTCATACCACAGTAAGGTCATAACAGTAGAACTGGTCTTCATATCACAGTAAGGTCATAACAGTAAGGTCATAACAGTAGAGCTGGTCTTCATACCACAGTAAGGTCATAACAGTAGAACTGGTCTTCATACCACAGTAAGGTTATAACAGTAGAACTGGTCTTCATACCACAGTAAGGTCATAACAGTAGAGATGGTCTTCATACCACAGTAAGGTCATAAAGGTAGAGCTGGTCTTCATACCACAGTAAGGTCATAACAGTAGAACTGGTCTTCATACCACAGTAAGGTCATAACAGTAGAGCTGGTCTTCATACCACAGTAAGGTCATAACAGTAGAGCTGGTCTTCATACCACAGTAAGGTTATAACAGTAGAACTGGTCTTCATACCACAGTAAGGTCATAACAGTAGAACTGGTCTTCATACCACAGTAAGGTCATAACAGTAAGGTTATAACAGTAGAACTGGTCTTCATACCACAGTAAGTTTATAACAGTAAGGTCATAACAGTAGAGCTAGTCTTCATACCACAGTAAGGTCATAACAGTAGAGCTGGTCTTCATACCACAGTAAGGTCATAACAGTAGAGCTGGTCTTCATACCACAGTAAGGTCATAACAGTAGAGCTGGTCTTCATACCACAGTAAGGTTATAACAGTAGAACTGGTCTTCATACCACAGTAAGGTCATAACAGTAGAACTGGTCTTCATACCACAGTAAGGTCATAACAGTAAGGTTATAACAGTAGAACTGGTCTTCATACCACAGTAAGGTCATAACAGTAAGGTTATAACAGTAGAACTGGTCTTCATACCACAGTAAGGTCATAACAGTAGAGCTGGTCTTCATACCACAGTAAGGTCATAACAGTAGAACTGGTCTTCATACCACAGTAAGGTCATAACAGTAGAGCTGGTCTTCATACCACAGTAAGGTCATAACAGTAGAGCTGGTCTTCATACCACAGTAAGGTCATAACAGTAGAGCTGGTCTTCATAGCACAGTAAGGTCATAACAGTAGAGCTGGTCTTCATACCACAGTAAGGTCATAACAGTAGAACTGGTCTTCATACCACAGTAAGGTCATAACAGTAGAGCTGGTCTTCAAACCACAGTAAGTTTATAACAGTAAGGTCATAACAGTAGAGCTAGTCTTCATACCACAGTAAGGTCATAACAGTAGAACTGGTCTTCATACCACAGTAAGGTCATAACAGTAAGGTTATAACAGTAGAACTGGTCTTCATACCACAGTAAGGTCATAACAGTAAGGTTATAACAGTAGAACTGGTCTTCATACCACAGTAAGGTCATAACAGTAGAGCTGGTCTTCATACCACAGTAAGGTCATAACAGTAGAACTGGTCTTCATACCACAGTAAGGTCATAACAGTAGAGCTGGTCTTCATACCACAGTAAGGTCATAACAGTAGAGCTGGTCTTCATACCACAGTAAGGTCATAACAGTAGAGCTGGTCTTCATACCACAGTAAGGTCATAACAGTAGAGCTGGTCTTCATACCACAGTAAGGTCATAACAGTAGAGCTGGTCTTCATACCACAGTAAGGTCATAACAGTAGAACTGGTCTTCATACCACAGTAAGGTCATAATAGTAGAACTGGTCTTCATACCACAGTAAGGTCATAACAGTAGAACTGGTCTTCATACCACAGTAAGGTCATAACAGTAAGGTCATAACAGTAGAGCTGGTCTTCATACCACAGTAAGGTTATAACAGTAAGGTCATAACATTAGAGCTGGTCTTCATACCACAGTAAGGTCATAACAGTAGAACTGGTCTTCATACCACAGTAAGGTTATAACAGTAGAGCTGGTCTTCATACCACAGTAAGGTCATAACAGTAGAACTGGTCTTCATACCACAGTAAGGTCATAACAGTAGAACTGGTCTTCATACCACAGTAAGGTCATAACAGTAGAGCTGGTCTTCATACCACAGTAAGTTTATAACAGTAAGGTCATAACAGTAGAGCTAGTCTTCATACCACAGTAAGGTCATAACAGTAGAGCTGGTCTTCATACCACAGTAAGGTCATAACAGTAGAGCTGGTCTTCATACCACAGTAAGGTCATAACAGTAGAGCTGGTCTTCATACCACAGTAAGGTTATAACAGTAGAACTGGTCTTCATACCACAGTAAGGTCATAACAGTAGAGCTGGTCTTCATACCACAGTAAGGTCATAACAGTAGAGCTGGTCTTCATACCACAGTAAGGTTATAACAGTAAGGTCATAACAGTAGAGCTGGTCTTCATACCACAGTAAGGTTATAACAGTAAGGTCATAACAGTAGAGCTGGTCTTCATACCACAGTAAGGTCATAACAGTAGAGCCGGTCTTCATACCACAGTAATGTCATAACAGTAGAGCTGGTCTTCATACCACAGTAAGGTCATAACAGTAGAGCTGGTCTTCATACCACAGTAAGGTCATAACAGTAGAACTGGTCTTCATACCACAATAAGGTTATAACAGTAGAACTGGTCTTCATACCACAGTAAGGTTATAACAGTAGAACTGGTCTTCATACCACAGTAAGGTCATAACAGTAGAGCTGGTCTTCATACCACAGTAAGGTCATAACAGTAAGGTTATAACAGTAGAACTGGTCTTCATACCACAGTAAGGTCATAACAGTAAGGTTATAACAGTAGAACTGGTCTTCATACCACAGTAAGGTCATAACAGTAGAGCTGGTCTTCATACCACAGTAAGGTCATAACAGTAGAACTGGTCTTCATACCACAGTAAGGTCATAACAGTAGAGCTGGTCTTCAAACCACAGTAAGTTTATAACAGTAAGGTCATAACAGTAGAGCTAGTCTTCATACCACAGTAAGGTCATAACAGTAGAGCTGGTCTTCATACCACAGTAAGGTCATAACAGTAGAGCTGGTCTTCATACCACAGTAAGGTTATAACAGTAGAACTGGTCTTCATACCACAGTAAGGTCATAACAGTAGAACTGGTCTTCATACCACAGTAAGGTCATAACAGTAAGGTTATAACAGTAGAACTGGTCTTCATACCACAGTAAGGTTATAACAGTAGAGCTGGTCTTCATACCACAGTAAATCATAACAGTAGAACTGGTCTTCATACCACAGTAAGGTCATAACAGTAGAACTGGTCTTCATACCACAGTAAGGTCATAACAGTAGAGCTGGTCTTCATACCACAGTAAGTTTATAACAGTAAGGTCATAACAGTAGAGCTAGTCTTCATACCACAGTAAGGTCATAACAGTAGAGCTGGTCTTCAAACCACAGTAAGGTCATAACAGTAGAGCTGGTCTTCATACCACAGTAAGGTCATAACAGTAGAGCTGGTCTTCATACCACAGTAAGGTTATAACAGTAGAACTGGTCTTCATACCACAGTAAGGTCATAACAGTAGAGCTGGTCTTCATACCACAGTAAGGTCATAACAGTAGAGCTGGTCTTCATACCACAGTAAGGTTATAACAGTAAGGTCATAACAGTAGAGCTGGTCTTCATACCACAGTAAGGTTATAACAGTAAGGTCATAACAGTAGAGCTGGTCTTCATACCACAGTAAGGTCATAACAGTAGAACTGGTCTTCATACCACAGTAAGGTCATAACAGTAGAACTGGTCTTCATACCACAGTAAGGTCATAACAGTAGAGCTGGTCTTCATACCACAGTAAGTTTATAACAGTAAGGTCATAACAGTAGAGCTAGTCTTCATACCACAGTAAGGTCATAACAGTAGAGCTGGTCTTCATACCACAGTAAGGTCATAACAGTAGAGCTGGTCTTCATACCACAGTAAGGTCATAACAGTAGAGCTGGTCTTCATACCACAGTAAGGTTATAACAGTAGAACTGGTCTTCATACCACAGTAAGGTCATAACAGTAGAGCTGGTCTTCATACCACAGTAAGGTCATAACAGTAGAGCTGGTCTTCATACCACAGTAAGGTTATAACAGTAAGGTCATAACAGTAGAGCTGGTCTTCATACCACAGTAAGGTTATAACAGTAAGGTCATAACAGTAGAGCTGGTCTTCATACCACAGTAAGGTCATAACAGTAGAGCCGGTCTTCATACCACAGTAATGTCATAACAGTAGAGCTGGTCTTCATACCACAGTAAGGTCATAACAGTAGAGCTGGTCTTCATACCACAGTAAGGTCATAACAGTAGAACTGGTCTTCATACCACAATAAGGTTATAACAGTAGAACTGGTCTTCATACCACAGTAAGGTTATAACAGTAGAACTGGTCTTCATACCACAGTAAGGTCATAACAGTAGAGCTGGTCTTCATACCACAGTAAGGTCATAACAGTAGAACTGGTCTTCATATCACAGTAAGGTCATAACAGTAAGGTCATAACAGTAGAGCTGGTCTTCATACCACAGTAAGGTCATAACAGTAGAGCTGGTCTTCATACCACAGTAAGGTCATAACAGTAGAGCTGGTCTTCATACCACAGTAAGGTCATAACAGTAGAACTGGTCTTCATACCACAGTAAGGTCATAACAGTAGAGCTGGTCTTCAAACCACAGTAAGTTTATAACAGTAAGGTCATAACAGTAGAGCTAGTCTTCATACCACAGTAAGGTCATAACAGTAGAGCTGGTCTTCATACCACAGTAAGGTCATAACAGTATAGCTGGTCTTCATACCACAGTAAGGTTATAACAGTAGAGCTGGTCTTCATACCACAGTAAGGTCATAACAGTAGAGCTGGTCTTCATACCACAGTAAGGTCATAACAGTAGAGCTGGTCTTCATACCACAGTAAGGTCATAACAGTAGAGCTGGTCTTCATACCACAGTAAGGTCATAACAGTAGAACTGGTCTTCATACCACAGTAAGGTCATAACAGTAGAGCTGGTCTTCAAACCACAGTAAGTTTATAACAGTAAGGTCATAACAGTAGAGCTAGTCTTCATACCACAGTAAGGTCATAACAGTAGAACTGGTCTTCATACCACAGTAAGGTCATAACAGTAAGGTTATAACAGTAGAACTGGTCTTCATACCACAGTAAGGTCATAACAGTAAGGTTATAACAGTAGAACTGGTCTTCATACCACAGTAAGGTCATAACAGTAGAGCTGGTCTTCATACCACAGTAAGGTCATAACAGTAGAACTGGTCTTCATACCACAGTAAGGTCATAACAGTAGAGCTGGTCTTCAAACCACAGTAAGTTTATAACAGTAAGGTCATAACAGTAGAGCTAGTCTTCATACCACAGTAAGGTCATAACAGTAGAGCTGGTCTTCATACCACAGTAAGGTCATAACAGTAGAGCTGGTCTTCATACCACAGTAAGGTTATAACAGTAGAACTGGTCTTCATACCACAGTAAGGTCATAACAGTAGAACTGGTCTTCATACCACAGTAAGGTCATAACAGTAAGGTTATAACAGTAGAACTGGTCTTCATACCACAGTAAGGTTATAACAGTAGAGCTGGTCTTCATACCACAGTAAGGTCATAACAGTAGAACTGGTCTTCATACCACAGTAAGGTCATAACAGTAGAACTGGTCTTCATACCACAGTAAGGTCATAACAGTAAGGTTATAACAGTAGAACTGGTCTTCATACCACAGTAAGGTTATAACAGTAGAGCTGGTCTTCATACCACAGTAAATCATAACAGTAGAACTGGTCTTCATACCACAGTAAGGTCATAACAGTAGAACTGGTCTTCATACCACAGTAAGGTCATAACAGTAGAGCTGGTCTTCATACCACAGTAAGTTTATAACAGTAAGGTCATAACAGTAGAGCTAGTCTTCATACCACAGTAAGGTCATAACAGTAGAGCTGGTCTTCAAACCACAGTAAGGTCATAACAGTAGAGCTGGTCTTCATACCACAGTAAGGTCATAACAGTAGAGCTGGTCTTCATACCACAGTAAGGTTATAACAGTAGAACTGGTCTTCATACCACAGTAAGGTCATAACAGTAGAGCTGGTCTTCATACCACAGTAAGGTCATAACAGTAGAGCTGGTCTTCATACCACAGTAAGGTTATAACAGTAAGGTCATAACAGTAGAGCTGGTCTTCATACCACAGTAAGGTTATAACAGTAAGGTCATAACAGTAGAGCTGGTCTTCATACCACAGTAAGGTCATAACAGTAGAACTGGTCTTCATACCACAGTAAGGTCATAACAGTAGAACTGGTCTTCATACCACAGTAAGGTCATAACAGTAGAGCTGGTCTTCATACCACAGTAAGTTTATAACAGTAAGGTCATAACAGTAGAGCTAGTCTTCATACCACAGTAAGGTCATAACAGTAGAGCTGGTCTTCATACCACAGTAAGGTCATAACAGTAGAGCTGGTCTTCATACCACAGTAAGGTCATAACAGTAGAGCTGGTCTTCATACCACAGTAAGGTTATAACAGTAGAACTGGTCTTCATACCACAGTAAGGTCATAACAGTAGAGCTGGTCTTCATACCACAGTAAGGTCATAACAGTAGAGCTGGTCTTCATACCACAGTAAGGTTATAACAGTAAGGTCATAACAGTAGAGCTGGTCTTCATACCACAGTAAGGTTATAACAGTAAGGTCATAACAGTAGAGCTGGTCTTCATACCACAGTAAGGTCATAACAGTAGAGCCGGTCTTCATACCACAGTAATGTCATAACAGTAGAGCTGGTCTTCATACCACAGTAAGGTCATAACAGTAGAGCTGGTCTTCATACCACAGTAAGGTCATAACAGTAGAACTGGTCTTCATACCACAATAAGGTTATAACAGTAGAACTGGTCTTCATACCACAGTAAGGTTATAACAGTAGAACTGGTCTTCATACCACAGTAAGGTCATAACAGTAGAGCTGGTCTTCATACCACAGTAAGGTCATAACAGTAGAACTGGTCTTCATATCACAGTAAGGTCATAACAGTAAGGTCATAACAGTAGAGCTGGTCTTCATACCACAGTAAGGTCATAACAGTAGAGCTGGTCTTCATACCACAGTAAGGTCATAACAGTAGAGCTGGTCTTCATACCACAGTAAGGTCATAACAGTAGAACTGGTCTTCATACCACAGTAAGGTCATAACAGTAGAGCTGGTCTTCAAACCACAGTAAGTTTATAACAGTAAGGTCATAACAGTAGAGCTAGTCTTCATACCACAGTAAGGTCATAACAGTAGAGCTGGTCTTCATACCACAGTAAGGTCATAACAGTATAGCTGGTCTTCATACCACAGTAAGGTTATAACAGTAGAGCTGGTCTTCATACCACAGTAAGGTCATAACAGTAGAGCTGGTCTTCATACCACAGTAAGGTCATAACAGTAGAGCTGGTCTTCATACCACAGTAAGGTCATAACAGTAGAGCTGGTCTTCATACCACAGTAAGGTCATAACAGTAGAACTGGTCTTCATACCACAGTAAGGTCATAACAGTAGAGCTGGTCTTCAAACCACAGTAAGTTTATAACAGTAAGGTCATAACAGTAGAGCTAGTCTTCATACCACAGTAAGGTCATAACAGTAGAACTGGTCTTCATACCACAGTAAGGTCATAACAGTAAGGTTATAACAGTAGAACTGGTCTTCATACCACAGTAAGGTCATAACAGTAAGGTTATAACAGTAGAACTGGTCTTCATACCACAGTAAGGTCATAACAGTAGAGCTGGTCTTCATACCACAGTAAGGTCATAACAGTAGAACTGGTCTTCATACCACAGTAAGGTCATAACAGTAGAGCTGGTCTTCAAACCACAGTAAGTTTATAACAGTAAGGTCATAACAGTAGAGCTAGTCTTCATACCACAGTAAGGTCATAACAGTAGAGCTGGTCTTCATACCACAGTAAGGTCATAACAGTAGAGCTGGTCTTCATACCACAGTAAGGTTATAACAGTAGAACTGGTCTTCATACCACAGTAAGGTCATAACAGTAGAACTGGTCTTCATACCACAGTAAGGTCATAACAGTAAGGTTATAACAGTAGAACTGGTCTTCATACCACAGTAAGGTTATAACAGTAGAGCTGGTCTTCATACCACAGTAAGGTCATAACAGTAGAACTGGTCTTCATACCACAGTAAGGTCATAACAGTAGAACTGGTCTTCATACCACAGTAAGGTCATAACAGTAGAGCTGGTCTTCATACCACAGTAAGTTTATAACAGTAAGGTCATAACAGTAGAGCTAGTCTTCATACCACAGTAAGGTCATAACAGTAGAGCTGGTCTTCAAACCACAGTAAGGTCATAACAGTAGAGCTGGTCTTCATACCACAGTAAGGTCATAACAGTAGAGCTGGTCTTCATACCACAGTAAGGTTATAACAGTAGAACTGGTCTTCATACCACAGTAAGGTCATAACAGTAGAGCTGGTCTTCATACCACAGTAAGGTCATAACAGTAGAGCTGGTCTTCATACCACAGTAAGGTTATAACAGTAAGGTCATAACAGTAGAGCTGGTCTTCATACCACAGTAAGGTTATAACAGTAAGGTCATAACAGTAGAGCTGGTCTTCATACCACAGTAAGGTCATAACAGTAGAGCCGGTCTTCATACCACAGTAATGTCATAACAGTAGAGCTGGTCTTCATACCACAGTAAGGTCATAACAGTAGAGCTGGTCTTCATACCACAGTAAGGTCATAACAGTAGAACTGGTCTTCATACCACAGTAAGGTTATAACAGTAGAACTGGTCTTCATACCACAGTAAGGTTATAACAGTAGAACTGGTCTTCATACCACAGTAAGGTCATAACAGTAGAGCTGGTCTTCATACCACAGTAAGGTCATAACAGTAGAACTGGTCTTCATATCACAGTAAGGTCATAACAGTAAGGTCATAACAGTAGAGCTGGTCTTCATACCACAGTAAGGTTATAACAGTAAGGTCATAACATTAGAGCTGGTCTTCATACCACAGTAAGGTCATAACAGTAGAACTGGTCTTCATACCACAGTAAGGTTATAACAGTAGAGCTGGTCTTCATACCACAGTAAGGTCATAACAGTAGAACTGGTCTTCATACCACAGTAAGGTCATAACAGTAGAACTGGTCTTCATACCACAGTAAGGTCATAACAGTAGAGCTGGTCTTCATACCACAGTAAGTTTATAACAGTAAGGTCATAACAGTAGAGCTAGTCTTCATACCACAGTAAGGTCATAACAGTAGAGCTGGTCTTCATACCACAGTAAGGTCATAACAGTAGAGCTGGTCTTCATACCACAGTAAGGTCATAACAGTAGAGCTGGTCTTCATACCACAGTAAGGTTATAACAGTAGAACTGGTCTTCATACCACAGTAAGGTCATAACAGTAGAGCTGGTCTTCATACCACAGTAAGGTCATAACAGTAGAGCTGGTCTTCATACCACAGTAAGGTTATAACAGTAAGGTCATAACAGTAGAGCTGGTCTTCATACCACAGTAAGGTTATAACAGTAAGGTCATAACAGTAGAGCCGGTCTTCATACCACAGTAATGTCATAACAGTAGAGCTGGTCTTCATACCACAGTAAGGTCATAACAGTAGAGCTGGTCTTCATACCACAGTAAGGTCATAACAGTAGAACTGGTCTTCATACCACAGTAAGGTTATAACAGTAGAACTGGTCTTCATACCACAGTAAGGTTATAACAGTAGAACTGGTCTTCATACCACAGTAAGGTCATAACAGTAGAGCTGGTCTTCATACCACAGTAAGGTCATAACAGTAGAACTGGTCTTCATATCACAGTAAGGTCATAACAGTAGAGCTGGTCTTCATACCACAGTAAGGTTATAACAGTAGAACTGGTCTTCATACCACAGTAAGGTCATAACAGTAGAACTGGTCTTCATACCACAGTAAGGTCATAACAGTAAGGTTATAACAGTAGAACTGGTCTTCATACCACAGTAAGGTTATAACAGTAGAGCTGGTCTTCATACCACAGTAAGGTCATAACAGTAGAACTGGTCTTCATACCACAGTAAGGTCATAACAGTAGAACTGGTCTTCATACCACAGTAAGGTCATAACAGTAGAGCTGGTCTTCATACCACAGTAAGTTTATAACAGTAAGGTCATAACAGTAGAACTGGTCTTCATATCACAGTAAGGTCATAACAGTAAGGTCATAACAGTAGAGCTGGTCTTCATACCACAGTAAGGTCATAACAGTAGAGCTGGTCTTCATACCACAGTAAGGTCATAACAGTAGAGCTGGTCTTCATACCACAGTAAGGTCATAACAGTAGAACTGGTCTTCATACCACAGTAAGTTTATAACAGTAAGGTCATAACAGTAGAACTGGTCTTCATACCACAGTAAGGTCATAATAGTAGAACTGGTCTTCATACCACAGTAAGGTCATAACAGTAGAACTGGTCTTCATACCACAGTAAGGTCATAACAGTAAGGTCATAACAGTAGAGCTGGTCTTCATACCACAGTAAGGTTATAACAGTAAGGTCATAACATTAGAGCTGGTCTTCATACCACAGTAAGGTCATAACAGTAGAACTGGTCTTCATACCACAGTAAGGTTATAACAGTAGAGCTGGTCTTCATACCACAGTAAGGTCATAACAGTAGAACTGGTCTTCATACCACAGTAAGGTCATAACAGTAGAACTGGTCTTCATACCACAGTAAGGTCATAACAGTAGAGCTGGTCTTCATACCACAGTAAGTTTATAACAGTAAGGTCATAACAGTAGAGCTAGTCTTCATACCACAGTAAGGTCATAACAGTAGAGCTGGTCTTCATACCACAGTAAGGTCATAACAGTAGAGCTGGTCTTCATACCACAGTAAGGTTATAACAGTAAGGTCATAACAGTAGAGCTGGTCTTCATACCACAGTAAGGTCATAACAGTAGAGCCGGTCTTCATACCACAGTAATGTCATAACAGTAGAGCTGGTCTTCATACCACAGTAAGGTCATAACAGTAGAGCTGGTCTTCATACCACAGTAAGGTCATAACAGTAGAACTGGTCTTCATACCACAGTAAGGTTATAACAGTAGAACTGGTCTTCATACCACAGTAAGGTTATAACAGTAGAACTGGTCTTCATACCACAGTAAGGTCATAACAGTAGAGCTGGTCTTCATACCACAGTAAGGTCATAACAGTAGAACTGGTCTTCATATCACAGTAAGGTCATAACAGTAAGGTCATAACAGTAGAGCTGGTCTTCATACCACAGTAAGGTCATAACAGTAGAGCTGGTCTTCATACCACAGTAAGGTCATAACAGTAGAGCTGGTCTTCATACCACAGTAAGGTCATAACAGTAGAACTGGTCTTCATACCACAGTAAGGTCATAACAGTAGAGCTGGTCTTCAAACCACAGTAAGTTTATAACAGTAAGGTCATAACAGTAGAGCTAGTCTTCATACCACAGTAAGGTCATAACAGTAGAGCTGGTCTTCATACCACAGTAAGGTCATAACAGTAGAGCTGGTCTTCATACCACAGTAAGGTTATAACAGTAGAACTGGTCTTCATACCACAGTAAGGTCAAAACAGTAGAACTGGTCTTCATACCACAGTAAGGTCATAACAGTAAGGTTATAACAGTAGAACTGGTCTTCATACCACAGTAAGGTCATAACAGTAAGGTTATAACAGTAGAACTGGTCTTCATACCACAGTAACGTCATAACAGTAGAGCTAGTCTTCATACCACAGTAAGGTCATAACAGTAGAGCTGGTCTTCATACCACAGTAAGGTCATAACAGTAGAGCTGGTCTTCATACCACAGTAAGGTCATAACAGTAGAGCTGGTCTTCATACCACAGTAAGGTTATAACAGTAGAACTGGTCTTCATACCACAGTAAGGTCATAACAGTAGAGATGGTCTTCATACCACAGTAAGGTCATAACAGTAGAGCTGGTCTTCATACCACAGTAAGGTTATAACAGTAAGGTCATAACAGTAGAGCTGGTCTTCATACCACAGTAAGGTTATAACAGTAAGGTCATAACAGTAGAGCTGGTCTTCATACCACAGTAAGGTCATAACAGTAGAGCCGGCCTTCATACCATAGTAATGTCATAACAGTAGAGCAGGTCTTCATACCACAGTAAGGTCATAACAGTAGAGCTGGTCTTCATACCACAGTAAGGTCATAACAGTAGAACTGGTCTTCATACCACAGTAAGGTTATAACAGTAGAACTGGTCTTCATACCACAGTAAGGTTATAACAGTAGAACTGGTCTTCATACCACAGTAAGGTCATAACAGTAGAGCTGGTCTTCATACCACAGTAAGGTCATAACAGTAGAACTGGTCTTCATATCACAGTAAGGTCATAACAGTAAGGTCATAACAGTAGAGCTGGTCTTCATACCACAGTAAGGTCATAACAGTAGAGCTGGTCTTCATACCACCGTAAGGTCATAACAGTAGAGCTGGTCTTCATACCACAGTAAGGTCATAACAGTAGAACTGGTCTTCATACCACAGTAAGGTCATAACAGTAGAGCTGGTCTTCAAACCACAGTAAGTTTATAACAGTAAGGTCATAACAGTAGAGCTAGTCTTCATACCACAGTAAGGTCATAACAGTAGAGCTGGTCTTCATACCACAGTAAGGTCATAACAGTAGAGCTGGTCTTCATACCACAGTAAGGTCATAACAGTAGAGCTGGTCTTCATACCACAGTAAGGTTATAACAGTAGAACTGGTCTTCATACCACAGTAAGGTCATAACAGTAGAACTGGTCTTCATACCACAGTAAGGTCATAACAGTAAGGTTATAACAGTAGAACTGGTCTTCATACCACAGTAAGGTCATAACAGTAGAACTGGTCTTCATAACACAGTAAGGTCATAACAGTAGAGCTGGTCTTCATATCACAGTAAGGTCATAACAGTAAGGTCATAACAGTAGAGCTGGTCTTCATACCACAGTAAGGTCATAACAGTAGAACTGGTCTTCATACCACAGTAAGGTCATAACAGTAGAGCTGGTCTTCATACCACAGTAAGGTCATAACAGTAGAGCTGGTCTTCATACCACAGTAAGGTCATAACAGTAGAGCTGGTCTTCATACCACAGTAAGGTCATAACAGTAGAGCTGGTCTTCATACCACAGTAAGGTCATAACAGTAGAGCTGGTCTTCATACCACAGTAAGGTCATAACAGTAGAACTGGTCTTCATACCACAGTAAGGTCATAATAGTAGAACTGGTCTTCATACCACAGTAAGGTCATAACAGTAGAACTGGTCTTCATACCACAGTAAGGTCATAATAGTAGAACTGGTCTTCATACCACAGTAAGGTTATAACAGTAAGGTCATAACATTAGAGCTGGTCTTCATACCACAGTAAGGTCATAACAGTAGAACTGGTCTTCATACCACAGTAAGGTCATAACAGTAGAGCTGGTCTTCATACCACAGTAAGGTCATAACAGTAGAACTGGTCTTCATATCACAGTAAGGTCATAACAGTAAGGTCATAACAGTAGAGCTGGTCTTCATACCACAGTAAGGTCATAACAGTAGAGCTGGTCTTCATACCACAGTAAGGTCATAACAGTAGAGCTGGTCTTCATACCACAGTAAGGTCATAACAGTAGAACTGGTCTTCATACCACAGTAAGGTCATAACAGTAGAGCTGGTCTTCAAACCACAGTAAGTTTATAACAGTAAGGTCATAACAGTAGAGCTAGTCTTCATACCACAGTAAGGTCATAACAGTAGAGCTGGTCTTCATACCACAGTAAGGTCATAACAGTAGAGCTGGTCTTCATACCACAGTAAGGTCATAACAGTAGAGCTGGTCTTCATACCACAGTAAGGTTATAACAGTAGAACTGGTCTTCATACCACAGTAAGGTCATAACAGTAGAACTGGTCTTCATACCACAGTAAGGTCATAACAGTAAGGTTATAACAGTAGAACTGGTCTTCATACCACAGTAAGGTCATAACAGTAGAACTGGTCTTCATACCACAGTAAGGTCATAACAGTAGATCTGGTCTTCATATCACAGTAAGGTCATAACAGTAAGGTCATAACAGTAGAGCTGGTCTTCATACCACAGTAAGGTCATAACAGTAGAACTGGTCTTCATACCACAGTAAGGTCATAACAGTAGAGCTGGTCTTCATACCACAGTAAGGTCATAACAGTAGAGCTGGTCTTCATACCACAGTAAGGTCATAACAGTAGAGCTGGTCTTCATACCACAGTAAGGTTATAACAGTAGAACTGGTCTTCATACCACAGTAAGGTCATAACAGTAGAGCTGGTCTTCATACCACAGTAAGGTCATAACAGTAGAGCTGGTCTTCATACCACAGTAAGGTTATAACAGTAAGGTCATAACAGTAGAGCTGGTCTTCATACCACAGTAAGGTTATAACAGTAAGGTCATAACAGTAGAGCTGGTCTTCATACCACAGTAAGGTCATAACAGTAGAGCCGGTCTTCATACCACAGTAATGTCATAACAGTAGAGCTGGTCTTCATACCACAGTAAGGTCATAACAGTAGAGCTGGTCTTCATACCACAGTAAGGTCATAACAGTAGAACTGGTCTTCATACCACAATAAGGTTATAACAGTAGAACTGGTCTTCATACCACAGTAAGGTTATAACAGTAGAACTGGTCTTCATACCACAGTAAGGTCATAACAGTAGAGCTGGTCTTCATACCACAGTAAGGTCATAACAGTAGAACTGGTCTTCATATCACAGTAAGGTCATAACAGTAAGGTCATAACAGTAGAGCTGGTCTTCATACCACAGTAAGGTCATAACAGTAGAGCTGGTCTTCATACCACAGTAAGGTCATAACAGTAGAGCTGGTCTTCATACCACAGTAAGGTCATAACAGTAGAACTGGTCTTCATACCACAGTAAGGTCATAACAGTAGAGCTGGTCTTCAAACCACAGTAAGTTTATAACAGTAAGGTCATAACAGTAGAGCTAGTCTTCATACCACAGTAAGGTCATAACAGTAGAGCTGGTCTTCATACCACAGTAAGGTCATAACAGTAGAGCTGGTCTTCATACCACAGTAAGGTTATAACAGTAGAACTGGTCTTCATACCACAGTAAGGTCATAACAGTAGAACTGGTCTTCATACCACAGTAAGGTCATAACAGTAAGGTTATAACAGTAGAACTGGTCTTCATACCACAGTAAGGTTATAACAGTAGAGCTGGTCTTCATACCACAGTAAGGTCATAACAGTAGAACTGGTCTTCATACCACAGTAAGGTCATAACAGTAAAACTGGTCTTCATACCACAGTAAGGTCATAACAGTAGAGCTGGTCTTCATACCACAGTAAGTTTATAACAGTAAGGTCATAACAGTAGAGCTAGTCTTCATACCACAGTAAGGTCATAACAGTAGAGCTGGTCTTCATACCACAGTAAGGTCATAACAGTAGAGCTGGTCTTCATACCACAGTAAGGTCATAACAGTAGAGCTGGTCTTCATACCACAGTAAGGTTATAACAGTAGAACTGGTCTTCATACCACAGTAAGGTCATAACAGTAGAGCTGGTCTTCATACCACAGTAAGGTCATAACAGTAGAGCTGGTCTTCATACCACAGTAAGGTTATAACAGTAAGGTCATAACAGTAGAGCTGGTCTTCATACCACAGTAAGGTTATAACATTAAGGTCATAACAGTAGAGCTGGTCTTCATACCACAGTAAGGTCATAACAGTAGAGCCGGTCTTCATACCACAGTAATGTCATAACAGTAGAGCTGGTCTTCATACCACAGTAAGGTCATAACAGTAGAGCTGGTCTTCATACCACAGTAAGGTCATAACAGTAGAACTGGTCTTCATACCACAGTAAGGTTATAACAGTAGAACTGGTCTTCATACCACAGTAAGGTTATAACAGTAGAACTGGTCTTCATACCACAGTAAGGTCATAACAGTAGAGCTGGTCTTCATACCACAGTAAGGTCATAACAGTAGAACTGGTCTTCATATCACAGTAAGGTCATAACAGTAAGGTCATAACAGTAGAGCTGGTCTTCATACCACAGTAAGGTCATAACAGTAGAGCTGGTCTTCATACCACAGTAAGGTCATAACAGTAGAGCTGGTCTTCATACCACAGTAAGGTCATAACAGTAGAACTGGTCTTCATACCACAGTAAGGTCATAACAGTAGAGCTGGTCTTCAAACCACAGTAAGTTTATAACAGTAAGGTCATAACAGTAGAGCTAGTCTTCATACCACAGTAAGGTCATAACAGTAGAGCTGGTCTTCATACCACAGTAAGGTCATAACAGTAGAGCTGGTCTTCATACCACAGTAAGGTTATAACAGTAGAACTGGTCTTCATACCACAGTAAGGTCAAAACAGTAGAACTGGTCTTCATACCACAGTAAGGTCATAACAGTAAGGTTATAACAGTAGAACTGGTCTTCATACCACAGTAAGGTCATAACAGTAAGGTTATAACAGTAGAACTGGTCTTCATACCACAGTAAGGTCATAACAGTAGAGCTAGTCTTCATACCACAGTAAGGTCATAACAGTAGAGCTGGTCTTCATACCACAGTAAGGTCATAACAGTAGAGCTGGTCTTCATACCACAGTAAGGTCATAACAGTAGAGCTGGTCTTCATACCACAGTAAGGTTATAACAGTAGAACTGGTCTTCATACCACAGTAAGGTCATAACAGTAGAGATGGTCTTCATACCACAGTAAGGTCATAACAGTAGAGCTGGTCTTCATACCACAGTAAGGTTATAACAGTAAGGTCATAACAGTAGAGCTGGTCTTCATACCACAGTAAGGTTATAACAGTAAGGTCATAACAGTAGAGCTGGTCTTCATACCACAGTAAGGTCATAACAGTAGAGCCGGCCTTCATACCATAGTAATGTCATAACAGTAGAGCAGGTCTTCATACCACAGTAAGGTCATAACAGTAGAGCTGGTCTTCATACCACAGTAAGGTCATAACAGTAGAACTGGTCTTCATACCACAGTAAGGTTATAACAGTAGAACTGGTCTTCATACCACAGTAAGGTTATAACAGTAGAACTGGTCTTCATACCACAGTAAGGTCATAACAGTAGAGCTGGTCTTCATACCACAGTAAGGTCATAACAGTAGAACTGGTCTTCATATCACAGTAAGGTCATAACAGTAAGGTCATAACAGTAGAGCTGGTCTTCATACCACAGTAAGGTCATAACAGTAGAGCTGGTCTTCATACCACCGTAAGGTCATAACAGTAGAGCTGGTCTTCATACCACAGTAAGGTCATAACAGTAGAACTGGTCTTCATACCACAGTAAGGTCATAACAGTAGAGCTGGTCTTCAAACCACAGTAAGTTTATAACAGTAAGGTCATAACAGTAGAGCTAGTCTTCATACCACAGTAAGGTCATAACAGTAGAGCTGGTCTTCATACCACAGTAAGGTCATAACAGTAGAGCTGGTCTTCATACCACAGTAAGGTCATAACAGTAGAGCTGGTCTTCATACCACAGTAAGGTTATAACAGTAGAACTGGTCTTCATACCACAGTAAGGTCATAACAGTAGAACTGGTCTTCATACCACAGTAAGGTCATAACAGTAAGGTTATAACAGTAGAACTGGTCTTCATACCACAGTAAGGTCATAACAGTAGAACTGGTCTTCATAACACAGTAAGGTCATAACAGTAGAGCTGGTCTTCATATCACAGTAAGGTCATAACAGTAAGGTCATAACAGTAGAGCTGGTCTTCATACCACAGTAAGGTCATAACAGTAGAACTGGTCTTCATACCACAGTAAGGTCATAACAGTAGAGCTGGTCTTCATACCACAGTAAGGTCATAACAGTAGAGCTGGTCTTCATACCACAGTAAGGTCATAACAGTAGAGCTGGTCTTCATACCACAGTAAGGTCATAACAGTAGAGCTGGTCTTCATACCACAGTAAGGTCATAACAGTAGAGCTGGTCTTCATACCACAGTAAGGTCATAACAGTAGAACTGGTCTTCATACCACAGTAAGGTCATAATAGTAGAACTGGTCTTCATACCACAGTAAGGTCATAACAGTAGAACTGGTCTTCATACCACAGTAAGGTCATAATAGTAGAACTGGTCTTCATACCACAGTAAGGTTATAACAGTAAGGTCATAACATTAGAGCTGGTCTTCATACCACAGTAAGGTCATAACAGTAGAACTGGTCTTCATACCACAGTAAGGTCATAACAGTAGAGCTGGTCTTCATACCACAGTAAGGTCATAACAGTAGAACTGGTCTTCATATCACAGTAAGGTCATAACAGTAAGGTCATAACAGTAGAGCTGGTCTTCATACCACAGTAAGGTCATAACAGTAGAGCTGGTCTTCATACCACAGTAAGGTCATAACAGTAGAGCTGGTCTTCATACCACAGTAAGGTCATAACAGTAGAACTGGTCTTCATACCACAGTAAGGTCATAACAGTAGAGCTGGTCTTCAAACCACAGTAAGTTTATAACAGTAAGGTCATAACAGTAGAGCTAGTCTTCATACCACAGTAAGGTCATAACAGTAGAGCTGGTCTTCATACCACAGTAAGGTCATAACAGTAGAGCTGGTCTTCATACCACAGTAAGGTCATAACAGTAGAGCTGGTCTTCATACCACAGTAAGGTTATAACAGTAGAACTGGTCTTCATACCACAGTAAGGTCATAACAGTAGAACTGGTCTTCATACCACAGTAAGGTCATAACAGTAAGGTTATAACAGTAGAACTGGTCTTCATACCACAGTAAGGTCATAACAGTAGAACTGGTCTTCATACCACAGTAAGGTCATAACAGTAGATCTGGTCTTCATATCACAGTAAGGTCATAACAGTAAGGTCATAACAGTAGAGCTGGTCTTCATACCACAGTAAGGTCATAACAGTAGAACTGGTCTTCATACCACAGTAAGGTCATAACAGTAGAGCTGGTCTTCATACCACAGTAAGGTCATAACAGTAGAGCTGGTCTTCATACCACAGTAAGGTCATAACAGTAGAGCTGGTCTTCATACCACAGTAAGGTTATAACAGTAGAACTGGTCTTCATACCACAGTAAGGTCATAACAGTAGAGCTGGTCTTCATACCACAGTAAGGTCATAACAGTAGAGCTGGTCTTCATACCACAGTAAGGTTATAACAGTAAGGTCATAACAGTAGAGCTGGTCTTCATACCACAGTAAGGTTATAACAGTAAGGTCATAACAGTAGAGCTGGTCTTCATACCACAGTAAGGTCATAACAGTAGAGCCGGTCTTCATACCACAGTAATGTCATAACAGTAGAGCTGGTCTTCATACCACAGTAAGGTCATAACAGTAGAGCTGGTCTTCATACCACAGTAAGGTCATAACAGTAGAACTGGTCTTCATACCACAATAAGGTTATAACAGTAGAACTGGTCTTCATACCACAGTAAGGTTATAACAGTAGAACTGGTCTTCATACCACAGTAAGGTCATAACAGTAGAGCTGGTCTTCATACCACAGTAAGGTCATAACAGTAGAACTGGTCTTCATATCACAGTAAGGTCATAACAGTAGAGCTGGTCTTCAAACCACAGTAAGTTTATAACAGTAAGGTCATAACAGTAGAGCTAGTCTTCATACCACAGTAAGGTCATAACAGTAGAGCTGGTCTTCATACCACAGTAAGGTCATAACAGTAGAGCTGGTCTTCATACCACAGTAAGGTTATAACAGTAGAACTGGTCTTCATACCACAGTAAGGTCATAACAGTAGAACTGGTCTTCATACCACAGTAAGGTCATAACAGTAAGGTTATAACAGTAGAACTGGTCTTCATACCACAGTAAGGTTATAACAGTAGAGCTGGTCTTCATACCACAGTAAGGTCATAACAGTAGAACTGGTCTTCATACCACAGTAAGGTCATAACAGTAAAACTGGTCTTCATACCACAGTAAGGTCATAACAGTAGAGCTGGTCTTCATACCACAGTAAGTTTATAACAGTAAGGTCATAACAGTAGAGCTAGTCTTCATACCACAGTAAGGTCATAACAGTAGAGCTGGTCTTCATACCACAGTAAGGTCATAACAGTAGAGCTGGTCTTCATACCACAGTAAGGTCATAACAGTAGAGCTGGTCTTCATACCACAGTAAGGTTATAACAGTAGAACTGGTCTTCATACCACAGTAAGGTCATAACAGTAGAGCTGGTCTTCATACCACAGTAAGGTCATAACAGTAGAGCTGGTCTTCATACCACAGTAAGGTTATAACAGTAAGGTCATAACAGTAGAGCTGGTCTTCATACCACAGTAAGGTTATAACAGTAAGGTCATAACAGTAGAGCTGGTCTTCATACCACAGTAAGGTCATAACAGTAGAGCCGGTCTTCATACCACAGTAATGTCATAACAGTAGAGCTGGTCTTCATACCACAGTAAGGTCATAACAGTAGAGCTGGTCTTCATACCACAGTAAGGTCATAACAGTAGAACTGGTCTTCATACCACAGTAAGGTTATAACAGTAGAACTGGTCTTCATACCACAGTAAGGTTATAACAGTAGAACTGGTCTTCATACCACAGTAAGGTCATAACAGTAGAGCTGGTCTTCATACCACAGTAAGGTCATAACAGTAGAACTGGTCTTCATATCACAGTAAGGTCATAACAGTAAGGTCATAACAGTAGAGCTGGTCTTCATACCACAGTAAGGTCATAACAGTAGAGCTGGTCTTCATACCACAGTAAGGTCATAACAGTAGAACTGGTCTTCATACCACA
The DNA here is from genome assembly GCF_965601325.2 of Salmo salar. Classification (NCBI taxonomy): domain Eukaryota; kingdom Metazoa; phylum Chordata; class Actinopteri; order Salmoniformes; family Salmonidae; genus Salmo; species Salmo salar. Next base: position 48,301,614 of record NC_138301.1, on the reverse strand, counting down.
GTAAGGTCATAACAGTAGAGCTGGTCTTCAAACCACAGTAAGTTTATAACAGTAAGGTCATAACAGTAGAGCTAGTCTTCATACCACAGTAAGGTCATAACAGTAGAGCTGGTCTTCATACCACAGTAAGGTCATAACAGTAGAGCTGGTCTTCATACCACAGTAAGGTTATAACAGTAGAACTGGTCTTCATACCACAGTAAGGTCATAACAGTAGAACTGGTCTTCATACCACAGTAAGGTCATAACAGTAAGGTTATAACAGTAGAACTGGTCTTCATACCACAGTAAGGTTATAACAGTAGAGCTGGTCTTCATACCACAGTAAGGTCATAACAGTAGAACTGGTCTTCATACCACAGTAAGGTCATAACAGTAAAACTGGTCTTCATACCACAGTAAGGTCATAACAGTAGAGCTGGTCTTCATACCACAGTAAGTTTATAACAGTAAGGTCATAACAGTAGAGCTAGTCTTCATACCACAGTAAGGTCATAACAGTAGAGCTGGTCTTCATACCACAGTAAGGTCATAACAGTAGAGCTGGTCTTCATACCACAGTAAGGTCATAACAGTAGAGCTGGTCTTCATACCACAGTAAGGTTATAACAGTAGAACTGGTCTTCATACCACAGTAAGGTCATAACAGTAGAGCTGGTCTTCATACCACAGTAAGGTCATAACAGTAGAGCTGGTCTTCATACCACAGTAAGGTTATAACAGTAAGGTCATAACAGTAGAGCTGGTCTTCATACCACAGTAAGGTTATAACATTAAGGTCATAACAGTAGAGCTGGTCTTCATACCACAGTAAGGTCATAACAGTAGAGCCGGTCTTCATACCACAGTAATGTCATAACAGTAGAGCTGGTCTTCATACCACAGTAAGGTCATAACAGTAGAGCTGGTCTTCATACCACAGTAAGGTCATAACAGTAGAACTGGTCTTCATACCACAGTAAGGTTATAACAGTAGAACTGGTCTTCATACCACAGTAAGGTTATAACAGTAGAACTGGTCTTCATACCACAGTAAGGTCATAACAGTAGAGCTGGTCTTCATACCACAGTAAGGTCATAACAGTAGAACTGGTCTTCATATCACAGTAAGGTCATAACAGTAAGGTCATAACAGTAGAGCTGGTCTTCATACCACAGTAAGGTCATAACAGTAGAGCTGGTCTTCATACCACAGTAAGGTCATAACAGTAGAGCTGGTCTTCATACCACAGTAAGGTCATAACAGTAGAACTGGTCTTCATACCACAGTAAGGTCATAACAGTAGAGCTGGTCTTCAAACCACAGTAAGTTTATAACAGTAAGGTCATAACAGTAGAGCTAGTCTTCATACCACAGTAAGGTCATAACAGTAGAGCTGGTCTTCATACCACAGTAAGGTCATAACAGTAGAGCTGGTCTTCATACCACAGTAAGGTTATAACAGTAGAACTGGTCTTCATACCACAGTAAGGTCAAAACAGTAGAACTGGTCTTCATACCACAGTAAGGTCATAACAGTAAGGTTATAACAGTAGAACTGGTCTTCATACCACAGTAAGGTCATAACAGTAAGGTTATAACAGTAGAACTGGTCTTCATACCACAGTAAGGTCATAACAGTAGAGCTAGTCTTCATACCACAGTAAGGTCATAACAGTAGAGCTGGTCTTCATACCACAGTAAGGTCATAACAGTAGAGCTGGTCTTCATACCACAGTAAGGTCATAACAGTAGAGCTGGTCTTCATACCACAGTAAGGTTATAACAGTAGAACTGGTCTTCATACCACAGTAAGGTCATAACAGTAGAGATGGTCTTCATACCACAGTAAGGTCATAACAGTAGAGCTGGTCTTCATACCACAGTAAGGTTATAACAGTAAGGTCATAACAGTAGAGCTGGTCTTCATACCACAGTAAGGTTATAACAGTAAGGTCATAACAGTAGAGCTGGTCTTCATACCACAGTAAGGTCATAACAGTAGAGCCGGCCTTCATACCATAGTAATGTCATAACAGTAGAGCAGGTCTTCATACCACAGTAAGGTCATAACAGTAGAGCTGGTCTTCATACCACAGTAAGGTCATAACAGTAGAACTGGTCTTCATACCACAGTAAGGTTATAACAGTAGAACTGGTCTTCATACCACAGTAAGGTTATAACAGTAGAACTGGTCTTCATACCACAGTAAGGTCATAACAGTAGAGCTGGTCTTCATACCACAGTAAGGTCATAACAGTAGAACTGGTCTTCATATCACAGTAAGGTCATAACAGTAAGGTCATAACAGTAGAGCTGGTCTTCATACCACAGTAAGGTCATAACAGTAGAGCTGGTCTTCATACCACCGTAAGGTCATAACAGTAGAGCTGGTCTTCATACCACAGTAAGGTCATAACAGTAGAACTGGTCTTCATACCACAGTAAGGTCATAACAGTAGAGCTGGTCTTCAAACCACAGTAAGTTTATAACAGTAAGGTCATAACAGTAGAGCTAGTCTTCATACCACAGTAAGGTCATAACAGTAGAGCTGGTCTTCATACCACAGTAAGGTCATAACAGTAGAGCTGGTCTTCATACCACAGTAAGGTCATAACAGTAGAGCTGGTCTTCATACCACAGTAAGGTTATAACAGTAGAACTGGTCTTCATACCACAGTAAGGTCATAACAGTAGAACTGGTCTTCATACCACAGTAAGGTCATAACAGTAAGGTTATAACAGTAGAACTGGTCTTCATACCACAGTAAGGTCATAACAGTAGAACTGGTCTTCATAACACAGTAAGGTCATAACAGTAGAGCTGGTCTTCATATCACAGTAAGGTCATAACAGTAAGGTCATAACAGTAGAGCTGGTCTTCATACCACAGTAAGGTCATAACAGTAGAACTGGTCTTCATACCACAGTAAGGTCATAACAGTAGAGCTGGTCTTCATACCACAGTAAGGTCATAACAGTAGAGCTGGTCTTCATACCACAGTAAGGTCATAACAGTAGAGCTGGTCTTCATACCACAGTAAGGTCATAACAGTAGAGCTGGTCTTCATACCACAGTAAGGTCATAACAGTAGAGCTGGTCTTCATACCACAGTAAGGTCATAACAGTAGAACTGGTCTTCATACCACAGTAAGGTCATAATAGTAGAACTGGTCTTCATACCACAGTAAGGTCATAACAGTAGAACTGGTCTTCATACCACAGTAAGGTCATAATAGTAGAACTGGTCTTCATACCACAGTAAGGTTATAACAGTAAGGTCATAACATTAGAGCTGGTCTTCATACCACAGTAAGGTCATAACAGTAGAACTGGTCTTCATACCACAGTAAGGTCATAACAGTAGAGCTGGTCTTCATACCACAGTAAGGTCATAACAGTAGAACTGGTCTTCATATCACAGTAAGGTCATAACAGTAAGGTCATAACAGTAGAGCTGGTCTTCATACCACAGTAAGGTCATAACAGTAGAGCTGGTCTTCATACCACAGTAAGGTCATAACAGTAGAGCTGGTCTTCATACCACAGTAAGGTCATAACAGTAGAACTGGTCTTCATACCACAGTAAGGTCATAACAGTAGAGCTGGTCTTCAAACCACAGTAAGTTTATAACAGTAAGGTCATAACAGTAGAGCTAGTCTTCATACCACAGTAAGGTCATAACAGTAGAGCTGGTCTTCATACCACAGTAAGGTCATAACAGTAGAGCTGGTCTTCATACCACAGTAAGGTCATAACAGTAGAGCTGGTCTTCATACCACAGTAAGGTTATAACAGTAGAACTGGTCTTCATACCACAGTAAGGTCATAACAGTAGAACTGGTCTTCATACCACAGTAAGGTCATAACAGTAAGGTTATAACAGTAGAACTGGTCTTCATACCACAGTAAGGTCATAACAGTAGAACTGGTCTTCATACCACAGTAAGGTCATAACAGTAGATCTGGTCTTCATATCACAGTAAGGTCATAACAGTAAGGTCATAACAGTAGAGCTGGTCTTCATACCACAGTAAGGTCATAACAGTAGAACTGGTCTTCATACCACAGTAAGGTCATAACAGTAGAGCTGGTCTTCATACCACAGTAAGGTCATAACAGTAGAGCTGGTCTTCATACCACAGTAAGGTCATAACAGTAGAGCTGGTCTTCATACCACAGTAAGGTTATAACAGTAGAACTGGTCTTCATACCACAGTAAGGTCATAACAGTAGAGCTGGTCTTCATACCACAGTAAGGTCATAACAGTAGAGCTGGTCTTCATACCACAGTAAGGTTATAACAGTAAGGTCATAACAGTAGAGCTGGTCTTCATACCACAGTAAGGTTATAACAGTAAGGTCATAACAGTAGAGCTGGTCTTCATACCACAGTAAGGTCATAACAGTAGAGCCGGTCTTCATACCACAGTAATGTCATAACAGTAGAGCTGGTCTTCATACCACAGTAAGGTCATAACAGTAGAGCTGGTCTTCATACCACAGTAAGGTCATAACAGTAGAACTGGTCTTCATACCACAATAAGGTTATAACAGTAGAACTGGTCTTCATACCACAGTAAGGTTATAACAGTAGAACTGGTCTTCATACCACAGTAAGGTCATAACAGTAGAGCTGGTCTTCATACCACAGTAAGGTCATAACAGTAGAACTGGTCTTCATATCACAGTAAGGTCATAACAGTAAGGTCATAACAGTAGAGCTGGTCTTCATACCACAGTAAGGTCATAACAGTAGAGCTGGTCTTCATACCACAGTAAGGTCATAACAGTAGAGCTGGTCTTCATACCACAGTAAGGTCATAACAGTAGAACTGGTCTTCATACCACAGTAAGGTCATAACAGTAGAGCTGGTCTTCAAACCACAGTAAGTTTATAACAGTAAGGTCATAACAGTAGAGCTAGTCTTCATACCACAGTAAGGTCATAACAGTAGAGCTGGTCTTCATACCACAGTAAGGTCATAACAGTAGAGCTGGTCTTCATACCACAGTAAGGTTATAACAGTAGAACTGGTCTTCATACCACAGTAAGGTCATAACAGTAGAACTGGTCTTCATACCACAGTAAGGTCATAACAGTAAGGTTATAACAGTAGAACTGGTCTTCATACCACAGTAAGGTTATAACAGTAGAGCTGGTCTTCATACCACAGTAAGGTCATAACAGTAGAACTGGTCTTCATACCACAGTAAGGTCATAACAGTAAAACTGGTCTTCATACCACAGTAAGGTCATAACAGTAGAGCTGGTCTTCATACCACAGTAAGTTTATAACAGTAAGGTCATAACAGTAGAGCTAGTCTTCATACCACAGTAAGGTCATAACAGTAGAGCTGGTCTTCATACCACAGTAAGGTCATAACAGTAGAGCTGGTCTTCATACCACAGTAAGGTCATAACAGTAGAGCTGGTCTTCATACCACAGTAAGGTTATAACAGTAGAACTGGTCTTCATACCACAGTAAGGTCATAACAGTAGAGCTGGTCTTCATACCACAGTAAGGTCATAACAGTAGAGCTGGTCTTCATACCACAGTAAGGTTATAACAGTAAGGTCATAACAGTAGAGCTGGTCTTCATACCACAGTAAGGTTATAACAGTAAGGTCATAACAGTAGAGCTGGTCTTCATACCACAGTAAGGTCATAACAGTAGAGCCGGTCTTCATACCACAGTAATGTCATAACAGTAGAGCTGGTCTTCATACCACAGTAAGGTCATAACAGTAGAGCTGGTCTTCATACCACAGTAAGGTCATAACAGTAGAACTGGTCTTCATACCACAGTAAGGTTATAACAGTAGAACTGGTCTTCATACCACAGTAAGGTTATAACAGTAGAACTGGTCTTCATACCACAGTAAGGTCATAACAGTAGAGCTGGTCTTCATACCACAGTAAGGTCATAACAGTAGAACTGGTCTTCATATCACAGTAAGGTCATAACAGTAAGGTCATAACAGTAGAGCTGGTCTTCATACCACAGTAAGGTCATAACAGTAGAGCTGGTCTTCATACCACAGTAAGGTCATAACAGTAGAACTGGTCTTCATACCACAGTAAGGTCATAACAGTAGAGCTGGTCTTCAAACCACAGTAAGTTTATAACAGTAAGGTCATAACAGTAGAGCTAGTCTTCATACCACAGTAAGGTCATAACAGTAGAGCTGGTCTTCATACCACAGTAAGGTCATAACAGTAGAGCTGGTCTTCATACCACAGTAAGGTTATAACAGTAGAACTGGTCTTCATACCACAGTAAGGTCATAACAGTAGAACTGGTCTTCATACCACAGTAAGGTCATAACAGTAAGGTTATAACAGTAGAACTGGTCTTCATACCACAGTAAGGTCATAACAGTAAGTTTATAACAGTAGAACTGGTCTTCATACCACAGTAAGGTCATAACAGTAGAGCTAGTCTTCATACCACAGTAAGGTCATAACAGTAGAGCTGGTCTTCATACCACAGTAAGGTCATAACAGTAGAGCTGGTCTTCATACCACAGTAAGGTCATAACAGTAGAGCTGGTCTTCATACCACAGTAAGGTTATAACAGTAGAACTGGTCTTCATACCACAGTAAGGTCATAACAGTAGAGATGGTCTTCATACCACAGTAAGGTCATAACAGTAGAGCTGGTCTTCATACCACAGTAAGGTTATAACAGTAAGGTCATAACAGTAGAGCTGGTCTTCATACCACAGTAAGGTTATAACAGTAAGGTCATAACAGTAGAGCTGGTCTTCATACCACAGTAAGGTCATAACAGTAGAGCCGGCCTTCATACCATAGTAATGTCATAACAGTAGAGCAGGTCTTCATACCACAGTAAGGTCATAACAGTAGAGCTGGTCTTCATACCACAGTAAGGTCATAACAGTAGAACTGGTCTTCATACCACAGTAAGGTTATAACAGTAGAACTGGTCTTCATACCACAGTAAGGTTATAACAGTAGAACTGGTCTTCATACCACAGTAAGGTCATAACAGTAGAGCTGGTCTTCATACCACAGTAAGGTCATAACAGTAGAACTGGTCTTCATATCACAGTAAGGTCATAACAGTAAGGTCATAACAGTAGAGCTGGTCTTCATACCACAGTAAGGTCATAACAGTAGAGCTGGTCTTCATACCACCGTAAGGTCATAACAGTAGAGCTGGTCTTCATACCACAGTAAGGTCATAACAGTAGAACTGGTCTTCATACCACAGTAAGGTCATAACAGTAGAGCTGGTCTTCAAACCACAGTAAGTTTATAACAGTAAGGTCATAACAGTAGAGCTAGTCTTCATACCACAGTAAGGTCATAACAGTAGAGCTGGTCTTCATACCACAGTAAGGTCATAACAGTAGAGCTGGTCTTCATACCACAGTAAGGTCATAACAGTAGAGCTGGTCTTCATACCACAGTAAGGTTATAACAGTAGAACTGGTCTTCATACCACAGTAAGGTCATAACAGTAGAACTGGTCTTCATACCACAGTAAGGTCATAACAGTAAGGTTATAACAGTAGAACTGGTCTTCATACCACAGTAAGGTCATAACAGTAGAACTGGTCTTCATAACACAGTAAGGTCATAACAGTAGAGCTGGTCTTCATATCACAGTAAGGTCATAACAGTAAGGTCATAACAGTAGAGCTGGTCTTCATACCACAGTAAGGTCATAACAGTAGAACTGGTCTTCATACCACAGTAAGGTCATAACAGTAGAGCTGGTCTTCATACCACAGTAAGGTCATAACAGTAGAGCTGGTCTTCATACCACAGTAAGGTCATAACAGTAGAGCTGGTCTTCATACCACAGTAAGGTCATAACAGTAGAGCTGGTCTTCATACCACAGTAAGGTCATAACAGTAGAGCTGGTCTTCATACCACAGTAAGGTCATAACAGTAGAACTGGTCTTCATACCACAGTAAGGTCATAATAGTAGAACTGGTCTTCATACCACAGTAAGGTCATAACAGTAGAACTGGTCTTCATACCACAGTAAGGTCATAACAGTAAGGTCATAACAGTAGAGCTGGTCTTCATACCACAGTAAGGTTATAACAGTAAGGTCATAACATTAGAGCTGGTCTTCATACCACAGTAAGGTCATAACAGTAGAACTGGTCTTCATACCACAGTAAGGTCATAACAGTAGAGCTGGTCTTCATACCACAGTAAATTCATAACAGTAGAACTGGTCTTCATATCACAGTAAGGTCATAACAGTAAGGTCATAACAGTAGAGCTGGTCTTCATACCACAGTAAGGTCATAACAGTAGAGCTGGTCTTCATACCACAGTAAGGTCATAACAGTAGAGCTGGTCTTCATACCACAGTAAGGTCATAACAGTAGAACTGGTCTTCATACCACAGTAAGGTCATAACAGTAGAGCTGGTCTTCAAACCACAGTAAGTTTATAACAGTAAGGTCATAACAGTAGAGCTAGTCTTCATACCACAGTAAGGTCATAACAGTAGAGCTGGTCTTCATACCACAGTAAGGTCATAACAGTAGAGCTGGTCTTCATACCACAGTAAGGTCATAACAGTAGAGCTGGTCTTCATACCACAGTAAGGTTATAACAGTAGAACTGGTCTTCATACCACAGTAAGGTCATAACAGTAGAATTGGTCTTCATACCACAGTAAGGTTATAACAGTAAGGTTATAACAGTAGAACTGGTCTTCATACCACAGTAAGGTCATAACAGTAGAACTGGTCTTCATACCACAGTAAGGTCATAACAGTAGATCTGGTCTTCATATCACAGTAAGGTCATAACAGTAAGGTCATAACAGTAGAGCTGGTCTTCATACCACAGTAAGGTCATAACAGTAGAACTGGTCTTCATACCACAGTAAGGTCATAACAGTAGAGCTGGTCTTCATACCACAGTAAGGTCATAACAGTAGAGCTCGTCTTCATACCACAGTAAGGTCATAACAGTAGAGCTGGTCTTCATACCACAGTAAGGTCATAACAGTAGAGCTGGTCTTCATACCACAGTAAGGTCATAACAGTAGAGCTGGTCTTCATACCACAGTAAGGTCATAACAGTAGAGCTGGTCTTCATACAACAGTAAGGTCATAACAGTAGAACTGGTCTTCATACCACAGTAAGGTCATAATAGTAGAACTGGTCTTCATACCACAGTAAGGTCATAACAGTAGAACTGGTCTTCATACCACAGTAAGGTCATAACAGTAAGGTCATACCAGTAGAGCTGGTCTTCATACCACAGTAAGGTTATAACAGTAAGGTCATAACATTAGAGCTGGTCTTCATACCACAGTAAGGTCATAACAGTAGAACTGGTCTTCATACCACAGTAAGGTTATAACAGTAGAGCTGGTCTTCATACCACAGTAAGGTCATAACAGTAGAACTGGTCTTCATACCACAGTAAGGTCATAATAGTAGAACTGGTCTTCATACCACAGTAAGGTCATAACAGTAGAACTGGTCTTCATACCACAGTAAGGTCATAACAGTAAGGTCATAACAGTAGAGCTGGTCTTCATACCACAGTAAGGTTATAACAGTAAGTTCATAACATTAGAGCTGGTCTTCATAACACAGTAAGGTCATAACAGTAGAACTGGTCTTCATACCACAGTAAGGTTATAACAGTAGAGCTGGTCTTCATACCACAGTAAGGTCATAACAGTAGAACTGGTCTTCATACCACAGTAAGGTCATAACAGTAGAACTGGTCTTCATACCACAGTAAGGTCATAAAAGTAGTACTGGTCTTCATACCACAGTAAGTTTATAACAGTAAGGTCATAACAGTAGAGCTAGTCTTCATACCACAGTAAGGTCATAACAGTAGAGCTGGTCTTCATACCACAGTAAGGTCATAACAGTAGAGCTGGTCTTCATACCACAGTAAGGTCATAACAGTAGAGCTGGTCTTCATACCACAGTAAGGTTATAACAGTAGAACTGGTCTTCATACCACAGTAAGGTCATAACAGTAGAGCTGGTCTTCATACCACAGTAAGGTCATAACAGTAGAGCTGGTCTTCATACCACAGTAAGGTTATAACAGTAAGGTCATAACAGTAGAGCTGGTCTTCATACCACAGTAAGGTTATAACAGTAAGGTCATAACAGTAGAGCTGGTCTTCATACCACAGTAAGGTCATAACAGTAGAGCCGGTCTTCATACCACAGTAATGTCATAACAGTAGAGCTGGTCTTCATACCACAGTAAGGTCATAACAGTAGAACTGGTCTTCATACCACAGTAAGGTTATAACAGTAGAACTGGTCTTCATACCACAGTAAGGTTATAACATTAGAGCTGGTCTTCATACCACAGTAAGGTCATAACAGTAGAACTGGTCTTCATACCACAGTAAGGTTATAACAGTAGAACTGGTCTTCATACCACAGTAAGGTTATAACATTAGAACTGGTCTTCATACCACAGTAAGGTCATAACAGTAGAGCTGGTCTTCATACCACAGTAAGGTCATAACAGTAGAACTGGTCTTCATATCACAGTAAGGTAATAACAGTAAGGTCATAACAGTAGAGCTGGTCTTCATACCACAGTAAGGTCATAACAGTAGAGCTGGTCTTCATACCACAGTAAGGTCATAACAGTAGAGCTGGTCTTCATACCACAGTAAGGTCATAACAGTAGAGCTGGTCTTCATACCACAGTAAGGTCATAACAGTAGAACTGGTCTTCATACCACAGTAAGGTCATAATAGTAGAACTGGTCTTCATACCACAGTAAGGTCATAACAGTAAGGTCATAACAGTAGAGCTGGTCTTCATACCACAGTAAGGTTATAACAGTAAGGTCATAACATTAGAGCTGGTCTTCATACCACAGTAAGGTCATAACAGTAGAACTGGTCTTCATACCACAGTAAGGTCATAACAGTAGAGCTGGTCTTCATACCACAGTAAGGTCATAACAGTAGAACTGGTCTTCATACCACAGTAAGGTCATAACAGTAGAGCTGGTCTTCATACCACAGTAAGGTCATAACAGTAGAGCTGGTCTTCATACCACAGTAAGGTCATAACAGTAGAACTGGTCTTCATACCACAGTAAGGTCATAACAGTAGAGCTGGTCTTCAAACCACAGTAAGTTTATAACAGTAAGGTCATAACAGTAGAGCTAGTCTTCATACCACAGTAAGGTCATAACAGTAGAGCTGGTCTTCATACCACAGTAAGGTCATAACAGTAGAGCTGGTCTTCATACCACAGTAAGGTCATAACAGTAGAGCTGGTCTTCATACCACAGTAAGGTTATAACAGTAGAACTGGTCTTCATACCACAGTAAGGTCATAACAGTAGAACTGGTCTTCATACCACAGTAAGGTCATAACAGTTAGGTTATAACAGTAGAACTGGTCTTCATACCACAGTAAGGTCATAACAGTAGAACTGGTCTTCATACCACAGTAAGGTCATAACAGTAGAGCTGGTCTTCATATCACAGTAAGGTCATAACAGTAAGGTCATAACAGTAGAGCTGGTCTTCATTCCACAGTAAGGTCATAACAGTAGAACTGGTCTTCATACCACAGTAAGGTCATAACAGTAGAACTGGTCTTCATACCACAGTAAGGTCATAACAGTAGAGCTGGTCTTCATACCACAGTAAGGTCATAACAGTAGAGCTGGTCTTCATACCACAGTAAGGTCATAACAGTAGAGCTGGTCTTCATACCACAGTAAGGTCATAACAGTAGAGCTGGTCTTCATACAACAGTAAGGTCATAACAGTAGAACTGGTCTTCATACCACAGTAAGGTCATAATAGTAGAACTGGTCTTCATACCACAGTAAGGTCATAACAGTAGAACTGGTCTTCATACCACAGTAAGGTCATAACAGTAAGGTCATAACAGTAGAGCTGGTCTTCATACCACAGTAAGGTTATAACAGTAAGGTCATAACATTAGAGCTGGTCTTCATACCACAGTAAGGTCATAACAGTAGAGCTGGTCTTCATGCCACAGTAAGGTTATAACAGTAGAGCTGGTCTTCATACCACAGTAAGGTCATAACAGTAGAACTGGTCTTCATACCACAGTAAGGTCATAATAGTAGAACTGGTCTTCATACCACAGTAAGGTCATAACAGTAGAACTGGTCTTCATACCACAGTAAGGTCATAACAGTAAGGTCATAACAGTAGAGCTGGTCTTCATACCACAGTAAGGTTATAACAGTAAGGTCATAACATTAGAGCTGGTCTTCATACCACAGTATGGTCATAACAGTAGAACTGGTCTTCATACCACAGTAAGGTTATAACAGTAGAGCTGGTCTTCATACCACAGTAAGGTCATAACAGTAGAACTGGTCTTCGTACCACAGTAAGGTCATAACAGTAGAGCTGGTCTTCATACCACAGTAAGGTCCTAACAGTAGAACTGGTCTTCATACCACAGTAAGGTCATAACAGTAGAGCTGGTCTTCATACCACAGTAAGGTCATAACAGTAGAGCTGGTCTTCATACCACAGTAAGGTCATAACATTAGAACTGGTCTTCATACCACAGTAAGGTCATAACAGTAGAGCTGGTCTTCATACCACAGTAAGGTCATAACAGTAGAGCTGGTCTTCATACCACAGTAAGGTTATAACAGTAGAACTGGGCTTCATACCACAGTAAGGTCATAACAGTAGAGCTGGTCTTCATACCACAGTAAGGTCATAACAGTAGAGCTGGTCTTCATACCACAGTAAGGTTATAACAGTAAGGTCATAACAGTAGAGCTGGTCTTCATACCACAGTAAGGTTATAACAGTAAGGTCATAACAGTAGAGCTGGTCTTCATACCACAGTAAGGTCATAACAGTAGAGCCGGTCTTCATACCACAGTAATGTCATAACAGTAGAGCTGGTCTTCATACCACAGTAAGGTCATAACAGTAGAGCTGGTCTTCATACCACAGTAAGGTCATAACAGTAGAACTGGTCTTCATACCACAGTAAGGTTATAACAGTAGAACTGGTCTTCATACCACAGTAAGGTTATAACATTAGAACTGGTCTTCATACCACAGTTAGGTCATAACAGTAGAGCTGGTCTTCATACCACAGTAAGGTCATAACAGTAGAACTGGTCTTCATATCACAGTAAGGTCATAACAGTAAGGTCATAACAGTAGAGCTGGTCTTCATACCACAGTAAGGTCATAACAGTAGAGCTGGTCTTCATACCACAGTAAGGTCATAACAGTAGAGCTGGTCTTCATACCACAGTAAGGTCATAACAGTAGAACTGGTCTTCATACCACAGTAAGGTCATAACAGTAGAGCTGGTCTTCAAACCACAGTAAGTTTATAACAGTAAGGTCATAACAGTAGAGCTAGTCTTCATACCACAGTAAGGTCATAACAGTAGAGCTGGTCTTCATACCACAGTAAGGTCATAACAGTAGAGCTGGTCTTCATACCACAGTAAGGTCATAAAAGTAGAGCTGGTCTTCATACCACAGTAAGGTTATAACAGTAGAACTGGTCTTCATACCACAGTAAGGTCATAACAGTAGAACTGGTCTTCATACCACAGTAAGGTCATAACAGTAAGGTTATAACAGTAGAACTGGTCTTCATACCACAGTAAGGTCATAACAGTAGAAATGGTCTTCATACCACAGTAAGGTCATAACAGTAGAGCTGGTCTTCATATCACAGTAAGGTCATAACAGTAAGGTCATAACAGTAGAGCTGGTCTTCATACCACAGTAAGGTCATAACAGTAGAACTGGTCTTCATACCACAGTAAGGTCATAACAGTAGAGCTGGTCTTCATACCACAGTAAGGTCATAACAGTAGAGCTGGTCTTCATACCACAGTAAGGTCATAACAGTAGAGCTGGTCTTCATACCACAGTAAGGTCATAACAGTAGAGCTGGTCTTCATACCACAATAAGGTCATAACAGTAGAGCTGGTCTTCATACCACAGTAAGGTCATAACAGTAGAACTGGTCTTCATACCACAGTAAGGTCATAATAGTAGAACTGGTCTTCATACCACAGTAAGGTCATAACAGTAAGGTCATAACAATAGAGCTGGTCTTCATACCACAGTAAGGTTATAACAGTAAGGTCATAACATTAGAGCTGGTCTTCATACCACAGTAAGGTCATAACAGTAGAACTGGTCTTCATACCACAGTAAGGTCATAACAGTAGAACTGGTCTTCATACCACAGTAAGGTCATAACAGTAGAACTGGTCTTCATACCACAGTAAGGTCATAACAGTAGAACTGGTCTTCATACCACAGTAAGGTCATAACAGTAAGGTTATAACAGTAGAACTGGTCTTCATACCACAGTAAGGTCATAACAGTAGAACTGGTCTTCATACCACAGTAAGGTCATAACAGTAGAGCTGGTCTTCATATCACAGTAAGGTCATAACAGTAAGGTCATAACAGTAGAGCTGGTCTTCATACCACAGTAAGGTCATAACAGTAGAACTGGTCTTCATACCACAGTAAGGTCATAACAGTAGAGCTGGTCTTCATACCACAGTAAGGTCATAACAGTAGAGCTGGTCTTCATACCACAGTAAGGTCATAACAGTAGAGCTGGTCTTCATACCACAGTAAGGTCATAACAGTAGAGCTGGTCTTCATACCACAGTAAGGTCATAACAGTAGAGCTGGTCTTCATACCACAGTAAGGTCATAACAGTAGAACTGGTCTTCATACCACAGTAAGGTCATAATAGTAGAACTGGTCTTCATACCACAGTAAGGTCATAACAGTAAGGTCATAACAGTAGAGCTGGTCTTCATACCACAGTAAGGTTATAACAGTAAGGTCATAACATTAGAGCTGGTCTTCATACCACAGTAAGGTCATAACAGTAGAACTGGTCTTCATACCACAGTAAGGTCATAACAGTAGAGCTGGTCTTCATACCACAGTAAGGTCATAACAGTAGAACTGGTCTTCATATCACAGTAAGGTCATAACAGTAAGGTCATAACAGTAGAGCTGGTCTTCATACCACAGTAAGGTCATAACAGTAGAGCTGGTCTTCATACCACAGTAAGGTCATAACAGTAGAGCTGGTCTTCATACCACAGTAAGGTCATAACAGTAGAACTGGTCTTCATACCACAGTAAGGTCATAACAGTAGAGCTGGTCTTCAAACCACAGTAAGTTTATAACAGTAAGGTCATAACAGTAGAGCTAGTCTTCATACCACAGTAAGGTCATAACAGTAGAGCTGGTCTTCATACCACAGTAAGGTCATAACAGTAGAGCTGGTCTTCATACCACAGTAAGGTCATAACAGTAGAACTGGTCTTCATACCACAGTAAGGTCATAACAGTAAGGTTATAACAGTAGAACTGGTCTTCATACCACAGTAAGGTCATAACAGTAGAACTGGTCTTCATACCACAGTAAGGTCATAACAGTAGAGCTGGTCTTCATATCACAGTAAGGTCATAACAGTAAGGTCATAACAGTAGAGCTGGTCTTCATTCCACAGTAAGGTCATAACAGTAGAACTGGTCTTCATACCACAGTAAGGTCATAACAGTAGAGCTGGTCTTCATACCACAGTAAGGTCATAACAGTAGAGCTGGTCTTCATACCACAGTAAGGTCATAACAGTAGAGCTGGTCTTCATACCACAGTAAGGTCATAACAGTAGAGCTGGTCTTCATACCACAGTAAGGTCATAACAGTAGAGCTGGTCTTCATACAACAGTAAGGTCATAACAGTAGAACTGGTCTTCATACCACAGTAAGGTCATAACAGTAAGGTCATAACAGTAGAGCTGGTCTTCATACCACAGTAAGGTTATAACAGTAAGGTCATAACATTAGAGCTGGTCTTCATACCACAGTAAGGTCATAACAGTAGAACTGGTCTTCATACCACAGTAAGGTTATAACAGTAGAGCTGGTCTTCATACCACAGTAAGGTCATAACAGTAGAACTGGTCTTCATACCACAGTAAGGTCATAATAGTAGAACTGGTCTTCATACCACAGTAAGGTCATAACAGTAGAACTGGTCTTCATACCACAGTAAGGTCATAACAGTAAGGTCATAACAGTAGAGCTGGTCTTCATACCACAGTAAGGTTATAACAGTAAGGTCATAACATTAGAGCTGGTCTTCATACCACAGTAAGGTCATAACAGTAGAACTGGTCTTCATACCACAGTAAGGTTATAACAGTAGAGCTGGTCTTCATACCACAGTAAGGTCATAACAGTAGAACTGGTCTTCGTACCACAGTAAGGTCATAACTGTAGAGCTGGTCTTCATACCACAGTAAGGTCCTAACAGTAGAACTGGTCTTCATACCACAGTAAGGTCATAACAGTAGAGCTGGTCTTCATACCACAGTAAGGTCATAACAGTAGAGCTGGTCTTCATACCACAGTAAGGTCATAACATTAGAACTGGTCTTCATACCACAGTAAGGTCATAACAGTAGAGCTGGTCTTCATACCACAGTAAGGTCATAACAGTATAGCCGGTCTTCATACCACAGTAAGGTCATAACAGTAGAGCTGGTCTTCATACCACAGTAAGGTCATAACAGTAGAGCTGGTCTTCGTACCACAGTAAGGTCATAACAGTAGAGCTGGTCTTCATACCACAGTAAGGTCATAACAGTAGAACTGGTCTTCATACCACAGTAAGGTCATAACAGTAGAGCTGGTCTTCATACCACAGTAAGGTTATAACTGTAAGGTCATAACAGTAGTGCTGGTCTTCATACCACAGTAAGGTTATAACAGTAGAACTGGTCTTCATACCGCAGTAAGGTCATAACAGTAGAGCTGGTCTTCATACCACAGTAAGGTCATAACAGTAGGACTGGTATTCATATCACAGTAAGGTCATAACAGTAAGGTCATAACAGTAGAGCTGGTCTTCATACCACAGTAAGGTCATAACAGTAGAGCTGGTCTTCATACCACAGTAAGGTCATAACAGTAGAACTGGTCTTCATACCACAGTAAGGTCATAACAGTAGAGCTGGTCTTCATACCACAGTAAGTTTATAACAGTAAGGTCATAACAGTAGAGCTAGTCTTCATACCACAGTAAGGTCATAACAGTAGAGCTGGTCTTCATACCACAGTAAGGTTATAACAGTAGAACTGGTCTTCATACCACAGTAAGGTCATAACAGTAGAGCTGGTCTTCATACCACAGTAAGGTCATAACAGTAGAGCTGGTCTTCATACCACAGTACGGTCAGGTCATAACAGTAGAGCTGGTCTTCATACCACAGTAAGGTCATAACAGTAGAGCTGGTCTTCATACCACAGTAAGGTCATAACAGTAGAACTGGTCTTCATACCACAGTAAGGTCATAACAGTAGAGCTGGTCTTCATACCACAGTAAGTTTATAACAGTAAGGTCATAACAGTAGAGCTAGTCTTCATACCACAGTAAGGTCATAACAGTAGAGCTGGTCTTCATACCACAGTAAGGTCATAACAGTAGAGCTGGTCTTCATACCACAGTAAGGTCATAACAGTAGAGCTGGTCTTCATACCACAGTAAGGTTATAACAGTAGAACTGGTCTTCATACCACAGTAAGGTCATAAAGGTAGAACTGGTCTTCATACCACAGTAAGGTCATAACAGTAAGGTTATAACAGTAGAACTGGTCTTCATACCACAGTAAGGTCATAACAGTAAGGTTATAACAGTAGAACTGGTCTTCATACCACAGTAAGGTCATAACAGTAGAGCTGGTCTTCATATCACAGTAAGGTCATAACAGTAAGGTCATAACAGTAGAGCTGGTCTTCATACCACAGTAAGGTCATAACAGTAGAACTGGTCTTCATACCACAGTAAGGTCATAATAGTAGAACTGGTCTTCATACCACAGTAAGGTCATAACAGTAGAACTGGTCTTCATACCACAGTAAGGTCATAACAGTAAGGTCATAACAGTAGAGCTGGGTCTTCATACCACAGTAAGGTTATAACAGTAAGGTCATAACATTAGAGCTGGTCTTCATACCACAGTAAGGTCATAACAGTAGAACTGGTCTTCATACCACAGTAAGGTTATAACAGTAGAGCTGGTCTTCATACCACAGTAAGGTCATAACAGTAGAACTGGTCTTCATACCACAGTAAGGTCATAACAGTAGAACTGGTCTTCATACCACAGTAAGGTCATAACAGTAGAGCTGGTCTTCATATCACAGTAAGGTCATAACAGTAAGGTCATAACAGTAGAGCTGGTCTTCATTCCACAGTAAGGTCATAACAGTAGAACTGGTCTTCATACCACAGTAAGGTCATAACAGTAGAGCTGGTCTTCATACCACAGTAAGGTCATAACAGTAGAGCTGGTCTTCATACCACAGTAAGGTCATAACAGTAGAGGTGGTCTTCATACCACAGTAAGGTCATAACAGTAGAGCTGGTCTTCATACCACAGTAATGTCATAACAGTAGAGCTGGTCTTCATACAACAGTAAGGTCATAACAGTAGAACTGGTCTTCATACCACAGTAAGGTCATAACAGTAAGGTCATAACAGTAGAGCTGGTCTTCATACCACAGTAAGGTTATAACAGTAAGGTCATAACATTAGAGCTGGTCTTCATACCACAGTAAGGTCATAACAGTAGAACTGGTCTTCATACCACAGTAAGGTTATAACAGTAGAGCTGGTCTTCATACCACAGTAAGGTCATAACAGTAGAACTGGTCTTCATACCACAGTAAGGTCATAATAGTAGAACTGGTCTTCATACCACAGTAAGGTCATAACAGTAGAACTGGTCTTCATACCACAGTAAGGTCATAACAGTAAGGTCATAACAGTAGAGCTGGTCTTCATACCACAGTAAGGTTATAACAGTAAGGTCATAACATTAGAGCTGGTCTTCATACCACAGTAAGGTCATAACAGTAGAACTGGTCTTCATACCACAGTAAGGTTATAACAGTAGAGCTGGTCTTCATACCACAGTAAGGTCATAACAGTAGAACTGGTCTTCGTACCACAGTAAGGTCATAACAGTAGAGCTGGTCTTCATACCACAGTAAGGTCCTAACAGTAGAACTGGTCTTCATACCACAGTAACGTCCTAACAGTAGAGCTGGTCTTCATACCACAGTAAGGTCATAACAGTAGAGCTGGTCTTCATACCACAGTAAGGTCATAACATTAGAACTGGTCTTCATACCACAGTAAGGTCATAACAGTAGAGCTGGTCTTCATACCACAGTAAGGTCATAACAGTATAGCCGGTCTTCATACCACAGTAAGGTCATAACAGTAGAGCTGGTCTTCATACCACAGTAAGGTCATAACAGTAGAGCTGGTCTTCGTACCACAGTAAGGTCATAACAGTAGAGCTGGTCTTCATACCACAGTAAGGTCATAACAGTAGAGCTGGTCTTCATACCACAGTAAGGTCATAACATTAGAACTGGTCTTCATACCACAGTAAGGTCATAACAGTAGAGCTGGTCTTCATACCACAGTAAGGTCATAACAGTAGAGCTGGTCTTCATACCACAGTAAGGTTATAACAGTAGAACTGGTCTTCATACCACAGTAAGGTCATAACAGTAGAGCTGGTCTTCATACCACAGTAAGGTCATAACAGTAGAACTGGTCTTCATACCACAGTAAGGTCATAACAGTAGAGCTGGTCTTCAAACCACAGTAAGGTCATAACAGTAGAACTGGTCTTCATACCACAGTAAGGTCATAACAGTAGAGCTGGTCTTCAAACCACAGTAAGTTTATAACAGTAAGGTCATAACAGTAGAGCTAGTCTTCATACCACAGTAAGGTCATAACAGTAGTGCTGGTCTTCATACCACAGTAAGGTTATAACAGTAGAACTGGTCTTCATACCGCAGTAAGGTCATAACAGTAGAGCTGGTCTTCATACCACAGTAAGGTCATAACAGTAGGACTGGTATTCATATCACAGTAAGGTCATAACAGTAAGGTCATAACAGTAGAGCTGGTCTTCATACCACAGTAAGGTCATAACAGTAGAGCTGGTCTTCATACCACAGTAAGGTCATAACAGTAGAACTGGTCTTCATACCACAGTAAGGTCATAACAGTAGAGCTGGTCTTCAAACCACAGTAAGTTTATAACAGTAAGGTCATAACAGTAGAGCTAGTCTTCATACCACAGTAAGGTCATAACAGTAGAGCTGGTCTTCATACCACAGTAAGGTTATAACAGTAGAACTGGTCTTCATACCACAGTAAGGTCATAACAGTAGAGCTGGTCTTCATACCACAGTAAGGTCATAACAGTAGAGCTGGTCTTCATACCACAGTAAGGTTATAACAGTAAGGTCATAACAGTAGAGCTGGTCTTCATACCACAGTAAGGTTATAACAGTAAGGTCATAACAGTAGAGCTGGTGTTCATACCACAGTAAGGTCATAACAGTAGAGCCGGTCTTCATACCACAGTAAGGTCATAACAGTAGAGCTGGTCTTCATACCACAGTAAGGTCATAACAGTAGAGCTGGTCTTCATACCACAGTAAGGTCATAACAGTAGAACTGGTCTTCATACCACAGTAAGGTTATAACAGTAGAACTGGTCTTCATACCAGAGTAAGGTTATAACAGTAGAACTGGTCTTCATACCACAGTAAGGTCATAACAGTAGAGCTGGTCTTCATACCACAGTAAGGTCATAACAGTAGAACTGGTCTTCATATCACAGTAAGGTCATAACAGTAAGGTCATAACAGTAGAGCTGGTCTTCATACCACAGTAAGGTCATAACAGTAGAGCTGGTCTTCATACCACAGTAAGGTCATAACAGTAGAGCTGGTCTTCATACCACAGTAAGGTCATAACAGTAGAACTGGTCTTCATACCACAGTAAGGTCATAACAGTAGAGCTGGTCTTCATACCACAGTAAGTTTATAACAGTAAGGTCATAACAGTAGAGCTAGTCTTCATACCACAGTAAGGTCATAACAGTAGAGCTGGTCTTCATACCACAGTAAGGTCATAACAGTAGAGCTGGTCTTCATACCACAGTAAGGTCATAACAGTAGAGCTGGTCTTCATACCACAGTAAGGTTATAACAGTAGAACTGGTCTTCATACCACAGTAAGGTCATAAAGGTAGAACTGGTCTTCATACCACAGTAAGGTCATAACAGTAAGGTTATAACAGTAGAACTGGTCTTCATACCACAGTAAGGTCATAACAGTAAGGTTATAACAGTAGAACTGGTCTTCATACCACAGTAAGGTCATAACAGTAGAGCTGGTCTTCATATCACAGTAAGGTCATAACAGTAAGGTCATAACAGTAGAGCTGGTCTTCATACCACAGTAAGGTCATAACAGTAGAACTGGTCTTCATACCACAGTAAGGTCATAACAGTAGAGCTGGTCTTCATACCACAGTAAGGTCATAACAGTAGAGCTGGTCTTCATACCACAGTAAGGTCATAACAGTAGAACTGGTCTTCATACCACAGTAAGGTCATAATAGTAGAACTGGTCTTCATACCACAGTAAGGTCATAACAGTAGAACTGGTCTTCATACCACAGTAAGGTCATAACAGTAAGGTCATAACAGTAGAGCTGGTCTTCATACCACAGTAAGGTTATAACAGTAAGGTCATAACATTAGAGCTGGTCTTCATACCACAGTAAGGTCATAACAGTAGAACTGGTCTTCATACCACAGTAAGGTTATAACAGTAGAGCTGGTCTTCATACCACAGTAAGGTCATAACAGTAGAACTGGTCTTCATACCACAGTAAGGTCATAACAGTAGAACTGGTCTTCATACCACAGTAAGGTCATAACAGTAGAGCTGGTCTTCATATCACAGTAAGGTCATAACAGTAAGGTCATAACAGTAGAGCTGGTCTTCATTCCACAGTAAGGTCATAACAGTAGAACTGGTCTTCATACCACAGTAAGGTCATAACAGTAGAGCTGGTCTTCATACCACAGTAAGGTCATAACAGTAGAGCTGGTCTTCATACCACAGTAAGGTCATAACAGTAGAGCTGGTCTTCATACCACAGTAAGGTCATAACAGTAGAGCTGGTCTTCATACCACAGTAAGGTCATAACAGTAGAGCTGGTCTTCATACAACAGTAAGGTCATAACAGTAGAACTGGTCTTCATACCACAGTAAGGTCATAACAGTAAGGTCATAACAGTAGAGCTGGTCTTCATACCACAGTAAGGTTATAACAGTAAGGTCATAACATTAGAGCTGGTCTTCATAACCCAGTAAGATCATAACAGTAGAACTGGTCTTCATACCACAGTAAGGTTATAACAGTAGAGCTTGTCTTCATACCACAGTAAGGTCATAACAGTAGAACTGGTCTTCATACCACAGTAAGGTCATAATAGTAGAACTGGTCTTCATACCACAGTAAGGTCATAACAGTAGAACTGGTCTTCATACCACAGTAAGGTCATAACAGTAAGGTCATAACAGTAGAGCTGGTCTTCATACCACAGTAAGGTTATAACAGTAAGGTCATAACATTAGAGCTGGTCTTCATACCACAGTAAGGTCCTAACAGTAGATCTGGTCTTCATACCACAGTAAGGTCCTAACAGTAGAGCTGGTCTTCATACCACAGTAAGGTCATAACAGTAGAGCTGGTCTTCATACCACAGTAAGGTCATAACATTAGAACTGGTCTTCATACCACAGTAAGGTCATAACAGTAGAGCTGGTCTTCATACCACAGTAAGGTCATAACAGTATAGCCGGTCTTCATACCACAGTAAGGTCATAACAGTAGAGCTGGTCTTCATACCACAGTAAGGTCATAACAGTAGAGCTGGTCTTCGTACCACAGTAAGGTCATAACAGTAGAGCTGGTCTTCATACCACAGTAAGGTCATAACAGTAGAACTGGTCTTCATACCACAGTAAGGTCATAACAGTGGAGCTGGTCTTCATACCACAGTAAGGTTATAACTGTAAGGACATAACAGTAGTGCTGGTCTTCATACCACAGTAAGGTTATAACAGTAGAACTGGTCTTCATACCGCAGTAAGGTCATAACAGTAGAGCTGGTCTTCATACCACAGTAAGGTCATAACAGTAGAACTGGTATTCATATCACAGTAAGGTCATAACAGTAAGGTCATAACAGTAGAGCTGGTCTTCATACCACAGTAAGGTCATAACAGTAGAGCTGGTCTTCATACCACAGTAAGGTCATAACAGTAGAACTGGTCTTCATACCACAGTAAGGTCATAACAGTAGAGCTGGTCTTCATACCACAGTAAGTTTATAACAGTAAGGTCATAACAGTAGAGCTAGTCTTCATACCACAGTAAGGTCATAACAGTAGAGCTGGTCTTCATACCACAGTAAGGTTATAACAGTAGAACTGGTCTTCATACCACAGTAAGGTCATAACAGTAGAGCTGGTCTTCATACCACAGTAAGGTCATAACAGTAGAGCTGGTCTTCATACCACAGTAAGGTTATAACAGTAAGGTCATAACAGTAGAGCTGGTCTTCATACCACAGTAAGGTTATAACAGTAAGGTCATAACATTAGAGCTGGTGTTCATACCACAGTAAGGTCATAACAGTAGAGCCGGTCTTCATACCACAGTAAGGTCATAACAGTAGAACTGGTCTTCATACCACAGTAAGGTTATAACAGTAGAACTGGTCTTCATACCAGAGTAAGGTTATAACAGTAGAACTGGTCTTCATACCACAGTAAGGTCATAACAGTAGAGCTGGTCTTCATACCACAGTAAGGTCATAACAGTAGAACTGGTCTTCATATCACAGTAAGGTCATAACAGTAAGGTCATAACAGTAGAGCTGGTCTTCATACCACAGTAAGGTCATAACAGTAGAGCTGGTCTTCATACCACAGTAAGGTTATAACAGTAAGGTCATAACATTAGAGCTGGTGTTCATACCACAGTAAGGTCATAACAGTAGAGCCGGTCTTCATACCACAGTAAGGTCATAACAGTAGAACTGGTCTTCATACCACAGTAAGGTTATAACAGTAGAACTGGTCTTCATACCAGAGTAAGGTTATAACAGTAGAACTGGTCTTCATACCACAGTAAGGTCATAACAGTAGAGCTGGTCTTCATACCACAGTAAGGTCATAACAGTAGAACTGGTCTTCATATCACAGTAAGGTCATAACAGTAAGGTCATAACAGTAGAGCTGGTCTTCATACCACAGTAAGGTCATAACAGTAGAGCTGGTCTTCATACCACAGTATGGTCATAACAGTAGAGCTGGTCTTCATACCACAGTAAGGTCATAACAGTAGAGCTGGTCTTCATACCACAGTAAGGTTATAACAGTAAGGTTATAACAGTAGAACTGGTCTTCATACCACAGTAAGGTCATAACAGTAAGGTTATAACAGTAGAACTGGTCTTCATACCACAGTAAGGTCATAACAGTAAGGTTATAACAGTAGAACTGGTCTTCATACCACAGTAAGGTCATAACAGTAGAGCTGGTCTTCATATCACAGTAAGGTCATAACAGTAAGGTCATAACAGTAGAGCTGGTCTTCATACCACAGTAAGGTCATAACAGTAGAGCTGGTCTTCATACCACAGTAAGGTCATAACAGTAGAACTGGTCTTCATACCACAGTAAGGTCATAATAGTAGAACTGGTCTTCATACCACAGTAAGGTCATAACAGTAGAACTGGTCTTCATACCACAGTAAGGTCATAACAGTAAGGTCATAACAGTAGAGCTGGTCTTCATACCACAGTAAGGTTATAACAGTAAGGTCATAACATTAGAGCTGGTCTTCATACCACAGTAAGGTCATAACAGTAGAACTGGTCTTCATACCACAGTAAGGTCATAACAGTAGAGCTGGTCTTCATACCACAGTAAGTTTATAACAGTAAGGTCATAACAGTAGAGCTAGTCTTCATACCACAGTAAGGTCATAACAGTAGAGCTGGTCTTCATACCACAGTAAGGTCATAACAGTAGAGCTGGTCTTCATACCACAGTAAGGTCATAACAGTAGAGCTGGTCTTCATACCACAGTAAGGTTATAACAGTAGAACTGGTCTTCATACCACAGTAAGGTGATAACAGTAGAGCTGGTCTTCATACCACAGTAAGGTCATAACAGTAGAGCTGGTCTTCATACCACAGTAAGGTTATAACAGTAAGGTCATAACAGTAGAGCTGGTCTTCATACCACAGTAAGGTTATAACAGTAAGGTCATAACAGTAGAGCTGGTCTTCATACCACAGTAAGGTCATAACAGTAGAGCCGGTCTTCATACCACAGTAAGGTCATAACAGTAGAGCTGGTCTTCATACCACAGTAAGGTCATAACAGTAGAGCTGGTCTTCATACCACAGTAAGGTCATAACAGTAGAACTGGTCTTCATACCACAGTAAGGTTAAAACAGTAGAACTGGTCTTCATACCACAGTAAGGTTATAACAGTAGTACTGGTCTTCATACCACAGTAAGGTCATAACAGTAGAGCTGGTGTTCATACCACAGTAAGGTCATAACAGCAGAACAGGTCTTCATATCACAGTAAGGTCATAACAGTAAGGTAATAACAGTAGAGCTGGTCTTCATACCACAGTAAGGTCATAACAGTTGAGCTGGTCTTCATACCACAGTAAGGTCATAACAGTAGAGCTGGTCTTCATACCACAGTAAGGTCATAACAGTAGAGCTGGTCTTCATACCACAGTAAGTTTATAACAGTAAGGTCATAACAGTAGAGCTAGTCTTCATACCACAGTAAGGTCATAACAGTAGAGCTGGTCTTCATACCACAGTAAGGTCATAACAGTAGAGCTGGTCTTCATACCACAGTAAGGTCATAACAGTAGAGCTGGTCTTCATACCACAGTAAGGTCATAATAGTAGAACTGGTCTTCATACCACAGTAAGGTCATAACAGTAGAACTGGTCTTCATACCACAGTAAGGTCATAACAGTAAGGTCATAACAGTAGAGCTGGTCTTCATACCACAGTAAGGTTATAACAGTAAGGTCATAACATTAGAGCTGGTCTTCATACCACAGTAAGGTCATAACAGTAGAACTGGTCTTCATACCACAGTAAGGTTATAACAGTAGAGCTGGTCTTCATACCACAGTAAGGTCATAACAGTAGAACTGGTCTTCATACCACAGTAAGGTCATAACAGTAGAACTGGTCTTCATACCACAGTAAGGTCATAACAGTAGAGCTGGTCTTCATACCACAGTAAGTTTATAACAGTAAGGTCATAACAGTAGAGCTAGTCTTCATACCACAGTAAGGTCATAACAGTAGAGCTGGTCTTCATACCACAGTAAGGTCATAAAAGTAGAGCTGGTCTTCATACCACAGTAAGGTCATAACAGTAGAGCTGGTCTTCATACCACAGTAAGGTCATAACAGTAGAACTGGTCTTCATACCACAGTAAGGTCATAACAGTAAGGTCATAACAGTAGAGCTGGTCTTCATACCACAGTAAGGTCATAACAGTAGAACTGGTCTTCATACCACAGTAAGGTCATAACAGTAGAGCTGGTCTTCATACCACAGTAAGGTTATAACAGTAGAGCTGGTCTTCATACCACAGTAAGGTCATAACAGTAGAACTGGTCTTCGTACCACAGTAAGGTCATAACAGTAGAGCTGGTCTTCATACCACAGTAAGGTCCTAACAGTAGAACTGGTCTTCATACCACAGTAAGGTCATAACAGTAGAGCTGGTCTTCATACCACAGTAAGGTCATAACAGTAGAGCTGGTCTTCATACCACAGTAAGGTCATAACAGTAGAACTGGTCTTCATACCACAGTAAGGTCATAACAGTAGAGCTGGTCTTCATACCACAGTAAGGTCATAACAGTAGAGCCGGTCTTCATACCACAGTAAGGTCCTAACAGTAGAACTGGTCTTCATACCACAGTAAGGTCATAACAGTAGAGCTGGTCTTCATACCACAGTAAGGTCATAACAGTAGAGCTGGTCTTCATACCACAGTAAGGTCATAACAGTAGAGCTGGTCTTCATACCACAGTAAGGTCATAACAGTAGAACTGGTCTTCATACCACAGTAAGGTCATAATAGTAGAACTGGTCTTCATACCACAGTAAGGTCATAACAGTAGAACTGGTCTTCATACCACAGTAAGGTCATAACAGTAGAACTGGTCTTCATACCACAGTAAGGTCATAACAGTAAGGTCATAACAGTAGAGCTGGTCTTCATACCACAGTAAGGTTATAACAGTAAGGTCATAACATTAGAGCTGGTCTTCATACCACAGTAAGGTCATAACAGTAGAACTGGTCTTCATACCACAGTAAGGTTATAACAGTAGAGCTGGTCTTCATACCACAGTAAGGTCATAACAGTAGAACTGGTCTTCATACCACAGTAAGGTCATAACAGTAGAACTGGTCTTCATACCACAGTAAGGTCATAACAGTAGAGCTGGTCTTCATACCACAGTAAGTTTATAACAGTAAGGTCATAACAGTAGAGCTAGTCTTCATACCACAGTAAGGTCATAACAGTAGAGCTGGTCTTCATACCACAGTAAGGTCATAACAGTAGAGCTGGTCTTCATACCACAGTAAGGTCATAACAGTAGAGCTGGTCTTCATACCACAGTAAGGTCATAACAGTAGAACTGGTCTTCATACCACAGTAAGGTCATAACAGTAAGGTCATAACAGTAGAGCTGGTCTTCATACCACAGTAAGGTCATAACAGTAGAACTGGTCTTCATACCACAGTAAGGTCATAACAGTAGAGCTGGTCTTCATACCACAGTAAGGTTATAACAGTAGAGCTGGTCTTCATACCACAGTAAGGTCATAACAGTAGAACTGGTCTTCGTACCACAGTAAGGTCATAACAGTAGAGCTGGTCTTCATACCACAGTAAGGTCCTAACAGTAGAACTGGTCTTCATACCACAGTAAGGTCATAACAGTAGAGCTGGTCTTCATACCACAGTAAGGTCATAACAGTAGAGCTGGTCTTCATACCACAGTAAGGTCATAACAGTAGAACTGGTCTTCATACCACAGTAAGGTCATAACAGTAGAGCTGGTCTTCATACCACAGTAAGGTCATAACAGTAGAGCCGGTCTTCATACCACAGTAAGGTCCTAACAGTAGAACTGGTCTTCATACCACAGTAAGGTCATAACAGTAGAGCTGGTCTTCATACCACAGTAAGGTCATAACAGTAGAGCTGGTCTTCATACCACAGTAAGGTCATAACAGTAGAGCTGGTCTTCATACCACAGTAAGGTCATAACAGTAGAACTGGTCTTCATACCACAGTAAGGTCATAATAGTAGAACTGGTCTTCATACCACAGTAAGGTCATAACAGTAGAACTGGTCTTCATACCACAGTAAGGTCATAACAGTAAGGTCATAACAGTAGAGCTGGTCTTCATACCACAGTAAGGTTATAACAGTAAGGTCATAACATTAGAGCTGGTCTTCATACCACAGTAAGGTCATAACAGTAGAACTGGTCTTCATACCACAGTAAGGTTATAACAGTAGAGCTGGTCTTCATACCACAGTAAGGTCATAACAGTAGAACTGGTCTTCATACCACAGTAAGGTCATAACAGTAGAACTGGTCTTCATACCACAGTAAGGTCATAACAGTAGAGCTGGTCTTCATACCACAGTAAGTTTATAACAGTAAGGTCATAACAGTAGAGCTAGTCTTCATACCACAGTAAGGTCATAACAGTAGAGCTGGTCTTCATACCACAGTAAGGTCATAACAGTAGAGCTGGTCTTCATACCACAGTAAGGTCATAACAGTAGAGCTGGTCTTCATACCACAGTAAGGTTATAACAGTAGAACTGGTCTTCATACCACAGTAAGGTCATAACAGTAGAGCTGGTCTTCATACCACAGTAAGGTCATAACAGTAGTGCTGGTCTTCATACCACAGTAAGGTTATAACAGTAAGGTCATAACAGTAGAGCTGGTCTTCATACCACAGTAAGGTTATAACAGTAAGGTCATAACAGTAGAGCTGGTCTTCATACCACAGTAAGGTCATAACAGTAGAGCCGGTCTTCATACCACAGTAAGGTCATAACAGTAGAGCTGGTCTTCATACCACAGTAAGGTCATAACAGTAGAGCTGGTCTTCATACCACAGTAAGGTCATAACAGTAGAACTGGTCTTCATACCACAGTAAGGTTATAACAGTAGAACTGGTCTTCATACCACAGTAAGGTTATAACAGTAGTACTGGTCTTCATACCACAGTAAGGTCATAACAGTAGAGCTGGTGTTCATACCACAGTAAGGTCATAACAGTAGAACTGGTCTTCATATCACAGTAAGGTCATAACAGTAAGGTCATAACAGTAGAGCTGGTCTTCATACCACAGTAAGGTCATAACAGTTGAGCTGGTCTTCATACCACAGTAAGGTCATAACAGTAGAGCTGGTCTTCATACCACAGTAAGGTCATAACAGTAGAGCTGGTCTTCATACCACAGTAAGTTTATAACAGTAAGGTCATAACAGTAGAGCTAGTCTTCATACCACAGTAAGGTCATAACAGTAGAGCTGGTCTTCATACCACAGTAAGGTCATAACAGTAGAGCTGGTCTTCATACCACAGTAAGGTCATAACAGTAGAGCTGGTCTTCATACCACAGTAAGGTTATAACAGTAGAACTGGTCTTCATACCACAGTAAGGTCATAACAGTAGAACTGGTCTTCATACCACAGTAAGGTCATAACAGTAAGGTTATATCAGTAGAACTGGTCATCATACCACAGTAAGGTCATAACAGTAAGGTTATAACAGTAGAACTGGTCTTCATACCACAGTAAGGTCATAACAGTAGAGCTGGTCTTCATATCACAGTAAGGTCATAACAGTAAGGTCATAACAGTAGAGCTGGTCTTCATACCACAGTAAGGTCATAACAGTAGAACTGGTCTTCATACCACAGTAAGGTCATAACAGTAGAGCTGGTCTTCATACCACAGTAAGGTCATAACAGTAGAGCTGGTCTTCATACCACAGTAAGGTCATAACAGTAGAGCTGGTCTTCATACCACAGTAAGGTCATAACAGTAGAGCTGGTCTTCATACCACAGTAAGGTCATAACAGTAGAACTGGTCTTCATACCACAGTAAGGTCATAATAGTAGAACTGGTCTTCATACCACAGTAAGGTCATAACAGTAGAACTGGTCTTCATACCACAGTAAGGTCATAACAGTAAGGTCATAACAGTAGAGCTGGTCTTCATACCACAGTAAGGTCATAACAGTAGAACTGGTCTTCATACCACAGTAAGGTCATAACAGTAGAGCTGGTCTTCATACCACAGTAAGGTTATAACAGTAGAGCTGGTCTTCATACCACAGTAAGGTCATAATAGTAGAACTGGTCTTCATACCACAGTAAGGTCATAACAGTAGAACTGGTCTTCATACCACAGTAAGGTCATAACAGTAAGGTCATAACAGTAGAGCTGGTCTTCATACCACAGTAAGGTTATAACAGTAAGGTCATAACATTAGAGCTGGTCTTCATACCACAGTAAGG
This sequence comes from Salmo salar, assembly GCF_965601325.2. Classification (NCBI taxonomy): domain Eukaryota; kingdom Metazoa; phylum Chordata; class Actinopteri; order Salmoniformes; family Salmonidae; genus Salmo; species Salmo salar. The sequence goes on along the minus strand of NC_138301.1, from coordinate 48,271,021 downwards.
TCATAACAGTAGAACTGGTCTTCATACCACAGTAAGGTTATAACAGTAGAGCTGGTCTTCATACCACAGTAAGGTCATAACAGTAGAACTGGTCTTCATACCACAGTAAGGTCATAACAGTAGAACTGGTCTTCATACCACAGTAAGGTCATAACAGTAGAGCTGGTCTTCATACCACAGTAAGTTTATAACAGTAAGGTCATAACAGTAGAGCTAGTCTTCATACCACAGTAAGGTCATAACAGTAGAGCTGGTCTTCATACCACAGTAAGGTCATAACAGTAGAGCTGGTCTTCATACCACAGTAAGGTCATAACAGTAGAGCTGGTCTTCATACCACAGTAAGGTTATAACAGTAGAACTGGTCTTCATACCACAGTAAGGTCATAACAGTAGAGCTGGTCTTCATACCACAGTAAGGTCATAACAGTAGTGCTGGTCTTCATACCACAGTAAGGTTATAACAGTAAGGTCATAACAGTAGAGCTGGTCTTCATACCACAGTAAGGTTATAACAGTAAGGTCATAACAGTAGAGCTGGTCTTCATACCACAGTAAGGTCATAACAGTAGAGCCGGTCTTCATACCACAGTAAGGTCATAACAGTAGAGCTGGTCTTCATACCACAGTAAGGTCATAACAGTAGAGCTGGTCTTCATACCACAGTAAGGTCATAACAGTAGAACTGGTCTTCATACCACAGTAAGGTTATAACAGTAGAACTGGTCTTCATACCACAGTAAGGTTATAACAGTAGTACTGGTCTTCATACCACAGTAAGGTCATAACAGTAGAGCTGGTGTTCATACCACAGTAAGGTCATAACAGTAGAACTGGTCTTCATATCACAGTAAGGTCATAACAGTAAGGTCATAACAGTAGAGCTGGTCTTCATACCACAGTAAGGTCATAACAGTTGAGCTGGTCTTCATACCACAGTAAGGTCATAACAGTAGAGCTGGTCTTCATACCACAGTAAGGTCATAACAGTAGAGCTGGTCTTCATACCACAGTAAGTTTATAACAGTAAGGTCATAACAGTAGAGCTAGTCTTCATACCACAGTAAGGTCATAACAGTAGAGCTGGTCTTCATACCACAGTAAGGTCATAACAGTAGAGCTGGTCTTCATACCACAGTAAGGTCATAACAGTAGAGCTGGTCTTCATACCACAGTAAGGTTATAACAGTAGAACTGGTCTTCATACCACAGTAAGGTCATAACAGTAGAACTGGTCTTCATACCACAGTAAGGTCATAACAGTAAGGTTATATCAGTAGAACTGGTCATCATACCACAGTAAGGTCATAACAGTAAGGTTATAACAGTAGAACTGGTCTTCATACCACAGTAAGGTCATAACAGTAGAGCTGGTCTTCATATCACAGTAAGGTCATAACAGTAAGGTCATAACAGTAGAGCTGGTCTTCATACCACAGTAAGGTCATAACAGTAGAACTGGTCTTCATACCACAGTAAGGTCATAACAGTAGAGCTGGTCTTCATACCACAGTAAGGTCATAACAGTAGAGCTGGTCTTCATACCACAGTAAGGTCATAACAGTAGAGCTGGTCTTCATACCACAGTAAGGTCATAACAGTAGAGCTGGTCTTCATACCACAGTAAGGTCATAACAGTAGAACTGGTCTTCATACCACAGTAAGGTCATAATAGTAGAACTGGTCTTCATACCACAGTAAGGTCATAACAGTAGAACTGGTCTTCATACCACAGTAAGGTCATAACAGTAAGGTCATAACAGTAGAGCTGGTCTTCATACCACAGTAAGGTCATAACAGTAGAACTGGTCTTCATACCACAGTAAGGTCATAACAGTAGAGCTGGTCTTCATACCACAGTAAGGTTATAACAGTAGAGCTGGTCTTCATACCACAGTAAGGTCATAACAGTAGAACTGGTCTTCGTACCACAGTAAGGTCATAACAGTAGAGCTGGTCTTCATACCACAGTAAGGTCCTAACAGTAGAACTGGTCTTCATACCACAGTAAGGTCATAACAGTAGAGCTGGTCTTCATACCACAGTAAGGTCATAACAGTAGAGCTGGTCTTCATACCACAGTAAGGTCATAACAGTAGAACTGGTCTTCATACCACAGTAAGGTCATAACAGTAGAGCTGGTCTTCATACCACAGTAAGGTCATAACAGTAGAGCCGGTCTTCATACCACAGTAAGGTCCTAACAGTAGAACTGGTCTTCATACCACACTAAGGTCATAACAGTAGAGCTGGTCTTCATACCACAGTAAGGTCATAACAGTAGAGCTGGTCTTCATACCACAGTAAGGTCATAACAGTAGATCTGGTCTTCATACCACAGTAAGGTCATAACAGTAGAGCTGGTCTTCATACCACAGTAAGGTCATAACAGTAGAGCCGGTCTTCATACCACAGTAAGGTCATAACAGTAGAGCTGGTCTTCATACCACAGTAAGGTCATAACAGTAGAGCTGGTCTTCGTACCAGAGTAAGGTCATAACAGTAGAGCTGGTCTTCATACCACAGTAAGGTCATAACAGTAGAACTGGTCTTCATACCACAGTAAGGTCATAACAGTAGAGCTGGTCTTCATACCACAGTAAGGTCATAACAGTAGAGCTGGTCTTCATACCACAGTAAGGTTATAACAGTAAGGTCATAACAGTAGAGCTGGTCTTCATACCACAGTAAGGTTATAACAGTAGAACTGGTCTTCATACCGCAGTAAGGTCATAACAGTAGAGCTGGTCTTCATACCACAGTAAGGTCATAACAGTAGAGCTGGTCTTCATACCACAGTAAGGTCATAACAGTAGAACTGGTATTCATATCACAGTAAGGTCATAACAGTAAGGTCATAACAGTAGAGCTGGTCTTCATACCACAGTAAGGTCATAACAGTAGAGCTGGTCTTCATACCACAGTAAGTTTATAACAGTAAGGTCATAACAGTAGAGCTAGTCTTCATACCACAGTAAGGTCATAACAGTAGAGCTGGTCTTCATACCACAGTAAGGTCATAACAGTAGAGCTGGTCTTCATACCACAGTAAGGTCATAACAGTAGAGCTGGTCTTCATACCACAGTAAGGTTATAACAGTAGAACTGATCTTCATACCACAGTAAGGTTATAACAGTAGAACTGGTCTTCATACCACAGTAAGGTCATAACAGTAGAACTGGTCTTCATACCACAGTAAGGTCATAACAGTAAGGTTATAACAGTAGAACTGGTCGTCATACCACAGTAAGGTCATAACAGTAAGGTTATAACAGTAGAACTGGTCTTCATACCACAGTAAGGTTATAACAGTAGAACTGGTCTTCATACCGCAGTAAGGTCATAACAGTAGAGCTGGTCTTCATACCACAGTAAGGTCATAACAGTAGAGCTGGTCTTCATACCACAGTAAGGTAATAACAGTAGAACTGGTCTTCATACCACAGTAAGGTCATAACAGTAGAGCTGGTCTTCATACCACAGTAAGGTCATAACAGTAGAGCTGGTCTTCATACCACAGTAAGGTTATAACAGTAAGGTCATAACAGTAGAGCTGGTCTTCATACCACAGTAAGGTTATAACAGTAAGGTCATAACAGTAGAGCTGGTCTTCATACCACAGTAAGGTTATAACAGTAGAACTGGTCTTCATACCGCAGTAAGGTCATAACAGTAGAGCTGGTCTTCATACCACAGTAAGGTCATAACAGTAGAGCTGGTCTTCATACCACAGTAAGGTCATAACAGTAGAACTGGTATTCATATCACAGTAAGGTCATAACAGTAAGGTCATAACAGTAGAGCTGGTCTTCATACCACAGTAAGGTCATAACAGTAGAGCTGGTCTTCATACCACAGTAAGTTTATAACAGTAAGGTCATAACAGTAGAGCTAGTCTTCATACCACAGTAAGGTCATAACAGTAGAGCTGGTCTTCATACCACAGTAAGGTCATAACAGTAGAGCTGGTCTTCATACCACAGTAAGGTCATAACAGTAGAGCTGGTCTTCATACCACAGTAAGGTTATAACAGTAGAACTGATCTTCATACCACAGTAAGGTTATAACAGTAGAACTGGTCTTCATACCACAGTAAGGTCATAACAGTAGAACTGGTCTTCATACCACAGTAAGGTCATAACAGTAAGGTTATAACAGTAGAACTGGTCGTCATACCACAGTAAGGTCATAACAGTAAGGTTATAACAGTAGAACTGGTCTTCATACCACAGTAAGGTCATAACAGTAGAGCTGGTCTTCATATCACAGTAAGGTCATAACAGTAAGGTCATAACAGTAGAGCTGGTCTTCATACCACAGTAAGGTCATAACAGTAGAGCTGGTCTTCATACCACAGTAAGGTCATAACAGTAGAGCTGGTCTTCATACCACAGTAAGGTAATAACAGTAGAACTGGTCTTCATACCACAGTAAGGTCATAACAGTAGAGCTGGTCTTCATACCACAGTAAGGTCATAACAGTAGAGCTGGTCTTCATACCACAGTAAGGTTATAACAGTAAGGTCATAACAGTAGAGCTGGTCTTCATACCACAGTAAGGTTATAACAGTAGAACTGGTCTTCATACCGCAGTAAGGTCATAACAGTAGAGCTGGTCTTCATACCACAGTAAGGTCATAACAGTAGAGCTGGTCTTCATACCACAGTAAGGTCATAACAGTAGAACTGGTATTCATATTACAGTAAGGTCATAACAGTAAGGTCATAACAGTAGAGCTGGTCTTCATACCACAGTAAGGTCATAACAGTAGAGCTGGTCTTCATACCACAGTAAGTTTATAACAGTAAGGTCATAACAGTAGAGCTAGTCTTCATACCACAGTAAGGTCATAACAGTAGAGCTGGTCTTCATACCACAGTAAGGTCATAACAGTAGAGCTGGTCTTCATACCACAGTAAGGTCATAACAGTAGAGCTGGTCTTCATACCACAGTAAGGTTATAACAGTAGAACTGATCTTCATACCACAGTAAGGTCATAACAGTAGAGCTGGTCTTCATACCACAGTAAGGTCATAACAGTTGAGCTGGTCTTCATACCACAGTAAGGTTATAACAGTAAGGTCATAACAGTAGAGCTGGTCTTCATACCACAGTAAGGTCATAACAGTAGAACTGCTCTTCATACCACAGAAAGGTTATAACAGTAGAACTGGTCTTCATACCACAGTAAGGTTAAAACAGTAGAACTGTTCTTCATACCACAGTAAGGTCATAACAGTAGAGCTGGTCTTCATACCACAGTAAGGTCATAACAGTAGAACTGGTCTTCATATCACAGTAAGGTCATAACAGTAAGGTCATAACAGTAGAGCTGGTCTTCATACCACAGTAAGGTCATAACAGTAGAGCTGGTCTTCATACCACAGTAAGGTCATAACAGTAGAGCTGGTCTTCATACCACAGTAAGGTCATAACAGTAGAACTGGTCTTCATACCACAGTAAGGTCATAACAGTAGAGCTGGTCTTCATACCACAGTAAGTTTATAACAGTAAGGTCATAACAGTAGAGCTAGTCTTCATACCACAGTAAGGTCATAACAGTAGAGCTGGTCTTCATACCACAGTAAGGTCATAACAGTAGAGCTGGTCTTCATACCACAGTAAGGTCATAACAGTAGAGCTGGTCTTCATACCACAGTAAGGTTATAACAGTAGAACTGGTCTTCATACCACAGTAAGGTCATAAAGGTAGAACTGGTCTTCATACCACAGTAAGATCATAACAGTAAGGTTATAACAGTAGAACTGGTCTTCATACCACAGTAAGGTCATAACAGTAGAACTGGTCTTCATACCACAGTAAGGTCATAACAGTAGAGCTGGTCTTCATATCACAGTAAGGTCATAACAGTAAGGTCATAACAGTAGAGGTGGTCTTCATACCACAGTAAGGTCATAACAGTAGAACTGGTCTTCATACCACAGTAAGGTCATAACAGTAGAGCTGGTCTTCATACCACAGTAAGGTCATAACAGTAGAGCTGGTCTTCATAACACAGTAAGGTCACAACAGTAGAACTGGTCTTCATACCACAGTAAGGTCATAATAGTAGAACTGGTCTTCATACCACAGTAAGGTCATAACAGTAGAACTGGTCTTCATACCACAGTAAGGTCATAACAGTAGAGCTGGTCTTCATACCACAGTAAGGTTATAACAGTAAGGTCATAACATTAGAGCTGGTCTTCATACCACAGTAAGGTCATAACAGTAGAACTGGTCTTCATACCACAGTAAGGTCATAACAGTAGAACTGGTCTTCATACCACAGTAAGGTCATAACAGTAGAACTGGTCTTCATACCACAGTAAGGTCATAACAGTAGAGCTGGTCTTCATACCACAGTAAGGTCATAACAGTAGAGCTGGTCTTCATACCACAGTAAGGTCATAACAGTAGAACTGGTCTTCATACCACAGTAAGGTCATAACAGTAGAGCTGGTCTTCATACCACAGTAAGGTCATAACAGTAGAGCTGGTCTTCATACCACAGTAAGGTTATAACAGTAAGGTCATAACAATAGAGCTGGTCTTCATACCACAGTAAGGTCATAACAGTAGAGCTGGTCTTCATACCACAGTAAGGTCATAACAGTAGAACTGGTATTCATACCACAGTAAGGTCATAACAGTAGAGCTGGTCTTCATACCACAGTAAGGTCATAACAGTAGAGCCGGTCTTCATACCACAGTAAGGTCCTAACAGTAGAACTGGTCTTCATACCACAGTAAGGTCATAACAGTAGAGCTGGTCTTCATACCACAGTAAGGTCATAACAGTAGAGCTGGTCTTCATACCACAGTAAGGTCATAACAGTAGAACTGGTCTTCATACCACAGTAAGGTCATAACAGTAGAGCTGGTCTTCATACCACAGTAAGGTCATAACAGTAGAGCCGGTCTTCATACCACAGTAAGGTCATAACAGTAGAGCTGGTCTTCATACCACAGTAAGGTCATAACAGTAGAGCTGGTCTTCGTACCACAGTAAGGTCATAACAGTAGAGCTGGTCTTCATACCACAGTAAGGTCATAACAGTAGAACTGGTCTTCATACCACAGTAAGGTCATAACAGTAGAACTGGTCTTCATACCACAGTAAGGTCATAACAGTAGAGCTGGTCTTCATACCACAGTAAGGTCATAACAGTAGAGCTGGTCTTCATACCACAGTAAGGTTATAACAGTAAGGTCATAACAGTAGAGCTGGTCTTCATACCACAGTAAGGTTATAACAGTAGAACTGGTCTTCATAACGCAGTAAGGTCATAACAGTAGAGCTGGTCTTCATACCACAGTAAGGTCATAACAGTAGAGCTGGTCTTCATACCACAGTAAGGTCATAACAGTAGAACTGGTATTCATATCACAGTAAGGTCATAACAGTAAGGTCATAACAGTAGAGCTGGTCTTCATACCACAGTAAGGTCATAACAGTAGAGCTGGTCTTCATACCACAGTAAGTTTATAACAGTAAGGTCATAACAGTAGAGATAGTCTTCATACCACAGTAAGGTCATAACAGTAGAGCTGGTCTTCATACCACAGTAAGGTCATAACAGTAGAGCTGGTCTTCATACCACAGTATGGTCATAACAGTAGAGCTGGTCTTCATACCACAGTAAGGTCATAACAGTAGAGCTGGTCTTCATACCACAGTAAGGTCATAACAGTAGAACTGGTCTTCATATCACAGTAAGGTCATAACAGTAAGGTCATAACAGTAGAGCTGGTCTTCATACCACAGTAAGGTCATAACAGTAGAACTGGTCTTCATACCACAGTAAGGTCATAACAGTAGAGCTGGTCTTCATACCACAGTAAGGTCATAACAGTATAACTGGTCTTCATACCACAGTAAAGTCATAACAGTAGAGCTGGTCTTCATACCACAGTAAGTTTATAACAGTAAGGTCATAACAGTAGAGCTAGTCTTCATACCACAGTAAGGTCATAACAGTAGAGCTGGTCTTCATACCACAGTAAGGTCATAACAGTAGAGCTGGTCTTCATACCACAGTAAGGTCATAACAGTAGAGCTGGTCTTCATACCACAGTAAGGTTATAACAGTAGAACTGGTCTTCATACCACAGTAAGGTCATGAAGGTAGAACTGGTCTTCATACCACAGTAAGGTCATAACAGTAAGGTTATAACAGTAGAACTGGTCTTCATACCACAGTAAGGTCATAACAGTAGAACTGGTCTTCATACCACAGTAAGGTCATAACAGTAGAACTGGTCTTCATACCACAGTAAGGTCATAACAGTAGAGCTGGTCTTCATATCACAGTAAGGTCATAACAGTAAGGTCATAACAGTAGAGCTGGTCTTCATACCACAGTAAGGTCATAACAGTAGAACTGGTCTTCATACCACAGTAAGGTCATAACAGTAGAGCTGGTCTTCATACCACAGTAAGGTCATAACAGTAGAGCTGGTCTTCATAACACAGTAAGGTCACAACAGTAGAACTGGTCTTCATACCACAGTAAGGTCATAATAGTAGAACTGGTCTTCATACCACAGTAAGGTCATAACAGTAGAACTGGTCTTCATACCACAGTAAGGTCATAACAGTAGAGCTGGTCTTCATACCACAGTAAGGTTATAACAGTAAGGTCATAACATTAGAGCTGGTCTTCATACCACAGTAAGGTCATAACAGTAGAACTGGTCTTCATACCACAGTAAGGTCATAACAATAGAGCTGGTCTTCATACCACAGTAAGGTCATAACAGTATAACTGGTCTTCATACCACAGTAAGGTCATAACAGTAGAGCTGGTCTTCATACCACAGTAAGTTTATAACAGTAAGGTCATAACAGTAGAGCTAGTCTTCATACCACAGTAAGGTCATAACAGTAGAGCTGGTCTTCATACCACAGTAAGGTCATAACAGTAGAGCTGGTCTTCATACCACAGTAAGGTCATAACAGTAGAGCTGGTCTTCATACCACAGTAAGGTTATAACAGTAGAACTGGTCTTCATACCACAGTAAGGTCATGAAGGTAGAACTGGTCTTCATACCACAGTAAGGTCATAACAGTAAGGTTATAACAGTAGAACTGGTCTTCATACCACAGTAAGGTCATAACAGTAGAACTGGTCTTCATACCACAGTAAGGTCATAACAGTAGAGCTGGTCTTCATATCACAGTAAGGTCATAACAGTAAGGTCATAACAGTAGAGCTGGTCTTCATACCACAGTAAGGTCATAACAGTAGAACTGGTCTTCATACCACAGTAAGGTCATAACAGTAGAGCTGGTCTTCATACCACAGTAAGGTCATAACAGTAGAGCTGGTCTTCATAACACAGTAAGGTCACAACAGTAGAACTGGTCTTCATACCACAGTAAGGTCATAATAGTAGAACTGGTCTTCATACCACAGTAAGGTCATAACAGTAGAACTGGTCTTCATACCACAGTAAGGTCATAACAGTAGAGCTGGTCTTCATACCACAGTAAGGTTATAACAGTAAGGTCATAACATTAGAGCTGGTCTTCATACCACAGTAAGGTCATAACAGTAGAACTGGTCTTCATACCACAGTAAGGTTATAACAGTAGAGCTGGTCTTCATACCACAGTAAGGTCATAACAGTAGAACTGGTCTTCATACCACAGTAAGGTCATAACAGTAGAACTGGTCTTCATACCACAGTAAGGTCATAACAGTAGAGCTGGTCTTCATACCACAGTAAGGTCATAACAGTAGAGCTGGTCTTCATACCACAGTAAGGTTATAACAGTAAGGTCATAACAGTAGAGCTGGTCTTCATACCACAGTAAGGTTATAACAGTAAGGTCATAACAGTAAAGCTGGTCTTCATACCACAGTAAGGTCATAACAGTAGAGCTGGTCTTCATACCACAGTAAGGTCATAACAGTAGAGCTGGTCTTCATACCACAGTAAGGTCATAACAGTAGAACTGGTCTTCATACCACAGTAAGGTTATAACAGTAGAACTGGTCTTCATACCACAGTAAGGTCATAACAGTAGAGCTGGTCTTCATACCACAGTAAGGTCATAACAGTAGAACTGGTCTTCATATCACAGTAAGGTCATAACAGTAAGGTCATAACAGTAGAGCTGGTCTTCATACCACAGTAAGGTCATAACAGTAGAGCTGGTCTTCATACCACAGTAAGGTCATAACAGTAGAGCTGGTCTTCATACCACAGTAAGGTCATAACAGTAGAGCTGGTCTTCATACCACAGTAAGGTCATAACAGTAGAGCTGGTATTCATACCACAGTAAGGTCATAACAGTAGAACTGCTCTTCATACCACAGTAAGGTCATAACAGTAGAGCTGGTCTTCATACCACAGTAAGGTCATAACAGTAGAGCCGGTCTTCATACCACAGTAAGGTCCTAACAGTAGAACTGGTCTTCATACCACAGTAAGGTCATAACAGTAGAGCTGGTCTTCATACCACAGTAAGGTCATAACAGTAGAACTGGTCTTCATACCACAGTAAGGTCATAACAGTAGAGCTGGTCTTCATACCACAGTAAGGTCATAACAGTAGAGCTGGTCTTCATACCACAGTAAGGTTATAACAGTAAGGTCATAACAATAGAGCTGGTCTTCATACCACAGTAAGGTCATAACAGTAGAGCTGGTCTTCATACCACAGTAAGGTCATAACAGTAGAACTGGTCTTCATACCACAGTAAGGTCATAACAGTAGAGCTGGTCTTCATACCACAGTAAGGTCATAACAGTAGAGCCGGTCTTCATACCACAGTAAGGTCCTAACAGTAGAACTGGTCTTCATACCACAGTAAGGTCATAACAGTAGAGCTGGTCTTCATACCACAGTAAGGTCATAACAGTAGAGCTGGTCTTCATACCACAGTAAGGTCATAACAGTAGAACTGGTCTTCATACCACAGTAAGGTCATAACAGTAGAGCTGGTCTTCATACCACAGTAAGGTCATAACAGTAGAGCCGGTCTTCATACCACAGTAAGGTCATAACAGTAGAGCTGGTCTTCATACCACAGTAAGGTCATAACAGTAGAGCTGGTCTTCGTACCACAGTAAGGTCATAACAGTAGAGCTGGTCTTCATACCACAGTAAGGTCATAACAGTAGAACTGGTCTTCATACCACAGTAAGGTCATAACAGTAGAACTGGTCTTCATACCACAGTAAGGTCATAACAGTAGAGCTGGTCTTCATACCACAGTAAGGTCATAACAGTAGAGCTGGTCTTCATACCACAGTAAGGTTATAACAGTAAGGTCATAACAGTAGAGCTGGTCTTCATACCACAGTAAGGTCATAACAGTAGAACTGGTCTTCATAACGCAGTAAGGTCATAACAGTAGAGCTGGTCTTCATACCACAGTAAGGTCATAACAGTAGAGCTGGTCTTCATACCACAGTAAGGTCATAACAGTAGAACTGGTATTCATATCACAGTAAGGTCATAACAGTAAGGTCATAACAGTAGAGCTGGTCTTCATACCACAGTAAGGTCATAACAGTAGAGCTGGTCTTCATACCACAGTAAGTTTATAACAGTAAGGTCATAACAGTAGAGATAGTCTTCATACCACAGTAAGGTCATAACAGTAGAGCTGGTCTTCATACCACAGTAAGGTCATAACAGTAGAGCTGGTCTTCATACCACAGTATGGTCATAACAGTAGAGCTGGTCTTCATACCACAGTAAGGTCATAACAGTAGAGCTGGTCTTCATACCACAGTAAGGTCATAACAGTAGAACTGGTCTTCATATCACAGTAAGGTCATAACAGTAAGGTCATAACAGTAGAGCTGGTCTTCATACCACAGTAAGGTCATAACAGTAGAACTGGTCTTCATACCACAGTAAGGTCATAACAGTAGAGCTGGTCTTCATACCACAGTAAGGTCATAACAGTATAACTGGTCTTCATACCACAGTAAGGTCATAACAGTAGAGCTGGTCTTCATACCACAGTAAGTTTATAACAGTAAGGTCATAACAGTAGAGCTAGTCTTCATACCACAGTAAGGTCATAACAGTAGAGCTGGTCTTCATACCACAGTAAGGTCATAACAGTAGAGCTGGTCTTCATACCACAGTAAGGTCATAACAGTAGAGCTGGTCTTCATACCACAGTAAGGTTATAACAGTAGAACTGGTCTTCATACCACAGTAAGGTCATGAAGGTAGAACTGGTCTTCATACCACAGTAAGGTCATAACAGTAAGGTTATAACAGTAGAACTGGTCTTCATACCACAGTAAGGTCATAACAGTAGAACTGGTCTTCATACCACAGTAAGGTCATAACAGTAGAGCTGGTCTTCATATCACAGTAAGGTCATAACAGTAAGGTCATAACAGTAGAGCTGGTCTTCATACCACAGTAAGGTCATAACAGTAGAACTGGTCTTCATACCACAGTAAGGTCATAACAGTAGAGCTGGTCTTCATACCACAGTAAGGTCATAACAGTAGAGCTGGTCTTCATAACACAGTAAGGTCACAACAGTAGAACTGGTCTTCATACCACAGTAAGGTCATAATAGTAGAACTGGTCTTCATACCACAGTAAGGTCATAACAGTAGAACTGGTCTTCATACCACAGTAAGGTCATAACAGTAGAGCTGGTCTTCATACCACAGTAAGGTTATAACAGTAAGGTCATAACATTAGAGCTGGTCTTCATACCACAGTAAGGTCATAACAGTAGAACTGGTCTTCATACCACAGTAAGGTCATAACAGTAGAGCTGGTCTTCATACCACAGTAAGGTCATAACAGTATAACTGGTCTTCATACCACAGTAAGGTCATAACAGTAGAGCTGGTCTTCATACCACAGTAAGTTTATAACAGTAAGGTCATAACAGTAGAGCTAGTCTTCATACCACAGTAAGGTCATAACAGTAGAGCTGGTCTTCATACCACAGTAAGGTCATAACAGTAGAGCTGGTCTTCATACCACAGTAAGGTCATAACAGTAGAGCTGGTCTTCATACCACAGTAAGGTTATAACAGTAGAACTGGTCTTCATACCACAGTAAGGTCATGAAGGTAGAAATGGTCTTCATACCACAGTAAGGTCATAACAGTAAGGTTATAACAGTAGAACTGGTCTTCATACCACAGTAAGGTCATAACAGTAGAACTGGTCTTCATACCACAGTAAGGTCATAACAGTAGAGCTGGTCTTCATATCACAGTAAGGTCATAACAGTAAGGTCATAACAGTAAGGTCATAACAGTAGAGCTGGTCTTCATACCACAGTAAGGTCATAACAGTAGAACTGGTCTTCATACCACAGTAAGGTCATAACAGTAGAGCTGGTCTTCATACCACAGTAAGGTCATAACAGTAGAGCTGGTCTTCATAACACAGTAAGGTCACAACAGTAGAACTGGTCTTCATACCACAGTAAGGTCATAATAGTAGAACTGGTCTTCATACCACAGTAAGGTCATAACAGTAGAACTGGTCTTCATACCACAGTAAGGTCATAACAGTAGAGCTGGTCTTCATACCACAGTAAGGTTATAACAGTAAGGTCATAACATTAGAGCTGGTCTTCATACCACAGTAAGGTCATAACAGTAGAACTGGTCTTCATACCACAGTAAGGTTATAACAGTAGAGCTGGTCTTCATACCACAGTAAGGTCATAACAGTAGAACTGGTCTTCATACCACAGTAAGGTCATAACAGTAGAACTGGTCTTCATACCACAGTAAGGTCATAACAGTAGAGCTGGTCTTCATACCACAGTAAGGTCATAACAGTAGAGCTGGTCTTCATACCACAGTAAGGTTATAACAGTAAGGTCATAACAGTAGAGCTGGTCTTCATACCACAGTAAGGTTATAACAGTAAGGTCATAACAGTAAAGCTGGTCTTCATACCACAGTAAGGTCATAACAGTAGAGCTGGTCTTCATACCACAGTAAGGTCATAACAGTAGAGCTGGTCTTCATACCACAGTAAGGTCATAACAGTAGAACTGGTCTTCATACCACAGTAAGGTTATAACAGTAGAACTGGTCTTCATACCACAGTAAGGTCATAACAGTAGAGCTGGTCTTCATACCACAGTAAGGTCATAACAGTAGAACTGGTCTTCATATCACAGTAAGGTCATAACAGTAAGGTCATAACAGTAGAGCTGGTCTTCATACCACAGTAAGGTCATAACAGTAGAGCTGGTCTTCATACCACAGTAAGGTCATAACAGTAGAGCTGGTCTTCATACCACAGTAAGGTCATAACAGTAGAGCTGGTCTTCATACCACAGTAAGGTCATAACAGTAGAGCTGGTATTCATACCACAGTAAGGTCATAACAGTAGAACTGCTCTTCATACCACAGTAAGGTCATAACAGTAGAGCTGGTCTTCATACCACAGTAAGGTCATAACAGTAGAGCCGGTCTTCATACCACAGTAAGGTCCTAACAGTAGAACTGGTCTTCATACCACAGTAAGGTCATAACAGTAGAGCTGGTCTTCATACCACAGTAAGGTCATAACAGTAGAGCTGGTCTTCATACCACAGTAAGGTCATAACAGTAGAACTGGTCTTCATACCTCAGTAAGGTCACAACAGTAGAGCTGGTCTTCATACCACAGTAAGGTCATAACAGTAGAGCCGGTCTTCATACCACAGTAAGGTCATAACAGTAGAGCCGGTCTTCATACCACAGTAAGGTCATAACAGTAGAGCTGGTCTTCATACCACAGTAAGGTCATAACAGTAGAGCTGGTCTTCGTACCACAGTAAGGTCATAACAGTAGAGTTGGTCTTCATACCACAGTAAGGTCATAACAGTAGAACTGGTCTTCATACCACAGTAAGGTCATAACAGTAGAACTGGTCTTCATACCACAGTAAGGTCATAACAGTAGAGCTGGTCTTCATACCACAGTAAGGTCATAACAGTAGAGCTGGTCTTCATACCACAGTAAGGTCATAACAGTAGAACTGGTCTTCATACCACAGTAAGGTCATAACAGTAGAGCTGGTCTTCATACCACAGTAAGGTTATAACAGTAAGGTCATAACAATAGAGCTGGTCTTCATACCACAGTAAGGTTATAACAGTAGAACTGGTCTTCATACCGCAGTAAGGTCATAACAGTAGAGCTGGTCTTCATACCACAGTAAGGTCATAACAGTAGAGCTGGTCTTCATACCACAGTAAGGTCATAACAGTAGAACTGGTATTCATATCACAGTAAGGTCATAACAGTAAGGTCATAACAGTAGAGCTGGTCTTCATACCACAGTAAGGTCATAACAGTAGAGCTGGTCTTCATACCACAGTAAGGTCATAACAGTAGAACTGGTCTTCATACCACAGTAAGGTCATAACAGTAGAGCTGGTCTTCATACCACAGTAAGTTTATAACAGTAAGGTCATAACAGTAGAGCTAGTCTTCATACCACAGTAAGGTCATAACAGTAGAGCTGGTCTTCATACCACAGTAAGGTCATAACAGTAGAGCTGGTCTTCATACCACAGTAAGGTCATAACAGTAGAGCTGGTCTTCATACCACAGTAAGGTTATAACAGTAGAACTGGTCTTCATACCACAGTAAGGTCATAACAGTAGAGCTGGTCTTCATACCACAGTAAGGTCATAACAGTAGAGCTGGTCTTCATACCACAGTAAGGTTATAACAGTAAGGTCATAACAGTAGAGCTGGTCTTCATACCACAGTAAGGTTATAACAGTAAGGTCATAACAGTAGAGCTGGTCTTCATACCACAGTAAGGTCATAACAGTAGAGCCGGTCTTCATACCACAGTAAGGTCATAACAGTAGAGCTGGTCTTCATACCACAGTAAGGTCATAACAGTAGAGCTGGTCTTCATACCACAGTAAGGTCATAACAGTAGAACTGGTCTTCATACCACAGTAAGGTTATAACAGTAGAACTGGTCTTCATACCACAGTAAGGTCATAACAGTAGAGCTGGTCTTCATACCACAGTAAGGTCATAACAGTAGAACTGGTCTTCATATCACAGTAAGGTCATAACAGTAAGGTCATAACAGTAGAGCTGGTCTTCATACCACAGTAAGGTCATAACAGTAGAGCTGGTCTTCATACCACAGTAAGGTCATAACAGTAGAGCTGGTCTTCATACCACAGTAAGGTCATAACAGTAGAGCTGGTCTTCATACCACAGTAAGGTCATAACAGTAGAACTGGTCTTCATACCACAGTAAGGTCATAACAGTAGAGCTGGTCTTCATACCACAGTAAGGTTATAACAGTAAGGTCATAACAATAGAGCTGGTCTTCATACCACAGTAAGGTTATAACAGTAGAACTGGTCTTCATACCACAGTAAGGTCATAACAGTAGAGCTGGTCTTCATACCACAGTAAGGTCATAACAGTAGAACTGGTCTTCATATCACAGTAAGGTCATAACAGTAAGGTCATAACAGTAGAGCTGGTCTTCATACCACAGTAAGGTCATAACAGTAGAGCTGGTCTTCATACCACAGTAAGGTCATAACAGTAGAGCTGGTCTTCATACCACAGTAAGGTCATAACAGTAGAGCTGGTCTTCATACCACAGTAAGGTCATAACAGTAGAGCTGGTATTCATACCACAGTAAGGTCATAACAGTAGAACTGCTCTTCATACCACAGTAAGGTCATAACAGTAGAGCTGGTCTTCATACCACAGTAAGGTCATAACAGTAGAGCCGGTCTTCATACCACAGTAAGGTCCTAACAGTAGAACTGGTCTTCATACCACAGTAAGGTCATAACAGTAGAGCTGGTCTTCATACCACAGTAAGGTCATAACAGTAGAGCTGGTCTTCATACCACAGTAAGGTCATAACAGTAGAACTGGTCTTCATACCTCAGTAAGGTCACAACAGTAGAGCTGGTCTTCATACCACAGTAAGGTCATAACAGTAGAGCCGGTCTTCATACCACAGTAAGGTCATAACAGTAGAGCTGGTCTTCATACCACAGTAAGGTCATAACAGTAGAGCTGGTCTTCGTACCACAGTAAGGTCATAACAGTAGAGTTGGTCTTCATACCACAGTAAGGTCATAACAGTAGAACTGGTCTTCATACCACAGTAAGGTCATAACAGTAGAACTGGTCTTCATACCACAGTAAGGTCATAACAGTAGAGCTGGTCTTCATACCACAGTAAGGTCATAACAGTAGAGCTGGTCTTCATACCACAGTAAGGTCATAACAGTAGAACTGGTCTTCATACCACAGTAAGGTCATAACAGTAGAGCTGGTCTTCATACCACAGTAAGGTTATAACAGTAAGGTCATAACAATAGAGCTGGTCTTCATACCACAGTAAGGTTATAACAGTAGAACTGGTCTTCATACCGCAGTAAGGTCATAACAGTAGAGCTGGTCTTCATACCACAGTAAGGTCATAACAGTAGAGCTGGTCTTCATACCACAGTAAGGTCATAACAGTAGAACTGGTATTCATATCACAGTAAGGTCATAACAGTAAGGTCATAACAGTAGAGCTGGTCTTCATACCACAGTAAGGTCATAACAGTAGAGCTGGTCTTCATACCACAGTAAGGTCATAACAGTAGAACTGGTCTTCATACCACAGTAAGGTCATAACAGTAGAGCTGGTCTTCATACCACAGTAAGTTTATAACAGTAAGGTCATAACAGTAGAGCTAGTCTTCATACCACAGTAAGGTCATAACAGTAGAGCTGGTCTTCATACCACAGTAAGGTCATAACAGTAGAGCTGGTCTTCATACCACAGTAAGGTCATAACAGTAGAGCTGGTCTTCATACCACAGTAAGGTTATAACAGTAGAACTGGTCTTCATACCACAGTAAGGTCATAACAGTAGAGCTGGTCTTCATACCACAGTAAGGTCATAACAGTAGAGCTGGTCTTCATACCACAGTAAGGTTATAACAGTAAGGTCATAACAGTAGAGCTGGTCTTCATACCACAGTAAGGTTATAACAGTAAGGTCATAACAGTAGAGCTGGTCTTCATACCACAGTAAGGTCATAACAGTAGAGCCGGTCTTCATACCACAGTAAGGTCATAACAGTAGAGCTGGTCTTCATACCACAGTAAGGTCATAACAGTAGAGCTGGTCTTCATACCACAGTAAGGTCATAACAGTAGAACTGGTCTTCATACCACAGTAAGGTTATAACAGTAGAACTGGTCTTCATACCACAGTAAGGTCATAACAGTAGAGCTGGTCTTCATACCACAGTAAGGTCATAACAGTAGAACTGGTCTTCATATCACAGTAAGGTCATAACAGTAAGGTCATAACAGTAGAGCTGGTCTTCATACCACAGTAAGGTCATAACAGTAGAGCTGGTCTTCATACCACAGTAAGGTCATAACAGTAGAGCTGGTCTTCATACCACAGTAAGGTCATAACAGTAGAGCTGGTCTTCATACCACAGTAAGGTCATAACAGTAGAACTGGTCTTCATACCACAGTAAGGTCATAACAGTAGAGCTGGTCTTCATACCACAGTAAGGTTATAACAGTAAGGTCATAACAATAGAGCTGGTCTTCATACCACAGTAAGGTTATAACAGTAGAACTGGTCTTCATACCGCAGTAAGGTCATAACAGTAGAGCTGGTCTTCATACCACAGTAAGGTCATAACAGTAGAGCTGGTCTTCATACCACAGTAAGGTCATAACAGTAGAACTGGTATTCATATCACAGTAAGGTCATAACAGTAAGGTCATAACAGTAGAGCTGGTCTTCATACCACAGTAAGGTCATAACAGTAGAGCTGGTCTTCATACCACAGTAAGGTCATAACAGTAGAACTGGTCTTCATACCACAGTAAGGTCATAACAGTAGAGCTGGTCTTCATACGACAGTAAGTTTATAACAGTAAGGTCATAACAGTAGAGCTAGTCTTCATACCACAGTAAGGTCATAACAGTAGAGCTGGTCTTCATACCACAGTAAGGTCATAACAGTAGAGCTGGTCTTCATACCACAGTAAGGTCATAACAGTAGAGCTGGTCTTCATACCACAGTAAGGTTATAACAGTAGAACTGGTCTTCATACCACAGTAAGGTCATAACAGTAGAGCTGGTCTTCATACCACAGTAAGGTCATAACAGTAGAGCTGGTCTTCATACCACAGTAAGGTTATAACAGTAAGGTCATAACAGTAGAGCTGGTCTTCATACCACAGTAAGGTCATAACAGTAGAGCTGGTCTTCATACCACAGTAAGGTCATAACAGTAGAGCCGGTCTTCATACCACAGTAAGGTCATAACAGTAGAGCTGGTCTTCATACCACAGTAAGGTCATAACAGTAGAGCTGGTCTTCATACCACAGTAAGGTCATAACAGTAGAACTGGTCTTCATACCACAGTAAGGTTATAACAGTAGAACTGGTCTTCATACCACAGTAAGGTCATAACAGTAGAGCTGGTCTTCATACCACAGTAAGGTCATAACAGTAGAACTGGTCTTCATATCACAGTAAGGTCATAACAGTAAGGTCATAACAGTAGAGCTGGTCTTCATACCACAGTAAGGTCATAACAGTAGAGCTGGTCTTCATACCACAGTAAGGTCATAACAGTAGAGCTGGTCTTCATACCACAGTAAGGTCATAACAGTAGAACTGGTCTTCATACCACAGTAAGGTCATAACAGTAGAGCTGGTCTTCATACCACAGTAAGTTTATAACAGTAAGGTCATAACAGTAGAGCTAGTCTTCATACCACAGTAAGGTCATAACAGTAGAGCTGGTCTTCATACCACAGTAAGTTCATAACAGTAGAGCTGGTCTTCATACCACAGTAAGGTCATAACAGTAGAGCTGGTCTTCATACCACAGTAAGGTTATAACAGTAGAACTGGTCTTCATACCACAGTAAGGTCATAAATGTAGAACTGGTCTTCATACCACAGTAAGGTCATAACAGTAAGGTTATAACAGTAGAACTGGTCTTCATACCACAGTAAGGTCATAACAGTAGAACTGGTCTTCATACCACAGTAAGGTCATAACAGTAGAGCTGGTCTTCATATCACAGTAAGGTCATAACAGTAAGGTCATAACAGTAGAGCTGGTCTTCATACCACAGTAAGGTCATAACAGTAGAACTGGTCTTCATACCACAGTAAGGTCATAACAGTAGAGCTGGTCTTCATACCACAGTAAGGTCATAACAGTAGAGCTGGTCTTCATACCACAGTAAGGTCACAACAGTAGAACTGGTCTTCATACCACAGTAAGGTCATAATAGTAGAACTGGTCTTCATACCACAGTAAGGTCATAACAGTAGAACTGGTCTTCATACCACAGTAAGGTCATAACAGTAGAGCTGGTCTTCATACCACAGTAAGGTCATAACAGTAGAACTGGTCTTCATACCACAGTAAGGTTATAACAGTAGAACTGGTCTTCATACCACAGTAAGGTTATAACAGTAGAACTGGTCTTCATACCACAGTAAGGTCATAACAGTAGAGCTGGTCTTCATACCACAGTAAGGTCATAACAGTAGAACTGGTCTTCATATCACAGTAAGGTCATAACAGTAAGGTCATAACAGTAGAGCTGGTCTTCATACCACAGTAAGGTCATAACAGTAGAGCTGGTCTTCATACCACAGTAAGGTCATAACAGTAAGGTCATAATACCACAGTAAGGTCATAACAGTAGAGCTGGTCTTCATACCACAGTAAGGTCATAACAGTAGAGCTGGTCTTCATACCACAGTAAGGTCATAACAGTAGAACTGGTCTTCATACCACAGTAAGGTCATAACAGTAAGGTTATAACAGTAGAACTGGTCTTCATACCACAGTAAGGTCATAACAGTAGAACTGGTCTTCATACCACAGTAAGGTCATAACAGTAGAACTGGTCTTCATACCACAGTAAGGTCATAACAGTAGAGCTGGTCTTCATACCACAGTAAGGTCATAACAGTAGAGCTGGTCTTCATACCACAGTAAGGTCATAACAGTAGAACTGGTCTTCATACCACAGTAAGGTCATAACAGTAGAGCTGGTCTTCATACCACAGTAAGGTCATAACAGTAGAGCTGGTCTTCATACCACAGTAAGGTTATAACAGTAAGGTCATAACAATAGAGCTGGTCTTCATACCACAGTAAGGTTATAACAGTAGAACTGGTCTTCATACCGCAGTAAGGTCATAACAGTAGAGCTGGTCTTCATACCACAGTAAGGTCATAACTGTAGAGCTGGTCTTCATACCACAGTAAGGTCATAACAGTAGAACTGGTATTCATATCACAGTAAGGTCATAACAGTAAGGTCATAACAGTAGAGCTGGTCTTCATACCACAGTAAGGTCATAACAGTAGAGCTGGTCTTCATACCACAGTAAGATCATAACAGTAGAACTGGTCTTCATACCACAGTAAGGTCATAACAGTAGAGCTGGTCTTCATACCACAGTAAGTTTATAACAGTAAGGTCATAACAGTAGAGCTAGTCTTCATACCACAGTAAGGTCATAACAGTAGAGCTGGTCTTCATACCACAGTAAGGTCATAACAGTCGAGCTGGTCTTCATACCACAGTAAGGTCATAACAGTAGAGCTGGTCTTCATACCACAGTAAGGTCATAACAGTAGAACTGGTCTTCATATCACAGTAAGGTCATAACAGTAAGGTCATAACAGTAGAGCTGGTCTTCATACCACAGTAAGGTCATAACAGTAGAGCTGGTCTTCATACCACAGTAAGGTCATAACAGTAAGGTCATAATACCACAGTAAGGTCATAACAGTAGAGCTGGTCTTCATACCACAGTAAGGTCATAACAGTAGAGCTGGTCTTCATACCACAGTAAGGTCATAACAGTAGAACTGGTCTTCATACCACAGTAAGGTCATAACAGTAAGGTTATAACAGTAGAACTGGTCTTCATACCACAGTAAGGTCATAACAGTAGAACTGGTCTTCATACCACAGTAAGGTCATAACAGTAGAACTGGTCTTCATACCACAGTAAGGTCATAACAGTAGAGCTGGTCTTCATACCACAGTAAGGTCATAACAGTAGAGCTGGTCTTCATACCACAGTAAGGTCATAACAGTAGAACTGGTCTTCATACCACAGTAAGGTCATAACAGTAGAGCTGGTCTTCATACCACAGTAAGGTCATAACAGTAGAGCTGGTCTTCATACCACAGTAAGGTTATAACAGTAGAACTGGTCTTCATACCGCAGTAAGGTCATAACAGTAGAGCTCGTCTTCATACCACAGTAAGGTCATAACAGTAGAGCTGGTCTTCATACCACAGTAAGGTCATAACAGTAGAACTGGTATTCATATCACAGTAAGGTCATAACAGTAAGGTCATAACAGTAGAGCTGGTCTTCATACCACAGTAAGGTCATAACAGTAGAGCTGGTCTTCATACCACAGTAAGATCATAACAGTAGAACTGGTCTTCATACCACAGTAAGGTCATAACAGTAGAGCTGGTCTTCATACCACAGTAAGTTTATAACAGTAAGGTCATAACAGTAGAGCTAGTCTTCATACCACAGTAAGGTCATAACAGTAGAGCTGGTCTTCATACCACAGTAAGGTCATAACAGTCGAGCTGGTCTTCATACCACAGTAAGGTCATAACAGTCGAGCTGGTCTTCATACCACAGTAAGGTCATAACAGTAGAGCTGGTCTTCATACCACAGTAAGGTCATAACAGTAGAGCTGGTCTTCATACCACAGTAAGGTCATAACAGTAGAGCTGGTCTTCATACCACAGTAAGGTTATAACAGTAAGGTCATAACAGTAGAGCTGGTCTTCATACCACAGTAAGGTTATAACAGTAAGGTCATAACAGTAGAGCTGGTCTTCATACCACAGTAAGGTTATAACAGTAAGGTCATAACAGTAGAGCTGGTCTTCATACCACAGTAAGGTCATAACAGTAGAGCCGGTCTTCATACCACAGTAAGGTCATAACAGTAGAGCTGGTCTTCATACCACAGTAAGGTCATAACAGTAGAGCTGGTCTTCATACCACAGTAAGGTCATAACAGTAGAACTGGTCTTCATACCACAGTAAGGTTATAACAGTAGAACTGGTCTTCATACCACAGTAAGGTTATAACAGTAGAACTGGTCTTCATACCACAGTAAGGTCATAACAGTAGAGCTGGTCTTCATACCACAGTAAGGTCATAACAGTAGAACTGGTCTTCATATCACAGTAAGGTCATAACAGTAAGGTCATAACAGTAGATCTGGTCTTCATACCACAGTAAGGTCATAACAGTAGAGCTGGTCTTCATACCACAGTAAGGTCATAACAGTAGAGCTGGTCTTCATACCACAGTAAGGTCATAACAGTAGAACTGGTCTTCATACCACAGTAAGGTCATAACAGTAGAGCTGGTCTTCATACCACAGTAAGTTTATAACAGTAAGGTCATAACAGTAGAGCTAGTCTTCATACCACAGTAAGGTCATAACAGTAGAGCTGGTCTTCATACCACAGTAAGTTCATAACAGTAGAGCTGGTCTTCATACCACAGTAAGGTCATAACAGTAGAGCTGGTCTTCATACCACAGTAAGGTTATAACAGTAGAACTGGTCTTCATACCACAGTAAGGTCATAACAGTAAGGTTATAACAGTAGAACTGGTCTTCATACCACAGTAAGGTCATAACAGTAGAACTGGTCTTCATACCACAGTAAGGTCATAACAGTAGAGCTGGTCTTCATACCACAGTAAGGTTATAACAGTAAGGTCATAACAGTAGAGCTGGTCTTCATACCACAGTAAGGTCATAACAGTAGAGCTGGTCTTCATACCACAGTAAGGTCATAACAGTAGAGCTGGTCTTCATACCACAGTAAGGTCATAACAGTAGAGCTGGTCTTCATACCACAGTAAGGTCATAACAGTAGAACTGGTCTTCATACCACAGTAAGGTCACAACAGTAGAACTGGTCTTCATACCACAGTAAGGTCATAATAGTAGAACTGGTCTTCATACCACAGTAAGGTCATAACAGTAGAACTGGTCTTCATACCACAGTAAGGTCATAACAGTAGAGCTGGTCTTCATACCACAGTAAGGTCATAACAGTAGAGCTGGTCTTCATACCACAGTAAGGTCATAACAGTAGAACTGGTCTTCATACCACAGTAAGGTCATAACAGTAGAGCTGGTCTTCATACCACAGTAAGGTCATAACAGTAGAGCTGGTCTTCATACCACAGTAAGGTCATAACAGTAGAACTGGTCTTCATACCACAGTAAGGTCATAACAGTAAGGTCATAACAGTAGAGCTGGTCTTCATACCACAGTAAGGTCATAACAGTAGAGCTGGTCTTCATACCACAGTAAGGTCATAACAGTAGAACTGGTCTTCAGACCACAGTAAGGTTATAACAGTAGAACTGGTCTTCATACCACAGTAAGGTCATAACAGTAGAACTGGTCTTCATACCACAGTAAGGTCATAACAGTAGAACTGGTCTTCATACCACAGTAAGGTCATAACAGTAGAGCTGGTCTTCATACCACAGTAAGGTCATAACAGTAGAGCTGGTCTTCATACCACAGTAAGGTCATAACAGTAGAACTGGTCTTCATACCACAGTAAGGTCATAACAGTAGAGCTGGTCTTCATACCACAGTAAGGTCATAACAGTAGAGCTGGTCTTCATACCACAGTAAGGTTATAACAGTAGAACTGGTCTTCATACCGCAGTAAGGTCATAACAGTAGAGCTCGTCTTCATACCACAGTAAGGTCATAACAGTAGAGCTGGTCTTCATACCACAGTAAGGTCATAACAGTAGAACTGGTATTCATATCACAGTAAGGTCATAACAGTAAGGTCATAACAGTAGAGCTGGTCTTCATACCACAGTAAGGTCATAACAGTAGAGCTGGTCTTCATACCACAGTAAGATCATAACAGTAGAACTGGTCTTCATACCACAGTAAGGTCATAACAGTAGAGCTGGTCTTCATACCACAGTAAGTTTATAACAGTAAGGTCATAACAGTAGAGCTAGTCTTCATACCACAGTAAGGTCATAACAGTAGAGCTGGTCTTCATACCACAGTAAGGTCATAACAGTCGAGCTGGTCTTCATACCACAGTAAGGTCATAACAGTCGAGCTGGTCTTCATACCACAGTAAGGTCATAACAGTAGAGCTGGTGTTCATACCACAGTAAGGTCATAACAGTAGAGCTGGTCTTCATACCACAGTAAGGTCATAACAGTAGAGCTGGTCTTCATACCACAGTAAGGTTATAACAGTAAGGTCATAACAGTAGAGCTGGTCTTCATACCACAGTAAGGTTATAACAGTAAGGTCATAACAGTAGAGCTGGTCTTCATACCACAGTAAGGTTATAACAGTAAGGTCATAACAGTAGAGCTGGTCTTCATACCACAGTAAGGTCATAACAGTAGAGCCGGTCTTCATACCACAGTAAGGTCATAACAGTAGAGCTGGTCTTCATACCACAGTAAGGTCATAACAGTAGAGCTGGTCTTCATACCACAGTAAGGTCATAACAGTAGAACTGGTCTTCATACCACAGTAAGGTTATAACAGTAGAACTGGTCTTCATACCACAGTAAGGTTATAACAGTAGAACTGGTCTTCATACCACAGTAAGGTCATAACAGTAGAGCTGGTCTTCATACCACAGTAAGGTCATAACAGTAGAACTGGTCTTCATATCACAGTAAGGTCATAACAGTAAGGTCATAACAGTAGATCTGGTCTTCATACCACAGTAAGGTCATAACAGTAGAGCTGGTCTTCATACCACAGTAAGGTCATAACAGTAGAGCTGGTCTTCATACCACAGTAAGGTCATAACAGTAGAACTGGTCTTCATACCACAGTAAGGTCATAACAGTAGAGCTGGTCTTCATACCACAGTAAGTTTATAACAGTAAGGTCATAACAGTAGAGCTAGTCTTCATACCACAGTAAGGTCATAACAGTAGAGCTGGTCTTCATACCACAGTAAGTTCATAACAGTAGAGCTGGTCTTCATACCACAGTAAGGTCATAACAGTAGAGCTGGTCTTCATACCACAGTAAGGTTATAACAGTAGAACTGGTCTTCATACCACAGTAAGGTCATAACAGTAAGGTTATAACAGTAGAACTGGTCTTCATACCACAGTAAGGTCATAACAGTAGAACTGGTCTTCATACCACAGTAAGGTCATAACAGTAGAGCTGGTCTTCATATCACAGTAAGGTCATAACAGTAAGGTCATAACAGTAGAGCTGGTCTTCATACCACAGTAAGGTCATAACAGTAGAACTGGTCTTCATACCACAGTAAGGTCATAACAGTAGAACTGGTCTTCATACCACAGTAAGGTCATAACAGTAGAGCTGGTCTTCATACCACAGTAAGGTCATAACAGTAGAGCTGGTCTTCATACCACAGTAAGGTCACAACAGTAGAACTGGTCTTCATACCACAGTAAGGTCATAATAGTAGAACTGGTCTTCATACCACAGTAAGGTCATAACAGTAGAACTGGTCTTCATACCACAGTAAGGTCATAACAGTAGAGCTGGTCTTCATACCACAGTAAGGTCATAACAGTAGAACTGGTCTTCAGACCACAGTAAGGTTATAACAGTAGAACTGGTCTTCATACCACAGTAAGGTTATAACAGTAGAACTGGTCTTCATACCACAGTAAGGTCATAACAGTAGAGCTGGTCTTCATACCACAGTAAGGTCATAACAGTAGAACTGGTCTTCATATCACAGTAAGGTCATAACAGTAAGGTCATAACAGTAGAGCTGGTCTTCATACCACAGTAAGGTCATAACAGTAGAGCTGGTCTTCATACCACAGTAAGGTCATAACAGTAAAGTCATAATACCACAGTAAGGTCATAACAGTAGAGCTGGTCTTCATACCACAGTAAGGTCATAACAGTAGAGCTGGTCTTCATACCACAGTAAGGTCATAACAGTAGAACTGGTCTTCATACCACAGTAAGGTCATAACAGTAAGGTTATAACAGTAGAACTGGTCTTCATACCACAGTAAGGTCATAACATTAAGGTTATAACAGTAGAACTGGTCTACATACCACATTAAGGTCATAACAGTAGAGCTGGTCTTCATATCACAGTAAGGTTATAACAGTAAGGTCATAACAGTAGAGCTGGTCTTCATACCACAGTAAGGTTATAACAGTAAGGTCATAACAGTAGAGCTGGTCTTCATACCACAGTAAGGTTATAACAGTAGAGCTGGTCTTCATACCACAGTAAGGTCATAACAGTAGAACTGGTCTTCATACCACAGTAAGGTCATAACAGTAGAGCTGGTCTTCATACCACAGTAAGGTCATAACAGTAGAACTGGTCTTTGTACCACAGTAAGGTCATAACAGTAGAGCTGGTCTTCATACCACAGTAAGGTCATAACAGTAGAACTGGTCTTCATACCACAGTAAGGTCATAACAGTAGAGCTGGTCTTCATACCACAGTAAGATTATAACAGTAGAACTGGTCTTCATACCACAGTAAGGTCATAACAGTAGAGCTGGTCTTCATACCACAGTAAGATTATAACAGTAAGGTCATAACAGTAGAGCTGGTCTTCATACCACAGTAAGGTCATAACAGTAGAGCTGGTCTTCATACCACAGTAAGGTCATAACAGTAGAGCTGGTCTTCATACCACAGTAAGGTTATAACAGTAAGGTCATAACAGTAGAGCTAGTCTTCATACCACAGTAAGGTCATAACAGTAGAGCTGGTCTTCATACCACAGTAAGGTCATAACAGTAGAACTGGTCTTCATACCACAGTAAGGTTATAACAGTAGAACTGGTCTTCATACCACAGTAAGGTTATAACAGTAGAACTGGTCTTCATACCACAGTAAGGTCATAACAGTAGAGCTGGTCTTCATACCACAGTAAGGTCATAACAGTAGAACTGGTCTTCATATCACAGTAAGGTCATAACAGTAAGGTCATAACAGTAGAGCTGGTCTTCATACCACAGTAAGGTCATAACAGTAGAGCTGGTCTTCATACCACAGTAAGGTCATAACAGTAGAGCTGGTCTTCATACCACAGTAAGGTCATAACAGTAGAACTGGTCTTCATACCACAGTAAGGTCATAACAGTAGAGCTGGTCTTCATACCACAGTAAGTTTATAACAGTAAGGTCATAACAGTAGAGCTAGTCTTCATACCACAGTAAGGTCATAACAGTAGAGCTGGTCTTCATACCACAGTAAGTTCATAACAGTAGAGCTGGTCTTCATACCACAGTAAGGTCATAACAGTAGAGCTGGTCTTCATACCACAGCAAGGTTATAACAGTAGAACTGGTCTTCATACCACAGTAAGGTCATAACAGTAAGGTTATAACAGTAGAACTGGTCTTCATACCACAGTAAGGTCATAACAGTAGAACTGGTCTTCATACCACAGTAAGGTCATAACAGTAGAGCTGGTCTTCATATCACAGTAAGGTCATAACAGTAAGGTCATAACAGTAGAGCTGGTCTTCATACCACAGTAAGGTCATAACAGTAGAACTGGTCTTCATACCACAGTAAGGTCATAACAGTAGAACTGGTCTTCATACCACAGTAAGGTCATAACAGTAGAGCTGGTCTTCATACCACAGTAAGGTCATAACAGTAGAGCTGGTCTTCATACCACAGTAAGGTCACAACAGTAGAACTGGTCTTCATACCACAGTAAGGTCATAATAGTAGAACTGGTCTTCATACCACAGTAAGGTCATAACAGTAGAACTGGTCTTCATACCACAGTAAGGTCATAACAGTAGAGCTGGTCTTCATACCACAGTAAGGTCATAACAGTAGAACTGGTCTTCAGACCACAGTAAGGTTATAACAGTAGAACTGGTCTTCATACCACAGTAAGGTTATAACAGTAGAACTGGTCTTCATACCACAGTAAGGTCATAACAGTAGAGCTGGTCTTCATACCACAGTAAGGTCATAACAGTAGAACTGGTCTTCATATCACAGTAAGGTCATAACAGTAGAGCTGGTCTTCATACCACAGTAAGGTCATAACAGTAGAGCTGGTCTTCATACCACAGTAAGGTCATAACAGTAAAGTCATAATACCACAGTAAGGTCATAACAGTAGAGCTGGTCTTCATACCACAGTAAGGTCATAACAGTAGAGCTGGTCTTCATACCACAGTAAGGTCATAACAGTAGAACTGGTCTTCATACCACAGTAAGGTCATAACAGTAAGGTTATAACAGTAGAACTGGTCTTCATACCACAGTAAGGTCATAACATTAAGGTTATAACAGTAGAACTGGTCTACATACCACATTAAGGTCATAACAGTAGAGCTGGTCTTCATATCACAGTAAGGTTATAACAGTAAGGTCATAACAGTAGAGCTGGTCTTCATACCACAGTAAGGTTATAACAGTAAGGTCATAACAGTAGAGCTGGTCTTCATACCACAGTAAGGTTATAACAGTAGAGCTGGTCTTCATACCACAGTAAGGTCATAACAGTAGAACTGGTCTTCATACCACAGTAAGGTCATAACAGTAGAGCTGGTCTTCATACCACAGTAAGGTCATAACAGTAGAACTGGTCTTTGTACCACAGTAAGGTCATAACAGTAGAGCTGGTCTTCATACCACAGTAAGGTCATAACAGTAGAACTGGTCTTCATACCACAGTAAGGTCATAACAGTAGAGCTGGTCTTCATACCACAGTAAGATTATAACAGTAAGGTCATAACAGTAGAGCTGGTCTTCATACCACAGTAAGGTCATAACAGTAGAGCTGGTCTTCATACCACAGTAAGGTCATAACAGTAGAGCTGGTCTTCATACCACAGTAAGGTTATAACAGTAAGGTCATAACAGTAGAGCTAGTCTTCATACCACAGTAAGGTCATAACAGTAGAGCTGGTCTTCATACCACAGTAAGGTCATAACTGTAGAGCTGGTCTTCATACCACAGTAAGGTCATAACTGTAGAGCTGGTCTTCATACCACAGTAAGGTCATAAGAGTAGAGCTGGTCTTCATACCACCGTAAGGTCATAACAGTAGAGCTGGTCTTCATACCACAGTAAGGTCATAACAGTAGAACTGGTCTTCATACCACAGTAAGGTCATTACAGTAGAGCTGGTCTTCATACCACAGTAAGGTTATAACAGTAAGGTCATAACAGTAGAGCTGGTCTTCATACCACAGTAAGGTCATAACAGTAGAACTGGTCTTCATACCACAGTAAGGTTATAATAGTAAAGTCATAACAGTAGAGCTGGTCTTCATATCACAGTAAGGTCATAACAGTAGAGCTGGTCTTCATACCACAGTAAGGTCATAACAGTAGAACTGGTCTTCATATCACAGTAAGGTCATAACAGTAAGGTCATAACAGTAGAGCTGGTCTTCATACCACAGTAAGGTCATAACAGTAGAGCTGGTCTTCATACCACAGTAAGGTCATAACAGTAGAGCTGGTCTTCATACCACAGTAAGGTTATAACAGTAGAGCTGGTCTTCATACCACAGTAAGGTCATAACAGTAGAACTGGTCTTCATACCACAGTAAGGTTATAACAGTAGAACTGGTCTTCATACCACAGTAAGGTCATAACAGTAGAACTGGTCCCAGATCTGCTGGTGCTGTCTTACCAACTCATATGGTCATTGACAACCAGTAAATCATAGGAGTTGACAAGACAGCACAAATAGATCTGAGACTAGGCTACCATTGAACTGAGCAAAAACATACAGTAGAAATCACTATACTCTGTACAGTGATTTATGTTGAGATATTTCTCAAACAATATCCATAAATAGGTTGATTAAGAAGAGTACTGTAACACACTGACAACTGTATGTGTTCCCAGGTATGGCCTAAAGGGGGCAGTGTACCTGAAGAACAGAGAGGGCCAGGTGGTGAGTGAGAGACAGGATGGAGGATGTGACTGGCAGACTGGTTCTCTACAGAGATACCTGGACCACATCACTACCACTACTGCTGCTGGCACCTCCACCTTCAACCTGTTCCAACACATCACCGTGAGTTGTACTCAATTACTTTACAAAGTGTCTTAAGACTAGGAGTGCTGTTATAGGATCAGTTTTGAAGAGGGGGGGGGGGGGGGGGGGGGGGACTACCCTGAGACGCTTTGTGAATACAGGCCCTGAGGGGGCCCACGTTCCTCCTGGAGAGCGATCTTCCTGCAGGATTTTGTTCGGCCCTACTCTTAACACCTCTGATTGGTCTAACCAGGTGCTCCTCAGGCTTCAGTACTTTACAGATATACTAATGCTAGTACTATCCCCCCTCTTCCCCTCAGGTGCGTATCTCAGTACAACCATCACGTTGTCACTCAGACACAATCCGTCTGGAAGTGGTCAGCAACAGGCCCCACCAGGCCCCCGAGACTCAGGCCCAGACCCCCCAGCCCCAGGGGGCTAGGGGCCGGTCCCAGCTGGTCCAGGAGGTGGTTCGGCAGGCAGAGGAGGCCTCGCAGCAGGCGGAGGAGAAGAGGGGCCGGGCCCCCAAACTGTCCAAGGAGGAGAGAGAGTTCAGACAGAGTAAATGTCCCAACCTCTACTCTCTCCTGGAGGAGGTCAGGGAGCTGGCCTTGCTGGACCTGGCTGCCTGTGGAGCAGGAGGTGGTCTGGGAGCAGCCGCTCAGGCTTGTGCTACGTCAGCATAGATGAGGTGGTGGTGGAGGAACAGGAGGAACAACAGGTCTGGGAACAGCTGCTCAGCCCTGCGATACACCAACATGGATGAGGTGGTGGTGGAGGAACAGGTCTGGGAACAGCTGCTTTGGTCTGCAGTACATCAGCATAGAACTACATAAAACTTTAACACTGATTCTGGGTCAGATTATTGTGGAGGAGGGGTGCGGTTGAAGAGTGAGGAGGTGCAGGAGGCAGAGTAACCGGTCAACATCAGCATCAAACTTTAACACTGACTCAGGATCAGATTGTGGTGCTTTTCATGGATTTCACCAGCATGCAGACAGACCCTCTGGACTTACTATCTTACTGTACATCCTGGGTGTTATCACCTTGGTTACTGAACTCTACTTAGGCACATCTTTAGTCTTATTTGGAAAATGAACAGATGATTGAAGTTGTGAGATGAGACGGATGCATGTAATACTATATACATGAATACCTACTGATTCAGGAACAGCTCTCAACAGGACAGTTACCATAGAAACATCTGAAACAAGCAGCAGCTCTGGTCTAAACTAAACAGGACAGTTACCATAGAAACATCTGGAATAAACAGCAGCTCTGGTCTAAACTAAACAGGACAGTTACCATGGAAACAACACCAGGAACAAACAGCAGCTCTGGTCTCAACAGGACAGTTACCATAGAAACAACACCAGGAACAAGCAGCTACAGTTTTGACCAAACATTTGTGATGTTCTGTATTTGATTGAACACATTAGGGAGATCTAGAATAGTTTTTTCACTGAACTCTATACTGACGCCTGACACTGGGACAATGCCATTGTACAGCCTGGTCTTGTATTTTAACCTAAATATATTTTTGGAATATTTTTGGCAGTTGGTATCTTGTGAAAAGCTTTTCCATTGTATAATGTTTTAAATGAATTAAAGTGCATTACCAAACCTGACAGTTGAACAGTGAAATGTTTATTTATCTGGGTGAAGATCAAATGTATCATGCTGTTGAGTCAAATGTCCACAAGGCGTCAGGTAAATACGTTCACATTGTATTTATTTAGGACAGGAAAAAGGCAAGAATTGATGACAAGAGGTTTTAATAAAAGCATGAATACAAGACAGTGATCTGAACAACAGACAGGTTATAATACACAACAAGACTGGTGAAGAGAGGACATTGTCCCGTCTGCCAATCAGTCTGTCAGATTGATATCTATTATAAAAAAACAAGTAGAAAGCAACTTATTTTATTTTTCTACGGCTCGTCGTGTTTTCTACGCACACACGGCTCGTCGTGTGTTTTCTACGCACACACGGCTCGTCGTGTGTTTTCTACGCACACACGGCTCGTCGTGTGTTTTCTACGGCTCGTCGTGTTTTTTCTACGGCTCGTCGTGTGTTTTCTACGGCTCGTCGTGTGTTTTCTACGGCTCGTCGTGTGTTTTCTACGGCTCGTCGTGTGTTTTCTACGGCTCGGCGTGTGTTTTCTACGGCTCGGCGTGTGTTTTCTACGGCTCGTCATGTGTTTTCTACGGCTTGTGATGCATTTTCAGGTGAGTTGTGAAGAGGCGTTTTGCTCAGAAGAGCAACAAGGAAAGGAAACAGGACATGAGCTCTACAACAGGATGTTTGGCCCGTATGGCAACATTTATTAAAGAGTAAAAATGGTTGACAACACATGACCATGTTTTAGATTTGTTTAAACTTCATTGAAAATGTACTTGAACAGAGAGAAAACATCCTCAGATGAGTTGTCAGTCCTAGAGGACAGCGTCCCTTAGTGCTGGGTGAGTGTGTATGCTTACAGCTGGAGCCATGGATGTTGGGGGGGGGGGGGGGGCAGCGGTTCTGTCCTCCGTGTGTTTGTGTGTGACTCAGTCGCTGCTGTCGTCACTGCCATTGCTCATCTCAGGAACAGGGCTGGCTACTGCTCCCTCACACACCAGGGAGTCAGCCTCAGCAGGGGAAGCTGTGTTTAGAGCTCTGTCCCTGGGGTGGTCTGGTCTGCTCTGGCCCTTGTCCTCTGGGTCTCCCTGGTCCGGGTCTTCATCCTCCCCATCCTGCTGCTGCTGCTGCTGGCTGGGGAAGGGGTGTGAGGAGGACCTGGTCGAGGGTCCGTCTGCTGACTGGCTGGAGGCCATCTCCTGGGGCTGGGAGGTAGAGGGTCCGTCTGCTGACTGGCTGGAGGCCATCTCCTGGGGCTGGGAGGTAGAGGGTCCGTCTGCTGACTGGCTGGAGGCCATCTCCTGGGGCTGGGAGGTAGAGGGTCCGTCTGCTGACTGGCTGGAGGCCATCTCCTGGGGCTGGGAGGTAGAGGGTCCGTCTGCTGACTGGCTGGAGGCCATCTCCTGGGGCTGGGAGGTAGAGGGTCCGTCTGCTGACTGGCTGGAGGCCATCTCCTGGGGCTGGGAGGTAGAGGGTCCGTCTGCTGACTGGCTGGAGGTAACCTCCTGGGAGCCATCTGAGGGAGGGAGAAACTTTATTGTCCTCCATCAAGGGGAAAATGGAAATGTATGTATTGGATTGTCAACAATGCAGCACATGAAGTCAATCAGTGTGATTGAGAGGGTCAGCCTGAACAAGCCAGGCTCAGTGCATCACTGATCTACAAAACCATCTTGCATCCCAAATAGATTAGTGATTGTGCCTTGATCAGGCCGATCCTCATCAACAAGCTCAATGTCAGGTAGTTTAGATGTTTTGCACTGAGTGTGACGTAGTGTCTGACCTGTGTGTTGCTGCATGCGGGCCAGTCTCCTCTCTAAGGCAAGCCGTTTGTTGAGTTCTATACGTCTCTGCTGTTCCTCTGTCAGGGAGGGGGCTGGGGTGGAGTGGACCGGGCCAGCCTGGGAGGAAGGGAACAGGGAGGGAGCAGCGGCTGGGGTGGAGTGGACCGGGCCAGCCTGGGAGGAAGGGAACAGGGAGGGAGCAGCAGCTGGGGTAGAGAGGACCAGTCCTGGGGGGTCTTCAGCGAAACCCCCATCTCCAAACGGGTCTGGGTCGTCATGGTTGACGACACGTCCGTCTGTCGACGCCGCGGCGTCGTCCTCACCTGGATCAATGGAGATTGGTCAATTAGAATACTGAATGCCAAATCTCATTTTGTAAAATCAGTTTATGACTGCTAGAAACCAATACAAATCTACTACTACATCATATCTACCTCTAGACACTACTATTGATCTGGGACTGTGTCATATCTACCTCTAGACACTACTATTGATCTGGGACTGTGTCATATCTACCTCTAGACACTACTACTATTGATCTGGGACTGTGTCATATCTACCTCTAGACACTACTATTGATCTGGGACTGTGTCATATCTACCTCTAGACACTACTATTGATCTGGGACTGTGTCATATCTACCTCTAGACACTACTATTGATCTGGGACTGTGTCATATCTACCTCTAGACACTACTATTGATCTGGGACTGTGTCATATCTACCTCCAGACACTACTATTGATCTGGGACTGTGTCATATCTACCTCCAGACACTACTATTGATCTGGGACTGTGTCATATCTACCTCTAGACACTACTACTACTATTGATCTGGGACTGTGTCATATCTACCTCTAGACACTACTATTGATCTGGGACTGTGTCATATCTACCTCTAGACACTACTACTACTATTGATCTGGGACTGTGTCATATCTACCTCTAGACACTACTACTACTATTGATCTGGGACTGTGTCATATCTACCTCTAGACACTACTACTATTGATCTGGGACTGTGTCATATCTACCTCTAGACACTACTACTATTGATCTGGGACTGTGTCATATCTACCTCCAGACACTACTATTGATCTGGGACTGTGTCATATCTACCTCTAGACACTACTATTGATCTGGGACTGTGTCATATCTACCTCTAGACACTACTATTGATCTGGGACTGTGTCATATCTACCTCTAGACACTACTATTGATCTGGGACTGTGTCATATCTACCTCCAGACACTACTATTGATCTGGGACTGTGTCATATCTACCTCCAGACACTACTATTGATCTGGGACTGTGTCATATCTACCTCTAGACACTACTACTACTATTGATCTGGGACTGTGTCATATCTACCTCTAGACACTACTATTGATCTGGGACTGTGTCATATCTACCTCTAGACACTACTACTACTATTGATCTGGGACTGTGTCATATCTACCTCTAGACACTACTACTACTATTGATCTGGGACTGTGTCATATCTACCTCTAGACACTACTACTATTGATCTGGGACTGTGTCATATCTACCTCTAGACACTACTACTATTGATCTGGGACTGTGTCATATCTACCTCCAGACACTACTATTGATCTGGGACTGTGTCATATCTACCTCCAGACACTACTACTACTATTGATCTGGGACTGTGTCATATCTACCTCTAGACACTACTATTGATCTGGGACTGTGTCATATCTACCTCCAGACACTACTACTACTATTGATCTGGGACTGTGTCATATCTACCTCTAGACACTACTATTGATCTGGGACTGTGTCATATCTACCTCTAGACACAACTATTGATCTGGGACTGTGTCATATCTACCTCTAGACACTACTATTGATCTGGGACTGTGTCATATCTACCTCTAGACACTACTACTACTATTGATCTGGGACTGTGTCATATCTACCTCCAGACACTACTACTACTATTGATCTGGGACTGTGTCATATCTACCTCTAGACACGACTACTATTGATCTGGGACTGTGTCATATCTACCTCTAGACACTACTACTATTGATCTGGGACTGTGTCATATCTACCTCTAGACACTACTACTATTGATCTGGGACTGTGTCATATCTACCTCTAGACACTACTATTGATCTGGGACTGTGTCATATCTACCTCTAGACACTACTATTGATCTGGGACTGTGTCATATCTACCTCTAGACACTACTATTGATCTGGGACTGTGTCATATCTACCTCTAGACACTACTATTGATCTGGGACTGTGTCATATCTACCTCTAGACACTACTATTGATCTGGGACTGTGTCATATCTACCTCTAGACACTACTATTGATCTGGGACTGTGTCATATCTACCTCCAGACACTACTATTGATCTGGGACTGTGTCATATCTACCTCCAGACACTACTATTGATCTGGGACTGTGTCATATCTACCTCTAGACACTACTACTACTATTGATCTGGGACTGTGTCATATCTACCTCTAGACACTACTATTGATCTGGGACTGTGTCATATCTACCTCTAGACACTACTACTACTATTGATCTGGGACTGTGTCATATCTACCTCTAGACACTACTACTACTATTGATCTGGGACTGTGTCATATCTACCTCTAGACACTACTACTATTGATCTGGGACTGTGTCATATCTACCTCTAGACACTACTACTATTGATCTGGGACTGTGTCATATCTACCTCCAGACACTACTATTGATCTGGGACTGTGTCATATCTACCTCTAGACACTACTATTGATCTGGGACTGTGTCATATCTACCTCTAGACACTACTATTGATCTGGGACTGTGTCATATCTACCTCTAGACACTACTATTGATCTGGGACTGTGTCATATCTACCTCCAGACACTACTATTGATCTGGGACTGTGTCATATCTACCTCCAGACACTACTATTGATCTGGGACTGTGTCATATCTACCTCTAGACACTACTACTACTATTGATCTGGGACTGTGTCATATCTACCTCTAGACACTACTATTGATCTGGGACTGTGTCATATCTACCTCTAGACACTACTACTACTATTGATCTGGGACTGTGTCATATCTACCTCTAGACACTACTACTACTATTGATCTGGGACTGTGTCATATCTACCTCTAGACACTACTACTATTGATCTGGGACTGTGTCATATCTACCTCTAGACACTACTACTATTGATCTGGGACTGTGTCATATCTACCTCCAGACACTACTATTGATCTGGGACTGTGTCATATCTACCTCCAGACACTACTACTACTATTGATCTGGGACTGTGTCATATCTACCTCTAGACACTACTATTGATCTGGGACTGTGTCATATCTACCTCCAGACACTACTACTACTATTGATCTGGGACTGTGTCATATCTACCTCTAGACACTACTATTGATCTGGGACTGTGTCATATCTACCTCTAGACACTACTATTGATCTGGGACTGTGTCATATCTACCTCTAGACACTACTATTGATCTGGGACTGTGTCATATCTACCTCTAGACACTACTACTACTATTGATCTGGGACTGTGTCATATCTACCTCCAGACACTACTACTACTATTGATCTGGGACTGTGTCATATCTACCTCTAGACACGACTACTATTGATCTGGGACTGTGTCATATCTACCTCTAGACACTACTACTATTGATCTGGGACTGTGTCATATCTACCTCTAGACACTACTACTATTGATCTGGGACTGTGTCATATCTACCTCTAGACACTACTATTGATCTGGGACTGTGTCATATCTACCTCTAGACACTACTATTGATCTGGGACTGTGTCATATCTACCTCTAGACACTACTATTGATCTGGGACTGTGTCATATCTACCTCTAGACACTACTATTGATCTGGGACTGTGTCATATCTACCTCTAGACACTACTATTGATCTGGGACTGTGTCATATCTACCTCTAGACACTACTATTGATCTGGGACTGTGTCATATCTACCTCCAGACACTACTATTGATCTGGGACTGTGTCATATCTACCTCTAGACACTACTATTGATCTGGGACTGTGTCATATCTACCTCTAGACACTACTACTATTGATCTGGGACTGTGTCATATCTACCTCTAGACACTACTATTGATCTGGGACTGTGTCATATCTACCTCTAGACACTACTACTACTATTGATCTGGGACTGTGTCATATCTACCTCTAGACACTACTACTATTGATCTGGGACTGTGTCATATCTACCTCTAGACACTACTACTATTGATCTGGGACTGTGTCATATCTACCTCTAGACACTACTACTATTGATCTGGGACTGTGTCATATCTACCTCTAGACACTACTATTGATCTGGGACTGTGTCATATCTACCTCTAGACACTACTATTGATCTGGGACTGTGTCATATCTACCTCTAGACACTACTATTGATCTGGGACTGTGTCATATCTACCTCTAGACACTACTATTGATCTGGGACTGTGTCATATCTACCTCCAGACACTACTATTGATCTGGGACTGTGTCATATCTACCTCCAGACACTACTATTGATCTGGGACTGTGTCATATCTACCTCTAGACACTACTACTACTATTGATCTGGGACTGTGTCATATCTACCTCTAGACACTACTATTGATCTGGGACTGTGTCATATCTACCTCTAGACACTACTACTACTATTGATCTGGGACTGTGTCATATCTACCTCTAGACACTACTACTACTATTGATCTGGGACTGTGTCATATCTACCTCTAGACACTACTACTATTGATCTGGGACTGTGTCATATCTACCTCTAGACACTACTACTATTGATCTGGGACTGTGTCATATCTACCTCCAGACACTACTATTGATCTGGGACTGTGTCATATCTACCTCTAGACACTACTACTACTATTGATCTGGGACTGTGTCATATCTACCTCTAGACACTACTATTGATCTGGGACTGTGTCATATCTACCTCTAGACACTACTACTACTATTGATCTGGGACTGTGTCATATCTACCTCTAGACACTACTATTGATCTGGGACTGTGTCATATCTACCTCTAGACACTACTATTGATCTGGGACTGTGTCATATCTACCTCTAGACACTACTATTGATCTGGGACTGTGTCATATCTACCTCTAGACACTACTACTACTATTGATCTGGGACTGTGTCATATCTACCTCCAGACACTACTACTACTATTGATCTGGGACTGTGTCATATCTACCTCTAGACACGACTACTATTGATCTGGGACTGTGTCATATCTACCTCTAGACACTACTACTATTGATCTGGGACTGTGTCATATCTACCTCTAGACA
The DNA here is from genome assembly GCF_965601325.2 of Salmo salar. Taxonomy (NCBI): domain Eukaryota; kingdom Metazoa; phylum Chordata; class Actinopteri; order Salmoniformes; family Salmonidae; genus Salmo; species Salmo salar. The sequence goes on along the minus strand of NC_138301.1, from coordinate 48,231,187 downwards.
CTACTATTGATCTGGGACTGTGTCATATCTACCTCTAGACACTACTATTGATCTGGGACTGTGTCATATCTACCTCTAGACACTACTACTACTATGATCTGGGACTGTGTCATATCTACCTCTAGACACTACTATTGATCTGGGACTGTGTCATATCTACCTCTAGACACTACTACTACTATTGATCTGGGACTGTGTCATATCTACCTCTAGACACTACTCACTATTGATCTGGGACTGTGTCATATCTACCTCTAGACACTACTACTATTGATCTGGGACTGTGTCATATCTACCTCTAGACACTACTACTATTGATCTGGGACTGTGTCATATCTACCTCTAGACACTACTATTGATCTGGGACTGTGTCATATCTACCTCTAGACACTACTACTACTATTGATCTGGGACTGTGTCATATCTACCTCTAGACACTACTATTGATCTGGGACTGTGTCATATCTACCTCTAGACACTACTACTACTATTGATCTGGGACTGTGTCATATCTACCTCTAGACACTACTATTGATCTGGGACTGTGTCATATCTACCTCTAGACACTACTATTGATCTGGGACTGTGTCATATCTACCTCTAGACACTACTATTGATCTGGGACTGTGTCATATCTACCTCTAGACACTACTACTACTATTGATCTGGGACTGTGTCATATCTACCTCTAGACACTACTACTACTATTGATCTGGGACTGTGTCATATCTACCTCTAGACACACTACTATTGATCTGGGACTGTGTCATATCTACCTCTAGACACTACTACTATTGATCTGGGACTGTGTCATATCTACCTCTAGACACTACTACTATTGATCTGGGACTGTGTCATATCTACCTCTAGACACTACTATTGATCTGGGACTGTGTCATATCTACCTCTAGACACTACTATTGATCTGGGACTGTGTCATATCTACCTCTAGACACTACTATTGATCTGGGACTGTGTCATATCTACCTCTAGACACTACTATTGATCTGGGACTGTGTCATATCTACCTCTAGACACTACTATTGATCTGGGACTGTGTCATATCTACCTCTAGACACTACTATTGATCTGGGACTGTGTCATATCTACCTCTAGACACTACTATTGATCTGGGACTGTGTCATATCTACCTCCAGACACTACTATTGATCTGGGACTGTGTCATATCTACCTCTAGACACTACTACTACTATTGATCTGGGACTGTGTCATATCTACCTCTAGACACTACTATTGATCTGGGACTGTGTCATATCTACCTCTAGACACTACTACTACTATTGATCTGGGACTGTGTCATATCTACCTCTAGACACTACTACTACTATTGATCTGGGACTGTGTCATATCTACCTCTAGACACTACTACTATTGATCTGGGACTGTGTCATATCTACCTCTAGACACTACTACTATTGATCTGGGACTGTGTCATATCTACCTCTAGACACTACTATTGATCTGGGACTGTGTCATATCTACCTCTAGACACTACTATTGATCTGGGACTGTGTCATATCTACCTCTAGACACTACTATTGATCTGGGACTGTGTCATATCTACCTCTAGACACTACTATTGATCTGGGACTGTGTCATATCTACCTCCAGACACTACTATTGATCTGGGACTGTGTCATATCTACCTCTAGACACTACTATTGATCTGGGACTGTGTCATATCTACCTCTAGACACTACTACTACTATTGATCTGGGACTGTGTCATATCTACCTCTAGACACTACTATTGATCTGGGACTGTGTCATATCTACCTCTAGACACTACTACTACTATTGATCTGGGACTGTGTCATATCTACCTCTAGACACTACTACTATTGATCTGGGACTGTGTCATATCTACCTCTAGACACTACTACTATTGATCTGGGACTGTGTCATATCTACCTCTAGACACTACTATTGATCTGGGACTGTGTCATATCTACCTCTAGACACTACTATTGATCTGGGACTGTGTCATATCTACCTCTAGACACTACTATTGATCTGGGACTGTGTCATATCTACCTCTAGACACTACTACTACTATTGATCTGGGACTGTGTCATATCTACCTCCAGACACTACTACTACTATTGATCTGGGACTGTGTCATATCTACCTCTAGACACGACTACTATTGATCTGGGACTGTGTCATATCTACCTCTAGACACTACTACTATTGATCTGGGACTGTGTCATATCTACCTCTAGACACTACTATTGATCTGGGACTGTGTCATATCTACCTCTAGACACTACTATTGATCTGGGACTGTGTCATATCTACCTCTAGACACTACTATTGATCTGGGACTGTGTCATATCTACCTCTAGACACTACTACTACTATTGATCTGGGACTGTGTCATATCTACCTCCAGACACTACTACTACTATTGATCTGGGACTGTGTCATATCTACCTCTAGACACGACTACTATTGATCTGGGACTGTGTCATATCTACCTCTAGACACTACTACTATTGATCTGGGACTGTGTCATATCTACCTCTAGACACTACTATTGATCTGGGACTGTGTCATATCTACCTCTAGACACTACTACTATTGATCTGGGACTGTGTCATATCTACCTCTAGACATACTACTATTGATCTGGGACTGTGTCATATCTACCTCTAGACACTACTATTGATCTGGGACTGTGTCATATCTACCTCTAGACACTACTATTGATCTGGGACTGTGTCATATCTACCTCTAGACACTACTATTGATCTGGGACTGTGTCATATCTACCTCTAGACACTACTATTGATCTGGGACTGTGTCATATCTACCTCTAGACACTACTATTGATCTGGGACTGTGTCATATCTACCTCTAGACACTACTACTACTATTGATCTGGGACTGTGTCATATCTACCTCTAGACACTACTATTGATCTGGGACTGTGTCATATCTACCTCCAGACACTACTATTGATCTGGGACTGTGTCATATCTACCTCTAGACACTACTACTACTATTGATCTGGGACTGTGTCATATCTACCTCTAGACACTACTATTGATCTGGGACTGTGTCATATCTACCTCTAGACACTACTACTACTATTGATCTGGGACTGTGTCATATCTACCTCTAGACACTACTACTACTATTGATCTGGGACTGTGTCATATCTACCTCTAGACACTACTACTATTGATCTGGGACTGTGTCATATCTACCTCTAGACACTACTATTGATCTGGGACTGTGTCATATCTACCTCCAGACACTACTATTGATCTGGGACTGTGTCATATCTACCTCTAGACACTACTACTATTGATCTGGGACTGTGTCATATCTACCTCCAGACACTACTATTGATCTGGGACTGTGTCATATCTACCTCCAGACACTACTATTGATCTGGGACTGTGTCATATCTACCTCTAGACACTACTACTACTATTGATCTGGGACTGTGTCATATCTACCTCTAGACACTACTACTACTATTGATCTGGGACTGTGTCATATCTACCTCTAGACACTACTATTGATCTGGGACTGTGTCATATCTACCTCTAGACACTACTACTACTATTGATCTGGGACTGTGTCATATCTACCTCTAGACACTACTATTGATCTGGGACTGTGTCATATCTACCTCTAGACACTACTATTGATCTGGGACTGTGTCATATCTACCTCTAGACACTACTATTGATCTGGGACTGTGTCATATCTACCTCTAGACACTACTACTACTATTGATCTGGGACTGTGTCATATCTACCTCCAGACACTACTACTACTATTGATCTGGGACTGTGTCATATCTACCTCTAGACACGACTACTATTGATCTGGGACTGTGTCATATCTACCTCTAGACACTACTACTATTGATCTGGGACTGTGTCATATCTACCTCTAGACACTACTATTGATCTGGGACTGTGTCATATCTACCTCTAGACACTACTATTGATCTGGGACTGTGTCATATCTACCTCTAGACACTACTATTGATCTGGGACTGTGTCATATCTACCTCTAGACACTACTACTACTATTGATCTGGGACTGTGTCATATCTACCTCCAGACACTACTACTACTATTGATCTGGGACTGTGTCATATCTACCTCTAGACACTACTACTATTGATCTGGGACTGTGTCATATCTACCTCTAGACACTACTACTACTATTGATCTGGGACTGTGTCATATCTACCTCTAGACACTACTATTGATCTGGGACTGTGTCATATCTACCTCTAGACACTACTACTACTATTGATCTGGGACTGTGTCATATCTACCTCTAGACACTACTATTGATCTGGGACTGTGTCATATCTACCTCTAGACACTACTATTGATCTGGGACTGTGTCATATCTACCTCTAGACACTACTACTACTATTGATCTGGGACTGTGTCATATCTACCTCCAGACACTACTACTACTATTGATCTGGGACTGTGTCATATCTACCTCTAGACACGACTACTATTGATCTGGGACTGTGTCATATCTACCTCTAGACACTACTACTATTGATCTGGGACTGTGTCATATCTACCTCTAGACACTACTATTGATCTGGGACTGTGTCATATCTACCTCTAGACACTACTATTGATCTGGGACTGTGTCATATCTACCTCTAGACACTACTATTGATCTGGGACTGTGTCATATCTACCTCTAGACACTACTACTACTATTGATCTGGGACTGTGTCATATCTACCTCTAGACACTACTACTACTATTGATCTGGGACTGTGTCATATCTACCTCTAGACACTACTACTATTGATCTGGGACTGTGTCATATCTACCTCTAGACACTACTATTGATCTGGGACTGTGTCATATCTACCTCTAGACACTACTATTGATCTGGGACTGTGTCATATTTATCTCTAGACACCAACACATATTGATCTGGGACTTTGTCATATCTACCTCCAGACACTACTATTGATCTGGGACTGTGTCATATCTACCTCCAGACACTACTACTACTATTGATCTGGGACTGTGTCATATCTATCTCTAGACACTACTACTACTATTGATCTGGGACTGTGTCATATCTACCTCTAGACACTACTATTGATCTGGGACTGTGTCATATCTACCTCTAGACACTACTATTGATCTGGGACTGTGTCATATCTACCTCTAGACACTACTACTACTATTGATCTGGGACTGTGTCATATCTACCTCCAGACACTACTACTACTATTGATCTGGGACTGTGTCATATCTACCTCTAGACACGACTACTATTGATCTGGGACTGTGTCATATCTACCTCTAGACACTACTACTATTGATCTGGGACTGTGTCATATCTACCTCCAGACACTACTATTGATCTGGGACTGTGTCATATCTACCTCCAGACACTACTATTGATCTGGGACTGTGTCATATCTACCTCTAGACACTACTACTACTATTGATCTGGGACTGTGTCATATCTACCTCTAGACACTACTACTACTATTGATCTGGGACTGTGTCATATCTACCTCTAGACACTACTACTATTGATCTGGGACTGTGTCATATCTACCTCTAGACACTACTACTATTGATCTGGGACTGTGTCATATCTACCTCTAGACACTACTATTGATCTGGGACTGTGTCATATCTACCTCTAGACACTACTATTGATCTGGGACTGTGTCATATTTATCTCTAGACACCAACACATATTGATCTGGGACTTTGTCATATCTACCTCCAGACACTACTATTGATCTGGGACTGTGTCATATCTACCTCCAGACACTACTACTACTATTGATCTGGGACTGTGTCATATCTACCTCTAGACACTACTACTACTATTGATCTGGGACTGTGTCATATCTACCTCCAGACACTACTACTACTATTGATCTGGGACTGTGTCATATCTACCTCTAGACACGACTACTATTGATCTGGGACTGTGTCATATCTACCTCTAGACACTACTACTATTGATCTGGGACTGTGTCATATCTACCTCTAGACACTACTATTGATCTGGGACTGTGTCATATCTACCTCTAGACACTACTATTGATCTGGGACTGTGTCATATCTACCTCTAGACACTACTATTGATCTGGGACTGTGTCATATCTACCTCTAGACACTACGACTATTGATCTGGGACTGTGTCATATCTACCTCTAGACATTACTACTATTGATCTGGGACTGTGTCATATCTACCTCTAGACACTACTATTGATCTGGGACTGTGTCATATCTACCTCCAGACACTACTATTGATCTGGGACTGTGTCATATCTACCTCCAGACACTACTACTACTATTGATCTGGGACTGTGTCATATCTACCTCTAGACACTACTATTGATCTGGGACTGTGTCATATCTACCTCTAGACACTACTACTACTATTGATCTGGGACTGTGTCATATCTACCTCCAGACACTACTATTGATCTGGGACTGTGTCATATCTACCTCCAGACACTACTATTGATCTGGGACTGTGTCATATCTACCTCTAGACACTACTACTACTATTGATCTGGGACTGTGTCATATCTACCTCTAGACACTACTATTGATCTGGGACTGTGTCATATCTACCTCTAGACACTACTACTACTATTGATCTGGGACTGTGTCATATCTACCTCTAGACACTACTACTACTATTGATCTGGGACTGTGTCATATCTACCTCTAGACACTACTACTATTGATCTGGGACTGTGTCATATCTACCTCTAGACACTACTACTATTGATCTGGGACTGTGTCATATCTACCTCTAGACACTACTATTGATCTGGGACTGTGTCATATCTACCTCTAGACACTACTATTTATCTGGGACTGTGTCATATTTATCTCTAGACACCAACACATATTGATCTGGGACTTTGTCATATCTACCTCCAGACACTACTATTGATCTGGGACTGTGTCATATCTACCTCCAGACACTACTACTACTATTGATCTGGGACTGTGTCATATCTATCTCTAGACACTACTACTACTATTGATCTGGGACTGTGTCATATCTACCTCTAGACACTACTATTGATCTGGGACTGTGTCATATCTACCTCTAGACACTACTATTGATCTGGGACTGTGTCATATCTACCTCTAGACACTACTACTACTATTGATCTGGGACTGTGTCATATCTACCTCCAGACACTACTACTACTATTGATCTGGGACTGTGTCATATCTACCTCTAGACACGACTACTATTGATCTGGGACTGTGTCATATCTACCTCTAGACACTACTACTATTGATCTGGGACTGTGTCATATCTACCTCTAGACACTACTATTGATCTGGGACTGTGTCATATCTACCTCTAGACACTACTATTGATCTGGGACTGTGTCATATCTACCTCTAGACACTACTATTGATCTGGGACTGTGTCATATCTACCTCTAGACACTACTATTGATCTGGGACTGTGTCATATCTACCTCTAGACACTACTACTACTATTGATCTGGGACTGTGTCATATCTACCTCCAGACACTACTATTGATCTGGGACTGTGTCATATCTACCTCCAGACACTACTACTACTATTGATCTGGGACTGTGTCATATCTACCTCTAGACACGACTACTATTGATCTGGGACTGTGTCATATCTACCTCTAGACACTACTACTATTGATCTGGGACTGTGTCATATCTACCTCTAGACACTACTATTGATCTGGGACTGTGTCATATCTACCTCTAGACACTACTACTACTATTGATCTGGGACTGTGTCATATCTACCTCTAGACACTACTACTATTGATCTGGGACTGTGTCATATCTACCTCCAGACACTACTACTACTATTGATCTGGGACTGTGTCATATCTACCTCTAGACACTACTATTGATCTGGGACTGTGTCATATCTACCTCCAGACACTACTATTAATCTGGGACTGTGTCATATCTACCTCCAGACACTACTATTAATCTGGGACTGTGTCATATCTACCTCTAGACACTACTATTGATCTGGGACTGTGTCATATCTACCTCTAGACACTACTATTGATCTGGGACTGTGTCATATCTACCTCTAGACACTACTATTGATCTGGGACTGTGTCATATCTACCTCTAGACACTACTATTGATCTGGGACTGTGTCATATCTACCTCTAGACACTACTACTATTGATCTGGGACTGTGTCATATCTACCTCTAGACATTACTACTATTGATCTGGGACTGTGTCATATCTACCTCTAGACACTACTATTGATCTGGGACTGTGTCATATCTACCTCCAGACACTACTATTGATCTGGGACTGTGTCATATCTACCTCTAGACACTACTATTGATCTGGGACTGTGTCATATCTACCTCTAGACATTACTACTATTGATCTGGGACTGTGTCATATCTACCTCTAGACACTACTATTGATCTGGGACTGTGTCATATCTACCTCCAGACACTACTATTGATCTGGGACTGTGTCATATCTACCTCCAGACACTACTACTACTATTGATCTGGGACTGTGTCATATCTACCTCTAGACACTACTATTGATCTGGGACTGTGTCATATCTACCTCTAGACACTACTACTACTATTGATCTGGGACTGTGTCATATCTACCTCCAGACACTACTATTGATCTGGGACTGTGTCATATCTACCTCCAGACACTACTATTGATCTGGGACTGTGTCATATCTACCTCTAGACACTACTACTACTATTGATCTGGGACTGTGTCATATCTACCTCTAGACACTACTATTGATCTGGGACTGTGTCATATCTACCTCTAGACACTACTACTACTATTGATCTGGGACTGTGTCATATCTACCTCTAGACACTACTACTACTATTGATCTGGGACTGTGTCATATCTACCTCTAGACACTACTACTATTGATCTGGGACTGTGTCATATCTACCTCTAGACACTACTACTATTGATCTGGGACTGTGTCATATCTACCTCTAGACACTACTATTGATCTGGGACTGTGTCATATCTACCTCTAGACACTACTATTTATCTGGGACTGTGTCATATTTATCTCTAGACACCAACACATATTGATCTGGGACTTTGTCATATCTACCTCCAGACACTACTATTGATCTGGGACTGTGTCATATCTACCTCCAGACACTACTACTACTATTGATCTGGGACTGTGTCATATCTATCTCTAGACACTACTACTACTATTGATCTGGGACTGTGTCATATCTACCTCTAGACACTACTATTGATCTGGGACTGTGTCATATCTACCTCTAGACACTACTATTGATCTGGGACTGTGTCATATCTACCTCTAGACACTACTACTACTATTGATCTGGGACTGTGTCATATCTACCTCTAGACACGACTACTATTGATCTGGGACTGTGTCATATCTACCTCTAGACACTACTACTATTGATCTGGGACTGTGTCATATCTACCTCTAGACACTACTATTGATCTGGGACTGTGTCATATCTACCTCTAGACACTACTATTGATCTGGGACTGTGTCATATCTACCTCTAGACACTACTATTGATCTGGGACTGTGTCATATCTACCTCTAGACACTACTATTGATCTGGGACTGTGTCATATCTACCTCTAGACACTACTATTGATCTGGGACTGTGTCATATCTACCTCTAGACACTACTACTATTGATCTGGGACTGTGTCATATCTACCTCTAGACATTACTACTATTGATCTGGGACTGTGTCATATCTACCTCTAGACACTACTATTGATCTGGGACTGTGTCATATCTACCTCCAGACACTACTATTGATCTGGGACTGTGTCATATCTACCTCTAGACACTACTATTGATCTGGGACTGTGTCATATCTACCTCTAGACACTACTATTGATCTGGGACTGTGTCATATCTACCTCTAGACACTACTACTACTATTGATCTGGGACTGTGTCATATCTACCTCCAGACACTACTATTGATCTGGGACTGTGTCATATCTACCTCCAGACACTACTACTACTATTGATCTGGGACTGTGTCATATCTACCTCTAGACACGACTACTATTGATCTGGGACTGTGTCATATCTACCTCTAGACACTACTACTATTGATCTGGGACTGTGTCATATCTACCTCTAGACACTACTATTGATCTGGGACTGTGTCATATCTACCTCTAGACACTACTACTACTATTGATCTGGGACTGTGTCATATCTACCTCTAGACACTACTATTGATCTGGGACTGTGTCATATCTACCTCCAGACACTACTATTGATCTGGGACTGTGTCATATCTACCTCCAGACACTACTATTGATCTGGGACTGTGTCATATCTACCTCTAGACACTACTATTGATCTGGGACTGTGTCATATCTACCTCTAGACACTACTATTGATCTGGGACTGTGTCATATCTACCTCTAGACACTACTATTGATCTGGGACTGTGTCATATCTACCTCTAGACACTACTATTGATCTGGGACTGTGTCATATCTACCTCTAGACACTACTACTATTGATCTGGGACTGTGTCATATCTACCTCTAGACATACTACTATTGATCTGGGACTGTGTCATATCTACCTCTAGACACTACTATTGATCTGGGACTGTGTCATATCTACCTCCAGACACTACTATTGATCTGGGACTGTGTCATATCTACCTCTAGACACTACTATTGATCTGGGACTGTGTCATATCTACCTCTAGACACTACTATTGATCTGGGACTGTGTCATATCTACCTCTAGACACTACTACTACTATTGATCTGGGACTGTGTCATATCTACCTCCAGACACTACTATTGATCTGGGACTGTGTCATATCTACCTCCAGACACTACTACTACTATTGATCTGGGACTGTGTCATATCTACCTCTAGACACGACTACTATTGATCTGGGACTGTGTCATATCTACCTCTAGACACTACTACTATTGATCTGGGACTGTGTCATATCTACCTCTAGACACTACTATTGATCTGGGACTGTGTCATATCTACCTCTAGACACTACTACTACTATTGATCTGGGACTGTGTCATATCTACCTCCAGACACTACTATTGATCTGGGACTGTGTCATATCTACCTCTAGACACTACTATTGATCTGGGACTGTGTCATATCTACCTCTAGACACTACTATTGATCTGGGACTGTGTCATATCTACCTCTAGACACTACTATTGATCTGGGACTGTGTCATATCTACCTCTAGACACTACTATTGATCTGGGACTGTGTCATATCTACCTCTAGACACTACTACTATTGATCTGGGACTGTGTCATATCTACCTCTAGACATTACTACTATTGATCTGGGACTGTGTCATATCTACCTCTAGACACTACTATTGATCTGGGACTGTGTCATATCTACCTCCAGACACTACTATTGATCTGGGACTGTGTCATATCTACCTCTAGACACTACTATTGATCTGGGACTGTGTCATATCTACCTCTAGACACTACTATTGATCTGGGACTGTGTCATATCTACCTCTAGACACTACTACTACTATTGATCTGGGACTGTGTCATATCTACCTCCAGACACTACTATTGATCTGGGACTGTGTCATATCTACCTCCAGACACTACTACTACTATTGATCTGGGACTGTGTCATATCTACCTCTAGACACGACTACTATTGATCTGGGACTGTGTCATATCTACCTCTAGACACTACTACTATTGATCTGGGACTGTGTCATATCTACCTCTAGACATTACTACTATTGATCTGGGACTGTGTCATATCTACCTCTAGACACTACTATTGATCTGGGACTGTGTCATATCTACCTCCAGACACTACTATTGATCTGGGACTGTGTCATATCTACCTCTAGACACTACTATTGATCTGGGACTGTGTCATATCTACCTCCAGACACTACTATTGATCTGGGACTGTGTCATATCTACCTCCAGACACTACTACTACTATTGATCTGGGACTGTGTCATATCTACCTCTAGACACGACTACTATTGATCTGGGACTGTGTCATATCTACCTCTAGACACTACTATTGATCTGGGACTGTGTCATATCTACCTCTAGACACTACTACTACTATTGATCTGGGACTGTGTCATATCTACCTCTAGACACTACTACTATTGATCTGGGACTGTGTCATATCTACCTCCAGACACTACTACTACTATTGATCTGGGACTGTGTCATATCTACCTCTAGACACTACTATTGATCTGGGACTGTGTCATATCTACCTCCAGACACTACTATTAATCTGGGACTGTGTCATATCTACCTCCAGACACTACTATTAATCTGGGACTGTGTCATATCTACCTCTAGACACTACTATTGATCTGGGACTGTGTCATATCTACCTCTAGACACTACTATTGATCTGGGACTGTGTCATATCTACCTCTAGACACTACTACTATTGATCTGGGACTGTGTCATATCTACCTCTAGACATTACTACTATTGATCTGGGACTGTGTCATATCTACCTCTAGACACTACTATTGATCTGGGACTGTGTCATATCTACCTCCAGACACTACTATTGATCTGGGACTGTGTCATATCTACCTCCAGACACTACTACTACTATTGATCTGGGACTGTGTCATATCTACCTCTAGACACTACTATTGATCTGGGACTGTGTCATATCTACCTCTAGACACTACTACTACTATTGATCTGGGACTGTGTCATATCTACCTCCAGACACTACTACTACTATTGATCTGGGACTGTGTCATATCTACCTCTAGACACGACTACTATTGATCTGGGACTGTGTCATATCTACCTCTAGACACTACTATTGATCTGGGACTGTGTCATATCTACCTCTAGACACTACTACTACTATTGATCTGGGACTGTGTCATATCTACCTCTAGACACTACTACTATTGATCTGGGACTGTGTCATATCTACCTCCAGACACTACTACTACTATTGATCTGGGACTGTGTCATATCTACCTCTAGACACTACTATTGATCTGGGACTGTGTCATATCTACCTCCAGACACTACTATTGATCTGGGACTGTGTCATATCTACCTCCAGACACTACTATTGATCTGGGACTGTGTCATATCTACCTCTAGACACTACTATTGATCTGGGACTGTGTCATATCTACCTCTAGACACTACTATTGATCTGGGACTGTGTCATATCTACCTCTAGACACTACTACTATTGATCTGGGACTGTGTCATATCTACCTCTAGACATTACTACTATTGATCTGGGACTGTGTCATATCTACCTCTAGACACTACTATTGATCTGGGACTGTGTCATATCTACCTCCAGACACTACTATTGATCTGGGACTGTGTCATATCTACCTCCAGACACTACTACTACTATTGATCTGGGACTGTGTCATATCTACCTCTAGACACTACTATTGATCTGGGACTGTGTCATATCTACCTCTAGACACTACTACTACTATTGATCTGGGACTGTGTCATATCTACCTCCAGACACTACTATTGATCTGGGACTGTGTCATATCTACCTCCAGACACTACTATTGATCTGGGACTGTGTCATATCTACCTCTAGACACTACTACTACTATTGATCTGGGACTGTGTCATATCTACCTCCAGACACTACTATTGATCTGGGACTGTGTCATATCTACCTCTAGACACTACTATTGATCTGGGACTGTGTCATATCTACCTCTAGACACTACTATTGATCTGGGACTGTGTCATATCTACCTCTAGACACTACTACTATTGATCTGGGACTGTGTCATATCTACCTCTAGACACTACTATTGATCTGGGACTGTGTCATATCTACCTCCAGACACTACTATTGATCTGGGACTGTGTCATATCTACCTCCAGACACTACTACTACTATTGATCTGGGACTGTGTCATATCTACCTCTAGACACTACTATTGATCTGGGACTGTGTCATATCTACCTCTAGACACTACTACTACTATTGATCTGGGACTGTGTCATATCTACCTCCAGACACTACTATTGATCTGGGACTGTGTCATATCTACCTCCAGACACTACTATTGATCTGGGACTGTGTCATATCTACCTCTAGACACTACTACTACTATTGATCTGGGACTGTGTCATATCTACCTCTAGACACTACTATTGATCTGGGACTGTGTCATATCTACCTCTAGACACTACTACTACTATTGATCTGGGACTGTGTCATATCTACCTCTAGACACTACTACTATTGATCTGGGACTGTGTCATATCTACCTCTAGACACTACTATTGATCTGGGACTGTGTCATATCTACCTCTAGACACTACTATTGATCTGGGACTGTGTCATATCTACCTCTAGACACTACACTATTGATCTGGGACTGTGTCATATCTACCTCCAGACACTACTATTGATCTGGGACTGTGTCATATCTACCTCCAGACACTACTACTACTATTGATCTGGGACTGTGTCATATCTACCTCTAGACACTACTACTACTATTGATCTGGGACTGTGTCATATCTACCTCCAGACACTACTACTACTATTGATCTGGGACTGTGTCATATCTACCTCTAGACACTACTACTATTGATCTGGGACTGTGTCATATCTACCTCTAGACACTACTACTATTGATCTGGGACTGTGTCATATCTACCTCTAGACACTACTATTGATCTGGGACTGTGTCATATCTACCTCTAGACACTACTATTGATCTGGGACTGTGTCATATCTACCTCTAGACACTACTATTGATCTGGGACTGTGTCATATCTACCTCTAGACACTACTACTATTGATCTGGGACTGTGTCATATCTACCTCTAGACACTACTACTATTGATCTGGGACTGTGTCATATCTACCTCTAGACACTACTATTGATCTGGGACTGTGTCATATCTACCTCTAGACACTACTATTGATCTGGGACTGTGTCATATCTACCTCTAGACACTACTATTGATCTGGGACTGTGTCATATCTACCTCTAGACACTACTACTACTATTGATCTGGGACTGTGTCATATCTACCTCCAGACACTACTATTGATCTGGGACTGTGTCATATCTACCTCCAGACACTACTATTGATCTGGGACTGTGTCATATCTACCTCTAGACACTACTATTGATCTGGGACTGTGTCATATCTACCTCCAGACACTACTATTGATCTGGGACTGTGTCATATCTACCTCCAGACACTACTATTGATCTGGGACTGTGTCATATCTACCTCTAGACACTACTACTACTATTGATCTGGGACTGTGTCATATCTACCTCTAGACACTACTACTACTATTGATCTGGGACTGTGTCATATCTACCTCTAGACACTACTACTATTGATCTGGGACTGTGTCATATCTACCTCTAGACACTACTACTATTGATCTGGGACTGTGTCATATCTACCTCCAGACACTACTATTGATCTGGGACTGTGTCATATCTACCTCTAGACACTACTACTACTATTGATCTGGGACTGTGTCATATCTACCTCCAGACACTACTACTACTATTGATCTGGGACTGTGTCATATCTACCTCTAGACACTACTACTACTATTGATCTGGGACTGTGTCATATCTACCTCTAGACACTACTACTATTGATCTGGGACTGTGTCATATCTACCTCTAGACACTACTACTATTGATCTGGGACTGTGTCATATCTACCTCCAGACACTACTACTACTATTGATCTGGGACTGTGTCATATCTACCTCTAGACACTACTACTATTGATCTGGGACTGTGTCATATCTACCTCCAGACACTACTATTGATCTGGGACTGTGTCATATCTACCTCTAGACACTACTACTACTATTGATCTGGGACTGTGTCATATCTACCTCCAGACACTACTACTACTATTGATCTGGGACTGTGTCATATCTACCTCTAGACACTACTACTACTATTGATCTGGGACTGTGTCATATCTACCTCTAGACACTACTACTATTGATCTGGGACTGTGTCATATCTACCTCTAGACACTACTACTATTGATCTGGGACTGTGTCATATCTACCTCCAGACACTACTACTACTATTGATCTGGGACTGTGTCATATCTACCTCTAGACACTACTATTGATCTGGGACTGTGTCATATCTACCTCCAGACACTACTATTGATCTGGGACTGTGTCATATCTACCTCTAGACACTACTATTGATCTGGGACTGTGTCATATCTACCTCTAGACACTACTATTGATCTGGGACTGTGTCATATCTACCTCTAGACACTACTACTACTATTGATCTGGGACTGTGTCATATCTACCTCCAGACACTACTATTGATCTGGGACTGTGTCATATCTACCTCCAGACACTACTATTGATCTGGGACTGTGTCATATCTACCTCCAGACACTACTATTGATCTGGGACTGTGTCATATCTACCTCTAGACACTACTATTGATCTGGGACTGTGTCATATCTACCTCCAGACACTACTATTGATCTGGGACTGTGTCATATCTACCTCTAGACACTACTACTACTATTGATCTGGGACTGTGTCATATCTACCTCTAGACACTACTATTGATCTGGGACTGTGTCATATCTACCTCCAGACACTACTATTGATCTGGGACTGTGTCATATCTACCTCCAGACACTACTATTGATCTGGGACTGTGTCATATCTACCTCTAGACACTACTATTGATCTGGGACTGTGTCATATCTACCTCTAGACACTACTATTGATCTGGGACTGTGTCATATCTACCTCTAGACACTACTATTGATCTGGGACTGTGTCATATCTACCTCTAGACACTACTATTGATCTGGGACTGTGTCATATCTACCTCTAGACACTACTACTATTGATCTGGGACTGTGTCATATCTACCTCTAGACATACTACTATTGATCTGGGACTGTGTCATATCTACCTCTAGACACTACTATTGATCTGGGACTGTGTCATATCTACCTCCAGACACTACTATTGATCTGGGACTGTGTCATATCTACCTCTAGACACTACTATTGATCTGGGACTGTGTCATATCTACCTCTAGACACTACTATTGATCTGGGACTGTGTCATATCTACCTCTAGACACTACTACTACTATTGATCTGGGACTGTGTCATATCTACCTCCAGACACTACTATTGATCTGGGACTGTGTCATATCTACCTCCAGACACTACTACTACTATTGATCTGGGACTGTGTCATATCTACCTCTAGACACGACTACTATTGATCTGGGACTGTGTCATATCTACCTCTAGACACTACTACTATTGATCTGGGACTGTGTCATATCTACCTCTAGACACTACTATTGATCTGGGACTGTGTCATATCTACCTCTAGACACTACTACTACTATTGATCTGGGACTGTGTCATATCTACCTCCAGACACTACTATTGATCTGGGACTGTGTCATATCTACCTCTAGACACTACTATTGATCTGGGACTGTGTCATATCTACCTCTAGACACTACTATTGATCTGGGACTGTGTCATATCTACCTCTAGACACTACTATTGATCTGGGACTGTGTCATATCTACCTCTAGACACTACTATTGATCTGGGACTGTGTCATATCTACCTCTAGACACTACTACTATTGATCTGGGACTGTGTCATATCTACCTCTAGACACTACTACTATTGATCTGGGACTGTGTCATATCTACCTCTAGACACTACTATTGATCTGGGACTGTGTCATATCTACCTCCAGACACTACTATTGATCTGGGACTGTGTCATATCTACCTCTAGACACTACTATTGATCTGGGACTGTGTCATATCTACCTCTAGACACTACTATTGATCTGGGACTGTGTCATATCTACCTCTAGACACTACTACTACTATTGATCTGGGACTGTGTCATATCTACCTCCAGACACTACTATTGATCTGGGACTGTGTCATATCTACCTCCAGACACTACTACTACTATTGATCTGGGACTGTGTCATATCTACCTCTAGACACGACTACTATTGATCTGGGACTGTGTCATATCTACCTCTAGACACTACTACTATTGATCTGGGACTGTGTCATATCTACCTCTAGACATACTACTATTGATCTGGGACTGTGTCATATCTACCTCTAGACACTACTATTGATCTGGGACTGTGTCATATCTACCTCCAGACACTACTATTGATCTGGGACTGTGTCATATCTACCTCTAGACACTACTATTGATCTGGGACTGTGTCATATCTACCTCCAGACACTACTATTGATCTGGGACTGTGTCATATCTACCTCCAGACACTACTACTACTATTGATCTGGGACTGTGTCATATCTACCTCTAGACACGACTACTATTGATCTGGGACTGTGTCATATCTACCTCTAGACACTACTATTGATCTGGGACTGTGTCATATCTACCTCTAGACACTACTACTACTATTGATCTGGGACTGTGTCATATCTACCTCTAGACACTACTACTATTGATCTGGGACTGTGTCATATCTACCTCCAGACACTACTACTACTATTGATCTGGGACTGTGTCATATCTACCTCTAGACACTACTATTGATCTGGGACTGTGTCATATCTACCTCCAGACACTACTATTGATCTGGGACTGTGTCATATCTACCTCCAGACACTACTATTGATCTGGGACTGTGTCATATCTACCTCTAGACACTACTATTGATCTGGGACTGTGTCATATCTACCTCTAGACACTACTATTGATCTGGGACTGTGTCATATCTACCTCTAGACACTACTACTATTGATCTGGGACTGTGTCATATCTACCTCTAGACATTACTACTATTGATCTGGGACTGTGTCATATCTACCTCTAGACACTACTATTGATCTGGGACTGTGTCATATCTACCTCCAGACACTACTATTGATCTGGGACTGTGTCATATCTACCTCCAGACACTACTACTACTATTGATCTGGGACTGTGTCATATCTACCTCTAGACACTACTATTGATCTGGGACTGTGTCATATCTACCTCTAGACACTACTACTACTATTGATCTGGGACTGTGTCATATCTACCTCCAGACACTACTACTACTATTGATCTGGGACTGTGTCATATCTACCTCTAGACACGACTACTATTGATCTGGGACTGTGTCATATCTACCTCTAGACACTACTATTGATCTGGGACTGTGTCATATCTACCTCTAGACACTACTACTACTATTGATCTGGGACTGTGTCATATCTACCTCTAGACACTACTACTATTGATCTGGGACTGTGTCATATCTACCTCCAGACACTACTACTACTATTGATCTGGGACTGTGTCATATCTACCTCTAGACACTACTATTGATCTGGGACTGTGTCATATCTACCTCCAGACACTACTATTAATCTGGGACTGTGTCATATCTACCTCCAGACACTACTATTGATCTGGGACTGTGTCATATCTACCTCTAGACACTACTATTGATCTGGGACTGTGTCATATCTACCTCTAGACACTACTATTGATCTGGGACTGTGTCATATCTACCTCTAGACACTACTACTATTGATCTGGGACTGTGTCATATCTACCTCTAGACATTACTACTATTGATCTGGGACTGTGTCATATCTACCTCTAGACACTACTATTGATCTGGGACTGTGTCATATCTACCTCCAGACACTACTATTGATCTGGGACTGTGTCATATCTACCTCCAGACACTACTACTACTATTGATCTGGGACTGTGTCATATCTACCTCTAGACACTACTATTGATCTGGGACTGTGTCATATCTACCTCTAGACACTACTACTACTATTGATCTGGGACTGTGTCATATCTACCTCCAGACACTACTATTGATCTGGGACTGTGTCATATCTACCTCCAGACACTACTATTGATCTGGGACTGTGTCATATCTACCTCTAGACACTACTACTACTATTGATCTGGGACTGTGTCATATCTACCTCTAGACACTACTATTGATCTGGGACTGTGTCATATCTACCTCTAGACACTACTATTGATCTGGGACTGTGTCATATCTACCTCTAGACACTACTATTGATCTGGGACTGTGTCATATCTACCTCTAGACATTACTACTATTGATCTGGGACTGTGTCATATCTACCTCTAGACACTACTATTGATCTGGGACTGTGTCATATCTACCTCCAGACACTACTATTGATCTGGGACTGTGTCATATCTACCTCCAGACACTACTACTACTATTGATCTGGGACTGTGTCATATCTACCTCTAGACACTACTATTGATCTGGGACTGTGTCATATCTACCTCTAGACACTACTACTACTATTGATCTGGGACTGTGTCATATCTACCTCCAGACACTACTATTGATCTGGGACTGTGTCATATCTACCTCCAGACACTACTATTGATCTGGGACTGTGTCATATCTACCTCTAGACACTACTACTACTATTGATCTGGGACTGTGTCATATCTACCTCTAGACACTACTATTGATCTGGGACTGTGTCATATCTACCTCTAGACACTACTACTACTATTGATCTGGGACTGTGTCATATCTACCTCTAGACACTACTACTATTGATCTGGGACTGTGTCATATCTACCTCTAGACACTACTATTGATCTGGGACTGTGTCATATCTACCTCTAGACACTACTATTGATCTGGGACTGTGTCATATCTACCTCTAGACACCTACACTATTGATCTGGGACTGTGTCATATCTACCTCCAGACACTACTATTGATCTGGGACTGTGTCATATCTACCTCCAGACACTACTATTGATCTGGGACTGTGTCATATCTACCTCTAGACACTACTATTGATCTGGGACTGTGTCATATCTACCTCTAGACACTACTATTGATCTGGGACTGTGTCATATCTACCTCTAGACACTACTATTGATCTGGGACTGTGTCATATCTACCTCTAGACACTACTATTGATCTGGGACTGTGTCATATCTACCTCTAGACACTACTACTATTGATCTGGGACTGTGTCATATCTACCTCTAGACACTACTACTATTGATCTGGGACTGTGTCATATCTACCTCTAGACACTACTATTGATCTGGGACTGTGTCATATCTACCTCCAGACACTACTATTGATCTGGGACTGTGTCATATCTACCTCTAGACACTACTATTGATCTGGGACTGTGTCATATCTACCTCTAGACACTACTATTGATCTGGGACTGTGTCATATCTACCTCTAGACACTACTACTACTATTGATCTGGGACTGTGTCATATCTACCTCCAGACACTACTATTGATCTGGGACTGTGTCATATCTACCTCCAGACACTACTACTACTATTGATCTGGGACTGTGTCATATCTACCTCTAGACACGACTACTATTGATCTGGGACTGTGTCATATCTACCTCTAGACACTACTACTATTGATCTGGGACTGTGTCATATCTACCTCTAGACATTACTACTATTGATCTGGGACTGTGTCATATCTACCTCTAGACACTACTATTGATCTGGGACTGTGTCATATCTACCTCCAGACACTACTATTGATCTGGGACTGTGTCATATCTACCTCTAGACACTACTATTGATCTGGGACTGTGTCATATCTACCTCCAGACACTACTATTGATCTGGGACTGTGTCATATCTACCTCCAGACACTACTACTACTATTGATCTGGGACTGTGTCATATCTACCTCTAGACACGACTACTATTGATCTGGGACTGTGTCATATCTACCTCTAGACACTACTATTGATCTGGGACTGTGTCATATCTACCTCTAGACACTACTACTACTATTGATCTGGGACTGTGTCATATCTACCTCTAGACACTACTACTATTGATCTGGGACTGTGTCATATCTACCTCCAGACACTACTACTACTATTGATCTGGGACTGTGTCATATCTACCTCTAGACACTACTATTGATCTGGGACTGTGTCATATCTACCTCCAGACACTACTATTGATCTGGGACTGTGTCATATCTACCTCCAGACACTACTATTGATCTGGGACTGTGTCATATCTACCTCTAGACACTACTATTGATCTGGGACTGTGTCATATCTACCTCTAGACACTACTATTGATCTGGGACTGTGTCATATCTACCTCTAGACACTACTACTATTGATCTGGGACTGTGTCATATCTACCTCTAGACATTACTACTATTGATCTGGGACTGTGTCATATCTACCTCTAGACACTACTATTGATCTGGGACTGTGTCATATCTACCTCCAGACACTACTATTGATCTGGGACTGTGTCATATCTACCTCCAGACACTACTACTACTATTGATCTGGGACTGTGTCATATCTACCTCTAGACACTACTATTGATCTGGGACTGTGTCATATCTACCTCTAGACACTACTACTATTGATCTGGGACTGTGTCATATCTACCTCCAGACACTACTACTACTATTGATCTGGGACTGTGTCATATCTACCTCTAGACACGACTACTATTGATCTGGGACTGTGTCATATCTACCTCTAGACACTACTATTGATCTGGGACTGTGTCATATCTACCTCTAGACACTACTACTACTATTGATCTGGGACTGTGTCATATCTACCTCTAGACACTACTACTATTGATCTGGGACTGTGTCATATCTACCTCCAGACACTACTACTACTATTGATCTGGGACTGTGTCATATCTACCTCTAGACACTACTATTGATCTGGGACTGTGTCATATCTACCTCCAGACACTACTATTGATCTGGGACTGTGTCATATCTACCTCCAGACACTACTATTGATCTGGGACTGTGTCATATCTACCTCTAGACACTACTATTGATCTGGGACTGTGTCATATCTACCTCTAGACACTACTATTGATCTGGGACTGTGTCATATCTACCTCTAGACACTACTACTATTGATCTGGGACTGTGTCATATCTACCTCTAGACATTACTACTATTGATCTGGGACTGTGTCATATCTACCTCTAGACACTACTATTGATCTGGGACTGTGTCATATCTACCTCCAGACACTACTATTGATCTGGGACTGTGTCATATCTACCTCCAGACACTACTACTACTATTGATCTGGGACTGTGTCATATCTACCTCTAGACACTACTATTGATCTGGGACTGTGTCATATCTACCTCTAGACACTACTACTACTATTGATCTGGGACTGTGTCATATCTACCTCCAGACACTACTATTGATCTGGGACTGTGTCATATCTACCTCCAGACACTACTATTGATCTGGGACTGTGTCATATCTACCTCTAGACACTACTACTACTATTGATCTGGGACTGTGTCATATCTACCTCCAGACACTACTATTGATCTGGGACTGTGTCATATCTACCTCTAGACACTACTATTGATCTGGGACTGTGTCATATCTACCTCTAGACACTACTATTGATCTGGGACTGTGTCATATCTACCTCTAGACATTACTACTATTGATCTGGGACTGTGTCATATCTACCTCTAGACACTACTATTGATCTGGGACTGTGTCATATCTACCTCCAGACACTACTATTGATCTGGGACTGTGTCATATCTACCTCCAGACACTACTACTACTATTGATCTGGGACTGTGTCATATCTACCTCTAGACACTACTATTGATCTGGGACTGTGTCATATCTACCTCTAGACACTACTACTACTATTGATCTGGGACTGTGTCATATCTACCTCCAGACACTACTATTGATCTGGGACTGTGTCATATCTACCTCCAGACACTACTATTGATCTGGGACTGTGTCATATCTACCTCTAGACACTACTACTACTATTGATCTGGGACTGTGTCATATCTACCTCTAGACACTACTATTGATCTGGGACTGTGTCATATCTACCTCTAGACACTACTACTACTATTGATCTGGGACTGTGTCATATCTACCTCTAGACACTACTACTATTGATCTGGGACTGTGTCATATCTACCTCTAGACACTACTATTGATCTGGGACTGTGTCATATCTACCTCTAGACACTACTATTGATCTGGGACTGTGTCATATTTATCTCTAGACACCAACACATATTGATCTGGGACTTTGTCATATCTACCTCCAGACACTACTATTGATCTGGGACTGTGTCATATCTACCTCCAGACACTACTACTACTATTGATCTGGGACTGTGTCATATCTACCTCTAGACACTACTACTACTATTGATCTGGGACTGTGTCATATCTACCTCCAGACACTACTACTACTATTGATCTGGGACTGTGTCATATCTACCTCTAGACACGACTACTATTGATCTGGGACTGTGTCATATCTACCTCTAGACACTACTACTATTGATCTGGGACTGTGTCATATCTACCTCTAGACACTACTATTGATCTGGGACTGTGTCATATCTACCTCTAGACACTACTATTGATCTGGGACTGTGTCATATCTACCTCTAGACACTACTATTGATCTGGGACTGTGTCATATCTACCTCTAGACACTACTACTATTGATCTGGGACTGTGTCATATCTACCTCTAGACATTACTACTATTGATCTGGGACTGTGTCATATCTACCTCTAGACACTACTATTGATCTGGGACTGTGTCATATCTACCTCTAGACACTACTATTGATCTGGGACTGTGTCATATCTACCTCTAGACACTACTATTGATCTGGGACTGTGTCATATCTACCTCTAGACACTACTACTACTATTGATCTGGGACTGTGTCATATCTACCTCCAGACACTACTATTGATCTGGGACTGTGTCATATCTACCTCCAGACACTACTATTGATCTGGGACTGTGTCATATCTACCTCTAGACACTACTATTGATCTGGGACTGTGTCATATCTACCTCCAGACACTACTATTGATCTGGGACTGTGTCATATCTACCTCCAGACACTACTATTGATCTGGGACTGTGTCATATCTACCTCTAGACACTACTACTACTATTGATCTGGGACTGTGTCATATCTACCTCTAGACACTACTACTACTATTGATCTGGGACTGTGTCATATCTACCTCTAGACACTACTACTATTGATCTGGGACTGTGTCATATCTACCTCTAGACACTACTACTATTGATCTGGGACTGTGTCATATCTACCTCCAGACACTACTATTGATCTGGGACTGTGTCATATCTACCTCCAGACACTACTACTACTATTGATCTGGGACTGTGTCATATCTACCTCTAGACACTACTACTACTATTGATCTGGGACTGTGTCATATCTACCTCTAGACACTACTACTATTGATCTGGGACTGTGTCATATCTACCTCTAGACACTACTACTATTGATCTGGGACTGTGTCATATCTACCTCCAGACACTACTACTACTATTGATCTGGGACTGTGTCATATCTACCTCTAGACACTACTATTGATCTGGGACTGTGTCATATCTACCTCCAGACACTACTATTGATCTGGGACTGTGTCATATCTACCTCTAGACACTACTATTGATCTGGGACTGTGTCATATCTACCTCTAGACACTACTATTGATCTGGGACTGTGTCATATCTACCTCTAGACACTACTACTACTATTGATCTGGGACTGTGTCATATCTACCTCCAGACACTACTATTGATCTGGGACTGTGTCATATCTACCTCCAGACACTACTATTGATCTGGGACTGTGTCATATCTACCTCTAGACACTACTATTGATCTGGGACTGTGTCATATCTACCTCCAGACACTACTATTGATCTGGGACTGTGTCATATCTACCTCCAGACACTACTATTGATCTGGGACTGTGTCATATCTACCTCTAGACACTACTACTACTATTGATCTGGGACTGTGTCATATCTACCTCTAGACACTACTACTACTATTGATCTGGGACTGTGTCATATCTACCTCTAGACACTACTACTATTGATCTGGGACTGTGTCATATCTACCTCTAGACACTACTACTATTGATCTGGGACTGTGTCATATCTACCTCCAGACACTACTATTGATCTGGGACTGTGTCATATCTACCTCCAGACACTACTACTACTATTGATCTGGGACTGTGTCATATCTACCTCTAGACACTACTACTACTATTGATCTGGGACTGTGTCATATCTACCTCTAGACACTACTACTATTGATCTGGGACTGTGTCATATCTACCTCTAGACACTACTACTATTGATCTGGGACTGTGTCATATCTACCTCCAGACACTACTACTACTATTGATCTGGGACTGTGTCATATCTACCTCTAGACACTACTATTGATCTGGGACTGTGTCATATCTACCTCCAGACACTACTATTGATCTGGGACTGTGTCATATCTACCTCTAGACACTACTATTGATCTGGGACTGTGTCATATCTACCTCTAGACACTACTATTGATCTGGGACTGTGTCATATCTACCTCTAGACACTACTACTACTATTGATCTGGGCATGTATGTGTTAAGTGTCTCAGAGTAGGAGTTCTGATCTAGGATCAGGTCCTCCCTGTACGTATAATCTTATTCATTGTTGTGTACAAGGCAAAACTGATCCTAAAATCAGCACTCCCACTCTGAGTCACTTGATACATACTGAATCCTGTCTAACACTAAATGTAGTTAGTGACGTTGTCCTCTCACCGCCGTCTCCTATGAAGTCTTCATGTATTAACGGCATGTCCAACCGTATTCTCTTGAGACAGGTCTGAGAAATAAAACATTCACATCATCATCCTTACTACTGGTTATAACAACAAGAGCCTGTCAGTCTGACCTGGATGTTGGTTATAACAACAAGAGCCTGTCAGTCTGACCTGGATGTTGGTTATAACAACAAGAGCCTGTCAGTCTGACCTGGATGTTGGTTATAACAACAAGAGCCTGTCAGTCTGACCTGGATGTTGGTTATAACAACAAGAGCCTGTCAGTCTGACCTGGATGTTGGTTATAACAACAAGAGCCTGTCAGTCTGACCTGGATGTTGGTTATAACAACAAGAGCCTGTCAGTCTGACCTGGATGTTGGTTATAACAACAAGAGCCTGTCAGTCTGACCTGGATGTTGGTTATAACAACAAGAGCCTGTCAGTCTGACCTGGATGTTGGTTATAACAACATGGGTGTGTCAGTGTGACCTGGATGTTGGTTATAACAACAAGAGCCTGTCAGTCTGACCTGGATGTTGGTTATAACAACAAGAGCCTGTCAGTCTGACCTGGATGTTGGTTATAACAACAAGAGCCTGTCAGTCTGACCTGGATGTTGGTTATAACAACAAGAGCCTGTCAGTCTGACCTGGATGTTGGTTATAACAACAAGAGCCTGTCAGTCTGACCTGGATGTTGGTTATAACAACAAGGGTGTGTCAGTGTGACCTGGATGTTGGTTATAACAACAAGAGCCTGTCAGTCTGACCTGGATGTTGGTTATAACAACAAGAGCCTGTCAGTCTGACCTGGATGTTGGTTATAACAACAAGAGCCTGTCAGTCTGACCTGGATGTTGGTTATAACAACAAGAGCCTGTCAGTCTGACCTGGATGTTGGTTATAACAACAAGAGCCTGTCAGTCTGACCTGGATGTTGGTTATAACAACAAGGGTGTGTCAGTGTGACCTGGATGTTGGTTATAACAACAAGAGCCTGTCAGTCTGACCTGGATGTTGGTTATAACAACAAGAGCCTGTCAGTCTGACCTGGATGTTGGTTATAACAACAAGAGCCTGTCAGTCTGACCTGGATGTTGGTTATAACAACAAGAGCCTGTCAGTCTGACCTGGATGTTGGTTATAACAACAAGAGCCTGTCAGTCTGACCTGGATGTTGGTTATAACAACAAGGGTGTGTCAGTCTGACCTGGACTTCTTTCTTGCCGCCTAGCGTCTCCAGTTTGTCTATGAAGTCTTCAAACTGTAGTTTGGGGTACAGCCTGTGAGCCCAGTTCTCCATCCTCTGCATCAGCACCCGCAAGTCCTCAGCCTGGTGGAAAACACACATACAACACACCCTTTAGCTGCTGTGGGAGTCAACTGGCTAACCTTTCGGCAATCATCGATGCCTTTCACTTTGAGTAAAAAAACAGACAAAACAGACCATCTGCCCAACAGACACAATACTTGAATCTGCTGTTAGCCTTTACCTCATGTCCTTTGCCTTTGAAATGAACGTTGTCAAACAGGGTGCGAAGAGCCGGAAGTCCTCTTTCTGATGTCAGCCTGGAGTAAAACATGTTAACAAAAACACCAGCTATTGAACTTCAAACATCAAACAGCTCTGCAATGTTGCTGCAAAGACAAAGAGAATCAACAATGACTTGATCATCAAAAGCATTGTTTTTTAAAGTCCTTTGATTGTTACAGAACAGGGACAATATGCCAAAACCCAACAAAACCAGACATTGATTTTCATGGTCGGGTATAAATGAGCGTTTGGATTAGGAAAGTTCTCTCTCATGACCTGTAAAAGCTATAATGTTGAATAAAATTATATTTGAACTTACTTTACCAGTTGTCTGTGTGGTTGGTCCTTTTGCAGGTAGGAATGTGGAGACAGTGAGTATATTTACATGCACACTAACAATTCCATATTAAACTGATTATGTCAGAAGGTCGAGTATGGCATGTAAAAACCTTACTCTGCTTATCTTAAATCAGCGTACGGTCAAAGTAAGCATACGCCGATAAAAACACCAGCTTTTCTGAGCAATCTTTCAAATTATTAGGACGTGTAAACACCTTAATCGGCGTTCCAGTGGTGTATTTGATCTGCACCTGTGCTGGGCACCAGCCGAGAGCCTCCCTCTTTAGTGAAGTGAGTTCAGAACAACTGAATATATGGGTTTTAGAAATAGTTCTCACATACAAACTTTATAACATGTTTGCTGTGGTAGAATGTTAATTTAGACTGGTGATGATCTGCATTTATCAGAGAGACATCAGGTAGCCTTTTCAGATGTCTCCATGGAAACAGAGTTATTATTATTATTATTAGGGAAATCCTTCTTCTTACAAAGCATGTAAACGTTTTTAAATCAAACCATTATATTTGACTATCCATAATAAAATCACATTATTGTGTGCATGTAACCGTACTCAATATATCCACAGGAAAGTAGAATTACACAACTGTTCAAATCGCTGGTTGTGCGTTTATATTTCTATCACCTGATGCAGGAGACACATGCACACTAGCCCAGCCTGTTTACATGGTTCTGCTGCATGCACACTAACCAAGTCTGTTTACATGGTTCTGCTGCATGCACACTAGCCCAGCCTGTTTACATGGTTCTGCTGCATGCACACTAGCCCAGCCTGTTTACATGGTTCTGCTGCATGCACACTAGCCCAGCCTGTTTACATGGTTCTGCTGCATGCACACTAGCCCAGCCTGTTTACATGGTTCTGCTGCATGCACACTAGCCCAGTCTGTTTACATGGTTCTGCTGCATGCACACTAGCCCAGTCTGTTTACATGGTTCTGCTGCATGCACACTAGCCCAGCCTGTTTACATGGTTCTGCTGCATGCACACTAGCCCGGCCTGTTTACATGGTTCTGCTGCATGCACACTAGCCCAGCCTGTTTACATGGTTCTGCTGCATGCACACTAGCCCAGCCTGTTTACATGGTTCTTCTGCATGCACACTAGCCCAGCCTGTTTACATGGTTCTGCTGCATGCACACTAGCCCAGCTGGTGCACCTGTTTACATGGTTCTTCTGCATGCACACTAGCCCAGCCTGTTTACATGGTTCTGCTGCATGCACACTAGCCCAGCTGGTGCACCTGTTTACATGGTTCTGCTACATGCTTTACGTTATAGAAATCTGAACACACTACCAGCGCTTTGAAAAATTGATGTAATTATACTTTCCTGTGAAATATATTGTCTCACATTTCTACCATCAAAAGGACCAGCCACACGGACAACCGGTAAAGTACGCAACAATATCATTTTATACAACATTCTGGCTTGTAGAAGTTCCTGATCCAAACGCTCATTTATGCCCGTCTCCAGGCTAATACACAGTACCTCTGAGAGTCCAGTTTAGGCTGTGGTCTCTTCACGCCTCTCCTCTTGGCAGCAGGGACTTCGGCCAACTTGGAGATCTCTCCGCCCTCCTCCCCTGAACAACATCAACAGCCATCAATAGAAAGTATATCTACCCATTATATTGTCCGTGATGTCAGTAAGCAGGAAGTCTCCCAGCGGTGTATATAATAATAATGTCATATCAGTCTACCTGTAGGCCCACAGGTTTGTGTTGGGTATTGTGTGTGTAGTCTGGTCCCTGATCTGTTTGTGCTCATAATAAGCATGACAGTAACCATGGCAGTCGGCAAAATAGCACAACCATATCTGGAACCAGGCTAGGTACTGGTGAGCTATAGTTGTCATTGTCCTCACCTGTAAAAGGATCTCCTCCCTCTCCTGGTGAGAAGGGAGGGGGGAGAGGAGGAAAGGTCTCCTCATCTATGTTGTCATAGTCAGGAATGTCAAACAAGCCATTCTCCATTGGATCTAGCATGGTTCATTTATCATTGGGCTCCTGCAAGGAAGAAGAGGGGGATTACATTTCACCTTTTATTGTCATGTTCACGAGTACAGTGAAATGCCTTTCTTGCCAACTCCTTTCCCAACAATGCAGTAATCAATATATAGCACTACATACAAAAACACACAAGAAATAAGAAGACGGGAAAGTAAGTAAGCTATATATATATACAGCTACCATAACTTCACCTAGCTCTCGGCCTCCCCGCCTACAGTCGTCGGCCATTCTGCCTCCCCGCCTACAGTCGTCGGCCATTCTGCCTCCCCGCCTACAGTCGTCGGCCATTCTGCCTCCCCGCCTACAGTCGTCGGCCATTCTGCCCCCCCCCCCCCTACAGTCGTCGGCCATTCTGCCCCCCCGCCCACAGTCGTCTGCCATTCCCCCCCCCCCCCACAGTCGTCGGCCATTCTGTCCCCCCCCCCCCTACAGTCGTCGGCCATTCTGCCCCCCCGCCCACAGTCGTCTGCCATTCTGCCCCCCCCCCCACAGTCGTCTGCCATTCTGCCCCCCCCCCCCTACAGTCGTCTGCCATACTGCCCCCCCCCCCCCTACAGTCGTCGGCCATTCTGCCCCCCCCCTACAGTCGTCTGCCATACTGCCCCCCCCCCCCCCTACAGTCGTCTGCCATTCTGCCCCCCCCCTACAGTCGTCGGCCATTCTGCCCCCCCCCCCCTTACAGTCGTCGGCCATTCTGCCTCCCCGCCTACAGTCGTCGGCCATTCTGCCCCCCCCCCTACAGTCGTCGGCCATTCTGCCCCCCCCCCCTACAGTCGTCGGCCATTCTGCCCCCCCCCTACAGTCGTCGGCCATTCTGCCCCCCCCCCACAGTCGTCGGCCATTCTGCCCCCCCCCTACAGTCGTCTGCCATTCTGCCCCCCCCCCCTACAGTCGTCTGCCATTCTGCCCCCCCGCCCACAGTCGTCTGCCATTCCCCCCCCCCCCCACAGTCGTCGGCCATTCTGTCCCCCCCCCCCCTACAGTCGTCGGCCATTCTGCCCCCCCGCCCACAGTCGTCTGCCATTCTGCCCCCCCCCCCCACAGTCGTCTGCCATTCTGCCCCCCCCCCCTACAGTCGTCGGCCATTCTGCCCCCCCCCCACAGTCGTCGGCCATTCTGCCCCCCCCCCTACAGTCGTCTGCCATACTGCCCCCCCCCCCCTACAGTCGTCTGCCATTCTGCCCCCCCCCCCTACAGTCGTCGGCCATTCTGCCCCCCCCCCCTTACAGTCGTCGGCCATTCTGCCTCCCCGCCTACAGTCGTCGGCCATTCTGCCCCCCCCCCCTACAGTCGTCGGCCATTCTGCCCCCCCCCCCTACAGTCGTCGGCCATTCTGCCCCCCCCCCCTACAGTCGTCGGCCATTCTGCCCCCCCCCTACAGTCGTCTGCCATTCTGCCCCCCCCCCCTACAGTCGTCTGCCATTCTGCCCCCCCCTACAGTCGTCTGCCATTCTGCCCCCCCCCCCCTACAGTCGTCTGCCATTCTGCCCCCCCCCCTACAGTCGTCTGCCATTCTGCCCCCCCCCCCCTACAGTCGTCGGCCATTCTGCCCCCCCCCCTACAGTCGTCGGCCATTCTGCCCCCCCCCCCTTACAGTCGTCGGCCATTCTGCCCCCCCCCCCTTACAGTCGTCGGCCATTCTGCCCCCCCCCCCTTACAGTCGTCGGCCATTCTGCCCCCCCGCCTACAGTCGTCTGCCATTCTGCCCCCCCGCCTACAGTCGTCTGCCATTCTGCCCCCCCCCCCACAGTCGTCGGCCATTCTGCCCCCCCCCCCACAGTCGTCGGCCATTCTGCCCCCCCGCCTACAGTCGTCTGCCATTCTGCCACCCCCCCACAGTCGTCGGCCATTCTGCCCCCCCCCCCCACAGTCGTCGGCCATTCTGCCCCCCCCCCTACAGTCGTCTGCCATTCTGCCCCCCCCCCTACAGTCGTCTGCCATTCTGCCCCCCCCCCCTACAGTCGTCGGCCATTCTGCCCCCCCCCCTACAGTCGTCGGCCATTCTGCCCCCCCCCCTTACAGTCGTCGGCCATTCTGCCCCCCCGCCTACAGTCGTCTGCCATTCTGCCCCCCCCCCCACAGTCGTCTGCCATTCTGCCCCCCCCCCCCCCTACAGTCGTCGGCCATTCTGCCCCCCCCCCACAGTCGTCGGCCATTCTGCCCCCCCCCTACAGTCGTCTGCCATACTGCCCCCCCCCCCTACAGTCGTCTGCCATTCTGCCCCCCCCCCCTACAGTCGTCTGCCATTCTGCCCCCCCCCCTACAGTCGTCGGCCATTCTGCCCCCCCCCCCTTACAGTCGTCGGCCATTCTGCCTCCCCGCCTACAGTCGTCGGCCATTCTGCCCCCCCCCTACAGTCGTCGGCCATTCTGCCCCCCCCCCTACAGTCGTCGGCCATTCTGCCCCCCCCCCCCCCCTACAGTCGTCGGCCATTCTGCCCCCCCCCCCACAGTCGTCGGCCATTCTACCCCCCCCCTACAGTCGTCTGCCATTCTGCCCCCCCCCCTACAGTCGTCTGCCATTCTGCCCCCCCCTACAGTCGTCTGCCATTCTGCCCCCCCCTACAGTCGTCTGCCATTCTGCCCCCCCCCCCCTTACAGTCGTCGGCCATTCTGCCTCCCCGCCTACAGTCGTCGGCCATTCTGCCTCCCCGCCTACAGTCGTCGGCCATTCTGCCTCCCCGCCTACAGTCGTCGGCCATTCTGCCTCCCCGCCTACAGTCGTCGGCCATTCTGCCCCCCCCCCCACCCCCAGTCGTCGGCCATTCTGCCCCCCCCCCCACCCCCAGTCGTCGGCCATTCTGCCCCCCCCCACAGTCGTCGGCCATTCTGCCCCCCCGCCACAGTCGTCTGCCATTCTGCCACCCCCCCACAGTCGTCGGCCATTCTGCCCCCCCCCCCACAGTCGTCGGCCATTCTGCCCCCCCCCCCCTACAGTCGTCTGCCATTCTGCCCCCCCCCCCTACAGTCGTCTGCCATTCTGCCCCCCCCCCCTACAGTCGTCTGCCATTCTGCCCCCCCCCCTACAGTCGTCGGCCATTCTGCCCCCCCCCCCTTACAGTCGTCGGCCATTCTGCCCCCCCCCCTTACAGTCGTCGGCCATTCTGCCCCCCCCCCCTTACAGTCGTCGGCCATTCTGCCCCCCCGCCTACAGTCGTCTGCCATTCTGCCCCCCCGCCTACAGTCGTCTGCCATTCTGCCCCCCCCCCCCACAGTCGTCGGCCATTCTGCCCCCCCCCCCCCTACAGTCGTCGGCCATTCTGCCCCCCCCCCCCTACAGTCGTCGGCCATTCTGCCCCCCCCCTACAATCGTCGGCCATTCTGCCCCCCCCCCTACAGTCGTCGGCCATTCTGCCCCCCCCCCTACAGTCGTCGGCCATTCTGCCCCCCCCCTACAGTCGTCGGCCATTCTGCCCCCCCCCCCCCTACAGTCGTCGGCCATTCTGCCCCCCCCCCCCCCTACAGTCGTCGGCCATTCTGCCCCCCCCCCCTACAGTCGTCGGCCATTCTGCCCCCCCGCCTACAGTCGTCGGCCATGCTGCCTCCCCCCCTACAGTCGTCGGCCATTCTGCCTCCCCCCCTACAGTCGTCGGCCATTCTGCCTCCCCCCCTACAGTCGTCGGCCATTCTGCCTCCCCCCCTACAGTCGTCGGCCATTCTGCCTCCCCCCCTACAGTCGTCGGCCATTCTGCCTCCCCCCCTACAGTCGTCGGCCATTCTGCCTCCCCCCCTACAGTCGTCGGCCATTCTGCCTCCCCCCCTACAGTCGTCGGCCATTCTGCCTCCCCCCCTACAGTCGTCGGCCATTCTGCCTCCCCCCTACAGTCGTCGGCCATTCTGCCTCCCCCCTACAGTCGTCGGCCATTCTGCCTCCCCCCCTACAGTCGTCGGCCATTCTGCCTCCCCCCCTACAGTCGTCGGCCATTCTGCCTCCCCCCCTACAGTTCCGACGTTGTATTTTAAAGTTTAGAAAAGTGAATAATCGTCACTTGCGACATGGCTTTGGAAACGTGTTAAACAGGGTCAAGACCCCGCATCTCGCCTGTTGTGTATCGGAGAAAACCTGCCCCGACAGACTGGGGCGAAGGACTCTGTCTCCAGGTGTCGACGTACCGCTAGCTACTCCAGTACAGGGCAGGCGGGGGCGACACTGTCTACTAGCTTGTACCTGTGTACAAGAGTCCTCCTTAGGACAAGCTGGCTACGCTAGCACACTGTGTCCTTCGCTCCCGCCTCCTGTGGACAGGAGACCTCCTTAGGACAAGCTGGCTAAGCTAGCACACTGTGTCCTTCGCTCCCGCCTCCTGTGGACAGGAGACCTCCTTAGGACAAGCTGGCTAAGCTAGCACACTGTGTCCTTCGCTCCCGCCTCCTGTGGACAGGAGACCTCCTTAGGACAAGCTGGCTAAGCTTGCACACTGTGTCCTTCGCTGCCGCCTGCCAAAGCCGTCTAACAGAACTGCAGGAAAACAGTGGCCGACAGGCAGGGACGAAGGACACTGTCTAACGGTGTGTACTATCTATAGCTAGATAGTACACATCGTTAGACACCGCTTCCTTCTTCTGTGGGATTTATCGGTATCCAACGTTATGGTGTATTACCGCCAGCCACTGCCTACCGGAGTAATAGCTTAAAAATGGACCAATGGAAGTATAAAGAGAGGTTCCTGCAACAGTTTTAAAAACCTACTGTAGCAGTTTAACAGCTATGTATGCCTCTATCTGACTAAACTACACTTCCTGAGGTACACAGGTGTTGGAGCATGGTATATGGCTAGTTAGCACAGGTTGTTGCCTCGTCTTCCAGAAACAAGCGCTGTAACATGGAGAAATGGCCGGGTGGGAACACTAACCAGAACAGGGCACGTATCCATTTAAATTTGACAAATATTTCTCGCTGATATGAAAGGTACTTATTCTTACAAAACAGCGACGCGTGTTAATGTAGACTGAGCGTTGGGATCTTAAAACCCCCCTGTAGAAAACGCCTTTGTCCAATGAGTTATGTGTAATGTATTGGAGTCATCCAGGACTAAGAGACATTTGTAACACTGGCTTATGCACCTGATTTACAGCCAGTGTCATTCTGAGTTTTACTAGCTAACGTTAGCTAATAACTTACCGACTGGTTGGCTCACATTCTATGGCTTAACATAGCCAAGTTAGCTAACATAGCTAGCTAGGTGCAATATTAGCTACACACAGTCAACGTTTACAACACAGATAAACAACGTCGTAACCCGAATAAAAAGCCAGGCTTCTGGATTGATTGGCTAGCGGCTAACTAACTTTTCCAGCTGTCATGAGTACTGTAGTTAGCGTAGTAGCTCGTTACCGCGCTATGTTAGCTAGCTAGTTGTTGTTTGTTGCGGGAAACTGATAGATTCAACAAATTAAGCGACATCCCATCAATGTGATGTGGGAAATACATCATAAGACAGTGTCGTTGTTAGTATGTGGAGGAGAACTATGTCTGGGGTACTTTACCTGGCAAATGAACAGTTGCTATTCCAGTGGCTACTGTATTATTTTTGTTCGTCCACTTTTGTCTTCTGCCGGTTTTTTGCAAATGCACCAATCAACTGTTTGGTTCCTCGTACCAAGAGCCAATCATGTGTCGTCAAACTATCTGTTGGCGTTGGGAATAGAAAAGGGGGTTTGGTTACACTGCCCTCTTCTATATGTCTGGAATGTCATGTAAGTGACTATGTAATGGCAAAAATATATATATTTCCACCTTATTAGACATAGCTACAAAAAGTAACTGCTTTTAACAAACTGTTGGCCTATTCTAACTGTTTTGTTTCAATCAAAGCACAGATTTTACCTAGTGGCCTGCCACCTGAGAGAAATGCAACCATTCGCACAATCAACCTGAAATCTCATAAGAAATGATGATGTGGTTTTTTTTGTCTTGGAGTAGCGTTGTACTATGCTATTATATTGAAGTATGTTACTTAGAATACTAATTACGGAGAGGCTACATTTCCCCGAATTCTCTGGAACCCTCTTCCCAATAGCAACAAATCTGAGCTTCTGCCACAGAATTATCTACATTACACACATACTCTGCTCTACAGAGAATTGCAGGCTACTCTGACGAATGGTGTTGTTTAATAAAGTCAGATCAAATAATACATGGTCAAAGGTTACCACGTCTCTCCGTTGTATTCAAAAGTAACAGTCAGT
The DNA here is from genome assembly GCF_965601325.2 of Salmo salar. Lineage (NCBI taxonomy): Eukaryota > Metazoa > Chordata > Actinopteri > Salmoniformes > Salmonidae > Salmo > Salmo salar. The sequence continues at coordinate 48,194,313 of NC_138301.1, read as the reverse complement.
ATCTGGTGTGGCCACCAGCTGCATTAAGTACTGCAGTGCATCTCCTCCTCATGGACTGCACCAGATTTGCCAGTTCTTGCTGTGAGATGTTACCCCACCAAGGCACCTGCAAGTTCCCAGACATTTCTGGGGGGAATGGCCCTAGACCTCACCCTCCGATCCAACAGGTCCCAGACGTGCTCAATGGGATTGAGATCTGGGCTTTTCGCTGGCCATGGCAGAACACTGACATTACTGTTTTGCAGGAAATCACACACAGAACGAGCAGTATGTCTGGTGGCATTGTCATGCTGGAGGGTCATGTCAGGATGAGCCTGCAGGAAGGGTACCACATGAGGGAGGAGGATGTCTTCCCTGTAACGCACAGCACAGCACTACCTGTTTGGCCCTGTCCGGGGGTTTCATTGGATGGGGCCACAGTTTCTCCTGACCCCTCCTGTCTCAGCCTCCAGTATTTATGCTGCAGTAGTTTATGTGTCGGGGGGCTAGGGTCAGTCTGTCACATCTGGAGTATTTCTCTTGTCTTTTCCGGTGTCCTGTGTGAATTTAAATATGCTCTCTCTAATTCTCACTCTTTCTTTCTTTCTCTCTCTCGGAGGACCTGAGCCCTAGGACCATGCCTCAGGACTACCTGGCTTGATGACTCCTTGCTGTCCCCAGTTCACCTGGCCGTGCTGCTGCTCCAGTTCCAACTGTTCTGCCTGCAGCTATGGAACCCTGACCTGTTCACCGGACGTGCTACCTGTCCCAGACCTGTTGTACCAGACCTGCTGGAACCCTGACCTATTCACCGGACGTGCTACCTGTCCCAGACCTGCTGTTTTCAACTCTCTAGAGACAGCAGGAGCGGTAGAGATACTCTCAAAGATCGGCTATGAAAAAGCCAACTTACTCTTGTGTTACTGACTTGTTGCACCCTCGACAACTACTATGATTATTATTATTTGACAATGCTGGTCATTTATGAACATTTGAACATCTAGGCCATGTGCTGTTATAATCTCCACCCAGCACAGCCAGAAGAGGACTGGCCACCCCTCATAGCCTGGTTCCTCTCTAGGTTTCTTCCTAGGTTTTGGCCTTTCTAGGGAGTTTTTCCTAGCCACCGTGCTTCTACATCTGCATTGCTTGCTGTTTGGGGTTTTAGGCTGGGTTTTTGTACAGCACTTTGTGACATCAGCTGATGTAAGAAGGGCTATATAAATACATTTGATTTGATTGAGATTGCCTGCAATGACAACAAGTTCAGTCCGATGATGCTGTGACACACCGCCCCAGACCATGACGGACCCTCCACCTCCAAATCGATCCCGCTCCAGAGTACAGGCCTCGGTGTAATGCTCATTCCTTCGACGATAAACGCAAATCCGACCATCACCCCTGGTGAGACAAAACCGCGACTCGTCAGTGAAGAGTGCTGTCTTAGGCGTCTCACAGTACTGACATTGCAATTTATTGCCCTGGCCACATCTGCAGTCCTCATGTGTCCTTGCAGCATGCCTAAGGCACGTTCACGCACATTTATTTATTTCACCTTTATTTAACCAGGTAGGCAAGTTGAGAACAAGTTCTCATTTACAATTGCGACCTGGCCAAGATAAAGCAAAGCAGTTTGACACATACAACAACACAGAGTTACACATGGAGTAAAACAAACACAGTCAATAATACAGTAGAAAAATAAGTCTATATACAATGTGAGCAAATGAGGTGAGATAAGGGAGGTAAAGGCAAAAAAGGCCATGGTGGCAAAGTAAATACAATATAGCAAGTAAAACACTGGAATGGTAGATTTTTAGTGGAAGAAAGTGCAAAGTAGAAATATAAATAATGGGGTGCAAAGGAGCAAAATAAATAAATACAGTAGGGGAAGAGGTAGTTGTTTGGGCTAAATTATAGATGGGCTATGTACAGGTTCAGTGATCTGTGAGCTGCTCTGACAGCTGGTGCATAAAGCTAGTGAGGGAGATAAGTGTTTCCAGTTTCAGAGATTTTTGTAGTTCGTTCCAGTCATTGGCAGCAGAGAACTGGAAGGAGAGACATGAGCAGGGACCCTGGGCATCTTTCTTTTGGTGTTTTTCAGAGTCAGTAGAAAGGCCTCTTTAGTGTCGTAAGTTTTCATAACTGTGACCTTAATTGCCTACCATCTGTAAGCTGTTAGTGTCTTAACGACCATTCTACAGGTGCATGTTCATTCATTGTTTATGGTTCATTGAACAAGCATGGGAAACAGTGAAGTTATTTGGATTTTTACGTTTCTTTTTTTGTTGAGTTTACATACCTGAGAGAAGCCTACCAATTTTTACCTGACATAATTGTGTCACTTGCTCTTGCTTTCCATGCCTTGTTATTTTCTAATTTTCACTATGAATGTTTTCCGATAAAACAAGGTTTTGAGACTTTGTCCCCACATAAATGTTATGTGGGCAAATTCATTCAGAGCAATAGAGTGTCCGTTTACAGGTTTACACATACACAGGTACTTGCTTATGAAATCTGGAAATCAGATTACAATATGATCATTTATATTATTAAGCTGCAAGACTATGTTATCCTGCTGAGCTAAAGCCTAGTCTTAAGGTTTCAAACAAAACCATAGTGTAGATACTGTATAGCCTATTATATAAGGTGCTGAAGACTCCTCTTCTACTGAATTCTCTCTACAACACAGCAGCCTATAAGGAGTCGAACAGTTTCCAAACAGGTTGTACAATCTTTATTGCAATTTAATTAGATTTTCAAGATACAGATAATAATGTATGTTAACACTTTATTAACATGGAATAGCTATCGTTCCATTTTAAAATGTGTCCGGTGTCCAGGTTTGTATCTGTTGCAATATGTATATAAAAGAGATGAACTGTGTGTAATAAAAAATACAGCTATCATTGTCCACGCAGCAGGAACATGAGGAAGACAGCAGTGTTCTAGAAGCGTCCACGCAGCAGGAACATGAGGAAGACAGCAGTGTTCTAGAAGCGTCCACGCAGCAGGAACATGAGGAAGACAGCAGTGTTCTAGAAGCGTCCACGCAGCAGGAACATGAGGAAGACAGCAGTGTTCTAGAAGCGTCCACGCAGCAGGAACATGAGGAAGACAGCAGTGTTCTAGAAGCGTCCACGCAGCAGGAACATGAGGAAGACAGCAGTGTTCTAGAAGCGTCCACGCAGCAGGAACATGAGGAAGACAGCAGTGTTCTAGAAGCGTCCACGTAGCAGGAACATGAGGAAGACAGCAGTGTTCTAGAAGCGTCCACGCAGCAGGAACATGAGGAAGACAGCAGTGTTCTAGAAGCGTCCACGCAGCAGGAACATGAGGAAGACAGCAGTGTTCTAGAAGCGTCCACGCAGCAGGAACATGAGGAAGACAGCAGTGTTCTAGAAGCGTCCACGCAGCAGGAACATGAGGAAGACAGCAGTGTTCTAGAAGCGTCCACGCAGCAGGAACATGAGGAAGACAGCAGCCAGGAGAATGCAGAGAGTACAGACTGTAGGAACCACGATCTCTGTTACCATCTCCATGTGGCTGGTCAACGGATCTGGAATAATCATTGAACACAATAAATTAATTAAATGTTTTTATAAAACCCTAACAGTAACCCGGCCTACACCCTAAACAGCAAACAGAGGCTCCATTTTTAAAAATAATAACACATAGATGACTACACCACTTTGCACTACTAGCAGAAATGTACTCAGCAGCAAATGGCGAATAGTCCGATAAGTGCTAAATCAACCACAACTCAAATTCAATACTTTAAATGATTTGAAAAGTATTTGGTGAATGTATTTCCTAGCCAGATCTGCTACACACCAGTCAGTCAATCAAAAGAAGAAGTAATGGAGTCCTAAGTAGGCCTACCTAAACTTCATCATGCACTGGCCAAACCTTTGGCATCCCTGCCTGTTCCTTATTGTCCTGCTGGGACTTTCTTCTAGCTGGAGGGGCAAACAAAGAAAAGTCCTGTTAGAGAATGTCTTCCCATGTAGTTTTGTTGTTCAACTATCAGTAGTTCAACTGTTTGTTGAAAAGTGCCAATTAGAGTCAGAATGTTCCTTTGTTTGCCCTGGCAGCCAGATTCAGCCCAATGTCCCTGCATGCCCAATGTCCCTGCATGCTGAAGTTGTTGGAGCTGAGTGACATACATTATGTAAAATATTTTCAAATAGTTCAAGTTTTAAAGTATGTGCATGATTTAGGTTGTAGTTTGCATTTTTGGAACTATTCTATTTTAAGTCCATTGTACTGGGGCTTACTAAATCAAGTAAATCGCAGCTCAAGTATTGGAAAGTCTTTGCCATGATGTCTTTGAGCCAGGGGTCTGGTGGTGTTGGGGTCTGGTGGTGTTGGGGTCTGTCTGTGTTGGGGTCTGGTGGAGTTGGGGTCTGGTGGTGTTGGGGTCTGTCTGTGTTGGGGTCTGGTGGTGTTGGGGTCTGTCTGTGTTGGGGTCTGGTAGTGTTGGGGTCTGGGGAGGTGGGGTCTGTCTGTGTTGGGGTCTGGGGGTGTTGGGGTCTGGGGGTGTTGGGGTCTGTCTGTGTTGGGGTCTGTCTGTGTTGGTGTCTGGTGGTGTTGGGGTCTGTCTGTGTTGGGGTCTGGTGGAGTTGGGGTCTGGTGGTGTTGGGGTCTGTCTGTGTTGGGGTCTGGTGGTGTTGGGGTCTGTCTGTGTTGGGGTCTGGTGGTGTTGGGGTCTGTCTGTGTTGGGGTCTGGTAGTGTTGGGGTCTGGGGGTGTTGGGGTCTGTCTGTGTTGGGGTCTGGTGGTGTTGGGGTCTGTCTGAGTTGGGGTCTGGTGGTGTTGGGGTCTGTCTGTGTTGGGGTCTGGTAGTGTTGGGGTCTGGGGGTGTTGGGGTCTGTCTGTGTTGGGGTCTGGGGGTGTTGGGGTCTGTCTGTGTTGGGGTCTGGGGGTGTTGGGGTCTGGTGGTGTTGGGGTCTGGTGGTGTTGGGGTCTGTCTGTGTTGGGGTCTGGTGGTGTTGGGGTCTGGTGGTGTTGGGGTCTGTCTGTGTTGGGGTCTGGTGGAGTTGGGGTCTGGTGGAGTTGGGGTCTGGTGGTGTTGGGGTCTGTCTGTGTTGGGGTCTGTCGGTGTTGGGGTCTGGTGGTGTTGGGGTCTGTCTGTGTTGGGGTCTGGTGGTGTTGGGGTCTGTCTGTGTTGGGGTCTGGTAGTGTTGGGGTCTGGTGGTGTTGAGGTCTGTCTGTGTTGGGGTCTGTCTGTGTTGGGGTCTGTCTGTGTTGGGGTCTGGTGGAGTTGGGGTCTGGTGGAGTTGGGGTCTGTCTGTGTTGGGGTCTGTCTGTGTTGGGGTCTGGGGGTGTTGGGGTCTGGGGGTGTTGGGGTCTGTCTGTGTTGGGGTCTGGGGGTGTTGGGGTCTGTCTGTGTTGGGGTCTGGGGGTGTTGGGGTCTGGTGGTGTTGGGGTCTGGTGGTGTTGGGGTCTGTCTGTGTTGGAGTCTGTCTGTGTTGGGGTCTGGTGGTGTTGGGGTCTGGTGGTGTTGGGGTCTGGTGGAGTTGGGGTCTGGTGGAGTTGGGGTCTGGTGGAGTTGGGGTCTGGTGGAGTTGGGGTCTGTCTGTGTTGGGGTCTGGTGGTGTTGGGGTCTGGTAGTGTTGGGGTCTGGTGGTGTTGAGGTCTGTCTGTGTTGGGGTCTGGTGGTGTTGGGGTCTGTCTGTGTTGGGGTCTGGTGGAGTTGGGGTCTGGTGGAGTTGGGGTCTGGTGGTGTTGGGGTCTGTCTGTGTTGGGGTCTGGGGGTGTTGGGGTCTGTCTGTGTTGGGGTCTGGGGGTGTTGGGGTCTGTCTGTGTTGGGGTCTGGGGGTGTTGGAGTCTGTCTGTGTTGGGGTCTGGTGGTGTTGGGGTCTGGTGGTGTTGGGGTCTGTCTGTGTTGGGGACTGAGGGCGTTGGGGTTTGGTGGTGTTGGGGTCTGTCTGTGTTGGGGTCTGTCTGTGTTGGGGTCTGGTGGGTGTTGGGGTCTGTCTGGAGTTGGGGTCTGTCTGTGTTGGGGTCTGGTGGTGTTGGGGTCTGTCTGTGTTGGGGTCTGGTGGTGTTGGGGTCTGGTGGTGTTGGGGTCTGGTGGCGTTGGGGTCTGGTGGTGTTGGGGTCTGGTGGTGTTGGGGTCTGGTGGTGTTGGGGTCAGTCTGTGTTGGGGTCTGGTGGTGTTGGGGTCTGTCTGTATTGGGGTCTGGTGGTGTTGGGGTCTGTCTGTGTTGGGGTCTGTCTGTGTTGGGGTCTGGGGGTGTTGGGGTCTGGGGGTGTTGGGGTCTGGGGGTGTTGGGGTCTGGGGGTGTTGGGGTCTGGTGGTGTTGGGGTCTGGTGGTGTTGGGGTCTGTCTGTGTTGGGGTCTGGTGGTGTTGGGGTCTGGTGGTGTTGGGGTCTGGTGGAGTTGGGGTCTGGTGGAGTTGGGGTCTGGTGGAGTTGGGGTCTGGTGGTGTTGGGGTCTGGTAGTGTTGGGGTCTGGTGGTGTTGAGGTCTGTCTGTGTTGGGGTCTGGTGGTGTTGGGGTCTGTCTGTGTTGGGGTCTGGTGGAGTTGGGGTCTGGTGGAGTTGGGGTCTGGTGGTGTTGGGGTCTGTCTGTGTTGGGGTCTGGGGGTGTTGGGGTCTGGGGGTGTTGGGGTCTGTCTGTGTTGGGGTCTGGGGGTGTTGGGGTCTGTCTGTGTTGGGGTCTGTCTGTGTTGGGGTCTGGGGGTGTTGGGGTCTGGTGGTGTTGGGGTCTGTCTGTGTTGGAGTCTGTCTGTGTTGGGGTCTGGTGGTGTTGGGGTCTGGTGGTGTTGGGGTCTGTCTGTGTTGGGGACTGAGGGCGTTGGGGTTTGGTGGTGTTGGGGTCTGTCTGTGTTGGGGTCTGGTGGTGTTGGGGTCTGGTGGAGTTGGGGTCTGTCTGTGTTGGGGTCTGGTGGTGTTGGGGTCTGTCTGTGTTGGGGTCTGGTGGTGTTGGGGTCTGGGGGTGTTGGGGTCTGGTGGCGTTGGGGTCTGTCTGTGTTGGGGTCTGGTGGTGTTGGGGTCTGGTGGTGTTGGGGTCAGTCTGTGTTGGGGTCTGGTGGTGTTGGGGTCTGTCTGTATTGGGGTCTGGTGGTGTTGGGGTCTGTCTGTGTTGGGGTCTGTCTGTGTTGGGGTCTGGGGGTGTTGGGGTCTGGGGGTGTTGGGGTCTGGGGGTGTTGGGGTCTGGGGGTGTTGGGGTCTGTCTGTGTTGGGGTCTGTCTGTGTTGGGGTCTGTCTGTGTTGGGGTCTGGGGGTGTTGGGGTCTGGTGGTGTTGGGGTCTGTCTGTGTTGGAGTCTGTCTGTGTTGGGGTCTGGTGGTGTTGGGGTCTGGTGGTGTTGGGGTCTGTCTGTGTTGGGGACTGAGGGCGTTGGGGTTTGGTGGTGTTGGGGTCTGTCTGTGTTGGGGTCTGGTGGTGTTGGGGTCTGGTGGAGTTGGGGTCTGTCTGTGTTGGGGTCTGGTGGTGTTGGGGTCTGTCTGTGTTGGGGTCTGGTGGTGTTGGGGTCTGGGGGTGTTGGGGTCTGGTGGCGTTGGGGTCTGTCTGTGTTGGGGTCTGGTGGTGTTGGGGTCTGGTGGTGTTGGGGTCAGTCTGTGTTGGGGTCTGGTGGTGTTGGGGTCTGTCTGTATTGGGGTCTGGTGGTGTTGGGGTCTGTCTGTGTTGGGGTCTGTCTGTGTTGGGGTCTGGGGGTGTTGGGGTCTGGGGGTGTTGGGGTCTGGGGGTGTTGGGGTCTGGGGGTGTTGGGGTCTGTCTGTGTTGGGGTCTGTCTGTGTTGGGGTGTAGTGTAGTCTTCTGTACTGACCTGCAGCTAGCAGCTGGTTACTGGAGGAGCACGTCTCTGTTGCTTTCCTTTTCCAGCTCTCCACCTGTAGAGAGACCATCAAAATACATGTATTAATTAACCAACTAACCAATCAACCAATCAATCAATATGTATTAATACAATCAATTAAAAAGAAGTCTGTCACAAAACAGCACAGTGGAAAACTTTGTAGAAACTTAAACTGTTCTGAACCAAATAGAATAGGCCTATATCAGGTGTGTACAAAGTGTCTGTGACTGACTGACTGTACCTCTCTCTGGTTGGGGAATCCATTGGAGCTGATGATGCGTTTGTAGTACTGAACAGAGGCTTTTGGGTAACGTGGTTTATTCTTGTTGAGGAAGTCCACGTAGAACAGGCCAAACCTCTCAGAGAAGCCTTCGTCCCACTCAAACTTGTCCAGCAGTGACCAGGCTGTGTAACCCTTCACGTTCACTCCGTCCTTAAGGGCTGTCATGTGGAGAAAAGACCAACAGAGGGTGCTATAGGAATTAATTTGCCCAGTATCAATAGAGTAGACAGTGAAACTTCAAACACACTCAAAACACCTGTTTTGTCCTAAAATTATACCAGTTCACTAAAACAATTACTTGTTATAAAGAAAAACGAATGTTTTACTAAACCTCTATAATATTAGATTATTTTCTCTACTAAACCTTTCTTCAAGGTAATATTAAGAGGATGTTATTTCCTCTGATAGGTCCCTCACCCTTGAGCATCTCATTGATGTAATCTTTGAAGTATTGCATCCTCCAATCATCACACAGGTCTGTGCACCTCTGCACCTTCTCTGACACCCCATTCTCTGTCACGTAGATCATGGGGTTCCCATACTGGGTCTAGTGGAGAGACAGGGTGGGGAGGAGACAGGGAGACAGGGTGGGGAGGAGACAGGGTGGGGAGGAGACAGGGTGGGGAGGAGACAGGGAGACAGGGTGGGGAGGAGACAGGGAGACAGGGTCGGGAGGAGACAGGGAGACAGGGTCGGGAGGAGACAGGGAGACAGGGTGGGGAGGAGACAGGGTAGGGAGGAGACAAGGAGACAGGGTCGGGAGGAGACAGGGAGACAGGGTCGGGAGGAGACAGGGAGACAGGGTGGGGAGGAGACAGGGAGGCAGGGTGGGGAGGAGACAGGGAGGCAGGGTCGGGAGGAGACAGGGAGACAGGGTGGGGAGGAGACAGGGAGACAGGGTGGGGAGGAGACAGGGAGACAGGGTGGGGAGGAGACAGGGTGGGGAGGAGACAGGGTGGGGAGGAGACAGGGAGACAGGGTGGGGAGGAGACAGGGAGACAGGGTAGGGAGGAGACAGGGTGGGGAGGAGACAGGGAGACAGGGTCGGGAGGAGACGGAGACAGGGTCGGGAAGAGACAGGGAGACAGGGTGGGGAGGAGACAGGGAGACAGGGTGGGGAGGAGACAGGGTGGGGAGGAGACAGGGTGGGGAGGAGACAGGGAGACAGGGTCGGGAGGAGACGGAGACAGGGTCGGGAGGAGACAGGGAGACAGGGTGGGGAGGAGACAGGGAGACAGGGTGGGGAGGAGACAGGGAGACAGGGTCGGGAGGAGACAGGGAGACAGGGAGACAGGGTGGGGAGGAGACAGGGAGACAGGGTGGGGAGGAGACAGGGAGACAGGGTGGGGAGGAGACAGGGAGACAGGGTGGGGAGGAGACAGGGAGACAGGGTCGGGAGGAGACAGGGAGACAGGGTGGGGAGGAGACAGGGAGACAGGGAGACAGGGTCGGGAGGAGACAGGGAGACAGGGTGGTGAGGCAGGGGGGGTGGCAGAGTGGGGAGACGGGGTGGGAGACGGGGTAGGAGACGGGGTAGGAGACAGGGTGGGGAGACGGGGTAGTGAGACAAGGAGACGGGGTGTTGAGACAGGGAGACGGGGTGTGAGACAGGAAGACGGGGTGGGAGACAGGGTGGTGAGACAGGGAGACGGGGTGGGGAGACAGGGAGACGGGGTGGGGAGACAGGGAGACGGGGTGGGGAGACAGGGAGACACGGTGGAGAGGGAGTTTGTGTCAAACAAGGAAGAAGGTGTGAATGTTTCCGCAGATCGGGGTCAAATGCATAAAGTAAAATAAAGTTCAAACTCCACACTGAATCAAGCACACCTCCAAACCCACCTGGAAGTAGTGGAAAGTTGTTAACATACTGTATTTGACCAAATACATCATGTATTTAACCCAAGTCTGGCTGGTAGGACCTGACCACACTAACAGTCATGTGTATTATACCTTGACGAAGTTAAGCAGGCGTCTGAATCCCCAGGGGACAGAGTAGAGCCACTCAGAGCCGGGGTCGGGCCAGCGAGGGTCCACCAGCTCCACCAGGTCACGGTCGGTGAAGTAGCTGTTCCCGCGGCCAGACGGGTAGTTCTTTTGGGTGATATAGCGCGTGGTGAAGTGGCCAATACCCAGGAAGTCACAGGTGCCCTTGATGTAACTCTTCTCCTGGGAAGAGAAGACAGGGAGACGGGAGGTTCCTAGACCCTGCTGGGCACTCTTCCTACCTGGAGACCAGAGAGAGAGACCAGATTACACTATGACCTTTGACCTCTAACCCTTAACCCTGACATTGGGAGGAGAAGACAGGGAGGCAAGAGCTACCCAGACCCTGCTGGGCACTCATCTTGTCTGTGTGGAAAGAGACATCAGGTGTGACAGTGACACGTATACATTTCTATGTCCTGTTAAATATAGGCAGGGGTTTTGGACACTGGCCAGACAGGCAAGTACACGCAGAAAAAAAATCTAGAACCTAAAATGGTTCTTTGGCTGTCCCCATGTGAGACCTCTTTGAAGAACCCTTTTGGGTTCCATGTAAAACCCTTTCCACAGAGGGTTCTACATGGAACACAAAAGAGTTCTACTTGGAACCAAAAAGGGTTCTCCTATGGGGACAGCTGAAGAACCCTTTTGGAGTGTAAGCCACCATTGTTTTTCTATCCCGGGTCTATAATCTGTGCCATTCAATATTTCAAAAGACGGTGGGCTAATTGGGTCCATTTTCTACTAGCCTGGTCTGAACAATACTAGCCTCAGCCGAGCGGGCAAGCTTCATTTAAACCCTGTGGGTTGTTTGTGGAAATGGAACACCTAGCTGTGACAATACAGGACTTACCTATGTAGTCTTTCATGACCTGAGGGTAGTCCCCGTTGAAGATGGGTGTAGCGAACCAGCCCATGTAGAACTGGACATATCTCTCTGCTGCCTCGATGTCTCTCTGGTTGGTGATGTCCACTGGCTCCCCCCAGTCTGCCAACAACGAGATCCCAACCAAGCCTTTCTGTTTGCTTCTCCATTGAGTGTCATAGGTGTGCCAAACCTTAGCATGTGCCTGTTCAAATGATATATTATTCTGTATCAGGGGACAGACAGTACACTAGGCCTATATATTGGAATTAGATTACTGACAATATTAAATATAATTATATTATAAACAATTAGTGATTACCTTGATAATGTGGTGGGCAGCTTTGTAGGCCCCAGTGCCCCTCAGCTTCAGTCCAGGTGCATGTTCTCCAGTTTCATAGCCCTCCACAGCACTAGACTACAAACACAGTTTCATAGTCCTCCACAGCACTAGACTACAAACACAGTCTCATAGTCCTCCCCAGCACTAGCCTACTGTCTCATAGTTCTCCCCAGCACTAGACTACAAACAGTCTCATAGTCCTCCCCAGCACTAGACTACAAACACAGTCTCATAGTCCTCCCCAACACTAGACTACAAACACAGTCTCATAGTCCTCCCCAGCACTAGACTACAAACACAGTCTCATAGTCCTCCCCAGCACTAGACTACAAACACAGTCTCATAGTCCTCCCCAGCACTAGACTACAAACACAGTCTCATAGTCCTCCCCAGCACTAGACTACAAACACAGTCTCATAGTCCTCCCCAGCACTAGACTACAAACACAGTCTCATAGTCCTCCCCAGCACTAGACTACAAACACAGTCTCATAGTCCTCCACATCATTAGACTACAGTCTCATAGTCCTCCCCAGCACTAGACTATAAACACAGTCTCATAGTCCTCCCCAGCACTAGACCACAGTCTCATAGTCCTCCCCAGCACTAGACTACAGTCTCATAGTCCTCCCCAGCACTAGACTACAGTCTCATAGTCCTCCCCAGCACTAGACTACAGTCTCATAGTCCTCCACAGCACTAGACTATAAACAGTCTCATAGTCCTCCCCAGCACTAGACTATAAACAGTCTCATAGTCCTCCCCAGCACTAGACTATAAACAGTCTCATAGTCCTCCCCAGCACTAGACTATAAACAGTCTCATAGTCCTCCCCAACACTAGACTACAAACAGTCTCATAGTCCTCCCCAGCACTAGACTATAAACACAGTCTCATAGTCCTCCCCAGCACTAGAACACAGTCTCATAGTCCTCCCCAGCACTAGACTACAGTCTCATAGTCCTCCCCATCACTAGACTACAAACACAGTCTCATAGTCCTCCCCAGCACTAGACTACAGTCTCATAGTCCTCCCCAGTACTAGACTATAAACAGTCTCATAGTCCTCCCCAGCACTAGACTACAGTCTCATAGTCCTCCCCAGCACTAGACTACAGTCTCATAGTCCTCCCCAGCATTAGACTACAGTCTCATAGTCCTCCCCAGCACTAGACTACAAACACAGTCTCATAGTCCTCCACAGCACTAGACTACAGTCTCATAGTCCTCCCCAGCACTAGACTATAAACAGTCTCATAGTCCTCCCCAACACTAGACTACAAACAGTCTCATAGTCCTCCCCAGCACTAGACTATAAACACAGTCTCATAGTCCTCCCCAGCACTAGAACACAGTCTCATAGTCCTCCCCAGCACTAGACTACAGTCTCATAGTCCTCCCCATCACTAGACTACAAACACAGTCTCATAGTCCTCCCCAGCACTAGACTACAGTCTCATAGTCCTCCCCAGCACTAGACCACAGTCTCATAGTCCTCCCCAGCACTAGACCACAGTCTCATAGTCCTCCCCAGCACTAGACCACAGTCTTATAGTCCTCCCCATCACTAGACTACAGTCTCATAGTCCTCCCCAGCACTAGACTACAGTCTCATAGTCCTCTCCAGCACTAGACTACAGTCTCATAGTCCTCCCCAACACTAGACTATAAACAGTCTCATAGTCCTCCCCAGCCCTAGACCACAGTCTCATAGTCCTCCCCAGCACTAGACTACAGTCTCATAGTCCTCCCCAGCACTAGACTATAAACAGTTTCATAGTCCTCCCAGCCCTAGACTACAGTCTCATAGTCCTCCCCAGCACTAGACTATAAACAGTCTCATAGTCCTCCCCAGCCCTAGACTACAGTCTCATAGTCCTCACTATCACTAGACTACAGTCTCATAGTCCTCCACAGCACTAGACTATAAACACAGTCTCATAGTCCTCCACAGTAATAGACTACAAACACAGATATAGCACACCACATTACTGTACACTAAGACTATAATGTATTAAGTATAATGTATTATGTATTATGGATAATGTATTATGTATAATGTGTTATGGATAATGTATTTTGGATAATGTATTGTCTTACCCATGGGTTGTTGAAGGTGATCCAGTATTTGACTCTGTCACCAAACCGCTCAAAGCATAAGTTGGCAAAGTCGTTGAAATAGTTCACCATGCTGACGTTCTGCCATCCACCGTACTTCTCCTGTAAGACCTGGGTGGTAACAGGGAAGGAAGGTTACTATAGGTCACTTAAGACCTGGGTGGTAACAGGGAAGGAAGGTTACTATAGGTCACTTAAGACCTGGGTGGTAACAGGGAAGGAAAGTTACTATAGGTCACACAAGACGTGGGTGGTAACAGGGAATAGAGGTTACTATAGGTCACACCAGACCTGGGTGGTAACAGGGAAGACAGGTTACTATAGGTCACACCAGACCTGGGTGGTAACAGGGAAGAGGTTACTATAGGTCACACCAGACCTGGGTGGTAACAGGGAAGACAGGTTACTATAGGTCACACCAGACCTGGGTGGTAACAGGGAAGAGATGTTACTATAGGTCACACCAGACCTGGGTGGTAACAGGGTAGAGAGGTTACTATAGGTCACACCAGACCTGGGTTGTAACAGGGAAGAGAGGTTACTATAGGTCACACCAGACCTGGGTGGTAACAGGGTAGAGAGATTACTATAGGTCACACAATACCTGGGTGGTAACAGGGAAGAGAGGTTACTATAGGTCACACCAGACCTGGGTGGTAACAGGGAAGGAAGGTTACTATAGGTCACACAAGACCTGGGTGGTAACAGGGAAGAGAGGTTACTATAGGTCACACCAGACCTGGGTGGTAACAGGGAAGAGCGGTTACTATAGGTCACACCAGACCTGGGTGGTAACAGGGAAGAGAGGTTACTATAGGTCACACCAGACCTGGGTGGTAACAGGGAAGAGAGGTTACTATAGGTCACACAAGACCTGGGTGGTAACAGGGAAGAGAGATTACTATAGGTCACACCAGACCTGGGTGGTAACAGGGTAGAGAGGTTACTATAGGTAGAACAAGACCTGGGTGGTAACAGGGAAGAGAGGTTACTATAGGTCACACCAGACCTGGGTGGTAACAGGGTAGAGAGGTTACTATAGGTAGAACAAGACCTGGGTGGTAACAGGGAAGAGAGGTTACTATAGGTCACACCAGACCTGGGTGGTAACAGGGAAGAGAGGTTACTATAGGTCACACCAGACCTGGGTGGTAACAGGGAAGAGAGGTTACTATAGGTCACACCAGACCTGGGTGGTAACAGGGAAGAGAGGTTACTATAGGTCACACCAGACCTGGGTGGTAACAGGGAAGAGAGGTTACTATAGGTCACTCCAGACCTGTGTGGTAACAGAGAAGAGAGGTTACTATAGGTCACTCCAGACCTGGGTGGTAACAGGGAAGAGAGTTTACTATAGGTCACAACATGTGATGGATAGGGAATGTGTTGTAGTAGACTAGTCATCTGGGATCATCATAACAGGAAACATCCCTCCACTGTCTTCTTTCTATAAAGCCACTGATACAAATGCAGTACAGTTCAGGTCTACATTCATTTGGGATTGATATGGAGTTAGATTACTGACAACATTATTTCAACCTAGATTCTGTAAATATATTGATAAATAAAAGGTGTCATGTTTTGCATTGAACAGTGTAGCGGTAGCTTTGTATGTGCTAGCTCGGCAAGCTAATAGTCAGTCAGTACCGTCAGTCAGTACCCAGTTAGTCAGTCAGTACCCAGTTAGTCAGTACCCAATCAGTCAGTACCCAGTCAGTCAGTCAGTACCCAGTCAGTCAGTCAGTACCCAGTTAGTCAGTACCCAGTCAGTCAGTCAGTACCCAGTCAGTCAGTCAGTACCCAGTTAGTCAGTACCCAGTCAGTCAGTACCCAGTTAGTCTGTACCCAGTCAGTCAATCAGTACCCAGTTAGTCAGTACCCAGTCAGTCAGTACCCAGTCAGTACCCAGTCAGTCAGTCAGTACCCAGTCAGTCAGTCAGTACCCAGTTAGTCAGTACCCAGTCAGTCAGTACCCAGTTAGTCTGTACCCAGTCAGTCAGTACCCAGTCAGTCAGTACCCAGTTAGTCTGTACCCAGTCAGTCAATCAGTACCCAGTTAGTCTGTACCCAGTCAGTCAATCAGTACCCAGTTAGTCAGTACCCACCTGTGGCAGATCCCAGTGGTACAGGGTGACTATTGGTGTGATGTTATTGTCCAGGAGCATGTTGATCAGGTCATCATAGTATTTAATTCCCTTCTCATTGATGTGATCAGCTGGAGAAGAAACATTACCATTAGCTATAACATTCACGAAAACGTATAGGGCCTGTTTCCCGGACACAGATTATTAAGCTTTGTCCTGGACTTAAAGGTATGTTCAGTGGATAATCTGGAGTATAAAGTATGTTCAGTGGAGAATCTGGAGTATAAAGTATGTTCAGTGGAGAATCTGGTCTATGAAGTATGTTCAGTGGAGAATCTGGTCTATGAAGTATGTTCAGTGGAGAATCTGGTCTATGAAGTATGTTCAGTGGAAAATCTGGTCTATGAAGTATGCTCAGTGGAGAATCTGGTCTATGAAGTATGTTCAGTGGAGAATCTGGTCTATGAAGTATGCTCAGTGGAAAATCTGGTCTATGAAGTATGTTCAGTGGAGAATCTGGTCTATGAAGTATGTTCAGTGGAGAATCTGGTCTATGAAGTATGTTCAGTGGAGAATCTGGTCTATGAAGTATGTTCAGTGGAGAATCTGGTCTATGAAGTATGCTCAGTGGAGAATCTGGTCTATGAAGTATGGAGCATTTACCTTTGATTCCGTTGGGAAATATCCTTGGCCAGGAGATGGAGAAACGATAGTGGTTAAACTTCATGTCCTTCATCAAGGTGATGTCATCCTAGAAGATATTGACGATTTCATGTCAAGGGTGTCAATTGAGACGGAGCCATATGGTTCAAATCTCAAATGGCTCCCTATTCACTTTGCAGTGCACTACTTCTGACTACATGGGGATAATGTGTCTACTGTCTATTCAGTCTATTCACCTTGAATTTGTAGTATCCTTCGCAGGAGTGGTCTGCGGTGTCGTTGAGGAAGATCTTTCCCTTCTTGTGGGCGAACACGTCCCAGATGCTCATCCCCTTGCCATCCTTGTCCCAGGCTCCTTCTGTCTGGTACGCAGAGCCCCCAGCCCCCCAGGAAAACCCTTCAGAGAGATATAAAGGTTAGCAAGAACTCTTCATTCCTGGGCCTCCCGGGTGGCGCAGTGGTCTAAGGCACTGCATCGCAGTGCTAGCTTTGCCACTAGAGATTCTGGGTCCAAGTCCAGGCTCTGTCACAGCCGATCTCGACCGGGAGGCCCATGGGGCGGCGCACAGTTGGCCCAACGTCGTCCGGGTGAGGGAGGGTTTGGCCGGCAGGGATATCCTTGTCTCATCGCGCACTAGCGACTCCTGTGGCGGGCCGAGTGCAGTGCACGCTGACCAGTTCGCCAGGTGTATGGTGTTTCCTCCAACACATTGGTGCGGTTGGCTTCCGGGTTGGATGGGCATTGTGTCAAGAAGCAGTGTGGCTTGGCTTGGTTGGGTTGTGTTTTGGAGGACGCATGGCTCTCGACCTTCGCCTCTCCCGAGTCCGTACGGGAGTTGCAGCGATGAGACAAGACTGTAAGTACCAATTGGAAACCACAAAATTGGAGATAAAAAAATGGGTAAAAAAAAAAAGAACTCTTCATTCATGGGAGAAAATATGTTACAATTTCTCTCTCTCTTTCGTTTCTATTTTCTGTAATAGCTATAAAATCTTGATTTCTGTGATAAAATGTAGGCCTCTCTCTCTCTCGTCCTCTCTTGTGCTCTTTCTCATCTATTATATTTTTATAACTATGTTTTGCTGTTAGTAATAGACCTTTTTAACATGATTCAGTCACTTCTGCATTTCTCCCTGTACGGTAGCCTACCAGTTGGGAAAGTGCCATAGTAGAATGATCCGCGTTCATTCTTGGTCCAGTCGAAGTCTTCGCTGGCTGACACACACAGCACCAGCACAAGCACATAGTGCAGCTTCAGCATCCGCTGTAGTGACATGGTGTTGATCTCTCACAGGTGTCTGGCTCACTGTCTCCGGTCACAACTGCACATAGAAGGAAGAATCATACAGCATTTTATAAACGCTTAAGAGTTACTATGGACACTCGTAGTCAGTGTCATAACACTGTACTTTCATAGAAAGTGTTATGCCTTATTCTTTAACTTTAATGCCAATGAGGTTAAACTGATCTCAGATCATACATAAACACTCATCTAATATATAAAAAAATGTTTTACTTCTGTGTAATTAACACCTTTTACTTTAATGCCAATGAGTAAAAACTGATCTCAGATCATACATAAACACTCATCTCAGGGATAAAATTACTTCTTTGTAATTAACACCTTTTACTTTAATGCCACTGAGGTTAAACTGATCTCAGATCATACATAAACACTCATCTCAGGGATAAAATTACTTCTGTGTAATTAACACCATTGTCTTAATATGATGCAGAGCTCAAACTGCAGATAGTTTATCTCAAGACAATTCTACCGCTCTGAGTTGATACAAACAATATGCTAATATATTTTCATATAATACTGATAGAAATGACACAAATAAAACCCTTTCAGCTCTATTATCAAATGAAGACTCAACAGAGACTTACACAGAGGTGATAGATATCCAACGTATGTGGATCAAAGCATCCTAATTAACTCACACTGGAAAACATCTTTAAAGAATGGACTGAACTCAGAAAAAAGCAATAGTCCATTGAAAACGATGACACCATATCATTCTCAGGCCCAAATTAAGATTAAAGGAATGATCTAGTCTCATTTCAACCAGCCATAAGATACACTGACGCAAAACGCAATTAAAGACAGGAAGTACGTCAGCTTGTCTAACACAGTCAGTATCAGCGACATGTCAAACTGATCCCGTCCGGCAGAGGTACCTAGGTCTAGTAACTGATCATCAAAATCCTTCAGTGTCTAATTTAGAAAAGTGAGTGAAAATGTTTAAGAATATAGAACAAAAAAATCTAGCTAGCTATCTCTCTCCCTGTCACTTTCCTTCTGTCCCTGCTGTCTTTCCTCACCAGTCCTCTAACTCTTCCCAGAACCACACATAGCTACATGCCTACCTGTTTAAAGGTCCTGCATTTGTCCCCACTGGAAACAGTTCCAAAATGCAAGAAAGGTCCCCAAGTTTCTGGACCTAATTCATTCTCACAAATCCTCAGGGGTAGAGGTTACAGCACCCGATGTCACAAAAGCGCGCCGCGAAACGTCCAGTAAGTTTTACCTCTATTCAGGGGCCCCATTGGGCGAGCAGACAGGACCCAAATACCGCCCCCCCATTCAAAGTCGATGAAGTGTGAGCGTAATTTGCTGGGGCAAACAGATCTTTTGGAAATGGGCTTTTTTTTTTACACTGTAAGCAAAGTGAATGTCAGACAGTGTGACCTATACACATGCAGCTCAGCCTCAGAGAGTTTTACTATAGGCTCCTACCAATGGGACTATGTCTACAATTAGATTCATTGAAATATCCATATTTTATTTCTACACTCTTAGAAAAAAAGGTGCTATCTAGAACCTAAAATAGCTGGAGAACCCTAGGAGAACCCTTTAAAGAACCCTTTTTGGTTCCAGATAGAACCTTTTTGAGTTCCATGTAAAACCCTTTAAACATGGAACCTAAAAGAGTTCTACCTGGAACCAAAAAGAGTTCTACTTGGAACCAAAACGGGTTCTATCTGGAACCAAAAAGGGTTCTTCTAAGGGGACAGCTGAAGAACCCTTTAAGAACCATTTTGTCTAAGAGTGTATATAGGAATGTTATATGTAAATTATGTTAGATTTACAGCTGAAGTCAGAAGTTTACATACACTTAGGTTGGAGTCATTAAAACTCATTTTTCAACCACTCCACACATTTCTTGTTAACAAACTATAGTTTTGGCAAGTCGGTTAGGACATCTACATTGTGCATGACACAAGTAATTATTCCAACAATTGTTTACAGACAGATTATTTCACTTATAATTCACTGTATCACAATTCCAGTGGGTCAGAAGTTTACATACACTAAGTTGACTGTGCCTTTAAACAGCTTGGAAAATTCCAGAAAATGACGTCATGGCTTTAGAAGCTTCTGATAGGCTAATTGACATCATTTGAGTCAATTGGAGGTGTACCTGTGGATGTATTTCAAGGCCTACCTTCAAACTCACTGCGTCTTTGCTTGACATCATGGGAAAATCAAAAGAAATCAGCCAAGTATTTGCTGCAGGAGGGACTGGTACACTTCACAAAATAGATGGCATCATGAGATAGGAAAATTATGTGGATATATTGAAGCAACATCTCAAGACATCAGTCAGGAAGTTAAAGCTTGGTCGCAAATGGGTCTTCCAAATGGACAATGACCCCACGCATACTTCCAAATTGTGGTAAAATGGCTTAAGGACAACAAAGTCAAGGTATTGGAGTTTCCATCACAAAGCCCTGACCTCAAGCCTATAGAAAATTTGTGGGCAGAACTGAAAAAGTGTGTGTGAGCAAGGAGGCCTACAAACCTGACTCAGTTACACCAGCTCTGTCAGGAGGAATGGGACAAAATTCACCCAACTTATTGTGGGAAGCTTGTGCAAGGCTTTCCAAAACGTTTGACCCAAGTTAAACAATTTAAAGGCAATGCTACTAAACTTCTGACCCACTGGGAATGTGATGAAAGAAATAAAAGCTGAAAAATATCATTCTCTCTACTATTATTCTGACATTTCACATTCTTAAAATAAAGTGGTGATCCTAACTGACCTAAGACAGGGAATTTTTAATATAATTAAATGTCAGGAATTGTGAAAAACTGAGTTTAAATGTATTTGGCTAAGGTGTATGTAAACTTCCGACTTCAACTGTAACTCTGAAATGTGATGGTAATATAAGCTTTTCATATGGATTACATGATAAAAGACAGACAAACCTTTTTTAAACCTGGTTACACCGAATGAATATAATTGAAGTGTAGTATAAATATTAATGACTGAAAACTTTGAGCTCAATCATTCATACTTCATAGAAGGTTTCCCATTCACACTCAGAACTAAATCACAATTGAACCATGAAAGGACGATGGCGATCTGTGTGACTTTAACAGAATTTGTAATTTTATTGTCTTCTATAAATGTTATCCCTCAACAGGTGTATTCAGTACTGTCACCACAGTATGTAGCCTATCACATCCTAGCCAGTTGAGAGGTCAGAATCATAACACATATTTTCTTATATGCCAACAGCGTCAACAAAAGGAGACATGTGTCACGAACTTCAAAATGAGCGGACCAAGGCGCAGCGTGCATTGAGTTCCACATCTTTTTAATACAATGTGAAACTAGAAACAAAACCACAACACTTACAAAGACCGTGAAGACGTAGTGCCCAAACACACTAACACAAACAATATCCCACAAAGCAGGTGGGAGATAGGGCTTCCTAAATATGATCCCCAATTAGAGGCAACGATTACCAGCTGCCTCTAATTGGGAACCATACAAAACCACCAACATAGAAATACACATTCTAGAACACCCCCCTAGTCACACCCTGACCTAAACCACTATAGAGAATCCAAGGGCTCTCTATGTTCAGGGCGTGACAACATGACTCTAATGTAATGTATTTCTAGGTATATGATGGGGGGTTTGAGTTATTTAACCAGTCAGGAAGCATACATTGATCTGAATAACCATAGACGTCCATGGCAGAAGCCTCCATTCTGAGTGCATAGTAGCAGCCAGATGCAGCGTTCCATTCAGCTCTGCAGTGCTATACAGCCTGTCCTGCACCCAGCCATCCAGGCTGAATACAGTTATTATCATGGAGGGAAGGCATATTGTTCGAAAAACGCTGAATTGTTAGGAGGTAAAACTGTTGGCACTGCATTCCCTGTTCTTTTAGTACATACGCAGCGTCAAAGAGGGTGTGTGTGTGTGCAGATACAATGCACATATGCTTCAATCTGTGTGTGTGTGTGTGTGTGTGTGTTTACAATAATGCAGCATGTGTGTGTGACCTGTGAACTGTGTTTAGCATATGAATGTGTCCAGGGTCTGTGATCCTTCTAGTAGCTCCTGTCAGCTGTGACCTGGACAGCGCTGTATTTAAAGGTCTTTCTCCTGGTCTCTTGGAGCTGACATGAACATCTTCACTAAAGTCTACGGACTAGCCCAACAAACCAGGTATGTTCAGAGTGCTGTGATCAGGGCCAGGTGTGCTGCCCGTACTGTTTAGGTGAGGGTCAGGTCTGCTGCCTGTCCCGTTCAGGTGAGGGTCAGGTCTGCTGCCCGTCCCGTTCAGGTGAGGGTCAGGTCTGCTGCCCGTCCCGTTCAGGTGAGGGTCAGGTCTGCTGCCCGTCCCGTTCAGGTGAGGGTCAGGTCTGCTGCCCGTCCCGTTCAGGTGAGGGTCAGGTCTGCTGCCCGTCCCGTTCAGGTGAGGGTCAGGTCTGCTGCCCGTCCCGTTCAGGTGAGGGTCAGGTCTGCTGCCCGTCCCGTTCAGGTGAGGGTCAGGTCTGCTGCCCGTCCCGTTCAGGTGAGGGTCAGGTCTGCTGCCCGTCCCGTTCAGATAAGGTGTTAGATAGGGGAAGAGTGGGGGGTTCCCTGTGATTCCCTGACCCCCCCCCCCCCCCTCTACAGACCCCCACCCACCCATCAAGCCCGTCTGTGTGTCCGTCCGTATGTCTGCGTTTTCACAGGCAGCCCAGTTCTGATAGGTTTTTCTATAACTGATTTTTTGACTAATCAGATCAGCTCTTTTGCCAATAATCGGGCTAAATATCAGAATTGTGCTGCCTGTGTAAACACAGCCATAGTTCCTCTCTGTCCTCTAGTTTGTGTTGCACACCTTCTCTCTGACTCTGTTACACGTGACCATACAAATAGATAGAGAGAATCCTGTAGGATTATAGGATCACTATCAGAGTTGGGGTCAATTCCATTTCAATTCCAGACAATTCAGGAAAATTGGAATTGGAACTAGGTTTACTTTCTGAACTGACTGGAATTGAAATTAAATGGACTCCAACCCTGATCTCTATGCACATGACACCAAAAGTCGCCCAAATCATATAATTTTGAATGATAGCTAGCCTGATTCCCGTTAAATCATCTCATTTTGAATGATAGCTAGCCTGATTCCTGTTAAATCATCTCATTTTAAATGATGACTTGCCTGATTCCTGTTAAATCATCTCACTTTGAATAATAGCTAGCCTGATTCCTGTTAAATCATCTCATTTTGAATGATGGCTAGCCTGAGATGGCTTGCCTGATTCCCGTTAAATCATCTCATTTTGAATGATGGCTAGCCTGATTCCTGTTTAATCATCTCATTTTGAATGATGGCTAGCCTGATTCCTGTTTAATCATCTCATTTTGAATAATAGCTAGCCTGATTCCTGTTAAATCATCTAATTTTGAATGATAGCTAGCCTGATTCCTGTTAAATTATCTCATTTTGAATGATAGCTAGCCTGATTCCTGTTAAATCATCTCATTTTGAATGATAGCTAGCCTGATTCCTGTTAAATCATCTCATTTTTAATGATAGCTAGCCTGAGATGGCTAGCCTGATTCCTGTTAAATCACCTCATTTTTAATGATAGCTAGCCTGTGATGGCTAGCCTGATTCCCGTTAAATCATCTCATTTTGAATGATAGCTAGCCTGATTCCTGTTTAATCATCTCATTTTTAATGATAGCTAGCCTGTGATGGCTAGCCTGATTCCTGTTTAATCATCTCATTTTGAATGATGGCTAGCCTGTGATGGCTAGCCTGATTCCTGTTAAATCATCTCATTTTGAATGATGGCTAGCCTGATTCCTGTTTATAGGGAAAGGATTGAAACACAATTATAGTTTGTCATAATGGCCTGATTTTAAGGATGAGTCACAAATGGCACCCTATTCCCTATGTAGTGCCCCATACAGCCCATACAGGTCTGGTCAAAGGTAGTGCATAGGGAATAGGGAATAGGGTACCATTTGGTATACACCCTAAAATTACATTAGACATTATTACTGAACAAAAAGTACAAAGTTCACAGATAACCTTTCCATCCTTAAAGTATAATCATAGCCTCGATAGATATCAAATAAACGTTTTGTCACAGTTACATGCTGTCCCTTATCTGAATTTGGCAGCAAGATTATTGATGTGTGTGTGCGTGCATGCGTGTGTGTGTGTGTTTGTTTACAATAATGCAGCATGTGTGTGTGACCTGTGAGCTGTGTTTAGCATATGAATGTGTCCAGGGTCTGTGATCCTTCTAGTAGCTCCTGTCAGCTGTGTACATCTGAGTGAGATAGCTAGCAAAGTTGTTGTGGACAAAGGTCATGGCTGAAGTTCATGTGTTAATTAGAGATCCCTCCATCCTGTCTCCGCAGCAAGCTGGGGTCTGTGCTCCAACGTGCCTTCTACGGGTCCAGTGGGAGGGTAGGTCCAAACGTGATGCCTTCGTCCGACACACAAGATAACCTAGCTGACTTTTTAAATCAGAGCAAAACCGTTTACATATTTCAATAAGTTAGTTATTTCATAGAGATGTACCATGTCAATAAGTTAGTTATTTCATAGAGATGTACCATGTCAATAAGTAAGTTATTTCATAGAGATGTACCATGTCAATAAGTAAGTTATTTCATATAGATGTACCATGTCAATAAGTTAGTTATTTCACAGAGATGTACCACATCAATAAGTTAGTTATTTCATAGAGATGTACTATGTACCATGTCAATAAGTTAGTTATTTCACAGAGATTTACCATGTCAATAAGTTAGTTATTTCATAGAGATGTACCACGTCAATAAGTTAGTTATTTCACAGAAATGTACCATGTCAGTAAGTTAGTTATTTCATAGAGATGTACTATGTACCACGTCAATAAGTTTGTTATTTCATAGAGATGTACCATGTCAATAAGTTAGTTATTTCATAGAGATGTACCACGTCAATAAGTTAGTTATTTCACAGAGATGTACCACGTCAATGAGTTAGTTATTTCATAGAGATGTACCATGTCAATAAGTTAGTTATTTCACAGAGATGTACCACGTCAATAAGTTAGTTATTTCATAGAGATGTACCATGTCAATAAGTTAGTTATTTCATATAGATGTACCATGTCAATAAGTAAGTTATTTCATATAGATGTACCATGTCAATAAGTTAGTTATTTCACAGAGATGTACCACGTCAATAAGTTAGTTATTTCATAGAGATGTACTATGTACCATGTCAATAAGTTAGTTATTTCACAGAGATGTACCATGTCAATAAGTTAGTTATTTCATAGAGATGTACCACGTCAATAAGTTAGTTATTTCACAGAAATGTACCATGTCAGTAAGTTAGTTATTTCATAGAGATGTACTATGTACCACATCAATAAGTTTGTTATTTCATAGAGATGTACCATGTCAATAAGTTAGTTATTTCATAGAGATGTACCACGTCAATAAGTTAGTTATTTCATAGAGATGTACCATGTCAATAAGTTAGTTATTTCACAGAGATGTACCACGTCAATAAGTTAGTTATTTCATAGAGATGTACCATGTCAATAAGTTAGTTATTTCATAGAGATGTACCATGTCAATAAGTTAGTTATTTCATAGAGATGTACCACTTCAATAAGTTAGTTATTTCATAGAGATGTACCATGTCAGTAAGTTAGAGAGAGTTGTTAATATCTACTTAGTGGTTGTTGTTGATGATGATGCTAGTGTGTTGATATTGTGTTGTCAGGTGACCCTTTTCGAACAGCGTAATTTTGCCGGCAGACGTCTGGACCTGAGTGCCGACTGCCAGAAACTAAGTGACAAGAACTTCCCAGAGAGATGCAACTCTGTGCAGGTGGAGAGTGGCGCGTAAGTGGGTTAGGGCTCTGTGGAGATGGAGTGTTAGGGCTCTGTGGAGAGTGGCGCGTAAGTGGGTTAGGGCTCTGTGGAGATGGAAGGTAAGTGGGTTAGGGCTCTGTGGAGATGGAGGGTAAGTGGGTTAGGGCTCAGTGGAGATGGAGGGTAAGTGGGTTAGGGCTCTGTGGAGATGGAGTGTTAGGGCTCTGTGGAGAGTGGCGCGTAAGTGGGTTAGGGCTCTGTGGAGATGGAAGGTAAGTGGGTTAGGGCTCTGTGGAGATGGAGGATAAGTGGGTTAGGGCTCAGTGAAGATGGAGGGTAAGTGAGTTAGGGCTCTGTGGAGATGGAGCGTTAGTGGGTTAGGGCTCTGTGGAGATGGAGGGTAAGTGGGTTAGGGCTCTGTGGAGATGGAAGGTAAGTGGGTTAGGGCTCTGTGGAGATGGAGTGTTAGGGCTCTGTGGAGATGGAGCGTTAGTGGGTTAGGGCTCTGTGGAGATGGAAGGTAAGTGGGTTAGGGCTCTGTGGAGATGGAGTGTTAGTGGGTTAGGGCTCTGTGGAGATGGAGCGTTAGTGGGTTAGGGCTCTGTGGAGATGGAGGGTAAGTGGGTTAGGGCTCTGGAGATGGAGTGTTAGGGCTCTGTGGAGATGGAGCGTTAGTGGGTTAGGGCTCTGTGGAGATGGAGCGTTAGGGCTCTGTGGAGATGGAGTGTTAGGACTCTGTGGAGATGGAGGGTAAGTGGGTTAGGGCTCTGTGGAGATGGAGCGTTAGTGGGTTAGGGCTCTGTGGAGATGGAGCGTTAGGGCTCTGTGGAGATGGAGCGTTAGGGCTCTGTGGAGATGGAGCGTTAGGGCTCTGTGGAGATGGAGCGTTTAGGGCTCTGTGGAGATGGAGCGTTTAGGGCTCTGTGGAGATGGAGCGTTAGGGCTCTGTGGAGATGGAGCGTTAGTGGGTTAGGGCTCTGTGGAGATGGAGCATAGGGCTCTGAGGCGGAGATGGATCGTAAGTGGAGTGGAGCCACCTAGTGACATTAATGTGTAACTGCAAAATGACGATCGTTCAGTATAGAAAACTCTGGATTCTGGATTATATCACCTGTTCACTTCAAAAATACCAATATCATTCAGAACAAAAGAGAATATAATTAAATAGAATAGAATATAGTTTATTCTTCTCAGAGGAGGAAATTATTTTCAGTATCATTTCAGTAATTCAGATCTGGCCAATCCTGTTCATTCACAATTACATTCCTAATGTGTTTATCCTAAGACATATAGATTTATCTTGTCCCTAGCTTTCCCCTCCACCACCCTGTTGTTCTCTGCAGTCAGTCTATGCATATTTCATTGTTCCACTGTTCAGAGGTTGTGTCTATGTGTGTGTGGTTCAGATGGGTGGGCTACGAGCAGGAGAACTTCAGAGGACGTCAGTACCTGTGGGACATGGCAGAGAAGGGAGAGTACAACTGCTATGACAAGTGGTGTGCCCAGGTGGACCATGTCTCCTCGGTGCGCTCAGTCAAACAGGTGAGACACACACACACACACACACATACACACACACACACACACACACAGGGGAAATACTCTCAAACTAAAATGACTAGCTGCTAGTTTCTGTTATTGGCCAGCCTGGTCCAATTATCCCCTGAGGACGACCCACACAGACTGGGACAAACACACATACACACACACTAACCCTCTATCGTCTCTCCCAGGACTCATCTCCTGCCCGAGTCCATCTGTTTGAGAGGGCTGGGTTCTCTGGTAAGAGGACAGAACTACAGGATGACATACCCAACATGATGACTCGCTACAGTCTGAACAGGGCTGCCTCTATCCGTGTCCTGGGAGGAGCGTAAGTAGTCCTCCTATAATATACAGTCTGAACAGGGCTTCCTCTATCCGTGTCCTGGGAGGAGCGTAAGTAGTCCTCCTATAATATACAGTCTGAACAGGGCTTCCTCTATCCGTGTCCTGGGAGGAGCGTAAGTAGTCCTCCTATAATATACAGTCTGAACAGGGCTTCCTCTATCCGTGTCCTGGGAGGAGCGTAAGTAGTCCTCCTATAATATACAGTCCGAACAGGGCTTCCTCTATCCTCCTAGACCTACCAGGTCCAGATACCCAGGTTAGAGGCAAATGGCACCCTATTCCCTATTTAGTGTACTACTTTTGACCAGGACCTGTAAATGCTATTTAGGACATAACCAAATATTGTACTTGAGTTGTGCTGCATTTGCCATGGTGGGAGGAGCGTTGGTAAAGTACACGTCCTCTACATAGATGGTTGACCCCAGAGGAGAGGTCAACAAGGGTTCTCTTTGTTTCACTTAGTAACATTTTCAGTTGAAAGATTTGAATGAACATTCCAAAATGTTATGGTGAAGCTGCAAATATTATTTTTTTTGCAGCAATATTCAAACAGAAACTGACTTTGCTGTTCTTCCTACACGTAGTAGAAACCCTACATGACCACATAACTATTTGGAGCGTCAGTTTAGACCCCAAACAGATGTGTTCACCGCACACTACCTAGTCAGACTGTTAGTCAAGGTTAGCTAACGTTCGCGGCTGATACAAAACAAATGGAATGTTTTAGCTAACATTCGCAAACTATTTCCCTTGTTGAATGCACCTCAGGTCTGCAGTGAAGGCCCTTGCCTTTTGTTTCACTGATACTTCCCAGACCCCCCAGGTCCTAATGCTGCATACACATTATCCACTCATAAAAAGTCTTGCTTGTTTGAAAAACATTCTAGCTTACATCCAAAATTCCAAACAGAATGATTACTGTGAAATGTGTTGACGCTGGAGAGACGAAGCAGGTACAGGGAGTCAAACATTTAATAAGGAGAGGACATGGAACGAGACAGGAACAGCGTCAGCATACAAGAAAACAAAGATAAAAAACAATCAATGCATCAGCAGGGAACAGAGCTGGGAACTGACAAATATAGGGGAGGAAATGAACAGATGATGAATGAGTCCAGGTGAGTCCAATATCGCTGATGCGTGTGACGAGGGAAGGCAGGTGTGCGTAATAGATGATAGGAGTGAGTGATGCAGGAAAGCCTGGTGCCCTCAAGCGCCAGGGGGGGAAGAGCGGGAGCAGACGTGACAGATTACAGCTCTTTAAACATCCAAACAGAATGATTACAGCTCTTTAATCATCCAAACAGAATGATTACAGCTCTTTAATCATCCAAACAGAATGATTACAGCTCTTTAATCATCCAAACAGAATGATTACAGCTCTTTAAACCTCTAAACAGAATGATTACAGCTCTTTAAACCTCTAAACGTATTTGCAAGGCTATGTGATGTTTCTAAACATATCCTGATAATAAAATGACTAACATCTGGTTTAGCTTTACCATCGCTGTTGTAGTTTCGAGGGCTAACATCAGGTTTAGCTTTACCATCGCTGTCGTAGTTTCGAGGGCTAACATCAGGTTTAGCTCTACCATCGCTGTTGTAGTTTCGAGGGCTAACATCAGGTTTAGCTCAATCATCGCTGTCGTAGTTTCGAGGGCTAACATTAGGTTTAGCTCAACCATCGCTGTCGTAGTTTCGAGGGCTAACATCAGGTTTAGCTTTACCATCGCTGTCGTAGTTTCGAGGGCTAACATCAGGTTTAGCTTTACCATTGCTGTCGTAGTTTCGAGGGCTAACATCAGGTTTAGCTTTACCATCGCTGTTGTAGTTTCGAGGGCTAACATCAGGTTTAGCTTTACCATTGCTGTCGTAGTTTCGAGGGCTAACATCAGGTTTAGCTTTACCATCGCTGTCGTAGTTTCGAGGGCTAACATCAGGTTTAGCTTTACCATCGCTGTTGTAGTTTTGAGGGCTAACATCAGGTTTAGCTCAACCATCGCTGTCGTAGTTTCGAGGGCTAATATCAGGTTTAGCTCAACCATCGCTGTCGTAGTTTCGAGGGCTAACATCAGGTTTAGCTTTACCATTGCTGTCGTAGTTTCGAGGGCTAACATCAGGTTTAGCTTTACCATCGCTGTCGTAGTTTCGAGGGCTAACATCAGGTTTAGCTCAACCATGACATCCAATTCCGTCTTGCCGTCATGAGTCAGTAATGTAAACGCAGCTAAATACACGTCAAATACTGTACTTTAGTGATGTTTGATTTAGTTGGCCTGGCCCAGTAGAATCAATGGGATAATCCCAAAGTTGTAACTTACAAGCTCTAGTTGAAGGAGTTAAGGAACTAATGTAATAAGTCTCTAATCACACCGTTTCTTTTTCTGTCCCTGCCTGCCTGCCTGCCTGCCTGCCTGCCTGCCTGCCTGCCTGCCTGCCTGCCTGCCTGCCTGCCTGCCTGCCTGCCTGCCTGCCTGCCTCCCATCCTGCCTCCCATCCTGCCTGCCTGCCTGCCTGCCTGCCTGTCTGTCTCTTTAGCTGGGTGGTGTACCAGGAGCCTAACTACAGAGGTCCCCACTATGTCTTGGAGAAACGTGACTACAACAACGCCTCTGACTGGGGCTCCCAGAGCAGCACTGTGGGCTCCATGCGACGGGTCCGCTTCAATAATTAACTAACTAACTACAGAGGTGCGCAGCGGTCTAAGGCACTGCATCTCAGTGCTAGAGGTGTCACTACAGAACTGGTTCGATTCCAGGATGTATCACAACCGGCCGTGATTTGGAGTCCAATGGGGCGGCGCACAATTGGCCCAGCGTCGTCCGGGTTAGGGTTTGGCCGGGGTAGGCCGTCATTGTAAATAAGCATTTGTTCTTAACTGACTTGCCTAGTTAAATAAAGGTTAAAACAATGAATAAGAAAACACTCTGTAAGCCCCCTAACCTCGTAACCCCCCCTGCCCTAATCCCCCTAACCAACAGGAGGACTCCACACCAACCCCCCTTCCACCTGACACACACACTCTGTCAGCTTAATACACACACATTATGCAAAACTACCAGAAACCTATTTTAATAATAAACAGTAAAAAGACAATTGCTCGTGTTGCGTGTTGTTTTGTTATCAGGGTTGTGATGATGATGTAATTGGTGTATTCATTATGGTATATTTTCTCACAGGTTGATAAAAAATCCTGCTACTAATAACACATACAGTATGCAGAGCAAATACTACTAATAACACATACAGTATGCAGACCAGATGCAGATACTACTAATAACACACAGTATGCAGAGCAGATGCTACTAATAGCACATACAGTATGCAGAGCAGATACTACTAATAACACATACTGTATGCAGAGCAGATACTACTAATAACACATACAGTATGCAGAGCAGATACTAATAACACATACAGTATGCAGAGCAGATACTACTAATAACACATACAGTATGCAGAGCAGATACTACTAATAACACATACAGTATGCAGAGCAGATGCTACTAATAACACATACAGTATGCAGAGCAGATGCTACTAATAACACATAGAGTATGCAGAGCAGATGCTACTAATAACACATACAGTATGCAGAGCAGATACTACTAATAACACATACAGTATGCAGAGCAGATACTACTAATAACACATACAGTATGCAGAGCAGATACTACTAATAACACATACAGTATGCAGAGCAGATACTACTAATAACACATACAGTATGCAGAGCAGATGCTACTAATAACACATACAGTATGCAGAGCAGATACTAATAACACATACAGTATGCAGAGCAGATGCTACTAATAACACATAGAGTATGCAGAGCAGATGCTACTAATAACACATACAGTATGCAGAGCAGATACTACTAATAACACATACAGTATGCAGAGCAGATACTACTAATAACACATACAGTATGCAGAGCAGATACTACTAATAACACATACAGTATGCAGAGCAGAAGTGTTCTTCATGAACTAAGCACACTAACTGTTGCAATAAGCAGCCAGAACTCAGGCTCCGATGTACAACACAAAGCCTTTAGTATAACGGTTGCCATCAAACGAAGAGCATTTCTGCACAAAAATAATTACACATAAATGGTTGTGTAACATTTCAGTCGTATCACAACAATTGTGTCAAATGCGTTTTAGATCAGTTGTAACCCGAGTGTGTACGGGGTCATATTAAGCTGACAATTAGCAGACGCACAATATAGACTGACACATTGTCAGCTGTTTACTACAGGTAGTGTTCTAGTATAGACTGACACATTGTCAGCTGTTTATTGCAGGTAGTGTTCTATAGACTGACACATTGTCAGCTGTTTACTACAGGTAGTGTTC
This sequence comes from Salmo salar, assembly GCF_965601325.2. Lineage (NCBI taxonomy): Eukaryota > Metazoa > Chordata > Actinopteri > Salmoniformes > Salmonidae > Salmo > Salmo salar. Next base: position 48,162,818 of record NC_138301.1, on the reverse strand, counting down.
TATAGACTGACACATTGTCAGCTGTTTACTACAGGTAGTGTTCTATAGACTGACACATTGTCAGCTGTTTACTACAGGTAGTGTTCTATAGACTGACACATTGTCAGCTGTTTACTACAGGTAGTGTTCTATAGACTGACACATTGTCAGCTGTTTACTACAGGTAGTGTTATATAGACTGACACATTGTCAGCTGTTTACTACAGGTAGTGTTATATAGACTGACACACTGTCAGCTGTTTACTACATGTAGTGTTCTATAGACTGACACATTGTCAGCTGTTTACTACAGGTAGTGTTATATAGACTGTGTCAGCTGTTTACTACAGGTAGTGTTCTATAGACTGACACACTGTCAGCTGTTTACTACAGGTAGTGTTCTATAGACTGACACACTGTCAGCTGTTTACTACAGGTAGTGTTCTATAGACTGACACATTGTTAGCTGTTTACTACAGGTAATGTTCTATAGACTGACACATTGTCAGCTGTTTACTACAGGTAGTGTTCTATAGACTGACACGTTGTCAGCTGTTTACTACAGGTAGTGGTATATAGACTGACACGTTGTCAGCTGTTTACTACAGGTAGTGTGCTATAGACTGAGACATTGTCAGCTGTTTACTACAGGTAGTGTTCTATAGACTGACACGTTGTCAGCTGTTTACTACAGGTAGTGTTCTATAGACTGACACACTGTCAGCTGTTTACTACAGGTAGTGTTATATAGACTGACACACTGTCAGCTGTTTACTACAGGTAGTGTTATATAGACTGACACACTGTCAGCTGTTTACTACAGGTAGTGTTATATAGACTGACACACTGTCAGCTGTTTACTACAGGTAGTGTTCTATAGACTGACACACTGTCAGCTGTTTACTACAGGTAGTGTTCTATAGACTGACACATTGTTAGCTGTTTACTACAGGTAATGTTCTATAGACTGACACATTGTCAGCTGTTTACTACAGGTAGTGTTCTATAGACTGACATGTTGTCAGCTGTTTACTACAGGTAGTGTTATATAGACTGACACACTGTCAGCTGTTTACTACAGGTAGTGTTATATAGACTGACACACTGTCAGCTGTTTACTACAGGTAGTGTTATATAGACTGACACACTGTCAGCTGTTTACTACAGGTAGTGTTCTATAGACTAACACATTGTCAGCTGTTTACTACAGGTAGTGTTCTATAGACTGACACATTGTCAGCTGTTAACTACAGGTAGTGTTCTATAGACTGACACATTGTCAGCTGTTTACTACAGGTAGTGTGCTATAGACTGAGACATTGTCAGCTGTTTACTACAGGTAGTGTTCTATAGACTGACACGTTGTCAGCTGTTTACTACAGGTAGTGTTCTATAGACTGACACACTGTCAGCTGTTTACTACAGGTAGTGTTATATAGACTGACACACTGTCAGCTGTTTACTACAGGTAGTGTTATATAGACTGACACACTGTCAGCTGTTTACTACAGGTAGTGTTATATAGACTGACACACTGTCAGCTGTTTACTACAGGTAGTGTTCTATAGACTGACACACTGTCAGCTGTTTACTACAGGTAGTGTTCTATAGACTGACACATTGTTAGCTGTTTACTACAGGTAATGTTCTATAGACTGACACATTGTCAGCTGTTTACTACAAGTAGTGTTCTATAGACTGACATGTTGTCAGCTGTTTACTACAGGTAGTGTTATATAGACTGACACACTGTCAGCTGTTTACTACAGGTAGTGTTATATAGACTGACACACTGTCAGCTGTTTACTACAGGTAGTGTTATATAGACTGACACACTGTCAGCTGTTTACTACAGGTAGTGTTCTATAGACTAACACATTGTCAGCTGTTTACTACAGGTAGTGTTCTATAGACTGACACATTGTCAGCTGTTAACTACAGGTAGTGTTCTATAGACTGACACATTGTCAGCTGTTTACTACAGGTAGTGTGCTATAGACTGAGACATTGTCAGCTGTTTACTACAGGTAGTGTTCTATAGACTGACACGTTGTCAGCTGTTTACTACAGGTAGTGTTATATAGACTGACACACTGTCAGCTGTTTACTACAGGTAGTGTTCTAGTATAGACTGACACATTGTTAGCTGTTTACTACAGGTAATGTTCTATAGACTGACACATTGTCAGCTGTTTACTACAGGTAGTGTTATATAGACTGACACACTGTCAGCTGTTTACTACAGGTAGTGTTCTATAGACTGACACATTGTCAGCTGATTACTACAGGTAGTGTTCTAGTATAGACTGACACGTTGTCAGCTGTTTACTACAGGTAGTGTTATATAGACTGACACACTGTCAGCTGTTTACTACAGTAGTGTTCTAGTATAGACTGACACACTGTCAGCTGTTTACTACAGGTAGTGTTCTAGTATAGACTGACACATTGTTAGCTGTTTACTACAGGTAATGTTCTATAGACTGACACATTGTCAGCTGTTTACTACAGGTAGTGTTATATAGACTGTGTCAGCTGTTTACTACAGGTAGTGTTCTATAGACTGACACACTGTCAGCTGTTTACTACAGGTAGTGTTCTATAGACTGACACACTGTCAGCTGTTTACTACAGGTAGTGTTCTATAGACTGACACATTGTTAGCTGTTTACTACAGGTAATGTTCTATAGACTGACACATTGTCAGCTGTTTACTACAGGTAGTGTTCTATAGACTGACACGTTGTCAGCTGTTTACTACAGGTAGTGGTATATAGACTGACACGTTGTCAGCTGTTTACTACAGGTAGTGTGCTATAGACTGAGACATTGTCAGCTGTTTACTACAGGTAGTGTTCTATAGACTGACACGTTGTCAGCTGTTTACTACAGGTAGTGTTCTATAGACTGACACACTGTCAGCTGTTTACTACAGGTAGTGTTATATAGACTGACACACTGTCAGCTGTTTACTACAGGTAGTGTTATATAGACTGACACACTGTCAGCTGTTTACTACAGGTAGTGTTATATAGACTGACACACTGTCAGCTGTTTACTACAGGTAGTGTTCTATAGACTGACACACTGTCAGCTGTTTACTACAGGTAGTGTTCTATAGACTGACACATTGTTAGCTGTTTACTACAGGTAATGTTCTATAGACTGACACATTGTCAGCTGTTTACTACAGGTAGTGTTCTATAGACTGACATGTTGTCAGCTGTTTACTACAGGTAGTGTTATATAGACTGACACACTGTCAGCTGTTTACTACAGGTAGTGTTATATAGACTGACACACTGTCAGCTGTTTACTACAGGTAGTGTTATATAGACTGACACACTGTCAGCTGTTTACTACAGGTAGTGTTCTATAGACTAACACATTGTCAGCTGTTTACTACAGGTAGTGTTCTATAGACTGACACATTGTCAGCTGTTAACTACAGGTAGTGTTCTATAGACTGACACATTGTCAGCTGTTTACTACAGGTAGTGTGCTATAGACTGAGACATTGTCAGCTGTTTACTACAGGTAGTGTTCTATAGACTGACACGTTGTCAGCTGTTTACTACAGGTAGTGTTCTATAGACTGACACACTGTCAGCTGTTTACTACAGGTAGTGTTATATAGACTGACACACTGTCAGCTGTTTACTACAGGTAGTGTTATATAGACTGACACACTGTCAGCTGTTTACTACAGGTAGTGTTATATAGACTGACACACTGTCAGCTGTTTACTACAGGTAGTGTTCTATAGACTGACACACTGTCAGCTGTTTACTACAGGTAGTGTTCTATAGACTGACACATTGTTAGCTGTTTACTACAGGTAATGTTCTATAGACTGACACATTGTCAGCTGTTTACTACAAGTAGTGTTCTATAGACTGACATGTTGTCAGCTGTTTACTACAGGTAGTGTTATATAGACTGACACACTGTCAGCTGTTTACTACAGGTAGTGTTATATAGACTGACACACTGTCAGCTGTTTACTACAGGTAGTGTTATATAGACTGACACACTGTCAGCTGTTTACTACAGGTAGTGTTCTATAGACTAACACATTGTCAGCTGTTTACTACAGGTAGTGTTCTATAGACTGACACATTGTCAGCTGTTAACTACAGGTAGTGTTCTATAGACTGACACATTGTCAGCTGTTTACTACAGGTAGTGTTCTATAGACTGACACATTGTCAGCTGATTACTACAGGTAGTGTTCTAGTATAGACTGACACGTTGTCAGCTGTTTACTACAGGTAGTGTTATATAGACTGACACACTGTCAGCTGTTTACTACAGTAGTGTTCTAGTATAGACTGACACACTGTCAGCTGTTTACTACAGGTAGTGTTCTAGTATAGACTGACACATTGTTAGCTGTTTACTACAGGTAATGTTCTATAGACTGACACATTGTCAGCTGTTTACTACAGGTAGTGTTATATAGACTGTGTCAGCTGTTTACTACAGGTAGTGTTCTATAGACTGACACACTGTCAGCTGTTTACTACAGGTAGTGTTCTATAGACTGACACACTGTCAGCTGTTTACTACAGGTAGTGTTCTATAGACTGACACATTGTTAGCTGTTTACTACAGGTAATGTTCTATAGACTGACACATTGTCAGCTGTTTACTACAGGTAGTGTTCTATAGACTGACACGTTGTCAGCTGTTTACTACAGGTAGTGGTATATAGACTGACACGTTGTCAGCTGTTTACTACAGGTAGTGTGCTATAGACTGAGACATTGTCAGCTGTTTACTACAGGTAGTGTTCTATAGACTGACACGTTGTCAGCTGTTTACTACAGGTAGTGTTCTATAGACTGACACACTGTCAGCTGTTTACTACAGGTAGTGTTATATAGACTGACACACTGTCAGCTGTTTACTACAGGTAGTGTTATATAGACTGACACACTGTCAGCTGTTTACTACAGGTAGTGTTATATAGACTGACACACTGTCAGCTGTTTACTACAGGTAGTGTTCTATAGACTGACACACTGTCAGCTGTTTACTACAGGTAGTGTTCTATAGACTGACACATTGTTAGCTGTTTACTACAGGTAATGTTCTATAGACTGACACATTGTCAGCTGTTTACTACAGGTAGTGTTCTATAGACTGACATGTTGTCAGCTGTTTACTACAGGTAGTGTTATATAGACTGACACACTGTCAGCTGTTTACTACAGGTAGTGTTATATAGACTGACACACTGTCAGCTGTTTACTACAGGTAGTGTTATATAGACTGACACACTGTCAGCTGTTTACTACAGGTAGTGTTCTATAGACTAACACATTGTCAGCTGTTTACTACAGGTAGTGTTCTATAGACTGACACATTGTCAGCTGTTAACTACAGGTAGTGTTCTATAGACTGACACATTGTCAGCTGTTTACTACAGGTAGTGTGCTATAGACTGAGACATTGTCAGCTGTTTACTACAGGTAGTGTTCTATAGACTGACACGTTGTCAGCTGTTTACTACAGGTAGTGTTCTATAGACTGACACACTGTCAGCTGTTTACTACAGGTAGTGTTATATAGACTGACACACTGTCAGCTGTTTACTACAGGTAGTGTTATATAGACTGACACACTGTCAGCTGTTTACTACAGGTAGTGTTATATAGACTGACACACTGTCAGCTGTTTACTACAGGTAGTGTTCTATAGACTGACACACTGTCAGCTGTTTACTACAGGTAGTGTTCTATAGACTGACACATTGTTAGCTGTTTACTACAGGTAATGTTCTATAGACTGACACATTGTCAGCTGTTTACTACAAGTAGTGTTCTATAGACTGACATGTTGTCAGCTGTTTACTACAGGTAGTGTTATATAGACTGACACACTGTCAGCTGTTTACTACAGGTAGTGTTATATAGACTGACACACTGTCAGCTGTTTACTACAGGTAGTGTTATATAGACTGACACACTGTCAGCTGTTTACTACAGGTAGTGTTCTATAGACTAACACATTGTCAGCTGTTTACTACAGGTAGTGTTCTATAGACTGACACATTGTCAGCTGTTAACTACAGGTAGTGTTCTATAGACTGACACATTGTCAGCTGTTTACTACAGGTAGTGTGCTATAGACTGAGACATTGTCAGCTGTTTACTACAGGTAGTGTTCTATAGACTGACACGTTGTCAGCTGTTTACTACAGGTAGTGTTATATAGACTGACACACTGTCAGCTGTTTACTACAGGTAGTGTTCTAGTATAGACTGACACATTGTTAGCTGTTTACTACAGGTAATGTTCTATAGACTGACACATTGTCAGCTGTTTACTACAGGTAGTGTTATATAGACTGACACACTGTCAGCTGTTTACTACAGGTAGTGTTCTATAGACTGACACATTGTCAGCTGATTACTACAGGTAGTGTTCTAGTATAGACTGACACGTTGTCAGCTGTTTACTACAGGTAGTGTTATATAGACTGACACACTGTCAGCTGTTTACTACAGTAGTGTTCTAGTATAGACTGACACACTGTCAGCTGTTTACTACAGGTAGTGTTCTAGTATAGACTGACACATTGTTAGCTGTTTACTACAGGTAATGTTCTATAGACTGACACATTGTCAGCTGTTTACTACAGGTAGTGTTCTATAGACTGACATGTTGTCAGCTGTTTACTACAGGTAGTGTTATATAGACTGACACACTGTCAGCTGTTTACTACAGGTAGTGTTATATAGACTGACACACTGTCAGCTGTTTACTACAGGTAGTGTTATATAGACTGACACACTGTCAGCTGTTTACTACAGGTAGTGTTCTATAGACTAACACATTGTCAGCTGTTTACTACAGGTAGTGTTCTATAGACTGACACATTGTCAGCTGTTAACTACAGGTAGTGTTCTATAGACTGACACATTGTCAGCTGTTTACTACAGGTAGTGTGCTATAGACTGAGACATTGTCAGCTGTTTACTACAGGTAGTGTTCTATAGACTGACACGTTGTCAGCTGTTTACTACAGGTAGTGTTATATAGACTGACACACTGTCAGCTGTTTACTACAGGTAGTGTTCTAGTATAGACTGACACATTGTTAGCTGTTTACTACAGGTAATGTTCTATAGACTGACACATTGTCAGCTGTTTACTACAGGTAGTGTTATATAGACTGACACACTGTCAGCTGTTTACTACAGGTAGTGTTCTATAGACTGACACATTGTCAGCTGTTTACTACAGGTAGTGTTATATAGACTGACACACTGTCAGCTGTTTACTACAGGTAGTGTTCTATAGACTGACACATTGTCAGCTGTTTACTACAGGTAGTGTTCTAGTATAGACTGACACGTTGTCAGCTGTTTACTACAGGTAGTGTTATATAGACTGACACACTGTCAGCTGTTTACTACAGTAGTGTTCTAGTATAGACTGACACACTGTCAGCTGTTTACTACAGGTAGTGTTCTAGTATAGACTGACACATTGTCAGCTGTTTACTACAGGTAGTGTACTATAGACTGACACATTGTCAGCTGTTTACTACAGGTAGTGTTCTATAGACTGACACACTGTCAGCTGGTTACTACAGGTAGTGTTATATAGACTGACACATTGTCAGCTGTTTACTACAGGTAGTGTTATATAGACTAACACATTGTCAGCTGTTTACTACAGGTAGTGTTATATAGACTGACACACTGTCAGCTGTTTACTACAGGTAGTGTTATATAGACTGACACACTGTCAGCTGTTTACTACAGGTAGTGTTCTATAGACTGACACACTGTCAGCTGTTTACTACAGGTAGTGTTCTATAGACTGACACATTGTCAGCTGTTTACTACAGGTAGTGTTCTATAGACTGACACACTGTCAGCTGTTTACTACAGGTAGTGTTCTATAGACTGACACATTGTTAGCTGTTTACTACAGGTAATGTTCTATAGACTGACACATTGTCAGCTGTTTACTACAGGTAGTGTTCTATAGACTGACATGTTGTCAGCTGTTTACTACAGGTAGTGTTATGTAGACTGACACACTGTCAGCTGTTTACTACAGGTAGTGTTATATAGACTGACACACTGTCAGCTGTTTACTACAGGTAGTGTTATATAGACTGACACACTGTCAGCTGTTTACTACAGGTAGTGTTCTATAGACTAACACATTGTCAGCTGTTTACTACAGGTAGTGTTCTATAGACTGACACATTGTCAGCTGTTAACTACAGGTAGTGTTCTATAGACTGACACATTGTCAGCTGTTTACTACAGGTAGTGTGCTATAGACTGAGACATTGTCAGCTGTTGACTACAGGTAGTGTTCTATAGACTGACACGTTGTCAGCTGTTTACTACAGGTAGTGTTATATAGACTGACACACTGTCAGCTGTTTACTACAGGTAGTGTTCTAGTATAGACTGACACATTGTTAGCTGTTTACTACAGGTAATGTTCTATAGACTGACACATTGTCAGCTGTTTACTACAGGTAGTGTTATATAGACTGACACACTGTCAGCTGTTTACTACAGGTAGTGTTCTATAGACTGACACATTGTCAGCTGTTTACTACAGGTAGTGTTCTAGTATAGACTGACACGTTGTCAGCTGTTTACTACAGGTAGTGTTATATAGACTGACACACTGTCAGCTGTTTACTACAGTAGTGTTCTAGTATAGACTGACACACTGTCAGCTGTTTACTACAGGTAGTGTTCTAGTATAGACTGACACATTGTCAGCTGTTTACTACAGGTAGTGTTCTGTAGAATGACACATTGTCAGCTGTTTACTACAGGTAGTGTTCTATAGACTGACTTCTGTCAGCTGTTTACTACAGGTAGTGTTATATAGACTGACACATTGTCAGCTGTTTACTACAGGTAGTGTTATATAGACTAACACATTGTCAGCTGTTTACTACAGGTAGTGTTCTATAGACTGACACATTGTCAGCTGTTTACTACAGGTAGTGTTCTATAGACTGACACATTGTCAGCTGTTTACTATAGGTAGTGTTCTATAGACTGACACATTGTCAGCTGTTTACTACAGGTAGTGTTCTATAGACTGACACATTGTCAGCTGTTTACTACAGGTAGTGTTCTATAGACTGACACATTGTCAGCTGTTTACTACAGGTAGTGTTCTATAGACTGACACATTGTCAGCTGTTTACTACAGGTAGTGTTATATAGACTGACACATTGTCAGCTGTTTACTACAGGTAGTGTTATATAGACTGACACACTGTCAGCTGTTTACTACATGTAGTGTTCTATAGACTGACACATTGTCAGCTGTTTACTACAGGTAGTGTTATATAGACTGTGTCAGCTGTTTACTACAGGTAGTGTTCTATAGACTGACACATTGTCAGCTGTTTACTACAGGTAGTGTTCTATAGACTGACACACTGTCAGCTGTTTACTACAGGTAGTGTTCTATAGACTAACACATTGTCAGCTGTTTACTACAGGTAGTGTTCTATAGACTGACACGTTGTCAGCTGTTTACTACAGGTAGTGTTCTATAGACTGACACATTGTCAGCTGTTTACTACAGGTAGTGTTATATAGACTGACACACTGTCAGCTGTTTACTACAGGTAGTGTTCTATAGACTGACACATTGTTAGCTGTTTACTACAGGTAATGTTCTATAGACTGACACATTGTCAGCTGTTTACTACAGGTAGTGTTCTATAGACTGACACGTTGTCAGCTGTTTACTACAGGTAGTGGTATATAGACTGACACGTTGTAAGCTGTTTACTACAGGTAGTGTGCTATAGACTGAGACATTGTCAGCTGTTTACTACAGGTAGTGTTCTATAGACTGACACGTTGTCAGCTGTTTACTACAGGTAGTGTTCTATAGACTGACACACTGTCAGCTGTTTACTACAGGTAGTGTTATATAGACTGACACACTGTCAGCTGTTTACTACAGGTAGTGTTATATAGACTGACACACTGTCAGCTGTTTACTACAGGTAGTGTTATATAGACTGACACACTGTCAGCTGTTTACTACAGGTAGTGTTCTATAGACTGACACACTGTCAGCTGTTTACTACAGGTAGTGTTCTATAGACTGACACATTGTCAGCTGTTTACTACAGGTAGTGTTCTATAGACTGACACACTGTCAGCTGTTTACTACAGGTAGTGTTCTATAGACTGACACATTGTTAGCTGTTTACTACAGGTAATGTTCTATAGACTGACACATTGTCAGCTGTTTACTACAGGTAGTGTTCTATAGACTGACACACTGTCAGCTGTTTACTACAGGTAGTGTTCTATAGACTGACACACTGTCAGCTGTTTACTACAGGTAGTGTTCTATAGACTGACACATTGTCAGCTGTTTACTACAGGTAGTGTTCTATAGACTGACACACTGTCAGCTGTTTACTACAGGTAGTGTTCTAGTATAGACTGACACATTGTCAGCTGTTTACTACAGGTAGTGTACTATAGACTGACACATTGTCAGCTGTTTACTACAGGTAGTGTTCTATAGACTGACACACTGTCAGCTGGTTACTACAGGTAGTGTTATATAGACTGACACATTGTCAGCTGTTTACTACAGGTAGTGTTATATAGACTAACACATTGTCAGCTGTTTACTACAGGTAGTGTTATATAGACTGACACACTGTCAGCTGTTTACTACAGGTAGTGTTATATAGACTGACACACTGTCAGCTGTTTACTACAGGTAGTGTTCTATAGACTGACACACTGTCAGCTGTTTACTACAGGTAGTGTTCTATAGACTGACACATTGTCAGCTGTTTACTACAGGTAGTGTTCTATAGACTGACACACTGTCAGCTGTTTACTACAGGTAGTGTTCTATAGACTGACACATTGTTAGCTGTTTACTACAGGTAATGTTCTATAGACTGACACATTGTCAGCTGTTTACTACAGGTAGTGTTCTATAGACTGACATGTTGTCAGCTGTTTACTACAGGTAGTGTTATGTAGACTGACACACTGTCAGCTGTTTACTACAGGTAGTGTTATATAGACTGACACACTGTCAGCTGTTTACTACAGGTAGTGTTATATAGACTGACACACTGTCAGCTGTTTACTACAGGTAGTGTTCTATAGACTAACACATTGTCAGCTGTTTACTACAGGTAGTGTTCTATAGACTGACACATTGTCAGCTGTTAACTACAGGTAGTGTTCTATAGACTGACACATTGTCAGCTGTTTACTACAGGTAGTGTGCTATAGACTGAGACATTGTCAGCTGTTGACTACAGGTAGTGTTCTATAGACTGACACGTTGTCAGCTGTTTACTACAGGTAGTGTTATATAGACTGACACACTGTCAGCTGTTTACTACAGGTAGTGTTCTAGTATAGACTGACACATTGTTAGCTGTTTACTACAGGTAATGTTCTATAGACTGACACATTGTCAGCTGTTTACTACAGGTAGTGTTATATAGACTGACACACTGTCAGCTGTTTACTACAGGTAGTGTTCTATAGACTGACACATTGTCAGCTGTTTACTACAGGTAGTGTTCTAGTATAGACTGACACGTTGTCAGCTGTTTACTACAGGTAGTGTTATATAGACTGACACACTGTCAGCTGTTTACTACAGTAGTGTTCTAGTATAGACTGACACACTGTCAGCTGTTTACTACAGGTAGTGTTCTAGTATAGACTGACACATTGTCAGCTGTTTACTACAGGTAGTGTTCTGTAGAATGACACATTGTCAGCTGTTTACTACAGGTAGTGTTCTATAGACTGACTTCTGTCAGCTGTTTACTACAGGTAGTGTTATATAGACTGACACATTGTCAGCTGTTTACTACAGGTAGTGTTATATAGACTAACACATTGTCAGCTGTTTACTACAGGTAGTGTTCTATAGACTGACACATTGTCAGCTGTTTACTACAGGTAGTGTTCTATAGACTGACACATTGTCAGCTGTTTACTATAGGTAGTGTTCTATAGACTGACACATTGTCAGCTGTTTACTACAGGTAGTGTTCTATAGACTGACACATTGTCAGCTGTTTACTACAGGTAGTGTTCTATAGACTGACACATTGTCAGCTGTTTACTACAGGTAGTGTTCTATAGACTGACACATTGTCAGCTGTTTACTACAGGTAGTGTTATATAGACTGACACATTGTCAGCTGTTTACTACAGGTAGTGTTATATAGACTGACACACTGTCAGCTGTTTACTACATGTAGTGTTCTATAGACTGACACATTGTCAGCTGTTTACTACAGGTAGTGTTATATAGACTGTGTCAGCTGTTTACTACAGGTAGTGTTCTATAGACTGACACATTGTCAGCTGTTTACTACAGGTAGTGTTCTATAGACTGACACACTGTCAGCTGTTTACTACAGGTAGTGTTCTATAGACTAACACATTGTCAGCTGTTTACTACAGGTAGTGTTCTATAGACTGACACGTTGTCAGCTGTTTACTACAGGTAGTGTTCTATAGACTGACACATTGTCAGCTGTTTACTACAGGTAGTGTTATATAGACTGACACACTGTCAGCTGTTTACTACAGGTAGTGTTCTATAGACTGACACATTGTTAGCTGTTTACTACAGGTAATGTTCTATAGACTGACACATTGTCAGCTGTTTACTACAGGTAGTGTTCTATAGACTGACACGTTGTCAGCTGTTTACTACAGGTAGTGGTATATAGACTGACACGTTGTAAGCTGTTTACTACAGGTAGTGTGCTATAGACTGAGACATTGTCAGCTGTTTACTACAGGTAGTGTTCTATAGACTGACACGTTGTCAGCTGTTTACTACAGGTAGTGTTCTATAGACTGACACACTGTCAGCTGTTTACTACAGGTAGTGTTATATAGACTGACACACTGTCAGCTGTTTACTACAGGTAGTGTTATATAGACTGACACACTGTCAGCTGTTTACTACAGGTAGTGTTATATAGACTGACACACTGTCAGCTGTTTACTACAGGTAGTGTTCTATAGACTGACACACTGTCAGCTGTTTACTACAGGTAGTGTTCTATAGACTGACACATTGTCAGCTGTTTACTACAGGTAGTGTTCTATAGACTGACACACTGTCAGCTGTTTACTACAGGTAGTGTTCTATAGACTGACACATTGTTAGCTGTTTACTACAGGTAATGTTCTATAGACTGACACATTGTCAGCTGTTTACTACAGGTAGTGTTCTATAGACTGACATGTTGTCAGCTGTTTACTACAGGTAGTGTTATATAGACTGACACACTGTCAGCTGTTTACTACAGGTAGTGTTATATAGACTGACACACTGTCAGCTGTTTACTACAGGTAGTGTTATATAGACTGACACACTGTCAGCTGTTTACTACAGGTAGTGTTCTATAGACTAACACATTGTCAGCTGTTTACTACAGGTAGTGTTCTATAGACTGACACATTGTCAGCTGTTAACTACAGGTAGTGTTCTATAGACTGACACATTGTCAGCTGTTTACTACAGGTAGTGTGCTATAGACTGAGACATTGTCAGCTGTTTACTACAGGTAGTGTTCTATAGACTGACACGTTGTCAGCTGTTTACTACAGGTAGTGTTCTATAGACTGACACACTGTCAGCTGTTTACTACAGGTAGTGTTATATAGACTGACACACTGTCAGCTGTTTACTACAGGTAGTGTTATATAGACTGACACACTGTCAGCTGTTTACTACAGGTAGTGTTATATAGACTGACACACTGTCAGCTGTTTACTACAGGTAGTGTTCTATAGACTGACACACTGTCAGCTGTTTACTACAGGTAGTGTTCTATAGACTGACACATTGTTAGCTGTTTACTACAGGTAATGTTCTATAGACTGACACATTGTCAGCTGTTTACTACAGGTAGTGTTCTATAGACTGACATGTTGTCAGCTGTTTACTACAGGTAGTGTTATATAGACTGACACACTGTCAGCTGTTTACTACAGGTAGTGTTATATAGACTGACACACTGTCAGCTGTTTACTACAGGTAGTGTTATATAGACTGACACACTGTCAGCTGTTTACTACAGGTAGTGTTCTATAGACTAACACATTGTCAGCTGTTTACTACAGGTAGTGTTCTATAGACTGACACATTGTCAGCTGTTAACTACAGGTAGTGTTCTATAGACTGACACATTGTCAGCTGTTTACTACAGGTAGTGTGCTATAGACTGAGACATTGTCAGCTGTTTACTACAGGTAGTGTTCTATAGACTGACACGTTGTCAGCTGTTTACTACAGGTAGTGTTATATAGACTGACACACTGTCAGCTGTTTACTACAGGTAGTGTTCTAGTATAGACTGACACATTGTTAGCTGTTTACTACAGGTAATGTTCTATAGACTGACACATTGTCAGCTGTTTACTACAGGTAGTGTTATATAGACTGACACACTGTCAGCTGTTTACTACAGGTAGTGTTCTATAGACTGACACATTGTCAGCTGATTACTACAGGTAGTGTTCTAGTATAGACTGACACGTTGTCAGCTGTTTACTACAGGTAGTGTTATATAGACTGACACACTGTCAGCTGTTTACTACAGTAGTGTTCTAGTATAGACTGACACACTGTCAGCTGTTTACTACAGGTAGTGTTCTAGTATAGACTGACACATTGTTAGCTGTTTACTACAGGTAATGTTCTATAGACTGACACATTGTCAGCTGTTTACTACAGGTAGTGTTCTATAGACTGACATGTTGTCAGCTGTTTACTACAGGTAGTGTTATATAGACTGACACACTGTCAGCTGTTTACTACAGGTAGTGTTATATAGACTGACACACTGTCAGCTGTTTACTACAGGTAGTGTTATATAGACTGACACACTGTCAGCTGTTTACTACAGGTAGTGTTCTATAGACTAACACATTGTCAGCTGTTTACTACAGGTAGTGTTCTATAGACTGACACATTGTCAGCTGTTTACTACAGGTAGTGTACTATAGACTGACACATTGTCAGCTGTTTACTACAGGTAGTGTTCTATAGACTGACACACTGTCAGCTGGTTACTACAGGTAGTGTTATATAGACTGACACATTGTCAGCTGTTTACTACAGGTAGTGTTATATAGACTAACACATTGTCAGCTGTTTACTACAGGTAGTGTTATATAGACTGACACACTGTCAGCTGTTTACTACAGGTAGTGTTATATAGACTGACACACTGTCAGCTGTTTACTACAGGTAGTGTTCTATAGACTGACACACTGTCAGCTGTTTACTACAGGTAGTGTTCTATAGACTGACACATTGTCAGCTGTTTACTACAGGTAGTGTTCTATAGACTGACACACTGTCAGCTGTTTACTACAGGTAGTGTTCTATAGACTGACACATTGTTAGCTGTTTACTACAGGTAATGTTCTATAGACTGACACATTGTCAGCTGTTTACTACAGGTAGTGTTCTATAGACTGACATGTTGTCAGCTGTTTACTACAGGTAGTGTTATGTAGACTGACACACTGTCAGCTGTTTACTACAGGTAGTGTTATATAGACTGACACACTGTCAGCTGTTTACTACAGGTAGTGTTATATAGACTGACACACTGTCAGCTGTTTACTACAGGTAGTGTTCTATAGACTAACACATTGTCAGCTGTTTACTACAGGTAGTGTTCTATAGACTGACACATTGTCAGCTGTTAACTACAGGTAGTGTTCTATAGACTGACACATTGTCAGCTGTTTACTACAGGTAGTGTGCTATAGACTGAGACATTGTCAGCTGTTGACTACAGGTAGTGTTCTATAGACTGACACGTTGTCAGCTGTTTACTACAGGTAGTGTTATATAGACTGACACACTGTCAGCTGTTTACTACAGGTAGTGTTCTAGTATAGACTGACACATTGTTAGCTGTTTACTACAGGTAATGTTCTATAGACTGACACATTGTCAGCTGTTTACTACAGGTAGTGTTATATAGACTGACACACTGTCAGCTGTTTACTACAGGTAGTGTTCTATAGACTGACACATTGTCAGCTGTTTACTACAGGTAGTGTTCTAGTATAGACTGACACGTTGTCAGCTGTTTACTACAGGTAGTGTTATATAGACTGACACACTGTCAGCTGTTTACTACAGTAGTGTTCTAGTATAGACTGACACACTGTCAGCTGTTTACTACAGGTAGTGTTCTAGTATAGACTGACACATTGTCAGCTGTTTACTACAGGTAGTGTTCTGTAGAATGACACATTGTCAGCTGTTTACTACAGGTAGTGTTCTATAGACTGACTTCTGTCAGCTGTTTACTACAGGTAGTGTTATATAGACTGACACATTGTCAGCTGTTTACTACAGGTAGTGTTATATAGACTAACACATTGTCAGCTGTTTACTACAGGTAGTGTTCTATAGACTGACACATTGTCAGCTGTTTACTACAGGTAGTGTTCTATAGACTGACACATTGTCAGCTGTTTACTATAGGTAGTGTTCTATAGACTGACACATTGTCAGCTGTTTACTACAGGTAGTGTTCTATAGACTGACACATTGTCAGCTGTTTACTACAGGTAGTGTTCTATAGACTGACACATTGTCAGCTGTTTACTACAGGTAGTGTTCTATAGACTGACACATTGTCAGCTGTTTACTACAGGTAGTGTTATATAGACTGACACATTGTCAGCTGTTTACTACAGGTAGTGTTATATAGACTGACACACTGTCAGCTGTTTACTACATGTAGTGTTCTATAGACTGACACATTGTCAGCTGTTTACTACAGGTAGTGTTATATAGACTGTGTCAGCTGTTTACTACAGGTAGTGTTCTATAGACTGACACATTGTCAGCTGTTTACTACAGGTAGTGTTCTATAGACTGACACACTGTCAGCTGTTTACTACAGGTAGTGTTCTATAGACTAACACATTGTCAGCTGTTTACTACAGGTAGTGTTCTATAGACTGACACGTTGTCAGCTGTTTACTACAGGTAGTGTTCTATAGACTGACACATTGTCAGCTGTTTACTACAGGTAGTGTTATATAGACTGACACACTGTCAGCTGTTTACTACAGGTAGTGTTCTATAGACTGACACATTGTTAGCTGTTTACTACAGGTAATGTTCTATAGACTGACACATTGTCAGCTGTTTACTACAGGTAGTGTTCTATAGACTGACACGTTGTCAGCTGTTTACTACAGGTAGTGGTATATAGACTGACACGTTGTAAGCTGTTTACTACAGGTAGTGTGCTATAGACTGAGACATTGTCAGCTGTTTACTACAGGTAGTGTTCTATAGACTGACACGTTGTCAGCTGTTTACTACAGGTAGTGTTCTATAGACTGACACACTGTCAGCTGTTTACTACAGGTAGTGTTATATAGACTGACACACTGTCAGCTGTTTACTACAGGTAGTGTTATATAGACTGACACACTGTCAGCTGTTTACTACAGGTAGTGTTATATAGACTGACACACTGTCAGCTGTTTACTACAGGTAGTGTTCTATAGACTGACACACTGTCAGCTGTTTACTACAGGTAGTGTTCTATAGACTGACACATTGTCAGCTGTTTACTACAGGTAGTGTTCTATAGACTGACACACTGTCAGCTGTTTACTACAGGTAGTGTTCTATAGACTGACACATTGTTAGCTGTTTACTACAGGTAATGTTCTATAGACTGACACATTGTCAGCTGTTTACTACAGGTAGTGTTCTATAGACTGACATGTTGTCAGCTGTTTACTACAGGTAGTGTTATATAGACTGACACACTGTCAGCTGTTTACTACAGGTAGTGTTATATAGACTGACACACTGTCAGCTGTTTACTACAGGTAGTGTTATATAGACTGACACACTGTCAGCTGTTTACTACAGGTAGTGTTCTATAGACTAACACATTGTCAGCTGTTTACTACAGGTAGTGTTCTATAGACTGACACATTGTCAGCTGTTAACTACAGGTAGTGTTCTATAGACTGACACATTGTCAGCTGTTTACTACAGGTAGTGTGCTATAGACTGAGACATTGTCAGCTGTTTACTACAGGTAGTGTTCTATAGACTGACACGTTGTCAGCTGTTTACTACAGGTAGTGTTCTATAGACTGACACACTGTCAGCTGTTTACTACAGGTAGTGTTATATAGACTGACACACTGTCAGCTGTTTACTACAGGTAGTGTTATATAGACTGACACACTGTCAGCTGTTTACTACAGGTAGTGTTATATAGACTGACACACTGTCAGCTGTTTACTACAGGTAGTGTTCTATAGACTGACACACTGTCAGCTGTTTACTACAGGTAGTGTTCTATAGACTGACACATTGTTAGCTGTTTACTACAGGTAATGTTCTATAGACTGACACATTGTCAGCTGTTTACTACAGGTAGTGTTCTATAGACTGACATGTTGTCAGCTGTTTACTACAGGTAGTGTTATATAGACTGACACACTGTCAGCTGTTTACTACAGGTAGTGTTATATAGACTGACACACTGTCAGCTGTTTACTACAGGTAGTGTTATATAGACTGACACACTGTCAGCTGTTTACTACAGGTAGTGTTCTATAGACTAACACATTGTCAGCTGTTTACTACAGGTAGTGTTCTATAGACTGACACATTGTCAGCTGTTAACTACAGGTAGTGTTCTATAGACTGACACATTGTCAGCTGTTTACTACAGGTAGTGTGCTATAGACTGAGACATTGTCAGCTGTTTACTACAGGTAGTGTTCTATAGACTGACACGTTGTCAGCTGTTTACTACAGGTAGTGTTATATAGACTGACACACTGTCAGCTGTTTACTACAGGTAGTGTTCTAGTATAGACTGACACATTGTTAGCTGTTTACTACAGGTAATGTTCTATAGACTGACACATTGTCAGCTGTTTACTACAGGTAGTGTTATATAGACTGACACACTGTCAGCTGTTTACTACAGGTAGTGTTCTATAGACTGACACATTGTCAGCTGATTACTACAGGTAGTGTTCTAGTATAGACTGACACGTTGTCAGCTGTTTACTACAGGTAGTGTTATATAGACTGACACACTGTCAGCTGTTTACTACAGTAGTGTTCTAGTATAGACTGACACACTGTCAGCTGTTTACTACAGGTAGTGTTCTAGTATAGACTGACACATTGTTAGCTGTTTACTACAGGTAATGTTCTATAGACTGACACATTGTCAGCTGTTTACTACAGGTAGTGTTCTATAGACTGACATGTTGTCAGCTGTTTACTACAGGTAGTGTTATATAGACTGACACACTGTCAGCTGTTTACTACAGGTAGTGTTATATAGACTGACACACTGTCAGCTGTTTACTACAGGTAGTGTTATATAGACTGACACACTGTCAGCTGTTTACTACAGGTAGTGTTCTATAGACTAACACATTGTCAGCTGTTTACTACAGGTAGTGTTCTATAGACTGACACATTGTCAGCTGTTAACTACAGGTAGTGTTCTATAGACTTACACATTGTCAGCTGTTTACTACAGGTAGTGTGCTATAGACTGAGACATTGTCAGCTATTTACTACAGGTAGTGTTCTATAGACTGACACGTTGTCAGCTGTTTACTACAGGTAGTGTTATATAGACTGACACACTGTCAGGTGTTTACTACAGGTAGTGTTCTAGTATAGACTGACACATTGTTAGCTGTTTACTACAGGTAATGTTCTATAGACTGACACATTGTCAGCTGTTTACTACAGGTAGTGTTATATAGACTGACACACTGTCAGCTGTTTACTACAGGTAGTGTTCTATAGACTGACACATTGTCAGCTGTTTACTACAGGTAGTGTTCTAGTATAGACTGACACGTTGTCAGCTGTTTACTACAGGTAGTGTTATATAGACTGACACACTGTCAGCTGTTTACTACAGTAGTGTTCTAGTATAGACTGACACACTGTCAGCTGTTTACTACAGGTAGTGTTATAGTATAGACTGACACATTGTCAGCTGTTTACTACAGGTAGTGTACTATAGACTGACACATTGTCAGCTGTTTACTACAGGTAGTGTTCTATAGACTGACACACTGTCAGCTGTTTACTACAGGTAGTGTTATATAGACTGACACATTGTCAGCTGTTTACTACAGGTAGTGTTATATAGACTAACACATTGTCAGCTGTTTACTACAGGTAGTGTTATATAGACTGACACACTGTCAGCTGTTTACTACAGGTAGTGTTATATAGACTGACACACTGTCAGCTGTTTACTACAGGTAATGTTATATAGACTGACACACTGTCAGCTGTTTACTACAGGTAGTGTTCTATAGACTGACACATTGTCAGCTGTGACACATTGTCAGCATAAACAATACAAATAATGAGCTATATTGTGTAATCAACAAATTGCTCAATTATATTATTTTATATTAATACATTTGCTCAGAGAAAGCGATTTTGTTTAACAAGTAATTCATTGTATTTTATTAAAGATGGGGGTCAGAATCATTTGCACCCCTGTTTTCAATACTCCAGCACCCTTCCCTTGTGAGGATAACGTCACTGAGCCTTTTTACTAAAAGGTTTAATGAGATTCCAGAACACATTAGGAGGGATGTTAGATCATTCCTCCATACAGAATCTGTCCAGATCCTTGATATCCTTTGTCTGAGCTTATGGATTTATGTCCTCTTCAATTCAAACCACAGGTTTTCAATGCGGTTCAAGTCTAGAGACTGAGATGGCCATTGAAAAATGTTGAATTTGTAGTCAATTAATCATTTTGTTGTGGATTTTGATTTGTGCTTGGTGTTATTGGTATGTGTGTGTGTGTGTGTGTGTTTGGTGTGTGTGTGTGTGTGTGTGTGTGTGTGTGTGTGTGTGTGTGTGTGTGTGTGTGTGTGTGTGTGTGTGTGTGTGTGTGTGTGTGTGTGTGTGTGTGTGTGTGTGTGTGTGCGCCCCAGTGTTGACCAGCCTGTCACGGTTGTGTAATCTCTGTTTGTGCATTTTAACAAATGCACAGAGAGAGAGAGAGAGACAGAGAGAGACAGAGAAAGAAACGGAGAGAGAGACAGAGACAGAGAGAGAGAGAGAGAGAAAGAGAGAGAGAGAGAGAGAGAGAGAGAGAGAGAGAGAGAGAGAACGTACCACATGGGAATCAAGGATTCCCCTTCAAGGTTTATGACCACTCTAGTGTTATATAACATATCTGTAGGTTTATGACCACTCTAGTGTTATATTACATCTCTGTAGTGTAGGTTTATGACCACTCTAGTGTTATTTTACATCTCTGTAGTGTAGGTTTATGACCACTCTAGTGTTATATTACATATCTGTAGTGTAGGTTTATGACCACTCTAGTGTTATATTACATCTCTGTAGGTTTATGACCACTCTAGTGTTATATTACATCTCTGTATTGTAGGTATATGACCACTCTAGTGTTATATTACATCTCTGTAGTGTAGGTTTACGACCACTCTAGTGTTATATTACATCTCTGTAGTGTAGGTTTATGACCACTCTAGTGTTACATTACATATCTGTAGTGTAGGTTTATGACCACTCTAGTGTTATATTACATCTCTGTAGGTTTATGACCACTCTAGTGTTATATTACATCTCTGTATTGTAGGTTTATGACCACTCTAGTGTTATATTACATCTCTGTAGTGTAGGTTTATGACCACTCTAGTGTTATATTACATCTCTGTAGTGTAGGTTTATGACCACTCTAGTGTTATATTACATATCTGTAGTGTAGGTTTATGACCACTCTAGTGTTATATTACATCTCTGTAGTGTAGGTTTATGACCACTCTAGTGTTATATTACATCTCTGTAGTGTAGGTTTATGACCACTCTAGTGTTATATTACATATCTGTAGTGTAGGTTTATGACCACTCTAGTGTTATATTACATCTCTGTAGGTTTATGACCACTCTAGTGTTACATTACATATCTGTAGTGTAGGTTTATGACCACTCTAGTGTTATATTACATCTCTGTAGGTTTATGACCACTCTAGTGTTATATTACATATCTGTAGTGTAGTTTTATTACCACTCTAGTGTTATATTACATATCTGTAGGTTTATGACCACTCTAGTGTTATATAACATATCTGTAGTGTAGGTTTATGACCACTCTAGTGTTATATTACATATCTGTAGTGTAGGTTTATGACCACTCTACTGTTATATTACATCTCTGTAGGTTTATGACCACTCTAGTGTTATATTACATATCTGTAGTGTAGGTTTATGACCACTCTACTGTTATATTACATCTCTGTAGGTTTATGCCACTCTAGTGTTATATTACATAACTGTAGTGTAGGTTTATGACCACTCTAGTGTTATATAACATATCTGTAGGTTTATGACCACTCTAGTGTTATATTACATCTCTGTAGTGTAGGTTTATGACCACTCTAGTGTTATATAACATATCTGTAGGTTTATGACCACTCTAGTGTTATATTACATATCTGTAGGTTTATGACCACTCTAGTGTTATATTACATCTCTGTAGTGTAGGTTTATGACCACTCTAGTGTTATATTACATCTCTGTAGTGTAGGTTTATGACCACTCTAGTGTTATATTACATCTCTGTAGTGTAGGTTTATGACCACTCTAGTGTTATATTACATCTCTGTAGTGTAGATTTATGACTACTCTAGTGTTATATTACATCTCTGTAGTGTAGGCTTATGACCACTCTAGTGTTATATTACATCTCTGTAGGTTTATGACCACTCTAGTGTTATATTACATCTCTGTAGTGTAGGTTTATGACCACTCTAGTGTTATATTACATATCTGTAGTGTAGGTTTATGATCACTCTAGTGTTATATTACATATCTGTAGTGTAGGTTTATGACCACTCTAGTGTTATATTACATCTCTGTAGGTTTATGACCACTCTAGTGTTATATTACATCTCTGTATTGTAGGTATATGACCACTCTAGTGTTATATTACATCTCTGTAGTGTAGGTTTATGACCACTCTAGTGTTATATTACATCTCTGTAGTGTAGGTTTATGACCACTCTAGTGTTACATTACACATCTGTAGTGTAGGTTTATGACCACTCTAGTGTTATATTACATCTCTGTATTGTAGGTTTATGACCACTCTAGTGTTATATTACATCTCTGTAGTGTAGGTTTATGACCACTCTAGTGTTATATAACATATCTGTAGGTTTATGACCACTCTAGTGTTATATTACATATCTGTAGGTTTATGTCCACTCTAGTGTTATATTACATCTCTGTAGTGTAGGTTTATGACCACTCTAGTGTTATATTACATCTCTGTAGTGTAGGTTTATGACCACTCTAGTGTTATATTACATCTCTGTAGTGTAGGTTTATGACCACTCTAGTGTTATATTACATATCTGTCGTGTAGGTTTATGATCACTCTAGTGTTATATTACATATCTGTAGTGTAGGTTTATGACCACTCTAGTGTTATATTACATCTCTGTAGGTTTATGACCACTCTAGTGTTATATTACATCTCTGTATTGTAGGTATATGACCACTCTAGTGTTATATTACATCTCTGTAGTGTAGGTTTATGACCACTCTAGTGTTATATTACATCTCTGTAGTGTAGGTTTATGACCACTCTAGTGTTACATTACACATCTGTAGTGTAGGTTTATGACCACTCTAGTGTTATATTACATCTCTGTATTGTAGGTTTATGACCACTCTAGTGTTATATTACATCTCTGTAGTGTAGGTTTATGACCACTCTAGTTTTATATTACATCTCTGTAGTGTAGGTTTATGACCACTCTAGTGTTATATTACATATCTGTAGTGTAGGTTTATGACCACTCTAGTGTTATATTACATCTCTGTAGGTTTATGACCACTCTAGTGTTACATTACATATCTGTAGTGTAGGTTTATGACCACTCTAGTGTTATATTACATCTCTGTAGGTTTATGACCACTCTAGTGTTATATTACATCTCTGTAGGTTTATGACCACTCTAGTGTTATATTACATATCTGTAGTGTAGGTTTTAGACCACTCTAGTGTTATATTACATATCTGTAGGTTTATGACCACTCTAGTGTTATATAACATATCTGTAGTGTAGGTTTATGACCACTCTAGTGTTATATTACATATCTGTAGTGTAGGTTTAGGACCACTCTAGTGTTATATTACATCTCTGTAGGTTTATGACCACTCTAGTGTTATATTACATCTCTGTATTGTAGGTATATGACCACTCTAGTGTTATATTACATCTCTGTAGTGTAGGTTTATGACCACTCTAGTGTTATATTACATCTCTGTAGTGTAGGCTTATGACCACTCTAGTGTTATATTACATCTCTGTAGGTTTATGACCACTCTAGTGTTATATTACATCTCTGTAGTGTAGGTTTATGACCACTCTAGTGTTATATTACATATCTGTAGTGTAGGTTTATGATCACTCTAGTGTTATATTACATATCTGTAGTGTAGGTTTATGACCACTCTAGTGTTATATTACATCTCTGTAGGTTTATGACCACTCTAGTGTTATATTACATCTCTGTATTGTAGGTATATGACCACTCTAGTGTTATATTACATCTCTGTAGTGTAGGTTTATGACCACTCTAGTGTTATATTACATCTCTGTAGTGTAGGTTTATGACCACTCTAGTGTTACATTACACATCTGTAGTGTAGGTTTATGACCACTCTAGTGTTATATTACATCTCTGTATTGTAGGTTTATGACCACTCTAGTGTTATATTACATCTCTGTAGTGTAGGTTTATGACCACTCTAGTGTTATATAACATATCTGTAGGTTTATGACCACTCTAGTGTTATATTACATATCTGTAGGTTTATGACCACTCTAGTGTTATATTACATCTCTGTAGTGTAGGTTTATGACCACTCTAGTGTTATATTACATCTCTGTAGTGTAGGTTTATGACCACTCTAGTGTTATATTACATCTCTGTAGTGTAGGTTTATGACCACTCTAGTGTTATATTACATCTCTGTAGTGTAGATTTATGACCACTCTAGTGTTATATTACATCTCTGTAGTGTAGGCTTATGACCACTCTAGTGTTATATTACATCTCTGTAGGTTTATGACCACTCTAGTGTTATATTACATCTCTGTAGTGTAGGTTTATGACCACTCTAGTGTTATATTACATATCTGTAGTGTAGGTTTATGATCACTCTAGTGTTATATTACATATCTGTAGTGTAGGTTTATGACCACTCTAGTGTTATATTACATCTCTGTAGGTTTATGACCACTCTAGTGTTATATTACATCTCTGTATTGTAGGTATATGACCACTCTAGTGTTATATTACATCTCTGTAGTGTAGGTTTATGACCACTCTAGTGTTATATTACATCTCTGTAGTGTAGGTTTATGACCACTCTAGTGTTACATTACACATCTGTAGTGTAGGTTTATGACCACTCTAGTGTTATATTACATCTCTGTATTGTAGGTTTATGACCACTCTAGTGTTATATTACATCTCTGTAGTGTAGGTTTATGACCACTCTAGTTTTATATTACATCTCTGTAGTGTAGGTTTATGACCACTCTAGTGTTATATTACATATCTGTAGTGTAGGTTTATGACCACTCTAGTGTTATATTACATCTCTGTAGGTTTATGACCACTCTAGTGTTACATTACATATCTGTAGTGTAGGTTTATGACCACTCTAGTGTTATATTACATCTCTGTAGGTTTATGACCACTCTAGTGTTATATTACATCTCTGTAGGTTTATGACCACTCTAGTGTTATATTACATATCTGTAGTGTAGGTTTATGACGACTCTAGTGTTATATTACATATCTGTAGGTTTATGACCACTCTAGTGTTATATAACATATCTGTAGTGTAGGTTTATGACCACTCTAGTGTTATATTACATATCTGTAGTGTAGGTTTAGGACCACTCTAGTGTTATATTACATCTCTGTAGGTTTATGACCACTCTAGTGTTATATTACATCTCTATATTGTAGGTATATGACCACTCTAGTGTTATATTACATCTCTGTAGTGTAGGTTTATGACCACTCTAGTGTTATATTACATCTCTGTAGTGTAGGTTTATGACCACTCTACTGTTACATTACATATCTGTAGTGTAGGTTTATGACCACTCTAGTGTTATATTACATATCTGTAGGTTTATGACCACTCTAGTGTTATATAACATATCTGTAGTGTAGGTTTATGACCACTCTAGTGTTATATTACATATCTGTAGTGTAGGTTTATGACCACTCTAGTGTTATATTACATCTCTGTAGGTTTATCACCACTCTAGTGTTATATTACATATCTGTAGGTTTATGACCACTCTAGTGTTATATTACATCTCTGTAGGTTTATGACCACTCTAGTGTTATATTACATTTCTGTAGTGTAGGTTTATGACCACTCTAGTGTTATATTACATATCTGTAGGTTTATGACCACTCTAGTGTTATATTACATATCTGTAGGTATATGACCACTCTAGTGTTATATTACATCTCTGTCGGTTTATAACCACTCTAGTGTTATATTACATCTCTGTAGGTTTATGATTACTCTAGTGTTATATTACATATCTGTAGTGTAGGTTTATGACCACTCTAGTGTTATATTACATCTCTGTAGGTTTATGACCACTCTAGTGTTATATTACATATCTGTAGTGTAGGTTTATGACCATTCTAGTGTTATATTACATCTCTGTATTGTAGGTTTATGACCACTCTAGTGTTATATTACATCTCTGTAGTGTAGGTTTATGACCACTCCAGTGTTATATTACATATATGAAGGTTTATGACCACTCTAGTGTTATATTACATATCTGTAGTGTAGGTTTATCACCACTCTAGTGTTATATTACATCTCTGTAGTGTAGGTTTATGACCACTCTAGTTTTATATTACATCTCTGTAGTGTAGGTTTATCACCACTCTAGTGTTATATTACATATCTGTAGTGTAGGTTTATGACCACTCTAGTGTTATATTACATCTCTGTAGGTTTATGACCACTCTAGTGTTACATTACATATCTGTAGTGTAGGTTTATGACCACTCTAGTGTTATATTACATCTCTGTAGGTTTATGACCACTCTAGTGTTATATTACATCTCTGTAGGTTTATGACCACTCTAGTGTTATATTACATATCTGTAGTGTAGGTTTATGACGACTCTAGTGTTATATTACATATCTGTAGGTTTATGACCACTCTAGTGTTATATAACATATCTGTAGTGTAGGTTTATGACCACTCTAGTGTTATATTACATATCTGTAGTGTAGGTTTAGGACCACTCTAGTGTTATATTACATCTCTGTAGGTTTATGACCACTCTAGTGTTATATTACATCTCTATATTGTAGGTATATGACCACTCTAGTGTTATATTACATCTCTGTAGTGTAGGTTTATGACCACTCTAGTGTTATATTACATCTCTGTAGTGTAGGTTTATGACCACTCTACTGTTACATTACATATCTGTAGTGTAGGTTTATGACCACTCTAGTGTTATATTACATATCTGTAGGTTTATGACCACTCTAGTGTTATATAACATATCTGTAGTGTAGGTTTATGACCACTCTAGTGTTATATTACATATCTGTAGTGTAGGTTTATGACCACTCTAGTGTTATATTACATCTCTGTAGGTTTATGACCACTCTAGTGTTATATTACATATCTGTAGGTTTATGACCACTCTAGTGTTATATTACATCTCTGTAGGTTTATGACCACTCTAGTGTTATATTACATTTCTGTAGTGTAGGTTTATGACCACTCTAGTGTTATATTACATATCTGTAGGTTTATGACCACTCTAGTGTTATATTACATATCTGTAGGTATATGACCACTCTAGTGTTATATTACATCTCTGTCGGTTTATAACCACTCTAGTGTTATATTACATCTCTGTAGGTTTATGATTACTCTAGTGTTATATTACATATCTGTAGTGTAGGTTTATGACCACTCTAGTGTTATATTACATCTCTGTAGGTTTATGACCACTCTAGTGTTATATTACATATCTGTAGTGTAGGTTTATGACCATTCTAGTGTTATATTACATCTCTGTATTGTAGGTTTATGACCACTCTAGTGTTATATTACATCTCTGTAGTGTAGGTTTATGACCACTCCAGTGTTATATTACATATATGAAGGTTTATGACCACTCTAGTGTTATATTACATATCTGTAGTGTAGGTTTATCACCACTCTAGTGTTATATTACATCTCTGTAGTGTAGGTTTATGACCACTCTAGTGTTATATTACATATCTGTAGTGTAGGTTTATGACCACTCTAGTGTTATATAACATATCTGTAGGTTTATGACCACTCTAGTGTTATATTACATCTCTGTAGGTTTATGACCACTCTAGTGTTATATTACATCTCTGTAGGTTTATGACCACTCTAGTGTTATATTACATCTCTGTAGTGTAGGTTTATGACCACTCTAGTGTTATATTACATATCTGTAGTGTAGGTTTATGACCACTCTACTGTTATATTACATCTCTGTAGGTTTATCACCACTCTAGTGTTATATTACATATCTGTAGGTTTACGACCACTCTAGTGTTATATTACATCTCTGTAGGTTTATGCCACTCTAGTGTTATATTACATAACTGTAGTGTAGGTTTATGACCACTCTAGTGTTATATTACATCTCTGTAGTGTAGGTTTATGACCACTCTAGTGTTATATAACATATCTGTAGGTTTATGACCACTCTAGTGTTATATTACATATCTGTAGGTTTATGACCACTCTAGTGTTATATTACATCTCTGTAGTGTAGGTTTATGACCACTCTAGTGTTATATTACATCTCTGTAGTGTAGGCTTATGACCACTCTAGTGTTATATTACATCTCTGTAGTGTAGGTTTATGACCACTCTAGTGTTATATTACATCTCTGTAGTGTAGATTTATGACCACTCTAGTGTTATATTACATCTCTGTAGTGTAGGCTTATGACCACTCTAGTGTTATATTACATCTCTGTAGGTTTATGACCACTCTAGTGTTATATTACATCTCTGTAGTGTAGGTTTATGACCACTCTAGTGTTATATTACATATCTGTAGTGTAGGTTTATGATCACTCTAGTGTTATATTACATATCTGTAGTGTAGGTTTACGACCACTCTAGTGTTATATTACATCTCTGTAGGTTTATGACCACTCTAGTGTTATATTACATCTCTGTATTGTAGGTATATGACCACTCTAGTGTTATATTACATCTCTGTAGTGTAGGTTTATGACCACTCTAGTGTTATATTACATCTCTGTAGTGTAGGTTTATGACCACTCTAGTGTTACATTACACATCTGTAGTGTAGGTTTATGACCACTCTAGTGTTATATTACATCTCTGTATTGTAGGTTTATGACCACTCTAGTGTTATATTACATCTCTGTAGTGTAGGTTTATGACCACTCTAGTTTTATATTACATCTCTGTAGTGTAGGTTTATGACCACTCTAGTGTTATATTACATATCTGTAGTGTAGGTTTATGACCACTCTAGTGTTATATTACATCTCTGTAGGTTTATGACCACTCTAGTGTTACATTACATATCTGTAGTGTAGGTTTATGACCACTCTAGTGTTATATTACATCTCTGTAGGTTTATGACCACTCTAGTGTTATATTACATCTCTGTAGGTTTATGACCACTCTAGTGTTATATTACATATCTGTAGTGTAGGTTTATGACCACTCTAGTGTTATATTACATATCTGTAGGTTTATGACCACTGTAGTGTTATATAACATATCTGTAGTGTAGGTTTATGACCACTCTAGTGTTATATTACATATCTGTAGTGTAGGTTTAGGACCACTCTAGTGTTATATTACATCTCTGTAGGTTTATGACCACTCTAGTGTTATATTACATATCTGTAGTGTAGGTTTATGACCATTCTAGTGTTATATTACATCTCTGTATTGTAGGTTTATGACCACTCTAGTGTTATATTACATCTCTGTAGTGTAGGTTTATGACCACTCCAGTGTTATATTACATATATGAAGGTTTATGACCACTCTAGTGTTATATTATATATCTGTAGTGTAGGTTTATCACCACTCTAGTGTTATATTACATCTCTGTAGTGTAGGTTTATGACCACTCTAGTGTTATATTACATCTCTGTAGGTTTATGACCACTCTAGTGTTATATTACATCTCTGTAGGTTTATGACCACTCTAGTGTTATATTACATATCTGTAGTGTAGGTTTATGACCACTCTAGTGTTATATTACATATCTGTAGGTTTATGACCACTCTAGTGTTATATAACATATCTGTAGTGTAGGTTTATGACCACTCTAGTGTTATATTACATATCTGTAGTGTAGGTTTAGGACCACTCTAGTGTTATATTACATCTCTGTAGGTTTATGACCACTCTAGTGTTATATTCCATCTCTGTATTGTAGGTATATGACCACTCTAGTGTTATATTACATCTCTGTAGTGTAGGTTTATGACCACTCTAGTGTTATATTACATCTCTGTAGTGTAGGTTTATGACCACTCTAGTGTTACATTACATATCTGTAGTGTAGGTTTATAACCACTCTAGTGTTATATTACATATCTGTAGGTTTATGACCACTCTAGTGTTACATTACATATCTGTAGTGTAGGTTTATGACCACTCTAGTGTTATATTACATCTCTGTAGGTTTATGACCACTCTAGTGTTATATTACATCTCTGTAGGTTTATGACCACTCTAGTGTTATATTACATATCTGTAGTGTAGGTTTATGACGACTCTAGTGTTATATTACATATCTGTAGGTTTATGACCACTCTAGTGTTATATAACATATCTGTAGTGTAGGTTTATGACCACTCTAGTGTTATATTACATATCTGTAGTGTAGGTTTAGGACCACTCTAGTGTTATATTACATCTCTGTAGGTTTATGACCACTCTAGTGTTATATTACATCTCTATATTGTAGGTATATGACCACTCTAGTGTTATATTACATCTCTGTAGTGTAGGTTTATGACCACTCTAGTGTTATATTACATCTCTGTAGTGTAGGTTTATGACCACTCTACTGTTACATTACATATCTGTAGTGTAGGTTTATGACCACTCTAGTGTTATATTACATATCTGTAGGTTTATGACCACTCTAGTGTTATATAACATATCTGTAGTGTAGGTTTATGACCACTCTAGTGTTATATTACATATCTGTAGTGTAGGTTTATGACCACTCTAGTGTTATATTACATCTCTGTAGGTTTATGACCACTCTAGTGTTATATTACATATCTGTAGGTTTATGACCACTCTAGTGTTATATTACATCTCTGTAGGTTTATGACCACTCTAGTGTTATATTACATTTCTGTAGTGTAGGTTTATGACCACTCTAGTGTTATATTACATATCTGTAGGTTTATGACCACTCTAGTGTTATATTACATATCTGTAGGTATATGACCACTCTAGTGTTATATTACATCTCTGTCGGTTTATAACCACTCTAGTGTTATATTACATCTCTGTAGGTTTATGATTACTCTAGTGTTATATTACATATCTGTAGTGTAGGTTTATGACCACTCTAGTGTTATATTACATCTCTGTAGGTTTATGACCACTCTAGTGTTATATTACATATCTGTAGTGTAGCTTTATGACCATTCTAGTGTTATATTACATCTCTGTATTGTAGGTTTATGACCACTCTAGTGTTATATTACATCTCTGTAGTGTAGGTTTATGACCACTCCAGTGTTATATTACATATATGAAGGTTTATGACCACTCTAGTGTTATATTACATATCTGTAGTGTAGGTTTATCACCACTCTAGTGTTATATTACATCTCTGTAGTGTAGGTTTATGACCACTCTAGTTTTATATTACATCTCTGTAGTGTAGGTTTATGACCACTCTAGTGTTATATTACATATCTGTAGTGTAGGTTTATGACCACTCTAGTGTTATATTACATCTCTGTAGGTTTATGACCACTCTAGTGTTACATTACATATCTGTAGTGTAGGTTTATGACCACTCTAGTGTTATATTACATCTCTGTAGGTTTATGACCACTCTAGTGTTATATTACATCTCTGTAGGTTTATGACCACTCTAGTGTTATATTACATATCTGTAGTGTAGGTTTATGACGACTCTAGTGTTATATTACATATCTGTAGGTTTATGACCACTCTAGTGTTATATAACATATCTGTAGTGTAGGTTTATGACCACTCTAGTGTTATATTACATATCTGTAGTGTAGGTTTAGGACCACTCTAGTGTTATATTACATCTCTGTAGGTTTATGACCACTCTAGTGTTATATTACATCTCTATATTGTAGGTATATGACCACTCTAGTGTTATATTACATCTCTGTAGTGTAGGTTTATGACCACTCTAGTGTTATATTACATCTCTGTAGTGTAGGTTTATGACCACTCTACTGTTACATTACATATCTGTAGTGTAGGTTTATGACCACTCTAGTGTTATATTACATATCTGTAGGTTTATGACCACTCTAGTGTTATATAACATATCTGTAGTGTAGGTTTATGACCACTCTAGTGTTATATTACATATCTGTAGTGTAGGTTTATGACCACTCTAGTGTTATATTACATCTCTGTAGGTTTATGACCACTCTAGTGTTATATTACATATCTGTAGGTTTATGACCACTCTAGTGTTATATTACATCTCTGTAGGTTTATGACCACTCTAGTGTTATATTACATTTCTGTAGTGTAGGTTTATGACCACTCTAGTGTTATATTACATATCTGTAGGTTTATGACCACTCTAGTGTTATATTACATATCTGTAGGTATATGACCACTCTAGTGTTATATTACATCTCTGTCGGTTTATAACCACTCTAGTGTTATATTACATCTCTGTAGGTTTATGATTACTCTAGTGTTATATTACATATCTGTAGTGTAGGTTTATGACCACTCTAGTGTTATATTACATCTCTGTAGGTTTATGACCACTCTAGTGTTATATTACATATCTGTAGTGTAGGTTTATGACCATTCTAGTGTTATATTACATCTCTGTATTGTAGGTTTATGACCACTCTAGTGTTATATTACATCTCTGTAGTGTAGGTTTATGACCACTCCAGTGTTATATTACATATATGAAGGTTTATGACCACTCTAGTGTTATATTACATATCTGTAGTGTAGGTTTATCACCACTCTAGTGTTATATTACATCTCTGTAGTGTAGGTTTATGACCACTCTAGTGTTATATTACATATCTGTAGTGTAGGTTTATGACCACTCTAGTGTTATATAACATATCTGTAGGTTTATGACCACTCTAGTGTTATATTACATCTCTGTAGGTTTATGACCACTCTAGTGTTATATTACATCTCTGTAGGTTTATGACCACTCTAGTGTTATATTACATCTCTGTAGTGTAGGTTTATGACCACTCTAGTGTTATATTACATATCTGTAGTGTAGGTTTATGACCACTCTACTGTTATATTACATCTCTGTAGGTTTATCACCACTCTAGTGTTATATTACATATCTGTAGGTTTACGACCACTCTAGTGTTATATTACATCTCTGTAGGTTTATGCCACTCTAGTGTTATATTACATAACTGTAGTGTAGGTTTATGACCACTCTAGTGTTATATAACATATCTGTAGGTTTATGACCACTCTAGTGTTATATTACATCTCTGTAGTGTAGGTTTATGACCACTCTAGTGTTATATAACATATCTGTAGGTTTATGACCACTCTAGTGTTATATTACATATCTGTAGGTTTATGACCACTCTAGTGTTATATTACATCTCTGTAGTGTAGGTTTATGACCACTCTAGTGTTATATTACATCTCTGTAGTGTAGGCTTATGACCACTCTAGTGTTATATTACATCTCTGTAGTGTAGGTTTATGACCACTCTAGTGTTATATTACATCTCTGTAGTGTAGATTTATGACCACTCTAGTGTTATATTACATCTCTGTAGTGTAGGCTTATGACCACTCTAGTGTTATATTACATCTCTGTAGGTTTATGACCACTCTAGTGTTATATTACATCTCTGTAGTGTAGGTTTATGACCACTCTAGTGTTATATTACATATCTGTAGTGTAGGTTTATGATCACTCTAGTGTTATATTACATATCTGTAGTGTAGGTTTACGACCACTCTAGTGTTATATTACATCTCTGTAGGTTTATGACCACTCTAGTGTTATATTACATCTCTGTATTGTAGGTATATGACCACTCTAGTGTTATATTACATCTCTGTAGTGTAGGTTTATGACCACTCTAGTGTTATATTACATCTCTGTAGTGTAGGTTTATGACCACTCTAGTGTTACATTACACATCTGTAGTGTAGGTTTATGACCACTCTAGTGTTATATTACATCTCTGTATTGTAGGTTTATGACCACTCTAGTGTTATATTACATCTCTGTAGTGTAGGTTTATGACCACTCTAGTTTTATATTACATCTCTGTAGTGTAGGTTTATGACCACTCTAGTGTTATATTACATATCTGTAGTGTAGGTTTATGACCACTCTAGTGTTATATTACATCTCTGTAGGTTTATGACCACTCTAGTGTTACATTACATATCTGTAGTGTAGGTTTATGACCACTCTAGTGTTATATTACATCTCTGTAGGTTTATGACCACTCTAGTGTTATATTACATCTCTGTAGGTTTATGACCACTCTAGTGTTATATTACATATCTGTAGTGTAGGTTTATGACCACTCTAGTGTTATATTACATATCTGTAGGTTTATGACCACTGTAGTGTTATATAACATATCTGTAGTGTAGGTTTATGACCACTCTAGTGTTATATTACATATCTGTAGTGTAGGTTTAGGACCACTCTAGTGTTATATTACATCTCTGTAGGTTTATGACCACTCTAGTGTTATATTACATATCTGTAGTGTAGGTTTATGACCATTCTAGTGTTATATTACATCTCTGTATTGTAGGTTTATGACCACTCTAGTGTTATATTACATCTCTGTAGTGTAGGTTTATGACCACTCTAGTGTTATATTACATATCTGTAGGTTTATGACCACTCTAGTGTTATATTATATATCTGTAGTGTAGGTTTATCACCACTCTAGTGTTATATTACATCTCTGTAGTGTAGGTTTATGACCACTCTAGTGTTATATTACATCTCTGTAGGTTTATGACCACTCTAGTGTTATATTACATCTCTGTAGGTTTATGACCACTCTAGTGTTATATTACATATCTGTAGTGTAGGTTTATGACCACTCTAGTGTTATATTACATATCTGTAGGTTTATGACCACTCTAGTGTTATATAACATATCTGTAGTGTAGGTTTATGACCACTCTAGTGTTATATTACATATCTGTAGTGTAGGTTTAGGACCACTCTAGTGTTATATTACATCTCTGTAGGTTTATGACCACTCTAGTGTTATATTCCATCTCTGTATTGTAGGTATATGACCACTCTAGTGTTATATTACATCTCTGTAGTGTAGGTTTATGACCACTCTAGTGTTATATTACATCTCTGTAGTGTAGGTTTATGACCACTCTAGTGTTACATTACATATCTGTAGTGTAGGTTTATAACCACTCTAGTGTTATATTACATATCTGTAGGTTTATGACCACTCTAGTGTTATATAACATATCTGTAGTGTAGGTTTATGACCACTCTAGTGTTATATTACATATCTGTAGTGTAGGTTTATGCCACTCTAGTGTTATATTACATCTCTGTAGGTTTATGACCACTCTAGTGTTATATTACATATCTGTAGGTTTATGACCACTCTAGTGTTATATTACATCTCTGTAGGTTTATGACCACTCTAGTGTTATATTACATATCTGTAGTGTAGGTTTATGACCACTCTAGTGTTATATTACATATCTGTAGGTTTATGACCATTCTAGTGTTATATTACATATCTGTAGGTTTATGACCACTCTAGTGTTATATTACATCTCTGTAGTGTAGGTTTATGACCACTCTAGTGTTATATTACATCTCTGTAGTGTAGGCTTATGACCACTCTAGTGTTATATTACATCTCTGTAGTGTAGGTTTATGACCACTCTAGTGTTATATTACATCTCTGTAGTGTAGATTTATGACCACTCTAGTGTTATATTACATCTCTGTAGTGTAGGCTTATGACCACTCTAGTGTTATATTACATCTCTGTAGGTTTATGACCACTCTAGTGTTATATTACATCTCTGTAGTGTAGGTTTATGACCACTCTAGTGTTATATTACATATCTGTAGTGTAGGTTTATGATCACTCTAGTGTTATATTACATATCTGTAGTGTAGGTTTATGACCACTCTAGTGTTATATTACATCTCTGTAGGTTTATGACCACTCTAGTGTTATATTACATCTCTGTATTGTAGGTATATGACCACTCTAGTGTTATATTACATCTCTGTAGTGTAGGTTTATGACCACTCTAGTGTTATATTACATCTCTGTAGTGTAGGTTTATGACCACTCTAGTGTTACATTACACATCTGTAGTGTAGGTTTATGACCACTCTAGTGTTATATTACATCTCTGTATTGTAGGTTTATGACCACTCTAGTGTTATATTACATCTCTGTAGTGTAGGTTTATGACCACTCTAGTTTTATATTACATCTCTGTAGTGTAGGTTTATGACCACTCTAGTGTTATATTACATATCTGTAGTGTAGGTTTATGACCACTCTAGTGTTATATTACATCTCTGTAGGTTTATGACCACTCTAGTGTTACATTACATATCTGTAGTGTAGGTTTATGACCACTCTAGTGTTATATTACATCTCTGTAGGTTTATGACCACTCTAGTGTTATATTACATCTCTGTAGGTTTATGACCACTCTAGTGTTATATTACATATCTGTAGTGTAGGTTTATGACCACTCTAGTGTTATATTACATATCTGTAGGTTTATGACCACTCTAGTGTTATATAACATATCTGTAGTGTAGGTTTATGACCACTCTAGTGTTATATTACATATCTGTAGTGTAGGTTTAGGACCACTCTAGTGTTATATTACATCTCTGTAGGTTTATGACCACTCTAGTGTTATATTCCATCTCTGTATTGTAGGTATATGACCACTCTAGTGTTATATTACATCTCTGTAGTGTAGGTTTATGACCACTCTAGTGTTATATTACATCTCTGTAGTGTAGGTTTATCACCACTCTAGTGTTACATTACATATCTGTAGTGTAGGTTTATGACCACTCTAGTGTTATATTACATATCTGTAGGTTTATGACCACTCTAGTGTTATATAACATATCTGTAGTGTAGGTTTATGACCACTCTAGTGTTATATTACATATCTGTAGTGTAGGTTTATGCCACTCTAGTGTTATATTACATCTCTGTAGGTTTATGACCACTCTAGTGTTATATTACATATCTGTAGGTTTATGACCACTCTAGTGTTATATTACATCTCTGTAGGTTTATGACCACTCTAGTGTTATATTACATATCTGTAGTGTAGGTTTATGACCACTCTAGTGTTATATTACATATCTGTAGGTTTATGACCACTCTAGTGTTATATTACATATCTGTAGGTATATGACCACTCTAGTGTTATATTACATCTCTGTCGGTTTATAACCACTCTAGTGTTATATTACATCTCTGTAGGTTTATGACCACTCTAGTGTTATATTACATATCTGTAGTGTAGGTTTATTCCACTCTAGTGTTATATTACATCTCTGTAGTGTAGGTTTATGACCACTCTAGTGTTATATTACATATCTGTAGTGTAGGTTTATGACCACTCCAGTGTTATATTACATATCTGAAGGTTTATGACCACTCTAGTGTTATATTACATATCTGTAGTGTAGGTTTATCACCACTCTAGTGTTATATTACATCTCTGTAGTGTAGGTTTATGACCACTCTAGTGTTATATTACATATCTGTAGTGTAGGTTTATGACCACTCTAGTGTTATATAACATATCTGTAGGTTTATCACCACTCTAGTGTTATATTACATCTCTGTAGTGTAGGTTTATGACCACTCTAGTGTTATATAACATATCTGTAGGTTTATGACCACTCTAGTGTTATATTGCATCTCTGTAGGTTTATGACCACTCTAGTGTTATATTACATCTCTGTAGGTTTATGACCACTCTAGTGTTATATTACATCTCTGTAGTGTAGGTTTATGACCACTCTAGTGTTATATTACATATCTGTAGTGTAGGTTTATTGCCACTCTAGTGTTATATAACATATCTGTAGGTTTATGACCACTCTAGTGTTATATTACATATCTGTAGGTTTATGACAACTCTAGTGTTATATTACATCTCTGTAGGTTTATGACCACTCTAGTGTTATATTACATATCTGTAGGTTTATGACCACTCTAGTGTTATATTACATCTCTGTAGTGTAGGTTTATGACCACTCTAGTGTTATATTACATCTCTGTAGTGTAGGTGTATGACCACTCTAGTGTTATATTACATCTCTGTAGGTTTATGACCACTCTAGTGTTATATTACATATCTGTAGTGTAGGTTTATGTCCACTCTAGTGTTATATTACATCTCTGTAGTGTAGGTTTTAGCCACTCTAGTGTTATATTACATCTCTGTAGGTTTATGACCACTCTAGTGTTATATTACATCTCTGTAGTGTAGGTTTATGAACACTCTAGTGTTATATTACATATCTGTAGTGTAGATTTATGACCACTCTAGTGTTATATTACATATCTGTAGTGTAGGTGTATGACCACTCTAGTGTTATATTACATCTCTGTAGGTTTATGTCCACTCTAGTGTTATATTACATATCTGTAGTGTAGGTTTA
The DNA here is from genome assembly GCF_965601325.2 of Salmo salar. Classification (NCBI taxonomy): domain Eukaryota; kingdom Metazoa; phylum Chordata; class Actinopteri; order Salmoniformes; family Salmonidae; genus Salmo; species Salmo salar. The sequence continues at coordinate 48,123,745 of NC_138301.1, read as the reverse complement.
TGACCACTGTAGTGTTTTATTACATATCTGTAGGTGTATGAAAACTCTAGTGTTATATTACATATCAGTAGGTTTATGAACACTGTAGTGTTATATTACATATCTGTAGGTTTATGACCACTCTAGTGTTATATTACATCTCTGTAGTGTAGGTTTAAGACCACTCTAGTGTTATATTACATGTCTGTAGCGTAGGTTTATGACCACTCTAGTGTTATATTACATCTCTGTAGGTTTATGACCACTCTAGTGTTATATTACATCTCTGTAGTGTAGGTTTATGACCACTCTAGTGTTATATTACATCTCTGTAGTGTAGATTTATGACCACTCTAGTGTTATATTACATATCTGTAGTGTAGGTGTATGACCACTCTAGTGTTATATTACATCTTTGTAGGTTTATGTCCACTCTAGTGTTATATTACATATCTGTAGTGTAGGTTTATGACCACTGTAGTGTTTTATTACATATCTGTAGGTGTATGACCACTCTAGTGTTATATTACATATCAGTAGGTTTATGAACACTGTAGTGTTATATTACATATCTGTAGGTTTATGACCACTCTAGTGTTATATTACATCTCTGTAGTGTAGGTTTAAGACCACTCTAGTGTTATATTACATGTCTGTAGCGTAGGTTTATGACCACTCTAGTGTTATATTACATCTCTGTAGGTTTATGACCACTCTAGTGTTATATTACATCTCTGTAGTGTAGGTTTATGACCACTCTAGTGTTATATTACATCTCTGTAGTGTAGGTTTATGACCACTCTAGTGTTATATTACATGTCTGTAGGTTTAATACCACTCTAGTGTTATATTACATATCTGTAGTGTAGGTTTATGACCATTTTAGTGTTATATTACATATCTGTAGGTTTATCACCACTCTAGTGTTATATTACATATCTGTATTGTAGGTTTATGACCACTCTAGTGTTATATTACATCTCTGTAGTGTAGGTTTATGCCACTCTAGTGTTATATTACATCTCTGTAGGTTTATGACCACTCTAGTGTTATATTACATCTCTGTAGTGTAGGTTTATGAACACTCTAGTGTTATATTACATCTCTGTAGTGTAGGTTTATGTCCACTCTAGTGTTATATTACATCTCTGTAGTGTAGGTTTATGACCACTCTAGTGTTATATTACATCTCTGTAGTGTAGGTTTATGACCACTCTAGTGTTATATTACATGTCTGTAGGTTTATCACCACTCTAGTGTTATATTACATATCTGTAGTGTAGGTTTATGACCATTTTAGTGTTATATTACATATCTGTAGGTTTATGACCACTCTAGTGTTATATTACATCTCTGTAGTGTAGGTTTATGACCACTCTAGTGTTATATTACATCTCTGTAGTGTAGGTTTATAACCACTCTAGTGTTATATTACATCTCTGTAGTGTAGGTTTATGACCACTCTAGTGTTATATTACATGTCTGTAGGTTTATCACCACTCTAGTGTTATATTACATATCTGTAGTGTAGGTTTATGACCATTTTAGTGTTATATTACATATCTGTAGGTTTATGACCACTCTAGTGTTATATTACATATCTGTAGTGTAGGTTTCTGACCACTCTAGTGTTATATTACATCTCTGTAGTGTAGGTTTAAGCCACTCTAGTGTTATATTACATCTCTGTAGGTTTATGACCACTCTAGTGTTATATTACATCTCTGTAGTGTAGGTTTATGAACACTCTAGTGTTATATTACATCTCTGTAGTGTAGGTTTATGACCACTCTAGTGTTATATTACATCTCTGTAGTGTAGGTTTATGACCACTCTAGTGTTATATTACATCTCTGTAGTGTAGGTTTATGACCACTCTAGTGTTATATTACATGTCTGTAGGTTTATCACCACTCTAGTGTTATATTACATATCTGTAGTGTAGGTTTATGACCATTTTAGTGTTATATTACATATCTGTAGGTTTATGACCACTCTAGTGTTATATTACATCTCTGTAGTGTAGGTTTATGACCACTCTAGTGTTATATTACATCTCTGTAGTGTAGGTTTATAACCACTCTAGTGTTATATTACATCTCTGTAGTGTAGGTTTATGACCACTCTAGTGTTATATTACATGTCTGTAGGTTTAATACCACTCTAGTGTTATATTACATATCTGTAGTGTAGGTTTATGACCATTTTAGTGTTATATTACATATCTGTAGGTTTATGACCACTCTAGTGTTATATTACATATCTGTAGTGTAGGTTTCTGACCACTCTAGTGTTATATTACATCTCTGTAGTGTAGGTTTAAGCCACTCTAGTGTTATATTACATCTCTGTAGGTTTATGACCACTCTAGTGTTATATTACATCTCTGTAGTGTAGGTTTATGAACACTCTAGTGTTATATTACATCTCTGTAGTGTAGGTTTATGACCACTCTAGTGTTATATTACATATCTGTAGTGTAGGTTTATGTACACTCTAGTGTTATATTACATCTCTGTAGTGTAGGTTTATGACCACTCTAGTGTTATATTACATATCTGTAGTGTAGGTGTATGACCACTCTAGTGTTATATTACATCTCTGTAGGTTTATGACCACTCTAGTGTTATATTACATATCTGTAGTGTAGGTTTATGTCCACTCTAGTGTTATATTACATCTCTGTAGTGTAGGTTTATGCCACTCTAGTGTTATATTACATCTCTGTAGGTTTATGACCACTCTAGTGTTATATTACATCTCTGTAGTGTAGGTTTATGAACACTCTAGTGTTATATTACATATCTGTAGTGTAGATTTATGACCACTCTAGTGTTATATTACATATCTGTAGTGTAGGTGTATGACCACTCTAGTGTTATATTACATCTCTGTAGGTTTATGTCCACTCTAGTGTTATATTACATATCTGTAGTGTAGGTTTATGACCACTGTAGTGTTTTATTACATATCTGTAGGTGTATGACCACTCTAGTGTTATATTACATATCAGTAGGTTTATGAACACTGTAGTGTTATATTACATATCTGTAGGTTTATGACCACTCTAGTGTTATATTACATCTCTGTAGTGAAGGTTTAAGACCACTCTAGTGTTATATTACATGTCTGTAGCGTAGGTTTATGACCATTTTAGTGTTATATTACATATCTGTAGGTTTATGACCACTCTAGTGTTATATTACATCTCTGTAGTGTAGGTTTATGACCACTCTAGTGTTATATTACATCTCTGTAGTGTAGGTTTATAACCACTCTAGTGTTATATTACATCTCTGTAGTGTAGGTTTATGACCACTCTAGTGTTATATTACATGTCTGTAGGTTTATCACCACTCTAGTGTTATATTACATATCTGTAGTGTAGGTTTATGACCATTTTAGTGTTATATTACATATCTGTAGGTTTATGACCACTCTAGTGTTATATTACATATCTGTAGTGTAGGTTTCTGACCACTCTAGTGTTATATTACATCTCTGTAGTGTAGGTTTAAGCCACTCTAGTGTTATATTACATCTCTGTAGGTTTATGACCACTCTAGTGTTATATTACATCTCTGTAGTGTAGGTTTATGAACACTCTAGTGTTATATTACATCTCTGTAGTGTAGGTTTATGACCACTCTAGTGTTATATTACATCTCTGTAGTGTAGGTTTATGACCACTCTAGTGTTATATTACATCTCTGTAGTGTAGGTTTATGACCACTCTAGTGTTATATTACATGTCTGTAGGTTTATCACCACTCTAGTGTTATATTACATATCTGTAGTGTAGGTTTATGACCATTTTAGTGTTATATTACATATCTGTAGGTTTATGACCACTCTAGTGTTATATTACATCTCTGTAGTGTAGGTTTATGACCACTCTAGTGTTATATTACATCTCTGTAGTGTAGGTTTATAACCACTCTAGTGTTATATTACATCTCTGTAGTGTAGGTTTATGACCACTCTAGTGTTATATTACATGTCTGTAGGTTTATCACCACTCTAGTGTTATATTACATATCTGTAGTGTAGGTTTATGACCATTTTAGTGTTATATTACATATCTGTAGGTTTATGACCACTCTAGTGTTATATTACATATCTGTAGTGTAGGTTTCTGACCACTCTAGTGTTATATTACATCTCTGTAGTGTAGGTTTAAGCCACTCTAGTGTTATATTACATCTCTGTAGGTTTATGACCACTCTAGTGTTATATTACATCTCTGTAGTGTAGGTTTATGAACACTCTAGTGTTATATTACATCTCTGTAGTGTAGGTTTATGACCACTCTAGTGTTATATTACATATCTGTAGTGTAGGTTTATGTACACTCTAGTGTTATATTACATCTCTGTAGTGTAGGTTTATGACCACTCTAGTGTTATATTACATATCTGTAGTGTAGGTGTATGACCACTCTAGTGTTATATTACATCTCTGTAGGTTTATGACCACTCTAGTGTTATATTACATATCTGTAGTGTAGGTTTATGTCCACTCTAGTGTTATATTACATCTCTGTAGTGTAGGTTTACGCCACTCTAGTGTTATATTACATCTCTGTAGGTTTATGACCACTCTAGTGTTATATTACAACTCTGTAGTGTAGGTTTATGAACACTCTAGTGTTATATTACATATCTGTAGTGTAGATTTATGACCACTCTAGTGTTATATTACATATCTGTAGTGTAGGTGTATGACCACTCTAGTGTTATATTACATCTCTGTAGGTTTATGTCCACTCTAGTGTTATATTACATATCTGTAGTGTAGGTTTATGACCACTGTAGTGTTTTATTACATATCTGTAGGTGTATGACCACTCTAGTGTTATATTACATATCAGTAGGTTTATGAACACTGTAGTGTTATATTACATATCTGTAGGTTTATGACCACTCTAGTGTTATATTACATCTCTGTAGTGAAGGTTTAAGACCACTCTAGTGTTATATTACATGTCTGTAGCGTAGGTTTATGACCACTCTAGTGTTATATTACATCTCTGTAGGTTTATGACCACTCTAGTGTTATATTACATCTCTGTAGTGTAGGTTTATGACCACTCTAGTGTTATATTACATCTCTGTAGTGTAGGTTTATGCCACTCTAGTGTTATATTACATGTCTGTAGGTTTAATGACCACTCTAGTGTTATATTACATATCTGTAGTGTAGGTTTATGACCATTTTAGTGTTATATTACATATCTGTAGGTTTATCACCACTCTAGTGTTATATTACATATCTGTAGTGTAGGTTTATGACCACTCTAGTGTTATATTACATCTCTGTAGTGTAGGTTTATGCCACTCTAGTGTTATATTACATCTCTGTAGGTTTATGACCACTCTAGTGTTATATTACATCTCTGTAGTGTAGGTTTATGAACACTCTAGTGTTATATTACATCTCTGTAGTGTAGGTTTATGACCACTCTAGTGTTATATTACATCTCTGTAGTGTAGGTTTATTACCACTCTAGTGTTATATTACATCTCTGTAGTGTAGGTTTATGACCACTCTAGTGTTATATTACATGTCTGTAGGTTTATCACCACTCTAGTGTTATATTACATATCTGTAGTGTAGGTTTATGACCATTTTAGTGTTATATTACATATCTGTAGGTTTATGACCACTCTAGTGTTATATTACATATCTGTAGTGTAGGTTTATGACCACTCTAGTGTTATATTACATCTCTGTAGTGTAGGTTTATGCCTCTCTAGTGTTATATTACATCTCTGTAGGTTTATGACCACTCTAGTGTTATATTACATCTCTGTAGTGTAGGTTTATGAACACTCTAGTGTTATATTACATCTCTGTAGTGTAGGTTTATGACCACTCTAGTGTTATATTACATATCTGTAGTGTAGGTTTATGAACACTCTAGTGTTATATTACATCTCTGTAGTGTAGGTTTATGACCACTCTAGTGTTATATTACATCTCTGTAGTGTAGGTTTATGAACACTCTAGTGTTATATTACATCTCTGTAGTGTAGGTTTATGACCACTCTAGTGTTATATTACATCTCTGTAGTGTAGGTTTATGAACACTCTAGTGTTATATTACATCTCTGTAGTGTAGGTTTATGACCACTCTAGTGTTATATTACATATCTGTAGTGTAGGTTTTTGACAACTCTAGTGTTATATTACATCTCTGTAGGTTTATGACCACTCTAGTGTTATATTACATCTCTGTAGTGTAGGTTTATGACCACTCTAGTGTTATATTACATCTCTGTAGTGTAGGTTTATAACCACTCTAGTGTTATATTACATCTCTGTAGTGTAGGTTTATGACCACTCTAGTGTTATATTACATGTCTGTAGGTTTATCACCACTCTAGTGTTATATTACATATCTGTAGTGTAGGTTTATGACCATTTTAGTGTTATATTACATATCTGTAGGTTTATGACCACTCTAGTGTTATATTACATATCTGTAGTGTAGGTTTCTGACCACTCTAGTGTTATATTACATCTCTGTAGTGTAGGTTTATGCCACTCTAGTGTTATATTACATCTCTGTAGGTTTATGACCACTCTAGTGTTATATTACATCTCTGTAGTGTAGGTTTATGACCACTCTAGTGTTATATTACATGTCTGTAGGTTTATCACCACTCTAGTGTTATATTACATATCTGTAGTGTAGGTTTATGACCATTTTGGTGTTATATTACATATCTGTAGGTTTATCACCACTCTAGTGTTATATTACATGTCTGTAGGTTTTTCACCACTCTAGTGTTATATTGCATATATGTAGTGTAGGTTTATGACCATTTTAGTGTTATATTACATATCTGTAGGTTTATGACCACTCTAGTGTTATATTACATATCTGTAGTGTAGGTTTATGACCACTCTAGTGTAATATTACATCTCTGTAGTGTAGGTTTATGCCACTCTAGTGTTATATTACATCTCTGTAGGTTTATGACCACTCTAGTGTTATATTACATCTCTGTAGTGTAGGTTTATGAACACTCTAGTGTTATATTACATCTCTGTAGGTTTATGTCCACTCTAGTGTTATATTACATATCTGTAGTGTAGGTTTATGACCACTGTAGTGTTTTATTACATATCTGTAGGTGTATGACCACTCTAGTGTTATATTACATATCAGTAGGTTTATGAACACTGTAGTGTTATATTACATATCTGTAGGTTTATGACCACTCTAGTGTTATATTACATCTCTGTAGTGTAGGTTTAAGACCACTCTAGTGTTATATTACATGTCTGTAGCGTAGGTTTATGACCACTCTAGTGTTATATTACATCTCTGTAGGTTTATGACCACTCTAGTGTTATATTACATCTCTGTAGTGTAGGTTTATGACCACTCTAGTGTTATATTACATCTCTGTAGTGTAGGTTTATGACCACTCTAGTGTTATATTACATGTCTGTAGTGTAGGTGTATGACCACTCTAGTGTTATATTACATCTCTGTAGGTTTATGACCACTCTAGTGTTATATTACATATCTGTAGTGTAGGTTTCTGGCCACTCTAGTGTTATATTACATCTCTGTAGTGTAGGTTTACGCCACTCTAGTGTTATATTACATCTCTGTAGGTTTATGACCACTCTAGTGTTATATTACATCTCTGTAGTGTAGGTTTATGAACACTCTAGTGTTATATTACATATCTGTAGTGTAGATTTATGACCACTCTAGTGTTATATTACATATCTGTAGTGTAGGTGTATGACCACTCTAGTGTTATATTACATCTCTGTAGGTTTATGTCCACTCTAGTGTTATATTACATATCTGTAGTGTAGGTTTATGACCACTGTAGTGTTTTATTACATATCTGTAGGTGTATGACCACTCTAGTGTTATATTACATATCAGTAGGTTTATGAACACTGTAGTGTTATATTACATATCTGTAGGTTTATGACCACTCTAGTGTTATATTACATCTCTGTAGTGTAGGTTTAAGACCACTCTAGTGTTATATTACATGTCTGTAGCGTAGGTTTATTACCACTCTAGTGTTATATTACATCTCTGTAGGTTTATGACCACTCTAGTGTTATATTACATCTCTGTAGTGTAGGTTTATGACCACTCTAGTGTTATATTACATCTCTGTAGTGTAGGTTTATGACCACTCTAGTGTTATATTACATGTCTGTAGGTTTAATACCACTCTAGTGTTATATTACATATCTGTAGTGTAGGTTTATGACCATTTTAGTGTTATATTACATATCTGTAGGTTTATCACCACTCTAGTGTTATATTACATATCTGTAGTGTAGGTTTATGACCACTCTAGTGTTATATTACATCTCTGTAGGTTTATGACCACTCTAGTGTTATATTACATCTCTGTAGTGTAGGTTTATGAACACTCTAGTGTTATATTACATCTCTGTAGTGTAGGTTTATGACCACTCTAGTGTTATATTACATCTCTGTAGTGTAGGTTTATGACCACTCTAGTGTTATATTACATCTCTGTAGTGTAGGTTTATGACCACTCTAGTGTTATATTACATGTCTGTAGGTTTATCACCACTCTAGTGTTATATTACATATCTGTAGTGTAGGTTTATGACCATTTTAGTGTTATATTACATATCTGTAGGTTTATGACCACTCTAGTGTTATATTACATATCTGTAGTGTAGGTTTATGACCACTCTAGTGTTATATTACATCTCTGTAGTGTAGGTTTATGCCTCTCTAGTGTTATATTACATCTCTGTAGGTTTATGACCACTCTAGTGTTATATTACATCTCTGTAGTGTAGGTTTATGAACACTCTAGTGTTATATTACATCTCTGTAGTGTAGGTTTATGACCACTCTAGTGTTATATTACATATCTGTAGTGTAGGTTTATGAACACTCTAGTGTTATATTACATCTCTGTAGTGTAGGTTTATGACCACTCTAGTGTTATATTACATCTCTATAGTTTAGGTTTATGAACACTCTAGTGTTATATTACATCTCTGTAGTGTAGGTTTATGACCACTCTAGTGTTATATTACATCTCTGTAGTGTAGGTTTATGAACACTCTAGTGTTATATTACATCTCTGTAGTGTAGGTTTATGACCACTCTAGTGTTATATTACATATCTGTGGTGTAGGTTTTTACCACTCTAGTGTTATATTACATCTCTGTAGGTTTATGACCACTCTAGTGTTATATTACATCTCTGTAGTGTAGGTTTATGACCACTCTAGTGTTATATTACATCTCTGTAGTGTAGGTTTATAACCACTCTAGTGTTATATTACATCTCTGTAGTGTAGGTTTATGACCACTCTAGTGTTATATTACATGTCTGTAGGTTTATCACCACTCTAGTGTTATATTACATATCTGTAGTGTAGGTTTATGACCATTTTAGTGTTATATTACATATCTGTAGGTTTATGACCACTCTAGTGTTATATTACATATCTGTAGTGTAGGTTTCTGACCACTCTAGTGTTATATTACATCTCTGTAGTGTAGGTTTAAGCCACTCTAGTGTTATATTACATCTCTGTAGGTTTATGACCACTCTAGTGTTATATTACATCTCTGTAGTGTAGGTTTATGAACACTCTAGTGTTATATTACATCTCTGTAGTGTAGGTTTATGACCACTCTAGTGTTATATTACATATCTGTAGTGTAGTTTTATGTACACTCTAGTGTTATATTACATCTCTGTAGTGTAGGTTTATGACCACTCTAGTGTTATATTACATATCTGTAGTGTAGGTGTATGACCACTCTAGTGTTATATTACATATCTGTAGTGTAGATTTATGACCACTCTAGTGTTATATTACATATCTGTAGTGTAGGTGTATGACCACTCTAGTGTTATATTACATCTCTGTAGGTTTATGTCCACTCTAGTGTTATATTACATATCTGTAGTGTAGGTTTATGACCACTGTAGTGTTTTATTACATATCTGTAGGTGTATGACCACTCTAGTGTTATATTACATATCAGTAGGTTTATGAACACTGTAGTGTTATATTACATATCTGTAGGTTTATGACCACTCTAGTGTTATATTACATCTCTGTAGTGTAGGTTTAAGACCACTCTAGTGTTATATTACATGTCTGTAGCGTAGGTTTATGACCACTCTAGTGTTATATTACATCTCTGTAGGTTTATGACCACTCTAGTGTTATATTACATCTCTGTAGTGTAGGTTTATTACCACTCTAGTGTTATATTACATCTCTGTAGTGTAGGTTTATGACCACTCTAGTGTTATATTACATGTCTGTAGGTTTATCACCACTCTAGTGTTATATTACATATCTGTAGTGTAGGTTTATGACCATTTTAGTGTTATATTACATATCTGTAGGTTTATCACCACTCTAGTGTTATATTACATATCTGTAGTGTAGGTTTATGACCACTCTAGTGTTATATTACATCTCTGTAGTGTAGGTTTACGCCACTCTAGTGTTATATTACATCTCTGTAGGTTTATGACCACTCTAGTGTTATATTACATCTCTGTAGTGTAGGTTTATGAACACTCTAGTGTTATATTACATCTCTGTAGTGTAGGTTTATGACCACTCTAGTGTTATATTACATCTCTGTAGTGTAGGTTTATGACCACTCTAGTGTTATATTACATCTCTGTAGTGTAGGTTTATGACCACTCTAGTGTTATATTACATGTCTGTAGGTTTATCACCACTCTAGTGTTATATTACATATCTGTAGTGTAGGTTTATGACCATTTTAGTGTTATATTACATATCTGTAGGTTTATGACCACTCTAGTGTTATATTACATATCTGTAGTGTAGGTTTATGACCACTCTAGTGTTATATTACATCTCTGTAGTGTAGGTTTATGCCTCTCTAGTGTTATATTACATCTCTGTAGGTTTATGACCACTCTAGTGTTATATTACATCTCTGTAGTGTAGGTTTATGAACACTCTAGTGTTATATTACATCTCTGTAGTGTAGGTTTATGACCACTCTAGTGTTATATTACATATCTGTAGTGTAGGTTTATGAACACTCTAGTGTTATATTACATCTCTGTAGTGTAGGTTTATGACCACTCTAGTGTTATATTACATCTCTGTAGTGTAGGTTTATGAACACTCTAGTGTTATATTACATCTCTGTAGTGTAGGTTTATGACCACTCTAGTGTTATATTACATCTCTGTAGTGTAGGTTTATGAACACTCTAGTGTTATATTACATCTCTGTAGTGTAGGTTTATGACCACTCTAGTGTTATATTACATATCTGTAGTGTAGGTTTTTGACCACTCTAGTGTTATATTACATCTCTGTAGGTTTATGACCACTCTAGTGTTATATTACATCTCTGTAGTGTAGGTTTATGACCACTCTAGTGTTATATTACATCTCTGTAGTGTAGGTTTATAACCACTCTAGTGTTATATTACATCTCTGTAGTGTAGGTTTATGACCACTCTAGTGTTATATTACATGTCTGTAGGTTTATCACCACTCTAGTGTTATATTACATATCTGTAGTGTAGGTTTATGACCATTTTAGTGTTATATTACATATCTGTAGGTTTATGACCACTCTAGTGTTATATTACATATCTGTAGTGTAGGTTTCTGACCACTCTAGTGTTATATTACATCTCTGTAGTGTAGGTTTAAGCCACTCTAGTGTTATATTACATCTCTGTAGGTTTATGACCACTCTAGTGTTATATTACATCTCTGTAGTGTAGGTTTATGAACACTCTAGTGTTATATTACATCTCTGTAGTGTAGGTTTATGACCACTCTAGTGTTATATTACATATCTGTAGTGTAGGTTTATGTACACTCTAGTGTTATATTACATCTCTGTAGTGTAGGTTTATGACCACTCTAGTGTTATATTACATATCTGTAGTGTAGGTGTATGACCACTCTAGTGTAATATTACATCTCTGTAGGTTTATGACCACTCTAGTGTTATATTACATATCTGTAGTGTAGGTTTATGTCCACTCTAGTGTTATATTACATCTCTGTAGTGTAGGTTTACGCCACTCTAGTGTTATATTACATCTCTGTAGGTTTATGACCACTCTAGTGTTATATTACATCTCTGTAGTGTAGGTTTATGAACACTCTAGTGTTATATTACAAATCTGTAGTGTAGATTTATGACCACTCTAGTGTTATATTACATATCTGTAGTGTAGGTGTATGACCACTCTAGTGTTATATTACATCTCTGTAGGTTTATGCCACTCTAGTGTTATATTACATATATGTAGTGTAGGTTTATGACCACTGTAGTGTTTTATTACATATCTGTAGGTGTATGACCACTCTAGTGTTATATTACATATCAGTAGGTTTATGAACACTGTAGTGTTATATTACATATCTGTAGGTTTATGACCACTCTAGTGTTATATTACATCTCTGTAGTGTAGGTTTAAGACCACTCTAGTGTTATATTACATGTCTGTAGCATAGGTTTATGACCACTCTAGTGTTATATTACATCTCTGTAGGTTTATGACCACTCTAGTGTTATATTACATATCTGTAGTGTAGGTTTATGACCATTTTAGTGTTATATTACATATCTGTAGGTTTATGACCACTCTAGTGTTATATTACATATCTGTAGTGTAGGTTTCTGACCACTCTAGTGTTATATTACATCTCTGTAGTGTAGGTTTATGCCACTCTAGTGTTATATTACATCTCTGTAGGTTTATGACCACTCTAGTGTTATATTACATCTCTGTAGTGTAGGTTTATGACCACTCTAGTGTTATATTACATGTCTGTAGGTTTATCACCACTCTAGTGTTATATTACATATCTGTAGTGTAGGTTTATGACCATTTTGGTGTTATATTACATATCTGTAGGTTTATTACCACTCTAGTGTTATATTACATATCTGTAGTGTAGGTTTATGACCACTCTAGTGTTATATTACATCTCTGTAGTGTAGGTTTATGCCACTCTAGTGTTATATTACATCTCTGTAGGTTTATGACCACTCTAGTGTTATATTACATCTCTGTAGTGTAGGTTTATGACCACTCTAGTGTTATATTACATGTCTGTAGGTTTTTCACCACTCTAGTGTTATATTGCATATATGTAGTGTAGGTTTATGACCATTTTAGTGTTATATTACATATCTGTAGGTTTATGACCACTCTAGTGTTATATTACATATCTGTAGTGTAGGTTTATGACCACTCTAGTGTAATATTACATCTCTGTAGTGTAGGTTTATGCCACTCTAGTGTTATATTACATCTCTGTAGGTTTATGACCACTCTAGTGTTATATTACATCTCTGTAGTGTAGGTTTATGAACACTCTAGTGTTATATTACATCTCTGTAGGTTTATGTCCACTCTAGTGTTATATTACATATCTGTAGTGTAGGTTTATGACCACTGTAGTGTTTTATTACATATCTGTAGGTGTATGACCACTCTAGTGTTATATTACATATCAGTAGGTTTATGAACACTGTAGTGTTATATTACATATCTGTAGGTTTATGACCACTCTAGTGTTATATTACATCTCTGTAGTGTAGGTTTAAGACCACTCTAGTGTTATATTACATGTCTGTAGCGTAGGTTTATGACCACTCTAGTGTTATATTACATCTCTGTAGGTTTATGACCACTCTAGTGTTATATTACATCTCTGTAGTGTAGGTTTATGACCACTCTAGTGTTATATTACATCTCTGTAGTGTAGGTTTATGACCACTCTAGTGTTATATTACATGTCTGTAGTGTAGGTGTATGACCACTCTAGTGTTATATTACATCTCTGTAGGTTTATGACCACTCTAGTGTTATATTACATATCTGTAGTGTAGGTTTCTGGCCACTCTAGTGTTATATTACATCTCTGTAGTGTAGGTTTACGCCACTCTAGTGTTATATTACATCTCTGTAGGTTTATGACCACTCTAGTGTTATATTACATCTCTGTAGTGTAGGTTTATGAACACTCTAGTGTTATATTACATATCTGTAGTGTAGATTTATGACCACTCTAGTGTTATATTACATATCTGTAGTGTAGGTGTATGACCACTCTAGTGTTATATTACATCTCTGTAGGTTTATGTCCACTCTAGTGTTATATTACATATCTGTAGTGTAGGTTTATGACCACTGTAGTGTTTTATTACATATCTGTAGGTGTATGACCACTCTAGTGTTATATTACATATCAGTAGGTTTATGAACACTGTAGTGTTATATTACATATCTGTAGGTTTATGACCACTCTAGTGTTATATTACATCTCTGTAGTGTAGGTTTAAGACCACTCTAGTGTTATATTACATGTCTGTAGCGTAGGTTTATGACCACTCTAGTGTTATATTACATCTCTGTAGGTTTATGACCACTCTAGTGTTATATTACATCTCTGTAGTGTAGGTTTATGACCACTCTAGTGTTATATTACATCTCTGTAGTGTAGGTTTATGACCACTCTAGTGTTATATTACATGTCTGTAGGTTTAATACCACTCTAGTGTTATATTACATATCTGTAGTGTAGGTTTATGACCATTTTAGTGTTATATTACATATCTGTAGGTTTATCACCACTCTAGTGTTATATTACATATCTGTAGTGTAGGTTTATGACCACTCTAGTGTTATATTACATCTCTGTAGGTTTATGACCACTCTAGTGTTATATTACATCTCTGTAGTGTAGGTTTATGAACACTCTAGTGTTATATTACATCTCTGTAGTGTAGGTTTATGACCACTCTAGTGTTATATTACATCTCTGTAGTGTAGGTTTATGACCACTCTAGTGTTATATTACATCTCTGTAGTGTAGGTTTATGACCACTCTAGTGTTATATTACATGTCTGTAGGTTTATCACCACTCTAGTGTTATATTACATATCTGTAGTGTAGGTTTATGACCATTTTAGTGTTATATTACATATCTGTAGGTTTATGACCACTCTAGTGTTATATTACATATCTGTAGTGTAGGTTTATGACCACTCTAGTGTTATATTACATCTCTGTAGTGTAGGTTTATGCCTCTCTAGTGTTATATTACATCTCTGTAGGTTTATGACCACTCTAGTGTTATATTACATCTCTGTAGTGTAGGTTTATGAACACTCTAGTGTTATATTACATCTCTGTAGTGTAGGTTTATGACCACTCTAGTGTTATATTACATATCTGTAGTGTAGGTTTATGAACACTCTAGTGTTATATTACATCTCTGTAGTGTAGGTTTATGACCACTCTAGTGTTATATTACATCTCTATAGTTTAGGTTTATGAACACTCTAGTGTTATATTACATCTCTGTAGTGTAGGTTTATGACCACTCTAGTGTTATATTACATCTCTGTAGTGTAGGTTTATGAACACTCTAGTGTTATATTACATCTCTGTAGTGTAGGTTTATGACCACTCTAGTGTTATATTACATATCTGTGGTGTAGGTTTTTTACCACTCTAGTGTTATATTACATCTCTGTAGGTTTATGACCACTCTAGTGTTATATTACATCTCTGTAGTGTAGGTTTATGACCACTCTAGTGTTATATTACATCTCTGTAGTGTAGGTTTATAACCACTCTAGTGTTATATTACATCTCTGTAGTGTAGGTTTATGACCACTCTAGTGTTATATTACATGTCTGTAGGTTTATCACCACTCTAGTGTTATATTACATATCTGTAGTGTAGGTTTATGACCATTTTAGTGTTATATTACATATCTGTAGGTTTATGACCACTCTAGTGTTATATTACATATCTGTAGTGTAGGTTTCTGACCACTCTAGTGTTATATTACATCTCTGTAGTGTAGGTTTAAGCCACTCTAGTGTTATATTACATCTCTGTAGGTTTATGACCACTCTAGTGTTATATTACATCTCTGTAGTGTAGGTTTATGAACACTCTAGTGTTATATTACATCTCTGTAGTGTAGGTTTATGACCACTCTAGTGTTATATTACATTTCTGTAGTGTAGTTTTATGTACACTCTAGTGTTATATTACATCTCTGTAGTGTAGGTTTATGACCACTCTAGTGTTATATTACATATCTGTAGTGTAGGTGTATGACCACTCTAGTGTTATATTACATATCTGTAGTGTAGATTTATGACCACTCTAGTGTTATATTACATATCTGTAGTGTAGGTGTATGACCACTCTAGTGTTATATTACATCTCTGTAGGTTTATGTCCACTCTAGTGTTATATTACATATCTGTAGTGTAGGTTTATGACCACTGTAGTGTTTTATTACATATCTGTAGGTGTATGACCACTCTAGTGTTATATTACATATCAGTAGGTTTATGAACACTGTAGTGTTATATTACATATCTGTAGGTTTATGACCACTCTAGTGTTATATTACATCTCTGTAGTGTAGGTTTAAGACCACTCTAGTGTTATATTACATGTCTGTAGCGTAGGTTTATGACCACTCTAGTGTTATATTACATCTCTGTAGGTTTATGACCACTCTAGTGTTATATTACATCTCTGTAGTGTAGGTTTATTACCACTCTAGTGTTATATTACATCTCTGTAGTGTAGGTTTATGACCACTCTAGTGTTATATTACATGTCTGTAGGTTTAATACCACTCTAGTGTTATATTACATATCTGTAGTGTAGGTTTATGACCATTTTAGTGTTATATTACATATCTGTAGGTTTATCACCACTCTAGTGTTATATTACATATCTGTAGTGTAGGTTTATGACCACTCTAGTGTTATATTACATCTCTGTAGTGTAGGTTTACGCCACTCTAGTGTTATATTACATCTCTGTAGGTTTATGACCACTCTAGTGTTATATTACATCTCTGTAGTGTAGGTTTATGAACACTCTAGTGTTATATTACATCTCTGTAGTGTAGGTTTATGACCACTCTAGTGTTATATTACATCTCTGTAGTGTAGGTTTATGACCACTCTAGTGTTATATTACATCTCTGTAGTGTAGGTTTATGACCACTCTAGTGTTATATTACATGTCTGTAGGTTTATCACCACTCTAGTGTTATATTACATATCTGTAGTGTAGGTTTATGACCATTTTAGTGTTATATTACATATCTGTAGGTTTATGACCACTCTAGTGTTATATTACATATCTGTAGTGTAGGTTTATGACCACTCTAGTGTTATATTACATCTCTGTAGTGTAGGTTTATGCCTCTCTAGTGTTATATTACATCTCTGTAGGTTTATGACCACTCTAGTGTTATATTACATCTCTGTAGTGTAGGTTTATGAACACTCTAGTGTTATATTACATCTCTGTAGTGTAGGTTTATGACCACTCTAGTGTTATATTACATATCTGTAGTGTAGGTTTATGAACACTCTAGTGTTATATTACATCTCTGTAGTGTAGGTTTATGACCACTCTAGTGTTATATTACATCTCTGTAGTGTAGGTTTATGAACACTCTAGTGTTATATTACATCTCTGTAGTGTAGGTTTATGACCACTCTAGTGTTATATTACATCTCTGTAGTGTAGGTTTATGAACACTCTAGTGTTATATTACATCTCTGTAGTGTAGGTTTATGACCACTCTAGTGTTATATTACATATCTGTAGTGTAGGTTTTTGACCACTCTAGTGTTATATTACATCTCTGTAGGTTTATGACCACTCTAGTGTTATATTACATCTCTGTAGTGTAGGTTTATGACCACTCTAGTGTTATATTACATCTCTGTAGTGTAGGTTTATAACCACTCTAGTGTTATATTACATCTCTGTAGTGTAGGTTTATGACCACTCTAGTGTTATATTACATGTCTGTAGGTTTATCACCACTCTAGTGTTATATTACATATCTGTAGTGTAGGTTTATGACCATTTTAGTGTTATATTACATATCTGTAGGTTTATGACCACTCTAGTGTTATATTACATATCTGTAGTGTAGGTTTCTGACCACTCTAGTGTTATATTACATCTCTGTAGTGTAGGTTTAAGCCACTCTAGTGTTATATTACATCTCTGTAGGTTTATGACCACTCTAGTGTTATATTACATCTCTGTAGTGTAGGTTTATGAACACTCTAGTGTTATATTACATCTCTGTAGTGTAGGTTTATGACCACTCTAGTGTTATATTACATATCTGTAGTGTAGGTTTATGTACACTCTAGTGTTATATTACATCTCTGTAGTGTAGGTTTATGACCACTCTAGTGTTATATTACATATCTGTAGTGTAGGTGTATGACCACTCTAGTGTAATATTACATCTCTGTAGGTTTATGACCACTCTAGTGTTATATTACATATCTGTAGTGTAGGTTTATGTCCACTCTAGTGTTATATTACATCTCTGTAGTGTAGGTTTACGCCACTCTAGTGTTATATTACATCTCTGTAGGTTTATGACCACTCTAGTGTTATATTACATCTCTGTAGTGTAGGTTTATGAACACTCTAGTGTTATATTACAAATCTGTAGTGTAGATTTATGACCACTCTAGTGTTATATTACATATCTGTAGTGTAGGTGTATGACCACTCTAGTGTTATATTACATCTCTGTAGGTTTATGCCACTCTAGTGTTATATTACATATATGTAGTGTAGGTTTATGACCACTGTAGTGTTTTATTACATATCTGTAGGTGTATGACCACTCTAGTGTTATATTACATATCAGTAGGTTTATGAACACTGTAGTGTTATATTACATATCTGTAGGTTTATGACCACTCTAGTGTTATATTACATCTCTGTAGTGTAGGTTTAAGACCACTCTAGTGTTATATTACATGTCTGTAGCATAGGTTTATGACCACTCTAGTGTTATATTACATCTCTGTAGGTTTATGACCACTCTAGTGTTATATTACATCTCTGTAGTGTAGGTTTATGACCACTCTAGTGTTATATTACATCTCTGTAGTGTAGGTTTATGACCACTCTAGTGTTATATTACATGTCTGTAGGTTTAATACCACTCTAGTGTTATATTACATATCTGTAGTGTAGGTTTATGACCATTTTAGTGTTATATTACATATCTGTAGGTTTATCACCACTCTAGTGTTATATTACATATTTGTAGTGTAGGTTTATGACCACTCTAGTGTTATATTACATCTCTGTAGTGTAGGTTTATGCCACTCTAGTGTTATATTACATCTCTGTAGGTTTATGACCACTCTAGTGTTATATTACATCTCTGTAGTGTAGGTTTATGAACACTCTAGTGTTATATTACATCTCTGTAGGTTTATGACCACTCTAGTGTTATATTACATCTCTGTAGTGTAGGTTTATGAACACTCTAGTGTTATATTACATCTCTGTAGTGTAGGTTTATGACCACTCTAGTGTTATATTACATCTCTGTAGTGTAGGTTTATGACCACTCTAGTGTTATATTACATCTCTGTAGTGTAGTTTTATGACCACTCTAGTGTTATATTACATGTCTGTAGGTTTATCACCACTCTAGTGTTATATTACATATCTGTAGTGTAGGTTTATGACCATTTTAGTGTTATATTACATATCTGTAGGTTTATGACCACTCTAGTGTTATATATTACATATCTGTAGTGTAGGTTTATGACCACTCTAGTGTTATATTACATCTCTGTAGTGTAGGTTTATGCCTCTCTAGTGTTATATTACATCTCTGTAGGTTTATGACCACTCTAGTGTTATATTACATCTCTGTAGTGTAGGTTTATGAACACTCTAGTGTTATATTACATCTCTGTAGTGTAGGTTTATGCCACTCTAGTGTTATATTACATATCTGTAGTGTAGGTTTATGAACACTCTAGTGTTATATTACATCTCTGTAGTGTAGGTTTATGACCACTCTAGTGTTATATTACATCTCTGTAGTGTAGGTTTATGAACACTCTAGTGTTATATTACATCTCTGTAGTGTAGGTTTATGACCACTCTAGTGTTATATTACATCTCTGTAGTGTAGGTTTATGAACACT
The DNA here is from genome assembly GCF_965601325.2 of Salmo salar. Classification (NCBI taxonomy): domain Eukaryota; kingdom Metazoa; phylum Chordata; class Actinopteri; order Salmoniformes; family Salmonidae; genus Salmo; species Salmo salar. The sequence goes on along the minus strand of NC_138301.1, from coordinate 48,103,724 downwards.
CTAGTGTTATATTACATCTCTGTAGTGTAGGTTTATGACCACTCTAGTGTTATATTACATATCTGTAGTGTAGGTTTTTGACCACTCTAGTGTTATATTACATCTCTGTAGGTTTATGACCACTCTAGTGTTATATTACATCTCTGTAGTGTAGGTTTATGACCACTCTAGTGTTATATTACATCTCTGTAGTGTAGGTTTATGTCCACTCTAGTGTTATTTTACATCTCTGTAGTGTAGGTTTATGACCACTCTAGTGTTATATTACATCTCTGTAGTGTAGGTTTATGACCACTCTAGTGTTATATTACATGTCTGTAGGTTTAATACCACTCTAGTGTTATATTACATATCTGTAGTGTAGGTTTATGACCATTTTAGTGTTATATTACATATCTGTAGGTTTATCACCACTCTAGTGTTATATTACATATTTGTAGTGTAGGTTTATGACCACTCTAGTGTTATATTACATCTCTGTAGTGTAGGTTTACGCCACTCTAGTGTTATATTACATCTCTGTAGGTTTATGACCACTCTAGTGTTATATTACATCTCTGTAGTGTAGGTTTATGAACACTCTAGTGTTATATTACATCTCTGTAGGTTTATGACCACTCTAGTGTTATATTACATCTCTGTAGTGTAGGTTTATGAACACTCTAGTGTTATATTACATCTCTGTAGTGTAGGTTTATGACCACTCTAGTGTTATATTACATCTCTGTAGTGTAGGTTTATGACCACTCTAGTGTTATATTACATCTCTGTAGTGTAGGTTTATGACCACTCTAGTGTTATATTACATGTCTGTAGGTTTATCACCACTCTAGTGTTATATTACATATCTGTAGTGTAGGTTTATGACCATTTTAGTGTTATATTACATATCTGTAGGTTTATGACCACTCTAGTGTTATATTACATATCTGTAGTGTAGGTTTATGACCACTCTAGTGTTATATTACATCTCTGTAGTGTAGGTTTATGCCTCTCTAGTGTTATATTACATCTCTGTAGGTTTATGACCACTCTAGTGTTATATTACATCTCTGTAGTGTAGGTTTATGAACACTCTAGTGTTATATTACATCTCTGTAGTGTAGGTTTATGACCACTCTAGTGTTATATTACATATCTGTAGTGTAGGTTTATGAACACTCTAGTGTTATATTACATCTCTGTAGTGTAGGTTTATGACCACTCTAGTGTTATATTACATCTCTGTAGTGTAGGTTTATGAACACTCTAGTGTTATATTACATCTCTGTAGTGTAGGTTTATGACCACTCTAGTGTTATATTACATATCTGTAGTGTAGGTTTATGACCACTCTAGTGTTATATTACATCTCTGTAGTGTAGGTTTATGACCACTCTAGTGTTATATTACATGTCTGTAGGTTTAATACCACTCTAGTGTTATATTACATATCTGTAGTGTAGGTTTATGACCATTTTAGTGTTATATTACATATCTGTAGGTTTATCACCACTCTAGTGTTATATTACATATTTGTAGTGTAGGTTTATGACCACTCTAGTGTTATATTACATCTCTGTAGTGTAGGTTTACGCCACTCTAGTGTTATATTACATCTCTGTAGGTTTATGACCACTCTAGTGTTATATTACATCTCTGTAGTGTAGGTTTATGAACACTCTAGTGTTATATTACATCTCTGTAGGTTTATGACCACTCTAGTGTTATATTACATCTCTGTAGTGTAGGTTTATGAACACTCTAGTGTTATATTACATCTCTGTAGTGTAGGTTTATGACCACTCTAGTGTTATATTACATCTCTGTAGTGTAGGTTTATGACCACTCTAGTGTTATATTACATCTCTGTAGTGTAGGTTTATGACCACTCTAGTGTTATATTACATGTCTGTAGGTTTATCACCACTCTAGTGTTATATTACATATCTGTAGTGTAGGTTTATGACCATTTTAGTGTTATATTACATATCTGTAGGTTTATGACCACTCTAGTGTTATATTACATATCTGTAGTGTAGGTTTATGACCACTCTAGTGTTATATTACATCTCTGTAGTGTAGGTTTATGCCTCTCTAGTGTTATATTACATCTCTGTAGGTTTATGACCACTCTAGTGTTATATTACATCTCTGTAGTGTAGGTTTATGAACACTCTAGTGTTATATTACATCTCTGTAGTGTAGGTTTATGACCACTCTAGTGTTATATTACATATCTGTAGTGTAGGTTTATGAACACTCTAGTGTTATATTACATCTCTGTAGTGTAGGTTTATGACCACTCTAGTGTTATATTACATCTCTGTAGTGTAGGTTTATGAACACTCTAGTGTTATATTACATCTCTGTAGTGTAGGTTTATGACCACTCTAGTGTTATATTACATCTCTGTAGTGTAGGTTTATGAACACTCTAGTGTTATATTACATCTCTGTAGTGTAGGTTTATGACCACTCTAGTGTTATATTACATATCTGTGGTGTAGGTTTTTTTCCACTCTAGTGTTATATTACATCTCTGTAGGTTTATGACCACTCTAGTGTTATATTACATCTCTGTAGTGTAGGTTTATGACCACTCTAGTGTTATATTACATCTCTGTAGTGTAGGTTTATAACCACTCTAGTGTTATATTACATCTCTGTAGTGTAGGTTTATGACCACTCTAGTGTTATATTACATGTCTGTAGGTTTATCACCACTCTAGTGTTATATTACATATCTGTAGTGTAGGTTTATGACCATTTTAGTGTTATATTACATATCTGTAGGTTTATGACCACTCTAGTGTTATATTACATATCTGTAGTGTAGGTTTCTGACCACTCTAGTGTTATATTACATCTCTGTAGTGTAGGTTTAAGCCACTCTAGTGTTATATTACATCTCTGTAGGTTTATGACCACTCTAGTGTTATATTACATCTCTGTAGTGTAGGTTTATGAACACTCTAGTGTTATATTACATCTCTGTAGTGTAGGTTTATGACCACTCTAGTGTTATATTACATATCTGTAGTGTAGTTTTATGTACACTCTAGTGTTATATTACATCTCTGTAGTGTAGGTTTATGACCACTCTAGTGTTATATTACATATCTGTAGTGTAGGTGTATGACCACTCTAGTGTTATATTACATATCTGTAGTGTAGATTTATGACCACTCTAGTGTTATATTACATATCTGTAGTGTAGGTGTATGACCACTCTAGTGTTATATTACATCTCTGTAGGTTTATGTCCACTCTAGTGTTATATTACATATCTGTAGTGTAGGTTTATGACCACTGTAGTGTTTTATTACATATCTGTAGGTGTATGACCACTCTAGTGTTATATTACATATCAGTAGGTTTATGAACACTGTAGTGTTATATTACATATCTGTAGGTTTATGACCACTCTAGTGTTATATTACATCTCTGTAGTGTAGGTTTAAGACCACTCTAGTGTTATATTACATGTCTGTAGCGTAGGTTTACGACCACTCTAGTGTTATATTACATCTCTGTAGGTTTATGACCACTCTAGTGTTATATTACATCTCTGTAGTGTAGGTTTAACACCACTCTAGTGTTATATTACATCTCTGTAGTGTAGGTTTATGACCACTCTAGTGTTATATTACATGTCTGTAGGTTTAATACCACTCTAGTGTTATATTACATATCTGTAGTGTAGGTTTATGACCATTTTAGTGTTATATTACATATCTGTAGGTTTATCACCACTCTAGTGTTATATTACATATCTGTAGTGTAGGTTTATGACCACTCTAGTGTTATATTACATCTCTGTAGTGTAGGTTTACGCCACTCTAGTGTTATATTACATCTCTGTAGGTTTATGACCACTCTAGTGTTATATTACATCTCTGTAGTGTAGGTTTATGAACACTCTAGTGTTATATTACATCTCTGTAGTGTAGGTTTATGACCACTCTAGTGTTATATTACATCTCTGTAGTGTAGGTTTATGACCACTCTAGTGTTATATTACATCTCTGTAGTGTAGGTTTATGACCACTCTAGTGTTATATTACATGTCTGTAGGTTTATCACCACTCTAGTGTTATATTACATATCTGTAGTGTAGGTTTATGACCATTTTAGTGTTATATTACATATCTGTAGGTTTATGACCACTCTAGTGTTATATTACATATCTGTAGTGTAGGTTTATGACCACTCTAGTGTTATATTACATCTCTGTAGTGTAGGTTTATGACCACTCTAGTGTTATATTACATATCTGTAGTGTAGGTTTATGAACACTCTAGTGTTATATTACATCTCTGTAGTGTAGGTTTATGACCACTCTAGTGTTATATTACATCTCTGTAGTGTAGGTTTATGAACACTCTAGTGTTATATTACATCTCTGTAGTGTAGGTTTATGACCACTCTAGTGTTATATTACATCTCTGTAGTGTAGGTTTATGAACACTCTAGTGTTATATTACATCTCTGTAGTGTAGGTTTATGACCACTCTAGTGTTATATTACATATCTGTAGTGTAGGTTTTTGACCACTCTAGTGTTATATTACATCTCTGTAGGTTTATGACCACTCTAGTGTTATATTACATCTCTGTAGTGTAGGTTTATGACCACTCTAGTGTTATATTACATCTCTGTAGTGTAGGTTTATAACCACTCTAGTGTTATATTACATCTCTGTAGTGTAGGTTTATGACCACTCTAGTGTTATATTACATGTCTGTAGGTTTATCACCACTCTAGTGTTATATTACATATCTGTAGTGTAGGTTTATGACCATTTTAGTGTTATATTACATATCTGTAGGTTTATGACCACTCTAGTGTTATATTACATATCTGTAGTGTAGGTTTCTGACCACTCTAGTGTTATATTACATCTCTGTAGTGTAGGTTTAAGCCACTCTAGTGTTATATTACATCTCTGTAGGTTTATGACCACTCTAGTGTTATATTACATCTCTGTAGTGTAGGTTTATGAACACTCTAGTGTTATATTACATCTCTGTAGTGTAGGTTTATGACCACTCTAGTGTTATATTACATATCTGTAGTGTAGGTTTATGTACACTCTAGTGTTATATTACATCTCTGTAGTGTAGGTTTATGACCACTCTAGTGTTATATTACATATCTGTAGTGTAGGTGTATGACCACTCTAGTGTAATATTACATCTCTGTAGGTTTATGACCACTCTAGTGTTATATTACATATCTGTAGTGTAGGTTTATGTCCACTCTAGTGTTATATTACATCTCTGTAGTGTAGGTTTACGCCACTCTAGTGTTATATTACATCTCTGTAGGTTTATGACCACTCTAGTGTTATATTACATCTCTGTAGTGTAGGTTTATGAACACTCTAGTGTTATATTACAAATCTGTAGTGTAGATTTATGACCACTCTAGTGTTATATTACATATCTGTAGTGTAGGTGTATGACCACTCTAGTGTTATATTACATCTCTGTAGGTTTATGCCACTCTAGTGTTATATTACATATATGTAGTGTAGGTTTATGACCACTGTAGTGTTTTATTACATATCTGTAGGTGTATGACCACTCTAGTGTTATATTACATATCAGTAGGTTTATGAACACTGTAGTGTTATATTACATATCTGTAGGTTTATGACCACTCTAGTGTTATATTACATCTCTGTAGTGTAGGTTTAAGACCACTCTAGTGTTATATTACATGTCTGTAGCATAGGTTTATGACCACTCTAGTGTTATATTACATCTCTGTAGGTTTATGACCACTCTAGTGTTATATTACATCTCTGTAGTGTAGGTTTATGACCACTCTAGTGTTATATTACATCTCTGTAGTGTAGGTTTATGACCACTCTAGTGTTATATTACATGTCTGTAGGTTTAATACCACTCTAGTGTTATATTACATATCTGTAGTGTAGGTTTATGACCATTTTAGTGTTATATTACATATCTGTAGGTTTATCACCACTCTAGTGTTATATTACATATTTGTAGTGTAGGTTTATGACCACTCTAGTGTTATATTACATCTCTGTAGTGTAGGTTTATGCCACTCTAGTGTTATATTACATCTCTGTAGGTTTATGACCACTCTAGTGTTATATTACATCTCTGTAGTGTAGGTTTATGAACACTCTAGTGTTATATTACATCTCTGTAGGTTTATGACCACTCTAGTGTTATATTACATCTCTGTAGTGTAGGTTTATGAACACTCTAGTGTTATATTACATCTCTGTAGTGTAGGTTTATGACCACTCTAGTGTTATATTACATCTCTGTAGTGTAGGTTTAACACCACTCTAGTGTTATATTACATCTCTGTAGTGTAGGTTTATGACCACTCTAGTGTTATATTACATGTCTGTAGGTTTATCACCACTCTAGTGTTATATTACATATCTGTAGTGTAGGTTTATGACCATTTTAGTGTTATATTACATATCTGTAGGTTTATGACCACTCTAGTGTTATATTACATATCTGTAGTGTAGGTTTATGACCACTCTAGTGTTATATTACATCTCTGTAGTGTAGGTTTATGCCTCTCTAGTGTTATATTACATCTCTGTAGGTTTATGACCACTCTAGTGTTATATTACATCTCTGTAGTGTAGGTTTATGAACACTCTAGTGTTATATTACATCTCTGTAGTGTAGGTTTATGCCACTCTAGTGTTATATTACATATCTGTAGTGTAGGTTTATGAACACTCTAGTGTTATATTACATCTCTGTAGTGTAGGTTTATGACCACTCTAGTGTTATATTACATCTCTGTAGTGTAGGTTTATGAACACTCTAGTGTTATATTACATCTCTGTAGTGTAGGTTTATGACCACTCTAGTGTTATATTACATCTCTGTAGTGTAGGTTTATGAACACTCTAGTGTTATATTACATCTCTGTAGTGTAGGTTTATGACCACTCTAGTGTTATATTACATATCTGTAGTGTAGGTTTTTGACCACTCTAGTGTTATATTACATCTCTGTAGGTTTATGACCACTCTAGTGTTATATTACATCTCTGTAGTGTAGGTTTATGACCACTCTAGTGTTATATTACATCTCTGTAGTGTAGGTTTATGACCACTCTAGTGTTATTTTACATCTCTGTAGTGTAGGTTTATGACCACTCTAGTGTTATATTACATCTCTGTAGTGTAGGTTTATGACCACTCTAGTGTTATATTACATGTCTGTAGGTTTAATACCACTCTAGTGTTATATTACATATCTGTAGTGTAGGTTTATGACCATTTTAGTGTTATATTACATATCTGTAGGTTTATCACCACTCTAGTGTTATATTACATATTTGTAGTGTAGGTTTATGACCACTCTAGTGTTATATTACATCTCTGTAGTGTAGGTTTATGCCACTCTAGTGTTATATTACATCTCTGTAGGTTTATGACCACTCTAGTGTTATATTACATCTCTGTAGTGTAGGTTTATGAACACTCTAGTGTTATATTACATCTCTGTAGGTTTATGACCACTCTAGTGTTATATTACATCTCTGTAGTGTAGGTTTATGAACACTCTAGTGTTATATTACATCTCTGTAGTGTAGGTTTATGACCACTCTAGTGTTATATTACATCTCTGTAGTGTAGGTTTATGACCACTCTAGTGTTATATTACATCTCTGTAGTGTAGGTTTATGACCACTCTAGTGTTATATTACATGTCTGTAGGTTTATCACCACTCTAGTGTTATATTACATATCTGTAGTGTAGGTTTATGACCATTTTAGTGTTATATTACATATCTGTAGGTTTATGACCACTCTAGTGTTATATTACATATCTGTAGTGTAGGTTTATGACCACTCTAGTGTTATATTACATCTCTGTAGTGTAGGTTTATGCCTCTCTAGTGTTATATTACATCTCTGTAGGTTTATGACCACTCTAGTGTTATATTACATCTCTGTAGTGTAGGTTTATGAACACTCTAGTGTTATATTACATCTCTGTAGTGTAGGTTTAACCACTCTAGTGTTATATTACATATCTGTAGTGTAGGTTTATGAACACTCTAGTGTTATATTACATATCTGTAGTGTAGGTTTATGACCACTCTAGTGTTATATTACATCTCTGTAGTGTAGGTTTATGAACACTCTAGTGTTATATTACATCTCTGTAGTGTAGGTTTATGACCACTCTAGTGTTATATTACATCTCTGTAGTGTAGGTTTATGAACACTCTAGTGTTATATTACATCTCTGTAGTGTAGGTTTATGACCACTCTAGTGTTATATTACATATCTGTAGTGTAGGTTTTTGACCACTCTAGTGTTATATTACATCTCTGTAGGTTTATGACCACTCTAGTGTTATATTACATCTCTGTAGTGTAGGTTTATGACCACTCTAGTGTTATATTACATCTCTGTAGTGTAGGTTTATGACCACTCTAGTGTTATATTACATCTCTGTAGTGTAGGTTTATGACCACTCTAGTGTTATATTACATCTCTGTAGTGTAGGTTTATGACCACTCTAGTGTTATATTACATGTCTGTAGGTTTATCACCACTCTAGTGTTATATTACATATCTGTAGTGTAGGTTTATGACCATTTTAGTGTTATATTACATATCTGTAGGTTTATGACCACTCTAGTGTTATATTACATATCTGTAGTGTAGGTTTATGACCACTCTAGTGTTATATTACATCTCTGTAGTGTAGGTTTATGCCACTCTAGTGTTATATTACATCTCTGTAGGTTTATGACCACTCTAGTGTTATATTACATCTCTGTAGTGTAGGTTTATGAACACTCTAGTGTTATATTACATCTCTGTAGTGTAGGTTTACGACCACTCTAGTGTTATATTACATCTCTGTAGTGTAGGTTTATGAACACTCTAGTGTTATATTACATCTCTGTAGTGTAGGTTTATGACCACTCTAGTGTTATATTACATCTCTGTAGTGTAGGTTTATGAACACTCTAGTGTTATATTACATCTCTGTAGTGTAGGTTTATGACCACTCTAGTGTTATATTACATATCTGTAGTGTAGGTTTTTGACCACTCTAGTGTTATATTACATCTCTGTAGGTTTATGACCACTCTAGTGTTATATTACATCTCTGTAGTGTAGGTTTATGACCACTCTAGTGTTATATTACATCTCTGTAGTGTAGGTTTATGACCACTCTAGTGTTATTTTACATCTCTGTAGTGTAGGTTTATGACCACTCTAGTGTTATATTACATCTCTGTAGTGTAGGTTTATGTCCACTCTAGTGTTATATTACATGTCTGTAGGTTTAATACCACTCTAGTGTTATATTACATATCTGTAGTGTAGGTTTATGACCATTTTAGTGTTATATTACATATCTGTAGGTTTATCACCACTCTAGTGTTATATTACATATTTGTAGTGTAGGTTTATGACCACTCTAGTGTTATATTACATCTCTGTAGTGTAGGTTTATGCCACTCTAGTGTTATATTACATCTCTGTAGGTTTATGACCACTCTAGTGTTATATTACATCTCTGTAGTGTAGGTTTATGAACACTCTAGTGTTATATTACATCTCTGTAGGTTTATGACCACTCTAGTGTTATATTACATCTCTGTAGTGTAGGTTTATGAACACTCTAGTGTTATATTACATCTCTGTAGTGTAGGTTTATGACCACTCTAGTGTTATATTACATCTCTGTAGTGTAGGTTTATGACCACTCTAGTGTTATATTACATCTCTGTAGTGTAGGTTTATGACCACTCTAGTGTTATATTACATGTCTGTAGGTTTATCACCACTCTAGTGTTATATTACATATCTGTAGTGTAGGTTTATGACCATTTTAGTGTTATATTACATATCTGTAGGTTTATGACCACTCTAGTGTTATATTACATATCTGTAGTGTAGGTTTATGACCACTCTAGTGTTATATTACATCTCTGTAGTGTAGGTTTATGCCTCTCTAGTGTTATATTACATCTCTGTAGGTTTATGACCACTCTAGTGTTATATTACATCTCTGTAGTGTAGGTTTATGAACACTCTAGTGTTATATTACATCTCTGTAGTGTAGGTTTATGACCACTCTAGTGTTATATTACATATCTGTAGTGTAGGTTTATGAACACTCTAGTGTTATATTACATCTCTGTAGTGTAGGTTTATGACCACTCTAGTGTTATATTACATCTCTGTAGTGTAGGTTTATGAACACTCTAGTGTTATATTACATCTCTGTAGTGTAGGTTTATGACCACTCTAGTGTTATATTACATCTCTGTAGTGTAGGTTTATGAACACTCTAGTGTTATATTACATCTCTGTAGTGTAGGTTTATGACCACTCTAGTGTTATATTACATATCTGTAGTGTAGGTTTTTGACCACTCTAGTGTTATATTACATCTCTGTAGGTTTATGACCACTCTAGTGTTATATTACATCTCTGTAGTGTAGGTTTATGACCACTCTAGTGTTATATTACATCTCTGTAGTGTAGGTTTATGACCACTCTAGTGTTATATTACATCTCTGTAGTGTAGGTTTATGACCACTCTAGTGTTATATTACATCTCTGTAGTGTAGGTTTATGACCACTCTAGTGTTATATTACATGTCTGTAGGTTTATCACCACTCTAGTGTTATATTACATATCTGTAGTGTAGGTTTATGACCATTTTAGTGTTATATTACATATCTGTAGGTTTATGACCACTCTAGTGTTATATTACATATCTGTAGTGTAGGTTTATGACCACTCTAGTGTTATATTACATCTCTGTAGTGTAGGTTTATGCCACTCTAGTGTTATATTACATCTCTGTAGGTTTATGACCACTCTAGTGTTATATTACATCTCTGTAGTGTAGGTTTATGAACACTCTAGTGTTATATTACATCTCTGTAGTGTAGGTTTACGACCACTCTAGTGTTATATTACATCTCTGTAGTGTAGGTTTATGAACACTCTAGTGTTATATTACATCTCTGTAGTGTAGGTTTATGACCACTCTAGTGTTATATTACATCTCTGTAGTGTAGGTTTATGAACACTCTAGTGTTATATTACATCTCTGTAGGTTTATGACCACTCTAGTGTTATATTACATCTCTGTAGTGTAGGTTTATGAACACTCTAGTGTTATATTACATCTCTGTAGGTTTATGACCACTCTAGTGTTATATTACATCTCTGTAGTGTAGGTTTATGAACACTCTAGTGTTATATTACATCTCTGTAGTGTAGGTTTATGACCACTCTAGTGTTATATTACATCTCTGTAGTGTAGGTTTATGACCACTCTAGTGTTATATTACATCTCTGTAGTGTAGGTTTATGACCACTCTAGTGTTATATTACATACCACTCTAGTGTTATATTACATATCTGTAGTGTAGGTTTTTGACCACTCTAGTGTTATATTACATCTCTGTAGGTTTATGACCACTCTAGTGTTATATTACATCTCTGTAGTGTAGGTTTATGACCACTCTAGTGTTATATTACATCTCTGTAGTGTAGGTTTATGACCACTCTAGTGTTATTTTACATCTCTGTAGTGTAGGTTTATGACCACTCTAGTGTTATATTACATCTCTGTAGTGTAGGTTTATGACCACTCTAGTGTTATATTACATGTCTGTAGGTTTAATACCACTCTAGTGTTATATTACATATCTGTAGTGTAGGTTTATGACCATTTTAGTGTTATATTACATATCTGTAGGTTTATCACCACTCTAGTGTTATATTACATATTTGTAGTGTAGGTTTATGACCACTCTAGTGTTATATTACATCTCTGTAGTGTAGGTTTATGCCACTCTAGTGTTATATTACATCTCTGTAGGTTTATGACCACTCTAGTGTTATATTACATCTCTGTAGTGTAGGTTTATGAACACTCTAGTGTTATATTACATCTCTGTAGGTTTATGACCACTCTAGTGTTATATTACATCTCTGTAGTGTAGGTTTATGAACACTCTAGTGTTATATTACATCTCTGTAGTGTAGGTTTATGACCACTCTAGTGTTATATTACATCTCTGTAGTGTAGGTTTATGACCACTCTAGTGTTATATTACATCTCTGTAGTGTAGGTTTATGACCACTCTAGTGTTATATTACATGTCTGTAGGTTTATCACCACTCTAGTGTTATATTACATATCTGTAGTGTAGGTTTATGACCATTTTAGTGTTATATTACATATCTGTAGGTTTATGACCACTCTAGTGTTATATTACATATCTGTAGTGTAGGTTTATGACCACTCTAGTGTTATATTACATCTCTGTAGTGTAGGTTTATGCCTCTCTAGTGTTATATTACATCTCTGTAGGTTTATGACCACTCTAGTGTTATATTACATCTCTGTAGTGTAGGTTTATGAACACTCTAGTGTTATATTACATCTCTGTAGTGTAGGTTTATGACCACTCTAGTGTTATATTACATATCTGTAGTGTAGGTTTATGAACACTCTAGTGTTATATTACATCTCTGTAGTGTAGGTTTATGACCACTCTAGTGTTATATTACATCTCTGTAGTGTAGGTTTATGAACACTCTAGTGTTATATTACATCTCTGTAGTGTAGGTTTATGACCACTCTAGTGTTATATTACATCTCTGTAGTGTAGGTTTATGAACACTCTAGTGTTATATTACATCTCTGTAGTGTAGGTTTATGACCACTCTAGTGTTATATTACATATCTGTAGTGTAGGTTTTTGACCACTCTAGTGTTATATTACATCTCTGTAGGTTTATGACCACTCTAGTGTTATATTACATCTCTGTAGTGTAGGTTTATGACCACTCTAGTGTTATATTACATCTCTGTAGTGTAGGTTTATGACCACTCTAGTGTTATATTACATCTCTGTAGTGTAGGTTTATGACCACTCTAGTGTTATATTACATGTCTGTAGGTTTATCACCACTCTAGTGTTATATTACATATCTGTAGTGTAGGTTTATGACCATTTTAGTGTTATATTACATATCTGTAGGTTTATGACCACTCTAGTGTTATATTACATATCTGTAGTGTAGGTTTATGACCACTCTAGTGTTATATTACATCTCTGTAGTGTAGGTTTATGCCACTCTAGTGTTATATTACATCTCTGTAGGTTTATGACCACTCTAGTGTTATATTACATCTCTGTAGTGTAGGTTTATGAACACTCTAGTGTTATATTACATCTCTGTAGTGTAGGTTTACGACCACTCTAGTGTTATATTACATCTCTGTAGTGTAGGTTTATGAACACTCTAGTGTTATATTACATCTCTGTAGTGTAGGTTTATGACCACTCTAGTGTTATATTACATCTCTGTAGTGTAGGTTTATGAACACTCTAGTGTTATATTACATCTCTGTAGGTTTATGACCACTCTAGTGTTATATTACATCTCTGTAGTGTAGGTTTATGAACACTCTAGTGTTATATTACATCTCTGTAGGTTTATGACCACTCTAGTGTTATATTACATCTCTGTAGTGTAGGTTTATGAACACTCTAGTGTTATATTACATCTCTGTAGTGTAGGTTTATGACCACTCTAGTGTTATATTACATCTCTGTAGTGTAGGTTTATGACCACTCTAGTGTTATATTACATCTCTGTAGTGTAGGTTTATGACCACTCTAGTGTTATATTACATGTCTGTAGGTTTATCACCACTCTAGTGTTATATTACATATCTGTAGTGTAGGTTTATGACCATTTTAGTGTTATATTACATATCTGTAGGTTTATGACCACTCTAGTGTTATATTACATATCTGTAGTGTAGGTTTATGACCACTCTAGTGTTATATTACATCTCTGTAGTGTAGGTTTATGCCTCTCTAGTGTTATATTACATCTCTGTAGGTTTATGACCACTCTAGTGTTATATTACATCTCTGTAGTGTAGGTTTATGAACACTCTAGTGTTATATTACATCTCTGTAGTGTAGGTTTATGACCACTCTAGTGTTATATTACATATCTGTAGTGTAGGTTTATGAACACTCTAGTGTTATATTACATCTCTGTAGTGTAGGTTTATGACCACTCTAGTGTTATATTACATCTCTGTAGTGTAGGTTTATGAACACTCTAGTGTTATATTACATCTCTGTAGTGTAGGTTTATGACCACTCTAGTGTTATATTACATCTCTGTAGTGTAGGTTTATGAACACTCTAGTGTTATATTACATCTCTGTAGTGTAGGTTTATGACCACTCTAGTGTTATATTACATATCTGTAGTGTAGGTTTTTGACCACTCTAGTGTTATATTACATCTCTGTAGGTTTATGACCACTCTAGTGTTATATTACATCTCTGTAGTGTAGGTTTATGACCACTCTAGTGTTATATTACATCTCTGTAGTGTAGGTTTATGACCACTCTAGTGTTATATTACATCTCTGTAGTGTAGGTTTATGACCACTCTAGTGTTATATTACATGTCTGTAGGTTTATCACCACTCTAGTGTTATATTACATATCTGTAGTGTAGGTTTATGACCATTTTAGTGTTATATTACATATCTGTAGGTTTATGACCACTCTAGTGTTATATTACATATCTGTAGTGTAGGTTTATGACCACTCTAGTGTTATATTACATCTCTGTAGTGTAGGTTTATGCCACTCTAGTGTTATATTACATCTCTGTAGGTTTATGACCACTCTAGTGTTATATTACATCTCTGTAGTGTAGGTTTATGAACACTCTAGTGTTATATTACATCTCTGTAGTGTAGGTTTACGACCACTCTAGTGTTATATTACATCTCTGTAGTGTAGGTTTATGAACACTCTAGTGTTATATTACATCTCTGTAGTGTAGGTTTATGACCACTCTAGTGTTATATTACATATCTGTAGTGTAGGTTTATGACCACTCTAGTGTTATATTACATCTCTGTAGGTTTATGACCACTCTAGTGTTATATTACATCTCTGTAGTGTAGGTTTATGAACACTCTAGTGTTATATTACATCTCTGTAGTGTAGGTTTACGACCACTCTAGTGTTATATTACATCTCTGTAGTGTAGGTTTATGAACACTCTAGTGTTATATTACATCTCTGTAGTGTAGGTTTATGTCCACTCTAGTGTTATATTACATATCTGTAGTGTAGGTTTATGACCACTCTAGTGTTATATTACATCTCTGTAGGTTTATGACCACTCTAGTGTTATATTACATCTCTGTAGTGTAGGTTTATGACCACTCTAGTGTTATATTACATCTCTGTAGTGTAGGTTTATAACCACTCTAGTGTTATATTACATCTCTGTAGTGTAGGTTTATGACCACTCTAGTGTTATATTACATGTCTGTAGGTTTATCACCACTCTAGTGTTATATTACATATCTGTAGTGTAGGTTTATGACCATTTTAATGTTATATTACATATCTGTAGGTTTATGACCACTCTAGTGTTATATTACATATCTGTAGTGTAGGTTTCTGACCACTCTAGTGTTATATTACATCTCTGTAGTGTAGGTTTAAGCCACTCTAGTGTTATATTACATCTCTGTAGGTTTATCACCACTCTAGTGTTATATTACATCTCTGTAGTGTAGGTTTATGAACACTCTAGTGTTATATTACATCTCTGTAGTGTAGGTTTATGACCACTCTAGTGTTATATTACATATCTGTAGTGTAGGTTTATGTACACTCTAGTGTTATATTACATCTCTGTAGTGTAGGTTTATGACCACTCTAGTGTTATATTACATATCTGTAGTGTAGGTGTATGACCACTCTAGTGTTATATTACATCTCTGTAGGTTTATGACCACTCTAGTGTTATATTACATATCTGTAGTGTAGGTTTATGTCCACTCTAGTGTTATATTACATCTCTGTAGGTTTATGACCACTCTAGTGTTATATTACATCTCTGTAGTGTAGGTTTATGAACACTCTAGTGTTATATTACATATCTGTAGTGTAGATTTATGACCACTCTAGTGTTATATTACATATCTGTAGTGTAGGTGTATGACCACTCTAGTGTTATATTACATCTCTGTAGGTTTATGTCCACTCTAGTGTTATATTACATATCTGTAGTGTAGGTTTATGACCACTGTAGTGTTTTATTACATATCTGTAGGTGTATGACCACTCTAGTGTTATATTACATCTCTGTAGGTTTATGACCACTCTAGTGTTATATTACATGTCTGTAGTGTAGGTTTATGACCACTGTAGTGTTTTATTACATATCTGTAGTGTTATATTACATCTCTGTAGGTTTATGACCACTCTAGTGTTATATTACATCTCTGTAGTGTAGGTTTATGACCACTCTAGTGTTATATTACATCTCTGTAGTGTAGGTTTATTACCACTCTAGTGTTATATTACATATCTGTAGTGTAGGTTTAACACCACTTTAGTGTGATATTACATCTCTGTAGTGTAGGTTTATGACCACTCTAGTGTTATATTACATATCTGTAGGTTTATGACCACTCTCGTGTTATATTACATATCAGTAGGTTTATGACCACTGTAGTGTTATATTACATATCTGTAGGTTTATGACCACTCTAGTGTTATATTACATCTCTGTAGTGTAGGTTTAAGACCACTCTAGTGTTATATTACATGTCTGTAGCGCAGGTTTATCACCACTCTAGTGTTATATTACATATCTGTAGGTTTATAACCACTCTAGTGTTATATTACATATCTGTAGTGTAGGTGTATGACCACTCTAGTGGTATATTACATCTCTGTAGGTTTATGACCACTCTAGTGTTATATTACATATCTGTAGTGTAGGTTTATTACCACTCTAGTGTTATATTACATATCTGTAGTGTAGGTTTAACACCACTTTAGTGTGATATTACATCTCTGTAGTGTAGGTTTATGACCACTCTAGTGTTATATTACATCTCTGTAGTGTAGGTTTATGACCACTCTAGTGTTATATTACATGTCTGTAGGTTTAAACCACTCTAGTGTTATATTACATATCTGTAGTGTAGGTTTATGACCATTTTAGTGTTATATTACATATCTGTAGGTTTATCACCACTCTAGTGTTATATTACATATTTGTAGTGTAGGTTTATGACCACTCTAGTGTTATATTACATCTCTGTAGTGTAGGTTTATGCCACTCTAGTGTTATATTACATCTCTGTAGGTTTATGACCACTCTAGTGTTATATTACATCTCTGTAGTGTAGGTTTATGAACACTCTAGTGTTATATTACATCTCTGTAGGTTTATGACCACTCTAGTGTTATATTACATCTCTGTAGTGTAGGTTTATGAACACTCTAGTGTTATATTACATCTCTGTAGTGTAGGTTTATGACCACTCTAGTGTTATATTACATCTCTGTAGTGTAGGTTTAACACCACTCTAGTGTTATATTACATCTCTGTAGTGTAGGTTTATGACCACTCTAGTGTTATATTACATGTCTGTAGGTTTATCACCACTCTAGTGTTATATTACATATCTGTAGTGTAGGTTTATGACCATTTTAGTGTTATATTACATATCTGTAGGTTTATGACCACTCTAGTGTTATATTACATATCTGTAGTGTAGGTTTATGACCACTCTAGTGTTATATTACATCTCTGTAGTGTAGGTTTATGCCTCTCTAGTGTTATATTACATCTCTGTAGGTTTATGACCACTCTAGTGTTATATTACATCTCTGTAGTGTAGGTTTATGAACACTCTAGTGTTATATTACATCTCTGTAGTGTAGGTTTATGCCACTCTAGTGTTATATTACATATCTGTAGTGTAGGTTTATGAACACTCTAGTGTTATATTACATCTCTGTAGTGTAGGTTTATGACCACTCTAGTGTTATATTACATCTCTGTAGTGTAGGTTTATGAACACTCTAGTGTTATATTACATCTCTGTAGTGTAGGTTTATGACCACTCTAGTGTTATATTACATCTCTGTAGTGTAGGTTTATGAACACTCTAGTGTTATATTACATCTCTGTAGTGTAGGTTTATGACCACTCTAGTGTTATATTACATATCTGTAGTGTAGGTTTTTGACCACTCTAGTGTTATATTACATCTCTGTAGGTTTATGACCACTCTAGTGTTATATTACATCTCTGTAGTGTAGGTTTATGACCACTCTAGTGTTATATTACATCTCTGTAGTGTAGGTTTATGACCACTCTAGTGTTATATTACATGTCTGTAGGTTTAATACCACTCTAGTGTTATATTACATATCTGTAGTGTAGGTTTATGACCATTTTAGTGTTATATTACATATCTGTAGGTTTATCACCACTCTAGTGTTATATTACATATTTGTAGTGTAGGTTTATGACCACTCTAGTGTTATATTACATCTCTGTAGTGTAGGTTTATGCCACTCTAGTGTTATATTACATCTCTGTAGGTTTATGACCACTCTAGTGTTATATTACATCTCTGTAGTGTAGGTTTATGAACACTCTAGTGTTATATTACATCTCTGTAGTGTAGGTTTATGACCACTCTAGTGTTATATTACATATCTGTAGTGTAGGTTTATGAACACTCTAGTGTTATATTACATCTCTGTAGTGTAGGTTTATGACCACTCTAGTGTTATATTACATCTCTGTAGTGTAGGTTTATGAACACTCTAGTGTTATATTACATCTCTGTAGTGTAGGTTTATGACCACTCTAGTGTTATATTACATCTCTGTAGTGTAGGTTTATGAACACTCTAGTGTTATATTACATCTCTGTAGTGTAGGTTTATGACCACTCTAGTGTTATATTACATATCTGTAGTGTAGGTTTTTGACCACTCTAGTGTTATATTACATCTCTGTAGGTTTATGACCACTCTAGTGTTATATTACATCTCTGTAGTGTAGGTTTATGACCACTCTAGTGTTATATTACATCTCTGTAGTGTAGGTTTATGACCACTCTAGTGTTATATTACATCTCTGTAGTGTAGGTTTATGACCACTCTAGTGTTATATTACATCTCTGTAGTGTAGGTTTATGACCACTCTAGTGTTATATTACATGTCTGTAGGTTTATCACCACTCTAGTGTTATATTACATATCTGTAGTGTAGGTTTATGACCATTTTAGTGTTATATTACATATCTGTAGGTTTATGACCACTCTAGTGTTATATTACATATCTGTAGTGTAGGTTTATGACCACTCTAGTGTTATATTACATCTCTGTAGTGTAGGTTTTATGCCACTCTAGTGTTATATTACATCTCTGTAGGTTTATGACCACTCTAGTGTTATATTACATCTCTGTAGTGTAGGTTTATGAACACTCTAGTGTTATATTACATCTCTGTAGTGTAGGTTTACGACCACTCTAGTGTTATATTACATCTCTGTAGTGTAGGTTTATGAACACTCTAGTGTTATATTACATCTCTGTAGTGTAGGTTTATGACCACTCTAGTGTTATATTACATATCTGTAGTGTAGGTTTATGACCACTCTAGTGTTATATTACATCTCTGTAGGTTTATGACCACTCTAGTGTTATATTACATCTCTGTAGTGTAGGTTTATGAACACTCTAGTGTTATATTACATCTCTGTAGTGTAGGTTTACGACCACTCTAGTGTTATATTACATCTCTGTAGTGTAGGTTTATGAACACTCTAGTGTTATATTACATCTCTGTAGTGTAGGTTTATGTCCACTCTAGTGTTATATTACATATCTGTAGTGTAGGTTTATGACCACTCTAGTGTTATATTACATCTCTGTAGGTTTATGACCACTCTAGTGTTATATTACATCTCTGTAGTGTAGGTTTATGACCACTCTAGTGTTATATTACATCTCTGTAGTGTAGGTTTATGACCACTCTAGTGTTATATTACATGTCTGTAGGTTTAATACCACTCTAGTGTTATATTACATATCTGTAGTGTAGGTTTATGACCATTTTAGTGTTATATTACATATCTGTAGGTTTATCACCACTCTAGTGTTATATTACATATTTGTAGTGTAGGTTTATGACCACTCTAGTGTTATATTACATCTCTGTAGTGTAGGTTTATGCCACTCTAGTGTTATATTACATCTCTGTAGGTTTATGACCACTCTAGTGTTATATTACATCTCTGTAGTGTAGGTTTATGAACACTCTAGTGTTATATTACATCTCTGTAGTGTAGGTTTATGACCACTCTAGTGTTATATTACATATCTGTAGTGTAGGTTTATGAACACTCTAGTGTTATATTACATCTCTGTAGTGTAGGTTTATGACCACTCTAGTGTTATATTACATCTCTGTAGTGTAGGTTTATGAACACTCTAGTGTTATATTACATCTCTGTAGTGTAGGTTTATGACCACTCTAGTGTTATATTACATCTCTGTAGTGTAGGTTTATGAACACTCTAGTGTTATATTACATCTCTGTAGTGTAGGTTTATGACCACTCTAGTGTTATATTACATATCTGTAGTGTAGGTTTTTGACCACTCTAGTGTTATATTACATCTCTGTAGGTTTATGACCACTCTAGTGTTATATTACATCTCTGTAGTGTAGGTTTATGACCACTCTAGTGTTATATTACATCTCTGTAGTGTAGGTTTATGACCACTCTAGTGTTATATTACATCTCTGTAGTGTAGGTTTATGACCACTCTAGTGTTATATTACATCTCTGTAGTGTAGGTTTATGACCACTCTAGTGTTATATTACATGTCTGTAGGTTTATCACCACTCTAGTGTTATATTACATATCTGTAGTGTAGGTTTATGACCATTTTAGTGTTATATTACATATCTGTAGGTTTATGACCACTCTAGTGTTATATTACATATCTGTAGTGTAGGTTTATGACCACTCTAGTGTTATATTACATCTCTGTAGTGTAGGTTTTATGCCACTCTAGTGTTATATTACATCTCTGTAGGTTTATGACCACTCTAGTGTTATATTACATCTCTGTAGTGTAGGTTTATGAACACTCTAGTGTTATATTACATCTCTGTAGTGTAGGTTTACGACCACTCTAGTGTTATATTACATCTCTGTAGTGTAGGTTTATGAACACTCTAGTGTTATATTACATCTCTGTAGTGTAGGTTTATGACCACTCTAGTGTTATATTACATATCTGTAGTGTAGGTTTATGACCACTCTAGTGTTATATTACATCTCTGTAGGTTTATGACCACTCTAGTGTTATATTACATCTCTGTAGTGTAGGTTTATGAACACTCTAGTGTTATATTACATCTCTGTAGTGTAGGTTTACGACCACTCTAGTGTTATATTACATCTCTGTAGTGTAGGTTTATGAACACTCTAGTGTTATATTACATCTCTGTAGTGTAGGTTTATGTCCACTCTAGTGTTATATTACATATCTGTAGTGTAGGTTTATGACCACTCTAGTGTTATATTACATCTCTGTAGGTTTATGACCACTCTAGTGTTATATTACATCTCTGTAGTGTAGGTTTATGACCACTCTAGTGTTATATTACATCTCTGTAGTGTAGGTTTATAACCACTCTAGTGTTATATTACATCTCTGTAGTGTAGGTTTATGACCACTCTAGTGTTATATTACATGTCTGTAGGTTTATCACCACTCTAGTGTTATATTACATATCTGTAGTGTAGGTTTATGACCATTTTAATGTTATATTACATATCTGTAGGTTTATGACCACTCTAGTGTTATATTACATATCTGTAGTGTAGGTTTCTGACCACTCTAGTGTTATATTACATCTCTGTAGTGTAGGTTTAAGCCACTCTAGTGTTATATTACATCTCTGTAGGTTTATCACCACTCTAGTGTTATATTACATCTCTGTAGTGTAGGTTTATGAACACTCTAGTGTTATATTACATCTCTGTAGTGTAGGTTTATGACCACTCTAGTGTTATATTACATATCTGTAGTGTAGGTTTATGTACACTCTAGTGTTATATTACATCTCTGTAGTGTAGGTTTATGACCACTCTAGTGTTATATTACATATCTGTAGTGTAGGTGTATGACCACTCTAGTGTTATATTACATCTCTGTAGGTTTATGACCACTCTAGTGTTATATTACATATCTGTAGTGTAGGTTTATGTCCACTCTAGTGTTATATTACATCTCTGTAGGTTTATGACCACTCTAGTGTTATATTACATCTCTGTAGTGTAGGTTTATGAACACTCTAGTGTTATATTACATATCTGTAGTGTAGATTTATGACCACTCTAGTGTTATATTACATATCTGTAGTGTAGGTGTATGACCACTCTAGTGTTATATTACATCTCTGTAGGTTTATGTCCACTCTAGTGTTATATTACATATCTGTAGTGTAGGTTTATGACCACTGTAGTGTTTTATTACATATCTGTAGGTGTATGACCACTCTAGTGTTATATTACATCTCTGTAGGTTTATGACCACTCTAGTGTTATATTACATGTCTGTAGTGTAGGTTTATGACCACTGTAGTGTTTTATTACATATCTGTAGTGTTATATTACATCTCTGTAGGTTTATGACCACTCTAGTGTTATATTACATCTCTGTAGTGTAGGTTTATGACCACTCTAGTGTTATATTACATCTCTGTAGTGTAGGTTTATTACCACTCTAGTGTTATATTACATATCTGTAGTGTAGGTTTAACACCACTTTAGTGTGATATTACATCTCTGTAGTGTAGGTTTATGACCACTCTAGTGTTATATTACATATCTGTAGGTTTATGACCACTCTCGTGTTATATTACATATCAGTAGGTTTATGACCACTGTAGTGTTATATTACATATCTGTAGGTTTATGACCACTCTAGTGTTATATTACATCTCTGTAGTGTAGGTTTAAGACCACTCTAGTGTTATATTACATGTCTGTAGCGCAGGTTTATCACCACTCTAGTGTTATATTACATATCTGTAGGTTTATAACCACTCTAGTGTTATATTACATATCTGTAGTGTAGGTGTATGACCACTCTAGTGGTATATTACATCTCTGTAGGTTTATGACCACTCTAGTGTTATATTACATATCTGTAGTGTAGGTTTATTACCACTCTAGTGTTATATTACATATCTGTAGTGTAGGTTTAACACCACTTTAGTGTGATATTACATCTCTGTAGTGTAGGTTTATGACCACTCTAGTGTTATATTACATCTCTGTAGTGTAGGTTTATGACCACTCTAGTGTTATATTACATGTCTGTAGGTTTAAACCACTCTAGTGTTATATTACATATCTGTAGTGTAGGTTTATGACCATTTTAGTGTTATATTACATATCTGTAGGTTTATCACCACTCTAGTGTTATATTACATATTTGTAGTGTAGGTTTATGACCACTCTAGTGTTATATTACATCTCTGTAGTGTAGGTTTATGCCACTCTAGTGTTATATTACATCTCTGTAGGTTTATGACCACTCTAGTGTTATATTACATCTCTGTAGTGTAGGTTTATGAACACTCTAGTGTTATATTACATCTCTGTAGGTTTATGACCACTCTAGTGTTATATTACATCTCTGTAGTGTAGGTTTATGAACACTCTAGTGTTATATTACATCTCTGTAGTGTAGGTTTATGACCACTCTAGTGTTATATTACATCTCTGTAGTGTAGGTTTAACACCACTCTAGTGTTATATTACATCTCTGTAGTGTAGGTTTATGACCACTCTAGTGTTATATTACATGTCTGTAGGTTTATCACCACTCTAGTGTTATATTACATATCTGTAGTGTAGGTTTATGACCATTTTAGTGTTATATTACATATCTGTAGGTTTATGACCACTCTAGTGTTATATTACATATCTGTAGTGTAGGTTTATGACCACTCTAGTGTTATATTACATCTCTGTAGTGTAGGTTTATGCCTCTCTAGTGTTATATTACATCTCTGTAGGTTTATGACCACTCTAGTGTTATATTACATCTCTGTAGTGTAGGTTTATGAACACTCTAGTGTTATATTACATCTCTGTAGTGTAGGTTTATGCCACTCTAGTGTTATATTACATATCTGTAGTGTAGGTTTATGAACACTCTAGTGTTATATTACATCTCTGTAGTGTAGGTTTATGACCACTCTAGTGTTATATTACATCTCTGTAGTGTAGGTTTATGACCACTCTAGTGTTATATTACATCTCTGTAGTGTAGGTTTATGACCACTCTA
Source organism: Salmo salar (assembly GCF_965601325.2). Classification (NCBI taxonomy): domain Eukaryota; kingdom Metazoa; phylum Chordata; class Actinopteri; order Salmoniformes; family Salmonidae; genus Salmo; species Salmo salar. The sequence goes on along the minus strand of NC_138301.1, from coordinate 48,079,495 downwards.
GTGTTATATTACATCTCTGTAGTGTAGGTTTATGAACACTCTAGTGTTATATTACATCTCTGTAGTGTAGGTTTATGACCACTCTAGTGTTATATTACATATCTGTAGTGTAGGTTTTTGACCACTCTAGTGTTATATTACATCTCTGTAGGTTTATGACCACTCTAGTGTTATATTACATCTCTGTAGTGTAGGTTTATGACCACTCTAGTGTTATATTACATCTCTGTAGTGTAGGTTTATGACCACTCTAGTGTTATATTACATCTCTGTAGTGTAGGTTTATGACCACTCTAGTGTTATATTACATCTCTGTAGTGTAGGTTTATGACCACTCTAGTGTTATATTACATATCTGTAGTGTAGGTTTAACACCACTTTAGTGTGATATTACATCTCTGTAGTGTAGGTTTATGACCACTCTAGTGTTATATTACATATCTGTAGGTTTATGACCACTCTCGTGTTATATTACATATCAGTAGGTTTATGACCACTGTAGTGTTATATTACATATCTGTAGGTTTATGACCACTCTAGTGTTATATTACATCTCTGTAGTGTAGGTTTAAGACCACTCTAGTGTTATATTACATGTCTGTAGCGCAGGTTTATCACCACTCTAGTGTTATATTACATATCTGTAGGTTTATAACCACTCTAGTGTTATATTACATATCTGTAGTGTAGGTTTATGACCACTCTAGTGGTATATTACATCTCTGTAGGTTTATGACCACTCTAGTGTTATATTACATATCTGTAGTGTAGGTTTATGACCACTCTAGTGTTATATTACATATCTGTAGTGTAGGTTTAACACCACTTTAGTGTGATATTACATCTCTGTAGTGTAGGTTTATGACCACTCTAGTGTTATATTACATCTCTGTAGTGTAGGTTTATGACCACTCTAGTGTTATATTACATGTCTGTAGGTTTAATACCACTCTAGTGTTATATTACATATCTGTAGTGTAGGTTTATGACCATTTTAGTGTTATATTACATATCTGTAGGTTTATCACCACTCTAGTGTTATATTACATATTTGTAGTGTAGGTTTATGACCACTCTAGTGTTATATTACATCTCTGTAGTGTAGGTTTATGCCACTCTAGTGTTATATTACATCTCTGTAGGTTTATGACCACTCTAGTGTTATATTACATCTCTGTAGTGTAGGTTTATGAACACTCTAGTGTTATATTACATCTCTGTAGGTTTATGACCACTCTAGTGTTATATTACATCTCTGTAGTGTAGGTTTATGAACACTCTAGTGTTATATTACATCTCTGTAGTGTAGGTTTATGACCACTCTAGTGTTATATTACATCTCTGTAGTGTAGGTTTATGACCACTCTAGTGTTATATTACATCTCTGTAGTGTAGGTTTATGACCACTCTAGTGTTATATTACATGTCTGTAGGTTTATCACCACTCTAGTGTTATATTACATATCTGTAGTGTAGGTTTATGACCATTTTAGTGTTATATTACATATCTGTAGGTTTATGACCACTCTAGTGTTATATTACATATCTGTAGTGTAGGTTTATGACCACTCTAGTGTTATATTACATCTCTGTAGTGTAGGTTTATGCCTCTCTAGTGTTATATTACATCTCTGTAGGTTTATGACCACTCTAGTGTTATATTACATCTCTGTAGTGTAGGTTTATGAACACTCTAGTGTTATATTACATCTCTGTAGTGTAGGTTTATGACCACTCTAGTGTTATATTACATCTCTGTAGTGTAGGTTTATGAACACTCTAGTGTTATATTACATCTCTGTAGTGTAGGTTTATGACCACTCTAGTGTTATATTACATCTCTGTAGTGTAGGTTTATGAACACTCTAGTGTTATATTACATCTCTGTAGTGTAGGTTTATGACCACTCTAGTGTTATATTACATCTCTGTAGTGTAGGTTTATGACCACTCTAGTGTTATATTACATCTCTGTAGGTTTATGACCACTCTAGTGTTATATTACATCTCTGTAGTGTAGGTTTTTGACCACTCTAGTGTTATATTACATCTCTGTAGGTGGTTATGACCACTCTAGTGTTATATTACATCTCTGTAGTGTAGGTTTATGACCACTCTAGTGTTATATTACATCTCTGTAGTGTAGGTTTATGACCACTCTAGTGTTATATTACATGTCTGTAGGTTTAATACCACTCTAGTGTTATATTACATATCTGTAGTGTAGGTTTATGACCATTTTAGTGTTATATTACATATCTGTAGGTTTATCACCACTCTAGTGTTATATTACATATTTGTAGTGTAGGTTTATGACCACTCTAGTGTTATATTACATCTCTGTAGTGTAGGTTTATGCCACTCTAGTGTTATATTACATCTCTGTAGGTTTATGACCACTCTAGTGTTATATTACATCTCTGTAGTGTAGGTTTATGAACACTCTAGTGTTATATTACATCTCTGTAGGTTTATGACCACTCTAGTGTTATATTACATCTCTGTAGTGTAGGTTTATGAACACTCTAGTGTTATATTACATCTCTGTAGTGTAGGTTTATGACCACTCTAGTGTTATATTACATCTCTGTAGTGTAGGTTTATGACCACTCTAGTGTTATATTACATCTCTGTAGTGTAGGTTTATGACCACTCTAGTGTTATATTACATGTCTGTAGGTTTATCACCACTCTAGTGTTATATTACATATCTGTAGTGTAGGTTTATGACCATTTTAGTGTTATATTACATATCTGTAGGTTTATGACCACTCTAGTGTTATATTACATATCTGTAGTGTAGGTTTATGACCACTCTAGTGTTATATTACATCTCTGTAGTGTAGGTTTATGCCTCTCTAGTGTTATATTACATCTCTGTAGGTTTATGACCACTCTAGTGTTATATTACATCTCTGTAGTGTAGGTTTATGAACACTCTAGTGTTATATTACATCTCTGTAGTGTAGGTTTATGACCACTCTAGTGTTATATTACATATCTGTAGTGTAGGTTTATGAACACTCTAGTGTTATATTACATCTCTGTAGTGTAGGTTTATGACCACTCTAGTGTTATATTACATCTCTGTAGTGTAGGTTTATGAACACTCTAGTGTTATATTACATCTCTGTAGTGTAGGTTTATGACCACTCTAGTGTTATATTACATCTCTGTAGTGTAGGTTTATGAACACTCTAGTGTTATATTACATCTCTGTAGTGTAGGTTTATGACCACTCTAGTGTTATATTACATATCTGTAGTGTAGGTTTTTGACCACTCTAGTGTTATATTACATCTCTGTAGGTTTATGACCACTCTAGTGTTATATTACATCTCTGTAGTGTAGGTTTATGACCACTCTAGTGTTATATTACATCTCTGTAGTGTAGGTTTATGACCACTCTAGTGTTATATTACATCTCTGTAGTGTAGGTTTATGACCACTCTAGTGTTATATTACATCTCTGTAGTGTAGGTTTATGACCACTCTAGTGTTATATTACATGTCTGTAGGTTTATCACCACTCTAGTGTTATATTACATATCTGTAGTGTAGGTTTATGACCATTTTAGTGTTATATTACATATCTGTAGGTTTATGACCACTCTAGTGTTATATTACATATCTGTAGTGTAGGTTTATGACCACTCTAGTGTTATATTACATCTCTGTAGTGTAGGTTTATGCCACTCTAGTGTTATATTACATCTCTGTAGGTTTATGACCACTCTAGTGTTATATTACATCTCTGTAGTGTAGGTTTATGAACACTCTAGTGTTATATTACATCTCTGTAGTGTAGGTTTACGACCACTCTAGTGTTATATTACATCTCTGTAGTGTAGGTTTATGAACACTCTAGTGTTATATTACATCTCTGTAGTGTAGGTTTATGACCACTCTAGTGTTATATTACATCTCTGTAGTGTAGGTTTATGACCACTCTAGTGTTATATTACATCTCTGTAGTGTAGGTTTATGACCACTCTAGTGTTATATTACATGTCTGTAGTGTAGGTTTATGACACACTCTAGTGTTATATGACATCTTGTGATATTACATCTCTGTAGGTTTATGACCACTCTAGTGTTATATTACATCTCTGTAGTGTAGGTTTATGACCACTCTAGTGTTATATTACATCTCTGTAGTGTAGGTTTATGACCACTCTAGTGTTATATTACATCTCTGTAGTGTAGGTTTATGACCACTCTAGTGTTATATTACATGTCTGTAGGTTTATAACCACTCTAGTGTTATATTACATATCTGTAGTGTAGGTTTATGACCATTTTAGTGTTATATTACATATCTGTAGGTTTATGACCACTCTAGTGTTATATTACATATCTGTAGTGTAGGTTTATGACCACTCTAGTGTTATATTACATCTCTGTAGTGTAGGTTTCTGACCACTCTAGTGTTATATTACATATCTGTAGTGTAGGTTTATGACCATTTTAGTGTTATATTACATATCTGTAGGTTTATCACCACTCTAGTGTTATATTACATCTCTGTAGTGTAGGTTTATGAACACTCTAGTGTTATATTACATCTCTGTAGTGTAGGTTTACGACCACTCTAGTGTTATATTACATCTCTGTAGGTTTATGACCACTCTAGTGTTATATTACATCTCTGTAGTGTAGGTTTATGAACACTCTAGTGTTATATTACATCTCTGTAGTGTAGGTTTACGACCACTCTAGTGTTATATTACATCTCTGTAGTGTAGGTTTATGAACACTCTAGTGTTATATTACATCTCTGTAGTGTAGGTTTATGTCCACTCTAGTGTTATATTACATATCTGTAGTGTAGGTTTATGACCACTCTAGTGTTATATTACATCTCTGTAGGTTTATGACCACTCTAGTGTTATATTACATCTCTGTAGTGTAGGTTTATGACCACTCTAGTGTTATATTACATCTCTGTAGTGTAGGTTTATAACCACTCTAGTGTTATATTACATCTCTGTAGTGTAGGTTTATGACCACTCTAGTGTTATATTACATGTCTGTAGGTTTATCACCACTCTAGTGTTATATTACATATCTGTAGTGTAGTTTTATGACCATTTTAATGTTATATTACATATCTGTAGGTTTATGACCACTCTAGTGTTATATTACATATCTGTAGTGTAGGTTTCTGACCACTCTAGTGTTATATTACATCTCTGTAGTGTAGGTTTAAGCCACTCTAGTGTTATATTACATCTCTGTAGGTTTATGACCACTCTAGTGTTATATTACATCTCTGTAGTGTAGGTTTATGAACACTCTAGTGTTATATTACATCTCTGTAGTGTAGGTTTATGACCACTCTAGTGTTATATTACATATCTGTAGTGTAGGTTTATGTACACTCTAGTGTTATATTACATCTCTGTAGTGTAGGTTTATGACCACTCTAGTGTTATATTACATATCTGTAGTGTAGGTGTATGACCACTCTAGTGTTATATTACATCTCTGTAGGTTTATGACCACTCTAGTGTTATATTACATATCTGTAGTGTAGGTTTATGTCCACTCTAGTGTTATATTACATCTCTGTAGGTTTATGACCACTCTAGTGTTATATTACATCTCTGTAGTGTAGGTTTATGAACACTCTAGTGTTATATTACATATCTGTAGTGTAGATTTATGACCACTCTAGTGTTATATTACATATCTGTAGTGTAGGTGTATGACCACTCTAGTGTTATATTACATCTCTGTAGGTTTATGTCCACTCTAGTGTTATATTACATATCTGTAGTGTAGGTTTATGACCACTGTAGTGTTTTATTACATATCTGTAGGTGTATGACCACTCTAGTGTTATATTACATCTCTGTAGGTTTATGACCACTCTAGTGTTATATTACATGTCTGTAGTGTAGGTTTATGACCACTGTAGTGTTTTATTACATATCTGTAGTGTTATATTACATCTCTGTAGGTTTATGACCACTCTAGTGTTATATTACATCTCTGTAGTGTAGGTTTATGACCACTCTAGTGTTATATTACATCTCTGTAGTGTAGGTTTATTACCACTCTAGTGTTATATTACATATCTGTAGTGTAGGTTTAACACCACTTTAGTGTGATATTACATCTCTGTAGTGTAGGTTTATGACCACTCTAGTGTTATATTACATATCTGTAGGTTTATGACCACTCTCGTGTTATATTACATATCAGTAGGTTTATGACCACTGTAGTGTTATATTACATATCTGTAGGTTTATGACCACTCTAGTGTTATATTACATCTCTGTAGTGTAGGTTTAAGACCACTCTAGTGTTATATTACATGTCTGTAGCGCAGGTTTATCACCACTCTAGTGTTATATTACATATCTGTAGGTTTATAACCACTCTAGTGTTATATTACATATCTGTAGTGTAGGTGTATGACCACTCTAGTGGTATATTACATCTCTGTAGGTTTATGACCACTCTAGTGTTATATTACATATCTGTAGTGTAGGTTTATTACCACTCTAGTGTTATATTACATATCTGTAGTGTAGGTTTAACACCACTTTAGTGTGATATTACATCTCTGTAGTGTAGGTTTATGACCACTCTAGTGTTATATTACATCTCTGTAGTGTAGGTTTATGACCACTCTAGTGTTATATTACATGTCTGTAGGTTTAATACCACTCTAGTGTTATATTACATATCTGTAGTGTAGGTTTATGACCATTTTAGTGTTATATTACATATCTGTAGGTTTATCACCACTCTAGTGTTATATTACATATTTGTAGTGTAGGTTTATGACCACTCTAGTGTTATATTACATCTCTGTAGTGTAGGTTTATGCCACTCTAGTGTTATATTACATCTCTGTAGGTTTATGACCACTCTAGTGTTATATTACATCTCTGTAGTGTAGGTTTATGAACACTCTAGTGTTATATTACATCTCTGTAGTGTAGGTTTATGACCACTCTAGTGTTATATTACATCTCTGTAGTGTAGGTTTATGACCACTCTAGTGTTATATTACATCTCTGTAGTGTAGGTTTATGACCACTCTAGTGTTATATTACATGTCTGTAGGTTTATCACCACTCTAGTGTTATATTACATATCTGTAGTGTAGGTTTATGACCATTTTAGTGTTATATTACATATCTGTAGGTTTATGACCACTCTAGTGTTATATTACATATCTGTAGTGTAGGTTTATGACCACTCTAGTGTTATATTACATCTCTGTAGTGTAGGTTTATGCCACTCTAGTGTTATATTACATCTCTGTAGGTTTATGACCACTCTAGTGTTATATTACATCTCTGTAGTGTAGGTTTATGAACACTCTAGTGTTATATTACATCTCTGTAGTGTAGGTTTACGACCACTCTAGTGTTATATTACATCTCTGTAGTGTAGGTTTATGAACACTCTAGTGTTATATTACATCTCTGTAGTGTAGGTTTATGACCACTCTAGTGTTATATTACATATCTGTAGTGTAGGTTTATGACCACTCTAGTGTTATATTACATCTCTGTAGGTTTATGACCACTCTAGTGTTATATTACATCTCTGTAGTGTAGGTTTATGACCACTCTAGTGTTATATTACATCTCTGTAGTGTAGGTTTATGACCACTCTAGTGTTATATTACATATCTGTAGTGTAGGTTTTTGACCACTCTAGTGTTATATTACATCTCTGTAGGTTTATGACCACTCTAGTGTTATATTACATCTCTGTAGTGTAGGTTTATGACCACTCTAGTGTTATATTACATCTCTGCAGTGTAGGTTTATGACCACTCTAGTGTTATATTACATCTCTGTAGTGTAGGTTTATGACCACTCTAGTGTTATATTACATCTCTGTAGTGTAGGTTTATGACCACTCTAGTGTTATATTACATGTCTGTAGGTTTATCACCACTCTAGTGTTATATTACATATCTGTAGTGTAGGTTTATGACCATTTTAGTGTTATATTACATATCTGTAGGTTTATGACCACTCTAGTGTTATATTACATATCTGTAGTGTAGGTTTATGACCACTCTAGTGTTATATTACATCTCTGTAGTGTAGGTTTATGCCACTCTAGTGTTATATTACATCTCTGTAGGTTTATGACCACTCTAGTGTTATATTACATCTCTGTAGTGTAGGTTTATGAACACTCTAGTGTTATATTACATCTCTGTAGTGTAGGTTTACGACCACTCTAGTGTTATATTACATCTCTGTAGTGTAGGTTTATGAACACTCTAGTGTTATATTACATCTCTGTAGTGTAGGTTTATGACCACTCTAGTGTTATATTACATATCTGTAGTGTAGGTTTATGACCACTCTAGTGTTATATTACATCTCTGTAGGTTTATGACCACTCTAGTGTTATATTACATCTCTGTAGTGTAGGTTTATGAACACTCTAGTGTTATATTACATCTCTGTAGTGTAGGTTTACGACCACTCTAGTGTTATATTACATCTCTGTAGTGTAGGTTTATGAACACTCTAGTGTTATATTACATCTCTGTAGTGTAGGTTTATGTCCACTCTAGTGTTATATTACATATCTGTAGTGTAGGTTTATGACCACTCTAGTGTTATATTACATCTCTGTAGGTTTATGACCACTCTAGTGTTATATTACATCTCTGTAGTGTAGGTTTATGACCACTCTAGTGTTATATTACATCTCTGTAGTGTAGGTTTATAACCACTCTAGTGTTATATTACATCTCTGTAGTGTAGGTTTATGACCACTCTAGTGTTATATTACATGTCTGTAGGTTTATCACCACTCTAGTGTTATATTACATATCTGTAGTGTAGGTTTATGACCATTTTAATGTTATATTACATATCTGTAGGTTTATGACCACTCTAGTGTTATATTACATATCTGTAGTGTAGGTTTCTGACCACTCTAGTGTTATATTACATCTCTGTAGTGTAGGTTTAAGCCACTCTAGTGTTATATTACATCTCTGTAGGTTTATGACCACTCTAGTGTTATATTACATCTCTGTAGTGTAGGTTTATGAACACTCTAGTGTTATATTACATCTCTGTAGTGTAGGTTTATGACCACTCTAGTGTTATATTACATATCTGTAGTGTAGGTTTATGTACACTCTAGTGTTATATTACATCTCTGTAGTGTAGGTTTATGACCACTCTAGTGTTATATTACATATCTGTAGTGTAGGTGTATGACCACTCTAGTGTTATATTACATCTCTGTAGGTTTATGACCACTCTAGTGTTATATTACATATCTGTAGTGTAGGTTTATGTCCACTCTAGTGTTATATTACATCTCTGTAGGTTTATGACCACTCTAGTGTTATATTACATCTCTGTAGTGTAGATTTATGACCACTCTAGTGTTATATTACATATCTGTAGTGTAGGTGTATGACCACTCTAGTGTTATATTACATCTCTGTAGGTTTATGTCCACTCTAGTGTTATATTACATATCTGTAGTGTAGGTTTATGACCACTGTAGTGTTTTATTACATATCTGTAGGTGTATGACCACTCTAGTGTTATATTACATCTCTGTAGGTTTATGACCACTCTAGTGTTATATTACATGTCTGTAGTGTAGGTTTATGACCACTGTAGTGTTTTATTACATATCTGTAGTGTTATATTACATCTCTGTAGGTTTATGACCACTCTAGTGTTATATTACATCTCTGTAGTGTAGGTTTATGACCACTCTAGTGTTATATTACATCTCTGTAGTGTAGGTTTATTACCACTCTAGTGTTATATTACATATCTGTAGTGTAGGTTTAACACCACTTTAGTGTGATATTACATCTCTGTAGTGTAGGTTTATGACCACTCTAGTGTTATATTACATATCTGTTGTTTTATGACCACTCTCGTGTTATATTACATATCAGTAGGTTTATGACCACTGTAGTGTTATATTACATATCTGTAGGTTTATGACCACTCTAGTGTTATATTACATCTCTGTAGTGTAGGTTTAAGACCACTCTAGTGTTATATTACATGTCTGTAGCGCAGGTTTATCACCACTCTAGTGTTATATTACATATCTGTAGGTTTATAACCACTCTAGTGTTATATTACATATCTGTAGTGTAGGTGTATGACCACTCTAGTGGTATATTACATCTCTGTAGGTTTATGACCACTCTAGTGTTATATTACATATCTGTAGTGTAGGTTTATTACCACTCTAGTGTTATATTACATATCTGTAGTGTAGGTTTAACACCACTTTAGTGTGATATTACATCTCTGTAGTGTAGGTTTATGACCACTCTAGTGTTATATTACATCTCTGTAGTGTAGGTTTATGACCACTCTAGTGTTATATTACATGTCTGTAGGTTTAATACCACTCTAGTGTTATATTACATATCTGTAGTGTAGGTTTATGACCATTTTAGTGTTATATTACATATCTGTAGGTTTATCACCACTCTAGTGTTATATTACATATTTGTAGTGTAGGTTTATGACCACTCTAGTGTTATATTACATCTCTGTAGTGTAGGTTTATGCCACTCTAGTGTTATATTACATCTCTGTAGGTTTATGACCACTCTAGTGTTATATTACATCTCTGTAGTGTAGGTTTATGAACACTCTAGTGTTATATTACATCTCTGTAGTGTAGGTTTATGACCACTCTAGTGTTATATTACATCTCTGTAGTGTAGGTTTATGACCACTCTAGTGTTATATTACATCTCTGTAGTGTAGGTTTATGACCACTCTAGTGTTATATTACATGTCTGTAGGTTTATCACCACTCTAGTGTTATATTACATATCTGTAGTGTAGGTTTATGACCATTTTAGTGTTATATTACATATCTGTAGGTTTATGACCACTCTAGTGTTATATTACATATCTGTAGTGTAGGTTTATGACCACTCTAGTGTTATATTACATCTCTGTAGTGTAGGTTTATGCCACTCTAGTGTTATATTACATCTCTGTAGGTTTATGACCACTCTAGTGTTATATTACATCTCTGTAGTGTAGGTTTATGAACACTCTAGTGTTATATTACATCTCTGTAGTGTAGGTTTACGACCACTCTAGTGTTATATTACATCTCTGTAGTGTAGGTTTATGAACACTCTAGTGTTATATTACATCTCTGTAGTGTAGGTTTATGACCACTCTAGTGTTATATTACATATCTGTAGTGTAGGTTTATGACCACTCTAGTGTTATATTACATCTCTGTAGGTTTATGACCACTCTAGTGTTATATTACATCTCTGTAGTGTAGGTTTATGAACACTCTAGTGTTATATTACATCTCTGTAGTGTAGGTTTACGACCACTCTAGTGTTATATTACATCTCTGTAGTGTAGGTTTATGAACACTCTAGTGTTATATTACATCTCTGTAGTGTAGGTTTATGACCACTCTAGTGTTATATTACATATCTGTAGTGTAGGTTTATGACCACTCTAGTGTTATATTACATCTCTGTAGGTTTATGACCACTCTAGTGTTATATTACATCTCTGTAGTGTAGGTTTATGACCACTCTAGTGTTATATTACATCTCTGTAGTGTAGGTTTATAACCACTCTAGTGTTATATTACATCTCTGTAGTGTAGGTTTATGACCACTCTAGTGTTATATTACATGTCTGTAGGTTTATCACCACTCTAGTGTTATATTACATATCTGTAGTGTAGGTTTATGACCATTTTAGTGTTATATTACATATCTGTAGGTTTATGACCACTCTAGTGTTATATTACATATCTGTAGTGTAGGTTTCTGACCACTCTAGTGTTATATTACATCTCTGTAGTGTAGGTTTAAGCCACTCTAGTGTTATATTACATCTCTGTAGGTTTATGACCACTCTAGTGTTATATTACATCTCTGTAGTGTAGGTTTATGAACACTCTAGTGTTATATTACATATCTGTAGTGTAGATTTATGACCACTCTAGTGTTATATTACATATCTGTAGTGTCGGTGTATGACCACTCTAGTGTTATATTACATCTCTGTAGGTTTATGTCCACTCTAGTGTTATATTACATATCTGTAGTGTAGGTTTATGACCACTGTAGTGTTTTATTACATATCTGTAGGTGTATGACCACTCTAGTGTTATATTACATCTCTGTAGGTTTATGACCACTCTAGTGTTATATTACATGTCTGTAGTGTAGGTTTATGAACACTCTAGTGTTATATTACATCTCTGTAGTGTAGGTTTATGACCACTCTAGTGTTATATTACATATCTGTAGTGTAGGTTTATGTACACTCTAGTGTTATATTACATCTCTGTAGTGTAGGTTTATGACCACTCTAGTGTTATATTACATATCTGTAGTGTAGGTGTATGACCACTCTAGTGTTATATTACATCTCTGTAGGTTTATGACCACTCTAGTGTTATATTACATATCTGTAGTGTAGGTTTATGTCCACTCTAGTGTTATATTACATCTCTGTAGGTTTATGACCACTCTAGTGTTATATTACATCTCTGTAGTGTAGATTTATGACCACTCTAGTGTTATATTACATATCTGTAGTGTAGGTGTATGACCACTCTAGTGTTATATTACATCTCTGTAGGTTTATGTCCACTCTAGTGTTATATTACATATCTGTAGTGTAGGTTTATGACCACTGTAGTGTTTTATTACATATCTGTAGGTGTATGACCACTCTAGTGTTATATTACATCTCTGTAGGTTTATGACCACTCTAGTGTTATATTACATGTCTGTAGTGTAGGTTTATGACCACTGTAGTGTTTTATTACATATCTGTAGTGTTATATTACATCTCTGTAGGTTTATGACCACTCTAGTGTTATATTACATCTCTGTAGTGTAGGTTTATGACCACTCTAGTGTTATATTACATCTCTGTAGTGTAGGTTTATTACCACTCTAGTGTTATATTACATATCTGTAGTGTAGGTTTAACACCACTTTAGTGTGATATTACATCTCTGTAGTGTAGGTTTATGACCACTCTAGTGTTATATTACATATCTGTTGTTTTATGACCACTCTCGTGTTATATTACATATCAGTAGGTTTATGACCACTGTAGTGTTATATTACATATCTGTAGGTTTATGACCACTCTAGTGTTATATTACATCTCTGTAGTGTAGGTTTAAGACCACTCTAGTGTTATATTACATGTCTGTAGCGCAGGTTTATCACCACTCTAGTGTTATATTACATATCTGTAGGTTTATAACCACTCTAGTGTTATATTACATATCTGTAGTGTAGGTGTATGACCACTCTAGTGGTATATTACATCTCTGTAGGTTTATGACCACTCTAGTGTTATATTACATATCTGTAGTGTAGGTTTATTACCACTCTAGTGTTATATTACATATCTGTAGTGTAGGTTTAACACCACTTTAGTGTGATATTACATCTCTGTAGTGTAGGTTTATGACCACTCTAGTGTTATATTACATCTCTGTAGTGTAGGTTTATGACCACTCTAGTGTTATATTACATGTCTGTAGGTTTAATACCACTCTAGTGTTATATTACATATCTGTAGTGTAGGTTTATGACCATTTTAGTGTTATATTACATATCTGTAGGTTTATCACCACTCTAGTGTTATATTACATATTTGTAGTGTAGGTTTATGACCACTCTAGTGTTATATTACATCTCTGTAGTGTAGGTTTATGCCACTCTAGTGTTATATTACATCTCTGTAGGTTTATGACCACTCTAGTGTTATATTACATCTCTGTAGTGTAGGTTTATGAACACTCTAGTGTTATATTACATCTCTGTAGTGTAGGTTTATGACCACTCTAGTGTTATATTACATCTCTGTAGTGTAGGTTTATGACCACTCTAGTGTTATATTACATCTCTGTAGTGTAGGTTTATGACCACTCTAGTGTTATATTACATGTCTGTAGGTTTATTACCACTCTAGTGTTATATTACATATCTGTAGTGTAGGTTTATGACCATTTTAGTGTTATATTACATATCTGTAGGTTTATGACCACTCTAGTGTTATATTACATATCTGTAGTGTAGGTTTATGACCACTCTAGTGTTATATTACATCTCTGTAGTGTAGGTTTATGCCACTCTAGTGTTATATTACATCTCTGTAGGTTTATGACCACTCTAGTGTTATATTACATCTCTGTAGTGTAGGTTTATGAACACTCTAGTGTTATATTACATCTCTGTAGTGTAGGTTTAAGACCACTCTAGTGTTATATTACATCTCTGTAGTGTAGGTTTATGAACACTCTAGTGTTATATTACATCTCTGTAGTGTAGGTTTATGACCACTCTAGTGTTATATTACATATCTGTAGTGTAGGTTTATGACCACTCTAGTGTTATATTACATCTCTGTAGGTTTATGACCACTCTAGTGTTATATTACATCTCTGTAGTGTAGGTTTATGAACACTCTAGTGTTATATTACATCTCTGTAGTGTAGGTTTACGACCACTCTAGTGTTATATTACATCTCTGTAGTGTAGGTTTATGAACACTCTAGTGTTATATTACATCTCTGTAGTGTAGGTTTATGACCACTCTAGTGTTATATTACATATCTGTAGTGTAGGTTTATGACCACTCTAGTGTTATATTACATCTCTGTAGGTTTATGACCACTCTAGTGTTATATTACATCTCTGTAGTGTAGGTTTATGACCACTCTAGTGTTATATTACATCTCTGTAGTGTAGGTTTATAACCACTCTAGTGTTATATTACATCTCTGTAGTGTAGGTTTATGACCACTCTAGTGTTATATTACATGTCTGTAGGTTTATCACCACTCTAGTGTTATATTACATATCTGTAGTGTAGGTTTATGACCATTTTAGTGTTATATTACATATCTGTAGGTTTATGACCACTCTAGTGTTATATTACATATCTGTAGTGTAGGTTTCTGACCACTCTAGTGTTATATTACATCTCTGTAGTGTAGGTTTAATCCACTCTAGTGTTATATTACATCTCTGTAGGTTTATGACCACTCTAGTGTTATATTACATCTCTGTAGTGTAGGTTTATGAACACTCTAGTGTTATATTACATATCTGTAGTGTAGATTTATGACCACTCTAGTGTTATATTACATATCTGTAGTGTCGGTGTATGACCACTCTAGTGTTATATTACATCTCTGTAGGTTTATGTCCACTCTAGTGTTATATTACATATCTGTAGTGTAGGTTTATGACCACTGTAGTGTTTTATTACATATCTGTAGGTGTATGACCACTCTAGTGTTATATTACATCTCTGTAGGTTTATGACCACTCTAGTGTTATATTACATGTCTGTAGTGTAGGTTTATGACCACTGTAGTGTTTTATTACATATCTGTAGTGTTATATTACATCTCTGTAGGTTTATGACCACTCTAGTGTTATATTACATCTCTGTAGTGTAGGTTTATGACCACTCTAGTGTTATATTACATCTCTGTAGTGTAGGTTTATTACCACTCTAGTGTTATATTACATATCTGTAGTGTAGGTTTAACACCACTTTAGTGTGATATTACATCTCTGTAGTGTAGGTTTATGTCCACTCTAGTGTTATATTACATATCTGTAGGTTTATGACCACTCTCGTGTTATATTACATATCAGTAGGTTTATGACCACTGTAGTGTTATATTACATATCTGTAGGTTTATGACCACTCTAGTGTTATATTACATCTCTGTAGTGTAGGTTTAAGACCACTCTAGTGTTATATTACATGTCTGTAGCGCAGGTTTATCACCACTCTAGTGTTATATTACATATCTGTAGTTTTATAACCACTCTAGTGTTATATTACATATCTGTAGTGTAGGTGTATGACCACTCTAGTGGTATATTACATCTCTGTAGGTTTATGACCACTCTAGTGTTATATTACATATCTGTAGTGTAGGTTTAATACCACTCTAGTGTTATATTACATATCTGTAGTGTAGGTTTAACACCACTTTAGTGTGATATTACATCTCTGTAGTGTAGGTTTATGACCACTCTAGTGTTATATTACATCTCTGTAGTGTAGGTTTATGACCACTCTAGTGTTATATTACATGTCTGTAGGTTTAATACCACTCTAGTGTTATATTACATATCTGTAGTGTAGGTTTATGACCATTTTAGTGTTATATTACATATCTGTAGGTTTATCACCACTCTAGTGTTATATTACATATTTGTAGTGTAGGTTTATGACCACTCTAGTGTTATATTACATCTCTGTAGTGTAGGTTTATGCCACTCTAGTGTTATATTACATCTCTGTAGGTTTATGACCACTCTAGTGTTATATTACATCTCTGTAGTGTAGGTTTATGAACACTCTAGTGTTATATTACATCTCTGTAGTGTAGGTTTATGACCACTCTAGTGTTATATTACATCTCTGTAGTGTAGGTTTATGACCACTCTAGTGTTATATTACATCTCTGTAGTGTAGGTTTATGACCACTCTAGTGTTATATTACATGTCTGTAGGTTTATCACCACTCTAGTGTTATATTACATATCTGTAGTGTAGGTTTATGACCATTTTAGTGTTATATTACATATCTGTAGGTTTATGACCACTCTAGTGTTATATTACATATCTGTAGTGTAGGTTTATGACCACTCTAGTGTTATATTACATCTCTGTAGTGTAGGTTTATGCCACTCTAGTGTTATATTACATCTCTGTAGGTTTATGACCACTCTAGTGTTATATTACATCTCTGTAGTGTAGGTTTATGAACACTCTAGTGTTATATTACATCTCTGTAGTGTAGGTTTACGACCACTCTAGTGTTATATTACATCTCTGTAGTGTAGGTTTATGAACACTCTAGTGTTATATTACATCTCTGTAGTGTAGGTTTATGACCACTCTAGTGTTATATTACATATCTGTAGTGTAGGTTTATGACCACTCTAGTGTTATATTACATCTCTGTAGGTTTATGACCACTCTAGTGTTATATTACATCTCTGTAGTGTAGGTTTATGAACACTCTAGTGTTATATTACATCTCTGTAGTGTAGGTTTACGACCACTCTAGTGTTATATTACATCTCTGTAGTGTAGGTTTATGAACACTCTAGTGTTATATTACATCTCTGTAGTGTAGGTTTATGACCACTCTAGTGTTATATTACATATCTGTAGTGTAGGTTTATGACCACTCTAGTGTTATATTACATCTCTGTAGGTTTATGACCACTCTAGTGTTATATTACATCTCTGTAGTGTAGGTTTATGACCACTCTAGTGTTATATTACATCTCTGTAGTGTAGGTTTATAACCACTCTAGTGTTATATTACATCTCTGTAGTGTAGGTTTATGACCACTCTAGTGTTATATTACATGTCTGTAGGTTTATCACCACTCTAGTGTTATATTACATATCTGTAGTGTAGGTTTATGACCATTTTAGTGTTATATTACATATCTGTAGGTTTATGACCACTCTAGTGTTATATTACATATCTGTAGTGTAGGTTTCTGACCACTCTAGTGTTATATTACATCTCTGTAGTGTAGGTTTAAGCCACTCTAGTGTTATATTACATCTCTGTAGGTTTATGACCACTCTAGTGTTATATTACATCTCTGTAGTGTAGGTTTATGAACACTCTAGTGTTATATTACATCTCTGTAGTGTAGGTTTATGACCACTCTAGTGTTATATTACATATCTGTAGTGTAGGTTTATGTACACTCTAGTGTTATATTACATCTCTGTAGTGTAGGTTTATGACCACTCTAGTGTTATATTACATATCTGTAGTGTAGGTTTATGACCACTCTAGTGTTATATTACATCTCTGTAGGTTTATGACCACTCTAGTGTTATATTACATATCTGTAGTGTAGGTTTATGTCCACTCTAGTGTTATATTACATCTCTGTAGGTTTATGACCACTCTAGTGTTATATTACATCTCTGTAGTGTAGGTTTATGAACACTCTAGTGTTATATTACATATCTGTAGTGTAGATTTATGACCACTCTAGTGTTATATTACATATCTGTAGTGTAGGTGTATGACCACTCTAGTGTTATATTACATCTCTGTAGGTTTATGTCCACTCTAGTGTTATATTACATATCTGTAGTGTAGGTTTATGACCACTGTAGTGTTTTATTACATATCTGTAGGTGTATGACCACTCTAGTGTTATATTACATCTCTGTAGGTTTATGACCACTCTAGTGTTATATTACATGTCTGTAGTGTAGGTTTATGACCACTGTAGTGTTTTATTACATATCTGTAGTGTTATATTACATCTCTGTAGGTTTATGACCACTCTAGTGTTATATTACATCTCTGTAGTGTAGGTTTATGACCACTCTAGTGTTATATTACATCTCTGTAGTGTAGGTTTATCACCACTCTAGTGTTATATTACATATCTGTAGTGTAGGTTTAACACCACTTTAGTGTGATATTACATCTCTGTAGTGTAGGTTTATGACCACTCTAGTGTTATATTATATATCTGTAGGTTTATGACCACTCTCGTGTTATATTACATATCAGTAGGTTTATGACCACTGTAGTGTTATATTACATATCTGTAGGTTTATGACCACTCTAGTGTTATATTACATCTCTGTAGTGTAGGTTTAAGACCACTCTAGTGTTATATTACATGTCTGTAGCGCAGGTTTATCACCACTCTAGTGTTATATTACATATCTGTAGGTTTATAACCACTCTAGTGTTATATTACATATCTGTAGTGTAGGTGTATCACCACTCTAGTGGTATATTACATCTCTGTAGGTTTATGACCACTCTAGTGTTATATTACATATCTGTAGTGTAGGTTTATTACCACTCTAGTGTTATATTACATATCTGTAGTGTAGGTTTAACACCACTTTAGTGTGATATTACATCTCTGTAGTGTAGGTTTATGACCACTCTAGTGTTATATTACATCTCTGTAGGTTTATGACCACTCTAGTGTTATATTACATATCTGTAGGTTTATAACCACTCTAGTGTTATATTACATATCTGTAGGTTTATGACCACTCTAGTGTTATATTACATATCTGTAGTGTAGGTTTATTACCACTCTAGTGTTATATTACATATCTGTAGTGTAGGTTTAACACCACTTTAGTGTGATATTACATCTCTGTAGTGTAGGTTTATGACCACTCTAGTGTTATATTACATATATGTAGGTTTATGACCACTCTCGTGTTATATTACATATCAGTAGGTTTATGACCACTGTAGTGTTATATTACATATCTGTAGGTTTATGACCACTCTAGTGTTATATTACATCTCTGTAGGTTTATGACCACTCTAGTGTTATATTACATCTCTGTAGTGTAGGTTTATGACCACACTAGTGTTATATTACATCTCTGTAGTGTAGGTTTATGACCACTCTAGTGTTATATTACATCTCTGTAGTGTAGGTTTATGACCACTCTAGTGTTATATTACATGTCTGTAGGTTTATCACCACTCTAGTGTTATATTACATATCTGTAGTGTAGGTTTATGACCATTTTAGTGTTATATTACATATCTGTAGGTTTATGACCACTCTAGTGTTATATTACATCTCTGTAGGTTTATGACCACTCTAGTGTTATATTACATCTCTGTAGTGTAGGTTTATGACCACACTAGTGTTATATTACATCTCTGTAGTGTAGGTTTATGACCACTCTAGTGTTATATTACATCTCTGTAGTGTAGGTTTATGACCACTCTAGTGTTATATTACATGTCTGTAGGTTTATCACCACTCTAGTGTTATATTACATATCTGTAGTGTAGGTTTATGACCATTTTAGTGTTATATTACATATCTGTAGGTTTATGACCACTCTAGTGTTATATTACATCTCTGTAGTGTAGGTTTATGAACACTCTAGTGTTATATTACATCTCTGTAGTGTAGGTTTATGACCACTCTAGTGTTATATTACATCTCTGTAGGTTTATGACCACTCTAGTGTTATATTACATCTCTGTAGGTTTATGACCACTCTAGTGTTATATTACATATCTGTAGTGTAGGTTTATTACCACTCTAGTGTTATATTACATATCTGTAGTGTAGGTTTAACACCACTTTAGTGTGATATTACATCTCTGTAGTGTAGGTTTATGACCACTCTAGTGTTATATTACAAATCTGTAGGTTTATGACCACTCTCGTGTTATATTACATATCAGTAGGTTTATGACCACTGTAGTGTTATATTACATATCTGTAGGTTTATCACCACTCTAGTGTTATATTACATCTCTGTAGTGTAGGTTTAAGACCACTCTAGTGTTATATTACATGTCTGTAGCGTAGGTTTATGACCACTCTAGTGTTATATTACATCTCTGTAGGTTTATGACCACTCTAGTGTTATATTACATATCTGTAGGTTTATAACCACTCTAGTGTTATATTACATATCTGTAGTGTAGGTGTATGACCACTCTAGTGTTATATTACATCTCTGTAGGTTTATGACCACTCTAGTGTTATATTACATATCTGTAGTGTAGGTTTATTACCACTCTAGTGTTATATTACATATCTGTAGTGTAGGTTTAACACCACTTTAGTGTGATATTACATCTCTGTAGTGTAGGTTTATGACCACTCTAGTGTTATATTACATATCTGTAGTGTAGGTGTATGACCACTCTAGTGTTATATTACATCTCTGTAGGTTTATGACCACTCTAGTGTTATATTACATATCTGTAGTGTAGGTTTATGTCCACTCCAGTGTTATATTACATCTCTGTAGTGTAGGTTTATGCCACTCTAGTGTTATATTACATCTCTGTAGGTTTATGACCACTCTAGTGTTATATTACATCTCTGTAGTGTAGGTTTATGAACACTCTAGTGTTATATTACATATCTGTAGTGTAGATTTATGACCACTCTAGTGTTATATTACATATCTGTAGTGTAGGTGTATGACCACTCTAGTGTTATATTACATCTCTGTAGGTTTATGTCCACTCTAGTGTTATATTACATATCTGTAGTGTAGGTTTATGACCACTGTAGTGTTTTATTACATATCTGTAGTTGTATGACCACTCTAGTGTTATATTACATATCAGTAGGTTTATGAACACTGTAGTGTTATATTACATATCTGTAGGTTTATGACCACTCTAGTGTTATATTACATGTCTGTAGTGTAGGTTTATGACCACTGTAGTGTTTTATTACATATCTGTAGTGTTATATTACATCTCTGTAGGTTTATGACCACTCTAGTGTTATATTACATCTCTGTAGTGTAGGTTTATGACCACTCTAGTGTTATATTACATCTCTGTAGTGTAGGTTTATTACCACTCTAGTGTTATATTACATATCTGTAGTGTAGGTTTAACACCACTTTAGTGTGATATTACATCTCTGTAGTGTAGGTTTATGACCACTCTAGTGTTATATTATATATCTGTAGGTTTATGACCACTCTCGTGTTATATTACATATCAGTAGGTTTATGACCACTGTAGTGTTATATTACATATCTGTAGGTTTATGACCACTCTAGTGTTATATTACATCTCTGTAGTGTAGGTTTAAAACCACTCTAGTGTTATATTACATGTCTGTAGCGCAGGTTTATCACCACTCTAGTGTTATATTACATATCTGTAGGTTTATAACCACTCTAGTGTTATATTACATATCTGTAGTGTAGGTGTATGACCACTCTAGTGGTATATTACATCTCTGTAGGTTTATGACCACTCTAGTGTTATATTACATATCTGTAGTGTAGGTTTATTACCACTCTAGTGTTATATTACATATCTGTAGTGTAGGTTTAACACCACTTTAGTGTGATATTACATCTCTGTAGTGTAGGTTTATGACCACTCTAGTGTTATATTACATCTCTGTAGGTTTATGACTACTATAGTGTTATATTACATATCTGTAGGTTTATAACCACTCTAGTGTTATATTACATATCTGTAGGTTTATAACCACTCTAGTGTTATATTACATCTCTGTAGGTTTATGACCACTCTAGTGTTATATTACATATCTGTAGTGTAGGTTTATTACCACTCTAGTGTTATATTACATATCTGTAGTGTAGGTTTAACACCACTTTAGTGTGATATTACATCTCTGTAGTGTAGGTTTATGACCACTCTAGTGTTATATTACATATATGTAGGTTTATGACCACTCTCGTGTTATATTACATATCAGTAGGTTTATGACCACTGTAGTGTTATATTACATATCTGTAAGTTTATGACCACTCTAGTGTTATATTACATCTCTGTAGGTTTATGACCACTCTAGTGTTATATTACATCTCTGTAGTGTAGGTTTATGACCACTCTAGTGTTATATTACATCTCTGTAGTGTAGGTTTATGACCACTCTAGTGTTATATTACATCTCTGTAGTGTAGGTTTATGACCACTCTAGTGTTATATTACATGTCTGTAGGTTTATCACCACTCTAGTGTTATATTACATATCTGTAGTGTAGGTTTATGACCATTTTAGTGTTATATTACATATCTGTAGGTTTATGACCACTCTATTGTTATATTACATATCTGTAGTGTAGGTTTATGACCACTCTGGTGTTATATTACATCTCTGTAGTGTAGGTTTATGCCACTCTAGTGTTATATTACATCTCTGTAGGTTTATGACCACTCTAGTGTTATATTACATCTCTGTAGTGTAGGTTTATGAACACTCTAGTGTTATATTACATCTCTGTAGTGTAGGTTTATGACCACTCTAGTGTTATATTACATCTCTGTAGGTTTATGACCACTCTAGTGTTATATTACATCTCTGTAGGTTTATGACCACTCTAGTGTTATATTACATATCTGTAGTGTAGGTTTATTACCACTCTAGTGTTATATTACATATCTGTAGTGTAGGTTTAACACCACTTTAGTGTGATATTACATCTCTGTAGTGTAGGTTTATGACCACTCTAGTG
Organism: Salmo salar; assembly: GCF_965601325.2. Lineage (NCBI taxonomy): Eukaryota > Metazoa > Chordata > Actinopteri > Salmoniformes > Salmonidae > Salmo > Salmo salar. The sequence continues at coordinate 48,056,472 of NC_138301.1, read as the reverse complement.
TTATATTACAAATCTGTAGGTTTATGACCACTCTCGTGTTATATTACATATCAGTAGGTTTATGACCACTGTAGTGTTATATTACATATCTGTAGGTTTATGACCACTCTAGTGTTATATTACATCTCTGTAGTGTAGGTTTAAGACCACTCTAGTGTTATATTACATGTCTGTAGCGTAGGTTTATCACCACTCTAGTGTTATATTACATCTCTGTAGTGTAGGTGTATGACCACTCTAGTGTTATATTACATCTCTGTAGGTTTATGACCACTCTAGTGTTATATTACATATCTGTAGTGTAGGTTTATGTCCACTCTAGTGTTATATTACATCTCTGTAGTGTAGGTTTATGCCACTCTAGTGTTATATTACATCTCTGTAGGTTTATGACCACTCTAGTGTTATATTACATATCTGTAGGTTTATAACCACTCTAGTGTTATATTACATATCTGTAGTGTAGGTGTATGACCACTCTAGTGTTATATTACATCTCTGTAGGTTTATGACCACTCTAGTGTTATATTACATATCTGTAGTGTAGGTTTATTACCACTCTAGTGTTATATTACATATCTGTAGTGTAGGTTTAACACCACTTTAGTGTGATATTACATCTCTGTAGTGTAGGTTTATGACCACTCTAGTGTTATATTACATATCTGTAGTGTAGGTGTATGACCACTCTAGTGTTATATTACATCTCTGTAGGTTTATGACCACTCTAGTGTTATATTACATATCTGTAGTGTAGGTTTATGTCCACTCTAGTGTTATATTACATCTCTGTAGTGTAGATTTATGACCACTCTAGTGTTATATTACATATCTGTAGTGTAGGTGTATGACCACTCTAGTGTTATATTACATCTCTGTAGGTTTATATCCACTCTAGTGTTATATTACATATCTGTAGTGTAGGTTTATGACCACTGTAGTGTTTTATTACATATCTGTAGGTGTATGACCACTCTAGTGTTATATTACATATCAGTAGGTTTATGAACACTGTAGTGTTATATTACATATCTGTAGGTTTATGACCACTCTAGTGTTATATTACATCTCTGTAGTGTAGGTTTAAGTCCACTCTAGTGTTATATTACATGTCTGTAGCGTAGGTTTATGACCACTCTAGTGTTATATTACATCTCTGTAGGTTTATGACCACTCTAGTGTTATATTACATCTCTGTAGTGTATGTTTATGACCACTCTAGTGTTATATTACATCTCTGTAGTGTAGGTTTATCACCACTCTAGTGTTATATTACATGTCTGTAGTGTAGGTTTATGACCATTTTAGTGTTATATTACACATCTGTAGGTTTATCACCACTCTAGTGTTATATTACATATCTGTAGTGTAGGTTTATGACCACTCTAGTGTTATATTACATCTCTGTAGTGTAGGTTTAGGCCACTCTAGTGTTATATTACATCTCTGTAGGTTTATGACCACTCTAGTGTTATATTACATCTCTGTAGTGTAGGTTTATGAACACTCTAGTGTTATATTACATCTCTGTAGTGTAGGTTTATGACCACTCTAGTGTTATATTACATCTCTGTAGTGTAGGTTTATGACCACTCTAGTGTTATATTACATCTCTGTAGTGTAGGTTTATCACCACTCTAGTGTTATATTACATGTCTGTAGGTTTATCACCACTCTAGTGTTATATTACATATCTGTAGTGTAGGTTTATGACCATTTTAGTGTTATATTACATATCTGTAGGTTTATGACCACTCTAGTGTTATATTACATATCTGTAGTGTAGGTTTATGACCACTCTAGTGTTATATTACATCTCTGTAGTGTAGGTTTATGCCACTCTAGTGTTATATTACATCTCTGTAGGTTTATGACCACTCTAGTGTTATATTACATCTCTGTAGTGTAGGTTTATGAACACTCTAGTGTTATATTACATCTCTGTAGTGTAGGTTTATGACCACTCTAGTGTTATATTACATATCTGTAGTGTAGGTTTATGAACACTCTAGTGTTATATTACATCTCTGTAGTGTAGGTTTATGACCACTCTAGTGTTATATTACATCTCTGTAGTGTAGGTTTATGAACACTCTAGTGTTATATTACATCTCTGTAGTGTAGGTTTATGACCACTCTAGTGTTATATTACATATCTGTAGTGTAGGTTTATGTCCACTCTAGTGTTATATTACATCTCTGTAGTGTAGGTTTATGCCACTCTAGTGTTATATTACATCTCTGTAGGTTTATGACCACTCTAGTGTTATATTACATCTCTGTAGTGTAGGTTTATGAACACTCTAGTGTTATATTACATATCTGTAGTGTAGATTTATGACCACTCTAGTGATATATTACATATCTGTAGTGTAGGTGTATGACCACTCTAGTGTTATATTACATATCTGTACTTTTATGTCCACTCTAGTGTTATATTACATATCTGTAGTGTAGGTTTATGAACACTGTAGTGTTTTATTACATATCTGTAGGTGTATGACCACTCTAGTGTTATATTACATCTCTGTAGGTTTATGACCACTCTAGTGTTATATTACATATCTGTAGTGTAGGTTTATGACCACTGTAGTGTTTTATTACATATCTGTAGTGTTATATTACATCTCTGTAGGTTTATGACCACTCTAGTGTTATATTACATCTCTGTAGTGTAGGTTTATGACCACTCTAGTGTTATATTACATCTCTGTAGTGTAGGTTTATTACCACTCTAGTGTTATATTACATATCTGTAGTGTAGGTTTAACACCACTTTAGTGTGATATTACATCTCTGTAGTGTAGGTTTATGACCACTCTAGTGTTATATTACATATCTGTAGGTTTATGACCACTCTCGTGTTATATTACATATCAGTAGGTTTATGACCACTGTAGTGTTATATTACATATCTGTAGGTTTATGACCACTCTAGTGTTATATTACATCTCTGTAGTGTAGGTTTAAGACCACTCTAGTGTTATATTACATGTCTGTAGCGCAGGTTTATCACCACTCTAGTGTTATATTACATATCTGTAGGTTTATAACCACTCTAGTGTTATATTACATATCTGTAGTGTAGGTGTATGACCACTCTAGTGGTATATTACATCTCTGTAGGTTTATGACCACTCTAGTGTTATATTACATATCTGTAGTGTAGGTTTATTACCACTCTAGTGTTATATTACATATCTGTAGTGTAGGTTTAACACCACTTTAGTGTGATATTACATCTCTGTAGTGTAGGTTTATGACCACTCTAGTGTTATATTACATCTCTGTAGGTTTATGACCACTCTAGTGTTATATTACATATCTGTAGGTTTATAACCACTCTAGTGTTATATTACATATCTGTAGGTTTATAACCACTCTAGTGTTATATTACATCTCTGTAGGTTTATGACCACTCTAGTGTTATATTACATATCTGTAGTGTAGGTTTATGACCACTCTAGTGTTATATTACATATCTGTAGTGTAGGTTTAACACCACTTTAGTGTGATATTACATCTCTGTAGTGTAGGTTTATGACCACTCTAGTGTTATATTACATATATGTAGGTTTATGACCACTCTCGTGTTATATTACATATCAGTAGGTTTATGACCACTGTAGTGTTATATTACATATCTGTAGGTTTATGACCACTCTAGTGTTATATTACATCTCTGTAGGTTTATGTCCACTCTAGTGTTATATTACATCTCTGTAGTGTAGGTTTATGACCACTCTAGTGTTATATTACATCTCTGTAGTGTAGGTTTATGACCACTCTAGTGTTATATTACATCTCTGTAGTGTAGGTTTATGACCACTGTAGTGTTATATTACATGTCTGTAGGTTTATCACCACTCTAGTGTTATATTACATATCTGTAGTGTAGGTTTATGACCATTTTAGTGTTATATTACATTTCTGTAGGTTTATGACCACTCTATTGTTATATTACATATCTGTAGTGTAGGTTTATGACCACTCTGGTGTTATATTACATCTCTGTAGTGTAGGTTTATGCCACTCTAGTGTTATATTACATCTCTGTAGGTTTATGACCACTCTAGTGTTATATTACATCTCTGTAGTGTAGGTTTATGAACACTCTAGTGTTATATTACATCTCTGTAGTGTAGGTTTATGACCACTCTAGTGTTATATTACATATCTGTAGTGTAGGTTTATGAACACTCTAGTGTTATATTACATCTCTGTAGTGTAGGTTTATGACCACTCTAGTGTTATATTACATATCTGTAGTGTAGGTGTATGACCACTCTAGTGTTATATTACATCTCTGTAGGTTTATGACCACTCTAGTGTTATATTACATATCTGTAGTGTAGGTTTATTACCACTCTAGTGTTATATTACATATCTGTAGTGTAGGTTTAACACCACTTTAGTGTGATATTACATCTCTGTAGTGTAGGTTTATGACCACTCTAGTGTTATATTACATATCTGTAGTGTAGGTGTATGACCACTCTAGTGTTATATTACATCTCTGTAGGTTTATGACCACTCTAGTGTTATATTACATATCTGTAGTGTAGGTTTATGGCCACTCTAGTGTTATATTACATCTCTGTAGTGTAGGTTTATGCCACTCTAGTGTTATATTACATCTCTGTAGGTTTATGACCACTCTAGTGTTATATTACATCTCTGTAGTGTAGGTTTATGAACACTCTAGTGTTATATTACATATCTGTAGTGTAGATTTATGACCACTCTAGTGTTATATTACATATCTGTAGTGTAGGTGTATGACCACTCTAGTGTTATATTACATCTCTGTAGGTTTATGTCCACTCTAGTGTTATATTACATATCTGTAGTGTAGGTTTATGACCACTGTAGTGTTTTATTACATATCTGTAGGTGTATGACCACTCTAGTGTTATATTACATATCAGTAGGTTTATGAACACTGTAGTGTTATATTACATATCTGTAGGTTTATGACCACTCTAGTGTTATATTACATCTCTGTAGTGTAGGTTTAAGACCACTCTAGTGTTATATTACATGTCTGTAGCGTAGGTTTATGACCACTCTAGTGTTATATTACATCTCTGTAGGTTTATGACCACTCTAGTGTTATATTACATCTCTGTAGTGTAGGTTTATGACCACTCTAGTGTTATATTACATCTCTGTAGTGTAGGTTTATCACCACTCTAGTGTTATATTACATGTCTGTAGTGTAGGTTTATGACCATTTTAGTGTTATATTACATATCTGTAGGTTTATCACCACTCTAGTGTTATATTACATATCTGTAGTGTAGGTTTATGACCACTCTAGTGTTATATTACATCTCTGTAGTGTAGGTTTACGCCACTCTAGTGTTATATTACATCTCTGTAGGTTTATGACCACTCTAGTGTTATATTACATCTCTGTAGTGTAGGTTTATGAACACTCTAGTGTTATATTACATCTCTGTAGTGTAGGTTTATGACCACTCTAGTGTTATATTACATCTCTGTAGTGTAGGTTTATGACCACTCTAGTGTTATATTACATCTCTGTAGTGTAGGTTTATGACCACTCTAGTGTTATATTACATGTCTGTAGGTTTATCACCACTCTAGTGTTATATTACATATCTGTAGTGTAGGTTTATGACCATTTTAGTGTTATATTACATATCTGTAGGTTTATGACCACTCTAGTGTTATATTACATATCTGTAGTGTAGGTTTATGACCACTCTAGTGTTATATTACATCTCTGTAGTGTAGGTTTATGCCACTCTAGTGTTATATTACATCTCTGTAGGTTTATGACCACTCTAGTGTTATATTACATCTCTGTAGTGTAGGTTTATGAACACTCTAGTGTTATATTACATCTCTGTAGTGTAGGTTTATGACCACTCTAGTGTTATATTACATATCTGTAGTGTAGGTTTATGAACACTCTAGTGTTATATTACATCTCTGTAGTGTAGGTTTATGACCACTCTAGTGTTATATTACATCTCTGTAGTGTAGGTTTATGAACACTCTAGTGTTATATTACATCTCTGTAGTGTAGGTTTATGACCACTCTAGTGTTATATTACATATCTGTAGTGTAGGTTTATGACCACTCTAGTGTTATATTACATCTCTGTAGGTTTATAACCACTCTAGTGTTATATTACATCTCTGTAGTGTAGGTTTATGACCACTCTAGTGTTATATTACATCTCTGTAGTGTAGGTTTATAACCACTCTAGTGTTATATTACATCTCTGTAGTGTAGGTTTATGACCACTCTAGTGTTATATTACATGTCTGTAGGTTTATCACCACTCTAGTGTTATATTACATATCTGTAGTGTAGGTTTATGACCATTTTAGTGTTATATTACATATCTGTAGGTTTATGACCACTCTAGTGTTATATTACATATCTGTAGTGTAGGTTTCTGACCACTCTAGTGTTATATTACATCTCTGTAGTGTAGGTTTAAGCCACTCTAGTGTTATTATACATCTCTGTATGTTTATGACCACTCTAGTGTTATATTACATCTCTGTAGTGTAGGTTTATGAACACTCTAGTGTTATATTACATCTCTGTAGTGTAGGTTTATGACCACTCTAGTGTTATATTACATATCTGTAGTGTAGGTTTATGTACACTCTAGTGTTATATTACATCTCTGTAGTGTAGGTTTATGACCACTCTAGTGTTATATTACATCTCTGTAGGTTTATGACCACTCTAGTGTTATATTACATATCTGTAGTGTAGGTTTATGTCCACTCTAGTGTTATATTACATCTCTGTAGTGTAGGTTTAGGCCACTCTAGTGTTATATTACATCTCTGTAGGTTTATGACCACTCTAGTGTTATATTACATCTCTGTAGTGTAGGTTTATGAACACTCTAGTGTTATATTACATATCTGTAGTGTAGATTTATGACCACTCTAGTGATATATTACATATCTGTAGTGTAGGTGTATGACCACTCTAGTGTTATATTACATCTCTGTAGGTTTATGTCCACTCTAGTGTTATATTACATATCTGTAGTGTAGGTTTATGAACACTGTAGTGTTTTATTACATATCTGTAGGTGTATGACCACTCTAGTGTTATATTACATCTCTGTAGGTTTATGACCACTCTAGTGTTATATTACATATCTGTAGTGTAGGTTTATGACCACTGTAGTGTTTTATTACATATCTGTAGTGTTATATTACATCTCTGTAGGTTTATGACCACTCTAGTGTTATATTACATCTCTGTAGTGTAGGTTTATGACCACTCTAGTGTTATATTACATCTCTGTAGTGTAGGTTTATTACCACTCTAGTGTTATATTACATATCTGTAGTGTAGGTTTAACACCACTTTAGTGTGATATTACATCTCTGTAGTGTAGGTTTATGAACACTCTAGTGTTATATTACATATCTGTAGGTTTATGACCACTCTCGTGTTATATTACATATCAGTAGGTTTATGACCACTGTAGTGTTATATTACATATCTGTAGGTTTATGACCACTCTAGTGTTATATTACATCTCTGTAGTGTAGGTTTAAGACCACTCTAGTGTTATATTACATGTCTGTAGCGCAGGTTTATCACCACTCTAGTGTTATATTACATATCTGTAGGTTTATAACCACTCTAGTGTTATATTACATATCTGTAGTGTAGGTGTATGACCATTCTAGTGGTATATTACATCTCTGTAGGTTTATGACCACTCTAGTGTTATATTACATATCTGTAGTGTAGGTTTATTACCACTCTAGTGTTATATTACATATCTGTAGTGTAGGTTTAACACCACTTTAGTGTGATATTACATCTCTGTAGTGTAGGTTTATGACCACTCTAGTGTTATATTACATCTCTGTAGGTTTATGACCACTCTAGTGTTATATTACATATCTGTAGGTTTATAACCACTCTAGTGTTATATTACATATCTGTAGGTTTATAACCACTCTAGTGTTATATTACATCTAAGTAGGTTTATGACCACTCTAGTGTTATATTACATATCTGTAGTGTAGGTTTATGACCACTCTAGTGTTATATTACATATCTGTAGTGTAGGTTTAACACCACTTTAGTGTGATATTACATCTCTGTAGTGTAGGTTTATGACCACTCTAGTGTTATATTACATATATGTAGGTTTATGACCACTCTCGTGTTATATTACATATCAGTAGGTTTATGACCACTGTAGTGTTATATTACATATCTGTAGGTTTATGACCACTCTAGTGTTATATTACATCTCTGTAGGTTTATGACCACTCTAGTGTTATATTACATCTCTGTAGTGTAGGTTTATGACCACTCTAGTGTTATATTACATCTCTGTAGTGTAGGTTTATGACCACTCTAGTGTTATATTACATCTCTGTAGTGTAGGTTTATGACCACTGTAGTGTTATATTACATGTCTGTAGGTTTATCACCACTCTAGTGTTATATTACATATCTGTAGTGTAGGTTTATGACCATTTTAGTGTTATATTACATATCTGTAGGTTTATGACCACTCTATTGTTATATTAGATATCTGTAGTGTAGGTTTATGACCACTCTGGTGTTATATTACATCTCTGTAGTGTAGGTTTATGCCACTCTAGTGTTATATTACATCTCTGTAGGTTTATGACCACTCTAGTGTTATATTACATCTCTGTAGTGTAGGTTTATCAACACTCTAGTGTTATATTACATCTCTGTAGTGTAGGTTTACGACCACTCTAGTGTTATATTACATATCTGTAGTGTAGGTTTATGAACACTCTAGTGTTATATTACATCTCTGTAGTGTAGGTTTATGACCACTCTAGTGTTATATTACATATCTGTAGTGTAGGTGTATGACCACTCTAGTGTTATATTACATCTCTGTAGGTTTATGACCACTCTAGTGTGATATTACATCTCTGTAGGTTTATGACCACTCTAGTGTTATATTACATATCTGTAGTGTAGGTTTATTACCACTCTAGTGTTATATTACATATCTGTAGTGTAGGTTTAACAACACTTTAGTGTGATATTACATCTCTGTAGTGTAGGTTTATGACCACTCTAGTGTTATATTACAAATCTGTAGGTTTATGACCACTCTCGTGTTATATTACATATCAGTAGGTTTATGACCACTGTAGTGTTATATTACATATCTGTAGGTTTATGACCACTCTAGTGTTATATTACATCTCTGTAGTGTAGGTTTAAGACCACTCTAGTGTTATATTACATGTCTGTAGCGTAGGTTTATGACCACTCTAGTGTTATATTACATCTCTGTAGGTTTATGACCACTCTAGTGTTATATTACATATCTGTAGGTTTATAACCACTCTAGTGTTATATTACATATCTGTAGTGTAGGTGTATGACCACTCTAGTGTTATATTACATATCTGTAGGTTTATGACCACTCTAGTGTTATATTACATATCTGTAGTGTAGGTTTATTACCACTCTAGTGTTATATTACATATCTGTAGTGTAGGTTTAACACCACTTTAGTGTGATATTACATCTCTGTAGTGTAGGTTTATGAACACTCTAGTGTTATATTACATCTCTGTAGTGTAGGTTTATGACCACTCTAGTGTTATATTACATATCTGTAGTGTAGGTGTATGACCACTCTAGTGTTATATTACATCTCTGTAGGTTTATGACCACTCTAGTGTTATATTACATCTCTGTAGGTTTATGACCACTCTAGTGTTATATTACATATCTGTAGTGTAGGTTTATTACCACTCTAGTGTTATATTACATATCTGTAGTGTAGGTTTAACACCACTTTAGTGTGATATTACATCTCTGTAGTGTAGGTTTATGACCACTCTAGTGTTATATTACAAATCTGTAGGTTTATGACCACTCTCGTGTTATATTACATATCAGTAGGTTTATGACCACTGTAGTGTTATATTACATATCTGTAGGTTTATGACCACTCTAGTGTTATATTACATCTCTGTAGTGTAGGTTTAAGACCACTCTAGTGTTATATTACATGTCTGTAGCGTAGGTTTATGACCACTCTAGTGTTATATTACATCTCTGTAGGTTTATGACCACTCTAGTGTTATATTACATATCTGTAGGTTTATAACCACTCTAGTCTTATATTACATATCTGTAGTGTAGGTGTATGACCACTCTAGTGTTATATTACATCTCTGTAGGTTTATGACCACTCTAGTGTTATATTACATATCTGTAGTGTAGGTTTATTACCACTCTAGTGTTATATTACATATCTGTAGTGTAGGTTTAACACCACTTTAGTGTGATATTACATCTCTGTAGTGTAGGTTTATGACCACTCTAGTGTTATATTACATATCTGTAGGTTTATGACCACTCTCGTGTTATATTACATATCAGTAGGTTTATGACCACTGTAGTGTTATATTACATATCTGTAGGTTTATGACCACTCTAGTGTTATATTACATCTCTGTAGTGTAGGTTTAAGACCACTCTAGTGTTATATTACATGTCTGTAGCGTAGGTTTATGACCACTCTAGTGTTATATTACATCTCTGTAGGTTTATGACCATTCTAGTGTTATATTACATCTCTGTAGTGTAGGTTTATGACCACTCTAGTGTTATATTACATCTCTGTAGTGTAGGTTTATGACCACTCTAGTGTTATATTACATCTCTGTATTGTAGGTTTATGACCACTCTAGTGTTATATTACATGTCTGTAGGTTTATCACCACTCTAGTGTTATATTACATATCTGTAGTGTAGGTTTATGACCATTTTAGTGTTATATTACATATCTGTAGGTTTATGACCACTCTAGTGTTATATTACATATCTGTAGTGTAGGTTTATTACCACTCTAGTGTTATATTACATCTCTGTAGTGTAGGTTTAAGCCACTCTAGTGTTATATTACATCTCTGTAGGTTTATGAACACTCTAGTGTTATATTACATCTCTGTAGTGTAGGTTTATGAACACTCTAGTGTTATATTACATCTCTGTAGTGTAGGTTTATGACCACTCTAGTGTTATATTACATATCTGTAGTGTAGGTTTATGAACACTCTAGTGTTATATTACATCTCTGTAGTGTAGGTTTATGACCACTCTAGTGTTATATTACATATCTGTAGTGTGGATGTATGACCACTCTAGTGTTATATTACATCTCTGTAGGTTTATTACCACTCTAGTGTTATATTACATATCTGTAGTGTAGGTTTATGTCCACTCTAGTGTTATATTACATCTCTGTAGTGTAGGTTTATGCCACTCTAGTGTTATATTACATCTCTGTAGGTTTATGACCACTCTAGTGTTATATTACATCTCTGTAGTGTAGGTTTATGAACACTCTAGTGTTATATTACATCTCTGTAGTGTAGATTTATGACCACTCTAGTGTTATATTACATATCTGTAGTGTAGGTGTATGACCACTCTAGTGTTATATTACATCTCTGTAGGTTTATGACCACTCTAGTGTTATATTACATATCTGTAGTGTAGGTTTATGACCACTGTAGTGTTTTATTACATATCTGTAGGTGTATGACCACTCTAGTGTTATATTACATCTCTGTAGGTTTATGACCACTCTAGTGTTATATTACATATCTGTAGTGTAGGTTTATGACCACTGTAGTGTTTTATTACATATCTGTAGGTGTATGACCACTCTAGTGTTATATTACATCTCTGTAGGTTTATGACCACTCTAGTGTTATATTACATCTCTGTAGTGTAGGTTTATGAACACTCTAGTGTTATATTACATATCTGTAGTGTAGATTTATGACCACTCTAGTGATATATTACATATCTGTAGTGTAGGTGTATGACCACTCTAGTGTTATATTACATCTCTGTAGGTTTATGTCCACTCTAGTGTTATATTACATATCTGTAGTGTAGGTTTATGAACACTGTAGTGTTTTATTACATATCTGTAGGTGTATGACCACTCTAGTGTTATATTACATCTCTGTAGGTTTATGACCACTCTAGTGTTATATTACATATCTGTAGTGTAGGTTTATGACCACTGTAGTGTTTTATTACATATCTGTAGTGTTATATTACATCTCTGTAGGTTTATGACCACTCTAGTGTTATATTACATCTCTGTAGTGTAGGTTTATGACCACTCTAGTGTTATATTACATCTCTGTAGTGTAGGTTTACTTACCACTCTAGTGTTATATTACATATCTGTAGTGTAGGTTTAACACCACTTTAGTGTGATATTACATCTCTGTAGTGTAGGTTTATGACCACTCTAGTGTTATATTACATATCTGTAGGTTTATGACCACTCTCGTGTTATATTACATATCAGTAGGTTTATGACCACTGTAGTGTTATATTACATATCTGTAGGTTTATGACCACTCTAGTGTTATATTACATCTCTGTAGTGTAGGTTTAAGACCACTCTAGTGTTATATTACATGTCTGTAGCGCAGGTTTATCACCACTCTAGTGTTATATTACATATCTGTAGGTTTATAACCACTCTAGTGTTATATTACATATCTGTAGTGTAGGTGTATGACCATTCTAGTGGTATATTACATCTCTGTAGTGTAGGTTTATGACCACTCTAGTGTTATATTACATCTCTGTAGGTTTATGACCACTCTAGTGTTATATTACATAGTCTGTAGGTTTATAACCACTCTAGTGTTATATTACATATCTGTAGGTTTATAACCTCTCTAGTGTTATATTACATCTAAGTAGGTTTATGACCACTCTAGTGTTATATTACATATCTGTAGTGTAGGTTTATGACCACTCTAGTGTTATATTACATATCTGTAGTGTAGGTTTAACACCACTTTAGTGTGATATTACATCTCTGTAGTGTAGGTTTATGACCACTCTAGTGTTATATTACATATCTGTAGTGTAGGTGTATGACCACTCTAGTGTTATATTACATATCTGTAGGTGTATGACCACTCTAGTGTTATATTACATATCTGTAGGTTTATGACCACTCTAGTGTTATATTACATATCTGTAGTGTAGGTTTATTACCACTCTAGTGTTATATTACATATCTGTAGTGTAGGTTTAACACCACTTTAGTGTGATATTACATCTCTGTAGTGTAGGTTTATGAACACTCTAGTGTTATATTACATCTCTGTAGTGTAGGTTTATGACCACTCTAGTGTTATATTACATATCTGTAGTGTAGGTGTATGACCACTCTAGTGTTATATTACATCTCTGTAGGTTTATGACCACTCTAGTGTTATATTACATCTCTGTAGGTTTATGACCACTCTAGTGTTATATTACATATCTGTAGTGTAGGTTTATTACCACTCTAGTGTTATATTACATATCTGTAGTGTAGGTTTAACACCACTTTAGTGTGATATTACATCTCTGTAGTGTAGGTTTATGACCACTCTAGTGTTATATTACAAATCTGTAGGTTTATGACCACTCTCGTGTTATATTACATATCAGTAGGTTTATGACCACTGTAGTGTTATATTACATATCTGTAGGTTTATGACCACTCTAGTGTTATATTACATCTCTGTAGTGTAGGTTTAAGACCACTCTAGTGTTATATTACATGTCTGTAGCGTAGGTTTATGACCACTCTAGTGTTATATTACATCTCTGTAGGTTTATGACCACTCTAGTGTTATATTACATATCTGTAGGTTTATAACCACTCTAGTCTTATATTACATATCTGTAGTGTAGGTGTATGACCACTCTAGTGTTATATTACATCTCTGTAGGTTTATGACCACTCTAGTGTTATATTACATATCTGTAGTGTAGGTTTATTACCACTCTAGTGTTATATTACATATCTGTAGTGTAGGTTTAACACCACTTTAGTGTGATATTACATCTCTGTAGTGTAGGTTTATGACCACTCTAGTGTTATATTACATATCTGTAGGTTTATGACCACTCTCGTGTTATATTACATATCAGTAGGTTTATGACCACTGTAGTGTTATATTACATATCTGTAGGTTTATGACCACTCTAGTGTTATATTACATCTCTGTAGTGTAGGTTTAAGACCACTCTAGTGTTATATTACATGTCTGTAGCGTAGGTTTATGACCACTCTAGTGTTATATTACATCTCTGTAGGTTTATGACCATTCTAGTGTTATATTACATCTCTGTAGTGTAGGTTTATGACCACTCTAGTGTTATATTACATCTCTGTAGTGTAGGTTTATGACCACTCTAGTGTTATATTACATCTCTGTATTGTAGGTTTATGACCACTCTAGTGTTATATTACATGTCTGTAGGTTTATCACCACTCTAGTGTTATATTACATATCTGTAGTGTAGGTTTATGACCATTTTAGTGTTATATTACATATCTGTAGGTTTATGACCACTCTAGTGTTATATTACATATCTGTAGTGTAGGTTTATTACCACTCTAGTGTTATATTACATCTCTGTAGTGTAGGTTTAAGCCACTCTAGTGTTATATTACATCTCTGTAGGTTTATGAACACTCTAGTGTTATATTACATCTCTGTAGTGTAGGTTTATGAACACTCTAGTGTTATATTACATCTCTGTAGTGTAGGTTTATGACCACTCTAGTGTTATATTACATATCTGTAGTGTAGGTTTATGAACACTCTAGTGTTATATTACATCTCTGTAGTGTAGGTTTATGACCACTCTAGTGTTATATTACATATCTGTAGTGTGGATGTATGACCACTCTAGTGTTATATTACATCTCTGTAGGTTTATTACCACTCTAGTGTTATATTACATATCTGTAGTGTAGGTTTATGTCCACTCTAGTGTTATATTACATCTCTGTAGTGTAGGTTTATGCCACTCTAGTGTTATATTACATCTCTGTAGGTTTATGACCACTCTAGTGTTATATTACATCTCTGTAGTGTAGGTTTATGAACACTCTAGTGTTATATTACATCTCTGTAGTGTAGATTTATGACCACTCTAGTGTTATATTACATATCTGTAGTGTAGGTGTATGACCACTCTAGTGTTATATTACATCTCTGTAGGTTTATGACCACTCTAGTGTTATATTACATATCTGTAGTGTAGGTTTATGACCACTGTAGTGTTTTATTACATATCTGTAGGTGTATGACCACTCTAGTGTTATATTACATCTCTGTAGGTTTATGACCACTCTAGTGTTATATTACATATCTGTAGTGTAGGTTTATGACCACTGTAGTGTTTTATTACATATCTGTAGGTGTATGACCACTCTAGTGTTATATTACATCTCTGTAGGTTTATGACCACTCTAGTGTTATATTACATCTCTGTAGTGTAGGTTTATGAACACTCTAGTGTTATATTACATATCTGTAGTGTAGATTTATGACCACTCTAGTGATATATTACATATCTGTAGTGTAGGTGTATGACCACTCTAGTGTTATATTACATCTCTGTAGGTTTATGTCCACTCTAGTGTTATATTACATATCTGTAGTGTAGGTTTATGAACACTGTAGTGTTTTATTACATATCTGTAGGTGTATGACCACTCTAGTGTTATATTACATCTCTGTAGGTTTATGACCACTCTAGTGTTATATTACATATCTGTAGTGTAGGTTTATGACCACTGTAGTGTTTTATTACATATCTGTAGTGTTATATTACATCTCTGTAGGTTTATGACCACTCTAGTGTTATATTACATCTCTGTAGTGTAGGTTTATGACCACTCTAGTGTTATATTACATCTCTGTAGTGTAGGTTTACTTACCACTCTAGTGTTATATTACATATCTGTAGTGTAGGTTTAACACCACTTTAGTGTGATATTACATCTCTGTAGTGTAGGTTTATGACCACTCTAGTGTTATATTACATATCTGTAGGTTTATGACCACTCTCGTGTTATATTACATATCAGTAGGTTTATGACCACTGTAGTGTTATATTACATATCTGTAGGTTTATGACCACTCTAGTGTTATATTACATCTCTGTAGTGTAGGTTTAAGACCACTCTAGTGTTATATTACATGTCTGTAGCGCAGGTTTATCACCACTCTAGTGTTATATTACATATCTGTAGGTTTATAACCACTCTAGTGTTATATTACATATCTGTAGTGTAGGTGTATGACCATTCTAGTGGTATATTACATCTCTGTAGGTTTATGACCACTCTAGTGTTATATTACATATCTGTAGTGTAGGTTTATTACCACTCTAGTGTTATATTACATATCTGTAGTGTAGGTTTAACACCACTTTAGTGTGATATTACATCTCTGTAGTGTAGGTTTATGACCACTCTAGTGTTATATTACATCTCTGTAGGTTTATGACCACTCTAGTGTTATATTACATATCTGTAGGTTTATAACCACTCTAGTGTTATATTACATATCTGTAGGTTTATAACCTCTCTAGTGTTATATTACATCTAAGTAGGTTTATGACCACTCTAGTGTTATATTACATATCTGTAGTGTAGGTTTATGACCACTCTAGTGTTATATTACATATCTGTAGTGTAGGTTTAACACCACTTTAGTGTGATATTACATCTCTGTAGTGTAGGTTTATGACCACTCTAGTGTTATATTACATATCTGTAGTGTAGGTGTATGACCACTCTAGTGTTATATTACATCTCTGTAGGTTTATGACCACTCTAGTGTTATATTACATATCTGTAGTGTAGGTTTATGGCCACTCTAGTGTTATATTACATCTCTGTAGTGTAGGTTTATGCCACTCTAGTGTTATATTACATCTCTGTAGGTTTATGACCACTCTAGTGTTATATTACATCTCTGTAGTGTAGGTTTATGAACACTCTAGTGTTATATTACATATCTGTAGTGTAGATTTATGACCACTCTAGTGTTATATTACATATCTGTAGTGTAGGTGTATGACCACTCTAGTGTTATATTACATCTCTGTAGGTTTATGTCCACTCTAGTGTTATATTACATATCTGTAGTGTAGGTTTATGACCACTGTAGTGTTTTATTACATATCTGTAGGTGTATGACCACTCTAGTGTTATATTACATATCAGTAGGTTTATGAACACTGTAGTGTTATATTACATATCTGTAGGTTTATGACCACTCTAGTGTTATATTACATCTCTGTAGTGTAGGTTTAAGACCACTCTAGTGTTATATTACATGTCTGTAGCGTAGGTTTATGACCACTCTAGTGTTATATTACATCTCTGTAGGTTTATGACCACTCTAGTGTTATATTACATCTCTGCAGTGTAGGTTTATGACCACTCTAGTGTTATATTACATCTCTGTAGTGTAGGTTTATCACCACTCTAGTGTTATATTACATGTCTGTAGTGTAGGTTTATGACCATTTTAGTGTTATATTACATATCTGTAGGTTTATCACCACTCTAGTGTTATATTACATATCTGTAGTGTAGGTTTATGACCACTCTAGTGTTATATTACATCTCTGTAGTGTAGGTTTAAGCCACTCTAGTGTTATATTACATCTCTGTAGGTTTATGACCACTCTAGTGTTATATTACATCTCTGTAGTGTAGGTTTATGAACACTCTAGTGTTATATTACATCTCTGTAGTGTAGGTTTATGACCACTCTAGTGTTATATTACATCTCTGTAGTGTAGGTTTATGACCACTCTAGTGTTATATTACATCTCTGTAGTGTAGGTTTATGACCACTCTAGTGTTATATTACATGTCTGTAGGTTTATCACCACTCTAGTGTTATATTACATATCTGTAGTGTAGGTTTATGACCATTTTAGTGTTATATTACATATCTGTAGGTTTATGACCACTCTAGTGTTATATTACATATCTGTAGTGTAGGTTTATGACCACTCTAGTGTTATATTACATCTCTTTAGTGTAGGTTTATGCCACTCTAGTGTTATATTACATCTCTGTAGGTTTATGACCACTCTAGTGTTATATTACATCTCTGTAGTGTAGGTTTATGAACACTCTAGTGTTATATTACATCTCTGTAGTGTAGGTTTATGACCACTCTAGTGTTATATTACATATCTGTAGTGTAGGTTTATGAACACTCTAGTGTTATATTACATCTCTGTAGTGTAGGTTTATGACCACTCTAGTGTTATATTACATCTCTGTAGTGTAGGTTTATGAACACTCTAGTGTTATATTACATCTCTGTAGTGTAGGTTTATGACCACTCTAGTGTTATATTACATATCTGTAGTGTAGGTTTATGACCACTCTAGTGTTATATTACATCTCTGTAGGTTTATAACCACTCTAGTGTTATATTACATCTCTGTAGTGTAGGTTTATGACCACTCTAGTGTTATATTACATCTCTGTAGTGTAGGTTTATAACCACTCTAGTGTTATATTACATCTCTGTAGTGTAGGTTTATGACCACTCTAGTGTTATATTACATGTCTGTAGGTTTATCACCACTCTAGTGTTATATCACATATCTGTAGTGTAGGTTTATGACCATTTTAGTGTTATATTACATATCTGTAGGTTTATGACCACTCTAGTGTTATATTACATATCTGTAGTGTAGGTTTCTGACCACTCTAGTGTTATATTACATCTATGTAGTGTAGGTTTAATCCACTCTAGTGTTATTATACATCGCTGTATGTTTATGACCACTCTAGTGTTATATTACATCTCTGTAGTGTAGGTTTATGAACACTCTAGTGTTATATTACATCTCTGTAGTGTAGGTTTATGACCACTCTAGTGTTATATTACATATCTGTAGTGTAGGTTTATGTACACTCTAGTGTTATATTACATCTCTGTAGTGTAGGTTTATTACCACTCTAGTGTTATATTACATCTCTGTAGGTTTATGACCACTCTAGTGTTATATTACATATCTGTAGTGTAGGTTTATGTCCACTCTAGTGTTATATTACATCTCTGTAGTGTAGGTTTAGGCCACTCTAGTGTTATATTACATCTCTGTAGGTTTATGACAACTCTAGTGTTATATTACATCTCTGTAGTGTAGGTTTATGAACACTCTAGTGTTATATTACATCTCTGTAGTGTAGGTTTATGACCACTCTAGTGTTATATTACATCTCTGTAGGTTTATGACCACTCTAGGGTTATATTACATCTCTGTAGTGTAGGTTTATGAACACTCTAGTGTTATATTACATCTCTGTAGTGTAGGTTTATGACCACTCTAGTGTTATATTACATCTCTGTAGTGTAGGTGTATGTCCACTCTAGTGTTATATTACATCTCTGTAGGTTTATGACCACTCTAGTGTTATATTACATATCTGTAGTGTAGGTTTATGACCA
Organism: Salmo salar; assembly: GCF_965601325.2. Taxonomy (NCBI): domain Eukaryota; kingdom Metazoa; phylum Chordata; class Actinopteri; order Salmoniformes; family Salmonidae; genus Salmo; species Salmo salar. The sequence continues at coordinate 48,037,131 of NC_138301.1, read as the reverse complement.
CTCTAGTGTTATATAACATATCTGTAGTGTAGGTTTATGACCACTCTAGTGTTATATTACATCTCTGTAGGGTAGGTTTATGACCACTCTAGTGTTATATTACATCTCTGTAGTGTAGGTTTATGAACACTCTAGTGTTATATTACATCTCTGTAGTGTAGGTTTATGACCACTCTAGTGTTATATTACATCTCTGTAGGTTTATGACCACTCTAGGGTTATATTACATCTCTGTAGTGTAGGTTTATGAACACTCTAGTGTTATATTACATCTCTGTAGTGTAGGTTTATGACCACTCTAGTGTTATATTACATCTCTGTAGTGTAGGTGTATGACCACTCTAGTGTTATATTACATCTCTGTAGGTTTATGACCACTCTAGTGTTATATTACATATCTGTAGTGTAGGTTTATGACCACTCTAGTGTTATATAACATATCTGTAGTGTAGGTTTATGACCACTCTAGTGTTATATTACATCTCTGTAGCGTAGGTTTATGACCACTCTAGTGTTATATTACATCTCTGTAGTGTAGGTTTATGACCACTCTAGTGTTATATTACATCTCTGTAGTGTAGGTTTATGACCACTGTAGTGTTTTATTACATATCTGTAGGTGTATGACCACTCTAGTGTTATATTACATCTCTGTAGGTTTATGACCATTCTAGTGTTATATTACATCTCTGTAGTGTAGGTTTAAGCCACTCTAGTGTTATATTACATCTCTGTAGGTTATAACCACTCTAGTGTTATATTACATCTCTGTAGTGTAGGTTTATGAACACTCTAGTGTTATATTACATCTCTGTAGTGTAGGTTTATGACCACTCTAGTGTTATATTACATCTCTGTAGGTTTATGACCACTCTAGGGTTATATTACATCTCTGTAGTGTAGGTTTATGACCACTCTAGTGTTATATTACATATCTGTAGTGTAGGTGTATGACCACTCTAGTGTTATATTACATCTCTGTAGTGTAGGTTTATGACCACTCTAGTGTTATATTACATATCTGTAGGTTTATAACCACTCTAGTGTTATATTACATATCTGTAGTGTAGGTGTATGACCACTCTAGTGTTATATTACATCTCTGTAGGTTTATGACCACTCTAGTGTTATATTACATATCTGTAGTGTAAGTTTAACACCACTCTAGTGTGATATTACATCTCTGTAGTGTAGGTTTATGACCACTCTAGTGTTATATTACATATCTGTAGGTTTATAACCACTCTAGTGTTATATTACATATCTGTAGTGTAGGTGTATGACCACTCTAGTGTTATATTACATCTCTGTAGGTTTATGACCACTCTGGTGTTATATTACATATCTATAGTGTAGGTTTATTACCACTCTAGTGTTATATTACATATCTGTAGTGTAGGTTTAACACCACTTTAGTGTGATATTACATCTCTGTAGTGTAGGTTTATGACCACTCTAGTGTTATATTACATATCTGTAGGTTTATGACCACTCTCGTGTTATATTACATATCAGTAGGTTTATGACCACTGTAGTGTTATATTACATATCTGTAGGTTTATGACCACTCTAGTGTTATATTACATCTCTGTAGTGTAGGTTTAAGACCACTCTAGTGTTATATTACATGTCTGTAGCGTAGGTTTATGACCACTCTAGTGTTATATTACATCTCTGTAGGTTTATGACCACTCTAGTGTTATATTACATATCTGTAGTGTAGGTTTATGACCACTCTAGTGTTATATAACATATCTGTAGTGTAGGTTTACGACCACTCTAGTGTTATATTACATCTCTGTAGCGTAGGTTTATGACCACTCTAGTGTTATATTACATCTCCGTAGTGTAGGTTTATGACCACTCTAGTGTTATATTACATATCTGTAGTGTAGGTTTATGAACACTCTAGTGTTATTTTACATATCTGTAGTGTAGGTTTATGACCACTCTAGTGTTATATTACATCTCTGTAGGTTTATCACCACTCTAGGGTTATATTACATCTCTGTAGTGTAGGTTTATGAACACTCTAGTGTTATATTACATCTCTGTAGTGTAGGTTTATGACCACTCTAGTGTTATATTACATCTCTGTAGTGTAGGTGTATGACCACTCTAGTGTTATATTACATCTCTGTAGGTTTATGACCACTCTAGTGTTATATTACATCTCTGTAGCGTAGGTTTATGACCACTCTAGTGTTATATTACATCTCTGTAGTGTAGGTTTATGACCACTCTAGTGTTATACTACATCTCTGTAGTGTAGGTTTATGACCACTGTAGTGTTTTATTACATATCTGTAGGTGTATGTCCACTCTAGTGTTATATTACATCTCTGTAGGTTTATGACCACTCTAGTGTTATATTACATCTCTGTAGTGTAGGTTTATGCCACTCTAGTGTTATATTACATCTCTGTAGGTTTATGACCACTCTAGTGTTATATTACATCTCTGTAGTGTAGGTTTATGAACACTCTAGTGTTATATTACATCTCTGTAGTGTAGGTTTATGTCCACTCTAGTGTTATATTACATCTCTGTAGGTTTATGTCCACTCTAGTGTTATATTACATATCTGTAGTGTAGGTTTATGACCACTCTAGTGTTATATAACATATCTGTAGTGTAGGTTTATGACTACTCTAGTGTTATATTACATCTCTGTAGCGTAGGTTTATGACCACTCTAGTGTTATATTACATCTCTGTAGTGTAGGTTTATGACCACTCTAGTGTTATATTACATCTCTGTAGTGTAGGTTTATGACCACTGTAGTGTTTTATTACATATCTGTAGGTGTATGACCACTCTAGTGTTATATTACATCTCTGTAGGTTTATGACCACTCTAGTGTTATATTACATCATCTCTGTAGGTTTATGACCACTCTAGTGTTATATTACATCTCTGTAGTGTAGGTTTATGAACACTCTAGTGTTATATTACATCTCTGTAGTGTAGGTTTATGACCACTCTAGTGTTATATTACATCTCTGTAGGTTTATGTCCACTCTAGTGTTATATTACATATCTGTAGTGTAGGTTTATGACCACTCTAGTGTTATATAACATATCTGTAGTGTAGGTTTATGACTACTCTAGTGTTATATTACATCTCTGTAGCGTAGGTTTATGACCACTCTAGTGTTATATTACATCTCTGTAGTGTAGGTTTATGACCACTCTAGTGTTATATTACATCTCTGTAGTGTAGGTTTATGACCACTGTAGTGTTTTATTACATATCTGTAGGTGTATGACCACTCTAGTGTTATATTACATCTCTGTAGGTTTATGACCACTCTAGTGTTATATTACATCTCTGTAGTGTAGGTTTAAGCCACTCTAGTGTTATATTACATCTCTGTAGGTTTATGTCCGCTCTAGTGTTATATTACATCTCTGTAGTGTAGGTTTATGAACACTCTAGTGTTATATTACATCTCTGTAGTGTAGGTTTATGACCACTCTAGTGTTATATTACATCTCTGTAGGTTTATGACCACTCTAGTGTTATATTACATATCTGTAGTGTAGGTTTATGACCACTCTAGTGTTATATAACATATCTGTAGTGTAGGTTTATGACCACTCTAGTGTTATATTACATCTCTGTAGTGCAGGTTTATGAACACTCTAGTGTTATATTACATCTCTGTAGTGTAGGTTTATGACCACTCTAGTGTTATATTACATATCTGTAGTGTAGGTGTATGACCACTCTAGTGTTATATTACATCTCTGTAGGTTTATAACCACTCTAGTGTTATATTACATATCTGTAGTGTAGGTTTATGACCACTCTAGTGTTATATTACATCTCTGTAGCGTAGGTTTATGTCCACTCTAGTGTTATATTACATCTCTGTAGTGTAGGTTTATGACCACTCTAGTGTTATATTACATCTCTGTAGTGTAGGTTTATGACCACTCTAGTGTTATATTACATATCTGTAGTGTAGGTTTATGAACACTCTAGTGTTATATTACATATCTGTAGTGTAGGTTTATGACCACTGTAGTGTTTTATTACATATCTGTAGGTGTATGACCACTCTAGTGTTATATTACATCTCTGTAGGTTTATGACCACTCTAGTGTTATATTACATATCTGTAGTGTAGGTTTATGACCACACTAGTGTTATATTACATCTCTGTAGTGTAGGTTTATAACCACTCTAGTGTTATATTACATCTCTGTAGGTTTATTTCCACTCTAGGGTTATATTACATCTCTGTAGTGTAGGTTTATGAACACTCTAGTGTTATATTACATCTCTGTAGTGTAGGTTTATGACCACTCTAGTGTTATATTACATATCTGTAGTGTAGGTGTATGACCACTCTAGTGTTATATTACATGTCTGTAGGTTTATCACCACTCTAGTGTTATATTACATCTCTGTAGGTTTATGACCACTCTAGTGTTATATTACATATCTGTAGTGTAGGTTTATGTCCACTCTAGTGTTATATTACATCTCTGTAGGTTTATGACCACTCTAGGGTTATATTACATCTCTGTAGTGTAGGTTTATGAACACTCTAGTGTTATATTACATCTCTGTAGTGTAGGTTTATGACCACTCTAGTGTTATATTACATCTCTGTAGTGTAGGTGTATGACCACTCTAGTGTTATATTACATCTCTGTAGGTTTATGACCACTCTAGTGTTATATTACATATCTGTAGTGTAGGTTTATGACCACTCTAGTGTTATATAACATATCTGTAGTGTAGGTTTATGACCACTCTAGTGTTATATTACATCTCTGTAGCGTAGGTTTATGACCACTCTAGTGTTATATTACATCTCTGTAGTGTAGGTTTATGACCACTCTAGTGTTATATTATATCTCTGTAGTGTAGGTTTATGACCACTGTAGTGTTTTATTACATATCTGTAGGTGTATGACCACTCTAGTGTTATATTACATCTCTGTAGGTTTATGACCACTCTAGTGTTATATCACATATCTGTAGTGTAGGTTTATGACCATTTTAGTGTTATATTACATATCTGTAGGTTTATGACCACTCTAGTGTTATATTACATATCTGTAGTGTAGGTTTCTGACCACTCTAGTGTTATATTACATCTCTGTAGTGTAGTTTTAATCCACTCTAGTGTTATTATACATCGCTGTATGTTTATGACCACTCTAGTGTTATATTACATCTCTGTAGTGTAGGTTTATGAACACTCTAGTGTTATATTACATCTCTGTAGTGTAGGTTTATGACCACTCTAGTGTTATATTACATATCTGTAGTGTAGGTTTATGTACACTCTAGTGTTATATTACATCTCTGTAGTGTAGGTTTAATACCACTCTAGTGTTATATTACATCTCTGTAGGTTTATGACCACTCTAGTGTTATATTACATATCTGTAGTGTAGGTTTATGTCCACTCTAGTGTTATATTACATCTCTGTAGTGTAGGTTTAGGCCACTCTAGTGTTATATTACATCTCTGTAGGTTTATGACCACTCTAGTGTTATATTACATCTCTGTAGTGTAGGTTTATGAACACTCTAGTGTTATATTACATCTCTGTAGTGTAGGTTTATGACCACTCTAGTGTTATATTACATCTCTGTAGGTTTATGACCACTCTAGGGTTATATTACATCTCTGTAGTGTAGGTTTATGAACACTCTAGTGTTATATTACATCTCTGTAGTGTAGGTTTATGACCACTCTAGTGTTATATTACATCTCTGTAGTGTAGGTGTATGTCCACTCTAGTGTTATATTACATCTCTGTAGGTTTATGACCACTCTAGTGTTATATTACATATCTGTAGTGTAGGTTTATGACCACTCTAGTGTTATATAACATATCTGTAGTGTAGGTTTATGACCACTCTAGTGTTATATTACATCTCTGTAGGGTAGGTTTATGACCACTCTAGTGTTATATTACATCTCTGTAGTGTAGGTTTATGAACACTCTAGTGTTATATTACATCTCTGTAGTGTAGGTTTATGACCACTCTAGTGTTATATTACATCTCTGTAGGTTTATGACCACTCTAGGGTTATATTACATCTCTGTAGTGTAGGTTTATGAACACTCTAGTGTTATATTACATCTCTGTAGTGTAGGTTTATGACCACTCTAGTGTTATATTACATCTCTGTAGTGTAGGTGTATGACCACTCTAGTGTTATATTACATCTCTGTAGGTTTATGACCACTCTAGTGTTATATTACATATCTGTAGTGTAGGTTTATGACCACTCTAGTGTTATATAACATATCTGTAGTGTAGGTTTATGACCACTCTAGTGTTATATTACATCTCTGTAGCGTAGGTTTATGACCACTCTAGTGTTATATTACATCTCTGTAGTGTAGGTTTATGACCACTCTAGTGTTATATTACATCTCTGTAGTGTAGGTTTATGACCACTGTAGTGTTTTATTACATATCTGTAGGTGTATGACCACTCTAGTGTTATATTACATCTCTGTAGGTTTATGACCATTCTAGTGTTATATTACATCTCTGTAGTGTAGGTTTAAGCCACTCTAGTGTTATATTACATCTCTGTAGGTTATAACCACTCTAGTGTTATATTACATCTCTGTAGTGTAGGTTTATGAACACTCTAGTGTTATATTACATCTCTGTAGTGTAGGTTTATGACCACTCTAGTGTTATATTACATCTCTGTAGGTTTATGACCACTCTAGGGTTATATTACATCTCTGTAGTGTAGGTTTATGACCACTCTAGTGTTATATTACATATCTGTAGTGTAGGTGTATGACCACTCTAGTGTTATATTACATCTCTGTAGTGTAGGTTTATGACCACTCTAGTGTTATATTACATATCTGTAGGTTTATAACCACTCTAGTGTTATATTACATATCTGTAGTGTAGGTGTATGACCACTCTAGTGTTATATTACATCTCTGTAGGTTTATGACCACTCTAGTGTTATATTACATATCTGTAGTGTAAGTTTAACACCACTCTAGTGTGATATTACATCTCTGTAGTGTAGGTTTATGACCACTCTAGTGTTATATTACATATCTGTAGGTTTATAACCACTCTAGTGTTATATTACATATCTGTAGTGTAGGTGTATGACCACTCTAGTGTTATATTACATCTCTGTAGGTTTATGACCACTCTGGTGTTATATTACATATCTATAGTGTAGGTTTATTACCACTCTAGTGTTATATTACATATCTGTAGTGTAGGTTTAACACCACTTTAGTGTGATATTACATCTCTGTAGTGTAGGTTTATGACCACTCTAGTGTTATATTACATATCTGTAGGTTTATGACCACTCTCGTGTTATATTACATATCAGTAGGTTTATGACCACTGTAGTGTTATATTACATATCTGTAGGTTTATGACCACTCTAGTGTTATATTACATCTCTGTAGTGTAGGTTTAAGACCACTCTAGTGTTATATTACATGTCTGTAGCGTAGGTTTATGACCACTCTAGTGTTATATTACATCTCTGTAGGTTTATGACCACTCTAGTGTTATATTACATATCTGTAGTGTAGGTTTATGACCACTCTAGTGTTATATAACATATCTGTAGTGTAGGTTTACGACCACTCTAGTGTTATATTACATCTCTGTAGCGTAGGTTTATGACCACTCTAGTGTTACATTACATCTCCGTAGTGTAGGTTTATGACCACTCTAGTGTTATATTACATATCTGTAGTGTAGGTTTATGAACACTCTAGTGTTATTTTACATATCTGTAGTGTAGGTTTATGACCACTGTAGTGTTTTATTACATATCTGTAGGTGTATGACCACTCTAGTGTTATATTACATCTCTGTAGGTTTATGACCACTCTAGTGTTATATTACATATCTGTAGTGTAGGTTTATGACCACTCTAGTGTTATATTACATCTCTGTAGGTTTATCACCACTCTAGGGTTATATTACATCTCTGTAGTGTAGGTTTATGAACACTCTAGTGTTATATTACATCTCTGTAGTGTAGGTTTATGACCACTCTAGTGTTATATTACATCTCTGTAGTGTAGGTGTATGACCACTCTAGTGTTATATTACATCTCTGTAGGTTTATGACCACTCTAGTGTTATATTACATCTCTGTAGCGTAGGTTTATGACCACTCTAGTGTTATATTACATCTCTGTAGTGTAGGTTTATGACCACTCTAGTGTTATACTACATCTCTGTAGTGTAGGTTTATGACCACTGTAGTGTTTTATTACATATCTGTAGGTGTATGTCCACTCTAGTGTTATATTACATCTCTGTAGGTTTATGACCACTCTAGTGTTATATTACATCTCTGTAGTGTAGGTTTATGCCACTCTAGTGTTATATTACATCTCTGTAGGTTTATGACCACTCTAGTGTTATATTACATCTCTGTAGTGTAGGTTTATGAACACTCTAGTGTTATATTACATCTCTGTAGTGTAGGTTTATGACCACTCTAGTGTTATATTACATCTCTGTAGGTTTATGTCCACTCTAGTGTTATATTACATATCTGTAGTGTAGGTTTATGACCACTCTAGTGTTATATAACATATCTGTAGTGTAGGTTTATGACTACTCTAGTGTTATATTACATCTCTGTAGCGTAGGTTTATGACCACTCTAGTGTTATATTACATCTCTGTAGTGTAGGTTTATGACCACTCTAGTGTTATATTACATCTCTGTAGTGTAGGTTTATGACCACTGTAGTGTTTTATTACATATCTGTAGGTGTATGACCACTCTAGTGTTATATTACATCTCTGTAGGTTTATGACCACTCTAGTGTTATATTACATCTCTGTAGTGTAGGTTTAAGCCACTCTAGTGTTATATTACATCTCTGTAGGTTTATGTCCGCTCTAGTGTTATATTACATCTCTGTAGTGTAGGTTTATGAACACTCTAGTGTTATATTACATCTCTGTAGTGTAGGTTTATGACCACTCTAGTGTTATATTACATCTCTGTAGGTTTATGACCACTCTAGTGTTATATTACATATCTGTAGTGTAGGTTTATGACCACTCTAGTGTTATATAACATATCTGTAGTGTAGGTTTATGACCACTCTAGTGTTATATTACATCTCTGTAGTGCAGGTTTATGAACACTCTAGTGTTATATTACATCTCTGTAGTGTAGGTTTATGACCACTCTAGTGTTATATTACATATCTGTAGTGTAGGTGTATGACCACTCTAGTGTTATATTACATCTCTGTAGGTTTATAACCACTCTAGTGTTATATTACATATCTGTAGTGTAGGTTTATGACCACTCTAGTGTTATATTACATCTCTGTAGCGTAGGTTTATGTCCACTCTAGTGTTATATTACATCTCTGTAGTGTAGGTTTATGACCACTCTAGTGTTATATTACATCTCTGTAGTGTAGGTTTATGACCACTCTAGTGTTATATTACATATCTGTAGTGTAGGTTTATGAACACTCTAGTGTTATATTACATATCTGTAGTGTAGGTTTATGACCACTGTAGTGTTTTATTACATATCTGTAGGTGTATGACCACTCTAGTGTTATATTACATCTCTGTAGGTTTATGACCACTCTAGTGTTATATTACATATCTGTAGTGTAGGTTTATGACCACACTAGTGTTATATTACATCTCTGTAGTGTAGGTTTATAACCACTCTAGTGTTATATTACATCTCTGTAGGTTTATTTCCACTCTAGGGTTATATTACATCTCTGTAGTGTAGGTTTATGAACACTCTAGTGTTATATTACATCTCTGTAGTGTAGGTTTATGACCACTCTAGTGTTATATTACATATCTGTAGTGTAGGTGTATGACCACTCTAGTGTTATATTACATGTCTGTAGGTTTATCACCACTCTAGTGTTATATTACATCTCTGTAGGTTTATGACCACTCTAGTGTTATATTACATATCTGTAGTGTAGGTTTATGTCCACTCTAGTGTTATATTACATCTCTGTAGGTTTATGACCACTCTAGGGTTATATTACATCTCTGTAGTGTAGGTTTATGAACACTCTAGTGTTATATTACATCTCTGTAGTGTAGGTTTATGACCACTCTAGTGTTATATTACATCTCTGTAGTGTAGGTGTATGACCACTCTAGTGTTATATTACATCTCTGTAGGTTTATGACCACTCTAGTGTTATATTACATATCTGTAGTGTAGGTTTATGACCACTCTAGTGTTATATAACATATCTGTAGTGTAGGTTTATGACCACTCTAGTGTTATATTACATCTCTGTAGCGTAGGTTTATGACCACTCTAGTGTTATATTACATCTCTGTAGTGTAGGTTTATGACCACTCTAGTGTTATATTATATCTCTGTAGTGTAGGTTTATGACCACTGTAGTGTTTTATTACATATCTGTAGGTGTATGACCACTCTAGTGTTATATTACATCTCTGTAGGTTTATGACCACTCTAGTGTTATATTACATCTCTGTAGTGTAGGTTTATTCCACTCTAGTGTTATATTACATCTCTGTAGGTTTATGACAGCTCTAGTGTTATATTACATCTCTGTAGTGTAGGTTTATGAACACTCTAGTGTTATATTACATCTCTGTAGTGTAGGTTTATGACCACTCTAGTGTTATATTACATCTCTGTAGGTTTATGACCACTCTAGGGTTATATTACATCTCTGTAGTGTAGGTTTATGAACACTCTAGTGTTATATTACATCTCTGTAGTGTAGGTTTATGACCACTCTAGTGTTATATTACATATCTGTAGTGTAGGTGTACGACCACTCTAGTGTTATATTACATCTCTGTAGTGTAGGTTTATGACCACTCTAGTGTTATATTACATCTCTGTAGTGTAGGTTTATGACCACTGTAGTGTTTTATTACATATCTGTAGTAGTATGACCACTCTAGTGTTATATTACATCTCTGTAGGTTTATGAAAACTCTAGTGTTATATTACATATCTGTAGTGTAGGTTTATGACCACGCTAGTGTTATATTACATATCTGTAGTGTAAGTTTAACACCACTCTAGTGTGATATTACATCTCTGTAGTGTAGGTTTATGACCACTCTAGTGTTATATTACATATCTGTAGGTTTATAACCACTCTAGTGTTATATTACATATCTGTAGTGTAGGTGTATGACCACTCTAGTGTTATATTACATCTCTGTAGGTTTATGACCACTCTAGTGTTATATTACATATCTGTAGGTTTATAACCACTCTAGTGTTATATTACATATCTGTAGTGTAGGTGTATGACCACTCTAGTGTTATATTACATCTCTGTAGGTTTATGACCACTCTAGTGTTAAATTACATATCTGTAGTGTAGGTTTATTACCACTCTAGTGTTATATTACATATCTGTAGTGTAGGTTTAACACCACTTTAGTGTGATATTACATCTCTGTAGTGTAGGTTTATGACCACTCTAGTGTTATATTACATATCAGTAGGTTTATGACCACTGTAGTGTTATATTACATATCTGTAGGTTTATGACCACTCTAGTGTTATATAACATATCTTTAGTGTAGGTTTATGACCACTCTAGTGTTATATTACATCTCTGTAGCGTAGGTTTATGACCACTCTAGTGTTATATTACATCTCTGTAGTGTAGGTTTATGACCACTCTAGTGTTATATTACATATCTGTAGTGTAGGTTTATGAACACTCTAGTGTTATATTACATATCTGTAGTGTAGGTTTATGACCACTGTAGTGTTTTATTACATATCTGTAGGTGTATGACCACTCTAGTGTTATATTACATCTCTGTAGGTTTATGACCACTCTAGTGTTATATTACATATCTGTAGTGTAGGTTTATGACCACTCTAGTGTTATATTACATCTCTGTAGGTTTATGACCACTCTAGTGTTATATTACATCTCTGTAGTGTAGGTTTATGAACACTCTAGTGTTATATTACATCTCTGTAGTGTAGGTTTATGACCACTCTAGTGTTATATTACATATCTGTAGGTTTATATCCACTCTAGTGTTATATTACATATCTGTAGTGTAGGTGTATGACCACTCTAGTGTTATATTACATCTCTGTAGGTTTATGACCACTCTAGGGTTATATTACATCTCTGTTGTGTAGGTTTATGAACACTCTAGTGTTATATTACATCTCTGTAGTGTAGGTTTATGACCACTCTAGTGTTATATTACATATCTGTAGTGTAGGTGTATGACCACTCTAGTGTTATATTACATCTCTGTAGTGTAGGTTTATCACCACTCTAGTGTTATATTACATCTCTGTAGTGTAGGTTTATGACCACTGTAGTGTTTTATTACATATCTGTAGTAGTATGACCACTCTAGTGTTATATTACATCTCTGTAGGTTTATGAAAACTCTAGTGTTATATTACATATCTGTAGTGTAGGTTTATGACCACGCTAGTGTTATATTACATATCTGTAGTGTAAGTTTAACACCACTCTAGTGTGATATTACATCTCTGTAGTGTAGGTTTATGACCACTCTAGTGTTATATTACATATCTGTAGGTTTATAACCACTCTAGTGTTATATTACATATCTGTAGTGTAGGTGTATGACCACTCTAGTGTTATATTACATCTCTGTAGGTTTATGACCACTCTAGTGTTATATTACATATCTGTAGTGTAAGTTTAACACCACTCTAGTGTGATATTACATCTCTGTAGTGTAGGTTTATGACCACTCTAGTGTTATATTACATATCTGTAGGTTTATAACCACTCTAGTGTTATATTACATATCTGTAGTGTAGGTGTATGACCACTCTAGTGTTATATTACATCTCTGTAGGTTTATGACCACTCTGGTGTTATATTACATATCTGTAGTGTAGGTTTATAACCACTCTAGTGTTATATTACATATCTGTAGTGTAGGTTTAACACCACTTTAGTGTGATATTACATCTCTGTAGTGTAGGTTTATGACCACTCTAGTGTTATATTACATATCTGTAGGTTTATGACCACTCTCGTGTTATATTACATATCAGTAGGTTTATGACCACTGTAGTGTTATATTACATATCTGTAGGTTTATGACCACTCTAGTGTTATATTACATCTCTGTAGTGTAGGTTTAAGACCACTCTAGTGTTATATTACATGTCTGTAGCGTAGGTTTATGACCACTCTAGTGTTATATTACATCTCTGTAGGTTTATGACCACTCTAGTGTTATATTACATATCTGTAGTGTAGGTTTATGACCACTCTAGTGTTATATAACATATCTGTAGTGTAGGTTTACGACCACTCTAGTGTTATATTACATCTCTGTAGCGTAGGTTTATGACCACTCTAGTGTTATATTACATCTCCGTAGTGTAGGTTTATGACCACTCTAGTGTTATATTACATATCTGTAGTGTAGGTTTATGTCCACTCTAGTGTTATATTACATCTCTGTAGGTTTATGACCACTCTAGGGTTATATTACATCTCTGTAGTGTAGGTTTATGAACACTCTAGTGTTATATTACATCTCTGTAGTGTAGGTTTATGACCACTCTAGTGTTATATTACATCTCTGTAGTGTAGGTGTATGACCACTCTAGTGTTATATTACATCTCTGTAGGTTTATGACCACTCTAGTGTTATATTACATATCTGTAGTGTAGGTTTATGACCACTCTAGTGTTATATAACATATCTGTAGTGTAGGTTTATGACCACTCTAGTGTTATATTACATCTCTGTAGCGTAGGTTTATGACCACTCTAGTGTTATATTACATCTCTGTAGTGTAGGTTTATGACCACTCTAGTGTTATATTATATCTCTGTAGTGTAGGTTTATGACCACTGTAGTGTTTTATTACATATCTGTAGGTGTATGACCACTCTAGTGTTATATTACATCTCTGTAGGTTTATGACCACTCTAGTGTTATATTACATCTCTGTAGTGTAGGTTTATTCCACTCTAGTGTTATATTACATCTCTGTAGGTTTATGACCACTCTAGTGTTATATTACATCTCTGTAGTGTAGGTTTATGAACACTCTAGTGTTATATTACATCTCTGTAGTGTAGGTTTATGACCACTCTAGTGTTATATTACATCTCTGTAGGTTTATGACCACTCTAGGGTTATATTACATCTCTGTAGTGTAGGTTTATGAACACTCTAGTGTTATATTACATCTCTGTAGTGTAGGTTTATGGCCACTCTAGTGTTATATTACATATCTGTAGTGTAGGTGTATGACCACTCTAGTGTTATATTACATCTCTGTAGTGTAGGTTTATGACCACTCTAGTGTTATATTACATCTCTGTAGTGTAGGTTTATGACCACTGTAGTGTTTTATTACATATCTGTAGTAGTATGACCACTCTAGTGTTATATTACATCTCTGTAGGTTTATGAAAACTCTAGTGTTATATTACATATCTGTAGTGTAGGTTTATGACCACGCTAGTGTTATATTACATATCTGTAGTGTAAGTTTAACACCACTCTAGTGTGATATTACATCTCTGTAGTGTAGGTTTATGACCACTCTAGTGTTATATGACATATCTGTAGGTTTATAACCACTCTAGTGTTATATTACATATCTGTAGTGTAGGTGTATGACCACTCTAGTGTTATATTACATCTCTGTAGGTTTATGACCACTCTAGTGTTATATTACATATCTGTAGGTTTATAACCACTCTAGTGTTATATTACATATCTGTAGTGTAGGTGTATGACCACTCTAGTGTTATATTACATCTCTGTAGGTTTATGACCACTCTAGTGTTAAATTACATATCTGTAGTGTAGGTTTATTACCACTCTAGTGTTATATTACATATCTGTAGTGTAGGTTTAACACCACTTTAGTGTGATATTACATCTCTGTAGTGTAGGTTTATGACCACTCTAGTGTTATATTACATATCAGTAGGTTTATGACCACTGTAGTGTTATATTACATATCTGTAGGTTTATGACCACTCTAGTGTTATATAACATATCTTTAGTGTAGGTTTATGACCACTCTAGTGTTATATTACATCTCTGTAGCGTAGGTTTATGACCACTCTAGTGTTATATTACATCTCTGTAGTGTAGGTTTATGACCACTCTAGTGTTATATTACATATCTGTAGTGTAGGTTTATGAACACTCTAGTGTTATATTACATATCTGTAGTGTAGGATTATGACCACTGTAGTGTTTTATTACATATCTGTAGGTGTATGACCACTCTAGTGTTATATTACATCTCTGTAGGTTTATGCCCACTCTAGTGTTATATTACATATCTGTAGTGTAGGTTTATGACCACTCTAGTGTTATATTACATCTCTGTAGGTTTATGACCACTCTAGTGTTATATTACATCTCTGTAGTGTAGGTTTATGAACACTCTAGTGTTATATTACATCTCTGTAGTGTAGGTTTATGACCACTCTAGTGTTATATTACATATCTGTAGGTTTATATCCACTCTAGTGTTATATTACATATCTGTAGTGTAGGTGTATGACCACTCTAGTGTTATATTACATCTCTGTAGGTTTATGACCACTCTAGGGTTATATTACATCTCTGTTGTGTAGGTTTATGAACACTCTAGTGTTATATTACATCTCTGTAGTGTAGGTTTATGACCACTCTAGTGTTATATTACATATCTGTAGTGTAGGTGTATGACCACTCTAGTGTTATATTACATCTCTGTAGTGTAGGTTTATCACCACTCTAGTGTTATATTACATCTCTGTAGTGTAGGTTTATGACCACTGTAGTGTTTTATTACATATCTGTAGTAGTATGACCACTCTAGTGTTATATTACATCTCTGTAGGTTTATGAAAACTCTAGTGTTATATTACATATCTGTAGTGTAGGTTTATGACCACGCTAGTGTTATATTACATATCTGTAGTGTAAGTTTAACACCACTCTAGTGTGATATTACATCTCTGTAGTGTAGGTTTATGACCACTCTAGTGTTATATTACATATCTGTAGGTTTATAACCACTCTAGTGTTATATTACATATCTGTAGTGTAGGTGTATGACCACTCTAGTGTTATATTACATCTCTGTAGGTTTATGACCACTCTAGTGTTATATTACATATCTGTAGTGTAAGTTTAACACCACTCTAGTGTGATATTACATCTCTGTAGTGTAGGTTTATGACCACTCTAGTGTTATATTACATATCTGTAGGTTTATAACCACTCTAGTGTTATATTACATATCTGTAGTGTAGGTGTATGACCACTCTAGTGTTATATTACATCTCTGTAGGTTTATGACCACTCTGGTGTTATATTACATATCTGTAGTGTAGGTTTATTACCACTCTAGTGTTATATTACATATCTGTAGTGTAGGTTTAACACCACTTTAGTGTGATATTACATCTCTGTAGTGTAGGTTTATGACCACTCTAGTGTTATATTACATATCTGTAGGTTTATGACCACTCTCGTGTTATATTACATATCAGTAGGTTTATGACCACTGTAGTGTTATATTACATATCTGTAGGTTTATGACCACTCTAGTGTTATATTACATCTCTGTAGTGTAGGTTTAAGACCACTCTAGTGTTATATTACATGTCTGTAGCGTAGGTTTATGACCACTCTAGTGTTATATTACATCTCTGTAGGTTTATGACCACTCTAGTGTTATATTACATATCTGTAGTGTAGGTTTATGACCACTCTAGTGTTATATAACATATCTGTAGTGTAGGTTTACGACCACTCTAGTGTTATATTACATCTCTGTAGCGTAGGTTTATGACCACTCTAGTGTTATATTACATCTCCGTAGTGTAGGTTTATGACCACTCTAGTGTTATATTACATATCTGTAGTGTAGGTTTATGAACACTCTAGTGTTATTTTACATATCTGTAGTGTAGGTTTATGACCACTGTAGTGTTTTATTACATATCTGTAGGTGTATGACCACTCTAGTGTTATATTACATCTCTGTAGGTTTATGACCACTCTAGTGTTATATTACATATCTGTAGTGTAGGTTTATGACCACTCTAGTGTTATATTACATCTCTGTAGGTTTATCACCACTCTAGGGTTATATTACATCTCTGTAGTGTAGGTTTATGAACACTCTAGTGTTATATTACATCTCTGTAGTGTAGGTTTATGACCACTCTAGTGTTATATTACATCTCTGTAGTGTAGGTGTATGACCACTCTAGTGTTATATTACATCTCTGTAGGTTTATGACCACTCTAGTGTTATATTACATCTCTGTAGCGTAGGTTTATGACCACTCTAGTGTTATATTACATCTCCGTAGTGTAGGTTTATGACCACTCTAGTGTTATACTACATCTCTGTAGTGTAGGTTTATGACCACTGTAGTGTTTTATTACATATCTGTAGGTGTATGACCACTCTAGTGTTATATTACATCTCTGTAGGTTTATGACCACTCTAGTGTTATATTACATCTCTGTAGTGTAGGTTTATGCCACTCTAGTGTTATATTACATCTCTGTAGGTTTATGACCACTCTAGTGTTATATTACATCTCTGTAGTGTAGGTTTATGAACACTCTAGTGTTATATTACATCTCTGTAGTGTAGGTTTATGACCACTCTAGTGTTATATTACATCTCTGTAGGTTTATGTCCACTCTAGTGTTATATTACATATCTGTAGTGTAGGTTTATGACCACTCTAGTGTTATATAACATATCTGTAGTGTAGGTTTATGACTACTCTAGTGTTATATTACATCTCTGTAGCGTAGGTTTATGACCACTCTAGTGTTATATTACATCTCTGTAGTGTAGGTTTATGACCACTCTAGTGTTATATTACATCTCTGTAGTGTAGGTTTATGACCACTGTAGTGTTTTATTACATATCTGTAGGTGTATGACCACTCTAGTGTTATATTACATCTCTGTAGGTTTATGACCACTCTAGTGTTATATTACATCTCTGTAGTGTAGGTTTAAGCCACTCTAGTGTTATATTACATCTCTGTAGGTTTATGACCACTCTAGTGTTATATTACATCTCTGTAGTGTA
Source organism: Salmo salar (assembly GCF_965601325.2). Classification (NCBI taxonomy): domain Eukaryota; kingdom Metazoa; phylum Chordata; class Actinopteri; order Salmoniformes; family Salmonidae; genus Salmo; species Salmo salar. Next base: position 48,019,045 of record NC_138301.1, on the reverse strand, counting down.
GGTTTATGAACACTCTAGTGTTATATTACATCTCTGTAGTGTAGGTTTATGACCACTCTAGTGTTATATTACATCTCTGTAGGTTTATGTCCACTCTAGTGTTATATTACATATCTGTAGTGTAGGTTTATGACCACTCTAGTGTTATATTACATCTCTGTAGCGTAGGTTTATGACCACTCTAGTGTTATATTACATCTCTGTAGTGTAGGTTTATGACCACTCTAGTGTTATATTACATCTCTGTAGTGTAGGTTTATGACCACTCTAGTGTTATATTACATATCTGTAGTGTAGGTTTATGAACACTCTAGTGTTATATTACATATCTGTAGTGTAGGTTTATGACCACTGTAGTGTTTTATTACATATCTGTAGGTGTATGACCACTCTAGTGTTATATTACATCTCTGTAGGTTTATGACCACTCTAGTGTTATTTTACATATATGTAGTGTAGGTTTATGACCACACTAGTGTTATATTACATCTCTGTAGTGTAGGTTTATAACCACTCTAGTGTTATATTACATCTCTGTAGGTTTATGTCCACTCTAGGGTTATATTACATCTCTGTAGTGTAGGTTTATGAACACTCTAGTGTTATATTACATCTCTGTAGTGTAGGTTTATGACCACTCTAGTGTTATATTACATATCTGTAGTGTAGGTGTATGACCACTCTAGTGTTATATTACATGTCTGTAGGTTTATCACCACTCTAGTGTTATATTACATCTCTGTAGGTTTATGACCACTCTAGTGTTATATTACATATCTGTAGTGTAGGTTTATGTCCACTCTAGTGTTATATTACATCTCTGTAGGTTTATGACCACTCTAGGGTTATATTACATCTCTGTAGTGTAGGTTTATGAACACTCTAGTGTTATATTACATCTCTGTAGTGTAGGTTTATGACCACTCTAGTGTTATATTACATCTCTGTAGTGTAGGTGTATGACCACTCTAGTGTTATATTACATCTCTGTAGGTTTATGACCACTCTAGTGTTATATTACATATCTGTAGTGTAGGTTTATGACCACTCTAGTGTTATATAACATATCTGTAGTGTAGGTTTATGACCACTCTAGTGTTATATTACATCTCTGTAGCGTAGGTTTATGACCACTCTAGTGTTATATTACATCTCTGTAGTGTAGGTTTATCACCACTCTAGTGTTATATTATATCTCTGTAGTGTAGGTTTATGACCACTGTAGTGTTTTATTACATATCTGTAGGTGTATGACCACTCTAGTGTTATATTACATCTCTGTAGGTTTATGACCACTCTAGTGTTATATTACATCTCTGTAGTGTAGGTTTATTCCACTCTAGTGTTATATTACATCTCTGTAGGTTTATGACCACTCTAGTGTTATATTACATCTCTGTAGTGTAGGTTTATGAACACTCTAGTGTTATATTACATCTCTGTAGTGTAGGTTTATGACCACTCTAGTGTTATATTACATCTCTGTAGGTTTATGACCACTCTAGGGTTATATTACATCTCTGTAGTGTAGGTTTATGAACACTCTAGTGTTATATTACATCTCTGTAGTGTAGGTTTATCACCACTCTAGTGTTATATTACATATCTGTAGTGTAGGTGTATGACCACTCTAGTGTTATATTACATCTCTGTAGGTTTATGACCACTCTAGTGTTATATTACATATCTGTAGTGTAGGTTTATGACCACTCTAGTGTTATATAACATATCTGTAGTGTAGGTTTATGACCACTCTAGTGTTATATTACATCTCTGTAGCGTAGGTTTATGACCACTCTAGTGTTATATTTCATCTCTGTAGTGTAGGTTTATGACCACTCTAGTGTTATATTACATCTCTGTAGTGTAGTTTTATGACCACTGTAGTGTTTTATTACATATCTGTAGGTGTATGACCACTCTAGTGTTATATTACATCTCTGTAGGTTTATGACCACTCTAGTGTTATATTACATATCTGTAGTGTAGGTTTATGACCACTCTAGTGTTATATTACATATCTGTAGTGTAGGTTTAACACCACTCTAGTGTGATATTACATCTCTGTAGTGTAGGTTTATGACCACTCTAGTGTTATATTACATATCTGTAGGTTTATAACCACTCTAGTGTTATATTACATATCTGTAGTGTAGGTGTATGACCACTCTAGTGTTATATTACATCTCTGTAGGTTTATCACCACTCTAGTGTTATATTACATATCTGTAGTGTAGGTTTATGACCACTCTAGTGTTATATTACATCTCTGTAGGTTTATGCCACTCTAGTGTTATATAACATATCTGTAGTGTAGGATATGACCACTCTAGTGTTATATTACATCTCTGTAGTGTAGGTTTATGACCACTCTAGTGTTATATTACATATCTGTAGTGTAGGTTTATGAACACTCTAGTGTTATATTACATCTCTGTAGTGTAGGTTTATAACCACTCTAGTGTTATATTACATATCTGTAGGTTTATGACCACTCTAGTGTTATATTACATCTCTGTAGGTTATTGACCACTCTAGTGTTATATTATATATCTGTAGGATTTCCAATGCCTTGCAAAGTGTCACACCCTGATCTGTTGCACCTGTCCTTGTGCTTGTCTCCACCCCCTCCAGGTGTCGCCCATCTTCCCCACTTATCCTCTGGGTATTTATACCTGTGTTTTCTGTCTGTGCCAGTTTGTCAATCTTACCAGCGTTGTCCTGTCAGCTCCTGTCTATTCCCAGCCTCTCTTTTTCTCGTCCTCCTGGATTTTGACCCTTGCCTGTCCTGACCCTGAGCCTGCCTGAGCCTGCCTGACCCTGCCTGCCTGAGCCTGCCGGAGCCTGCCTGTCCCTGCCTGAGCCTGCCTGAGCCTGCCTGACCCTGCCTGCCTGAGCCTGCCGGAGCCTGCCTGAGCCTGCCGGAGCCTGCCTGAGCCTGCCGGAGCCTGCCTGCCTGCCGGAGCCTGCCTGCCTGCCGGAGTCTGCCTGCCTGCCGGAGTCTGCCTGCCTGCCGGAGTCTGCCTGCCTGCCAGAGCCTGCCTGCCGGAGCCTGTACCTTTGCTCCACCTCTGGATTACTGAACACTGCCTGACCCTGAGCCTGCCTGCCGTCCTGTACCTTTGCTCCTACTCTGGATTTTGACCCCTGCATGCCTTAACCTGTCATTTGCCTGCCTCTGTTACAATAAACATTGTTACTTCACACAGTCAGACTTACCTTGATACCTGATACAAAGGGCATCTATTGGTAGATGGGTAAAATAAAAAAGCAGACACTGAATATCCCTTTGAGCGTGGTGAAGTTATTACACTTTGGATGGTGTATCAATACACCCAGTCACTGCAAAGATAAAGGCGTCCTTCCTAACTCAGTTGCCAGAGAGGAAGGAAACCGCTCAGGGATTTCACCATGAGGCCAAGGATAACATTGAAACAGAGTTTAATGGCTGTCATTGGAGAAAGCTGAGGATGGATCAACATTGTAGTTATGTTGGGATGTGTCTGTTACTTGAACTCTGAAGCATTTATTTGGGCTGCAATTTCTGACGCTGGCAACTAATGAACTTATCCTCTGCAGCAGAGGTAACTATGGGTCTTCCTTTCCTATGGCGGTCCTCATGAGAGCCAGTTTCATCATTGCGACTGCACTTGAAGAAACTTTCAAAGTTCTTGACATTTTCTATATTGACTGACTGACAAAGTAATGGACTGTCGTTTCACAAACACCCTGGTTCGAATCCAGGCTGTATCACAACCGGCCATGATTGGGTGTCCATAGGTCGGTGCACAATTGGCCTGGCGTCGTCCTGGTTTGGCCTTAACTGACTTACCTAGTTAAATAAAGATGAAATTGGTTTCCATGGCCGAGCAGCCGCACACACCTAAAATCACCATGCGCAATGCCAAGCGTCGGCTGGAGTGGTGTAAAGCTCACCGCCATCAGACTCTGGAGCAGTGGAAACCCATTCTCTGGAGTAATGAATCATGCTTCACTATCTGGCAGTCTGACGGAGGAATCTGGGTATGGTGGATGCCAGGAGAACGCTACCTGCCTCAATGCATAGTGCCAACTGTAAAGTTTGGTGGTGGAGGAATAATGGACTGGGGCTGTTTAATGGTTCAGGCTAGGCCCCTTAACTCCAGTGAAGGGAAATTTTAACGCTACAGCATACAATGACATTCTAGACGATTCTGTCCTTCCAACTTTGTGGCAACAGTTGGGGAAGGCCCTTTCCTGTTTCAGTGCACAAAGCAAGGTCCATACAGAAATGGTTTGTCAAGATCGGTGAGGAAGAACTTGACTGGTCTGCACAGAGCCCTTACCACAACCCCATTGAACACCTTTGGGATGAATTGTAATGCAGACTGCGAGCCAGGCATAATCAACACTGGAACACATCACATTATATATATATATATATATATATATATATATAATGAGACGGGAGCTGGTGTAACGGCTGTCGTAGAGAGGGGACCAAAGCGCAGCGTGTTGATTACTCATGATGAATGTTTATTATAACTCAAACCACTAAAGGAAAAAATAACAAAGAGAAAAACGAAAGTGCACAGTTCTGTCAGGTACATAGAATAAACAGAAGACAACTACCCACAAACACAGGTGGAAAAAAACCCTACTTAAGTATGATCTCCAATTAGAGACAATGAGGACCAGCTGCCTGTAATTGGAGATCATCCCCCAAAAAAACAGAAATAGAAAACTAGAACTAAACATAGATATAGAAAACATAGAAAAACACAAAACACCCCCTGTCACGCCCTGACCTACTCTACCATAGAAAATAACATCTTACTATGGTCAGGGCGTGACAGTTGGTTCTAGAATGGGAATGTCTTCAGAATCCATTGGTGCCCCCCAAAGGTGTAGACTCGGAATGCTCCTAAAAAAACAAAAACAAAAAAGGGAGGGTAGGGTGGGTAACACCCGTTTATGGCGGCTCTAGTGCAGTCCACATAACTTTATCCTCCAGCAGAGGAGGCGACTCCGGTTCGGGGCGTAACCCCCGCTCCACCCGTGGATCGTTGTCGAAGGAACCGGACTGTAGATCATCACTGGAGACTCCGGGCTGCAGGCCGCCGCTGGAGACTCCGGGCTGGGGAGCGCCGCTGGAGGCTCCGGGCTGGGGAGCGCCGCTGGAGGCTCCGGGCTGGGGAGCGCCGCTGGAGGCTCCGGGCTGGGGAGCGCCGCTGGAGGCGCACTGAAGGCCTAGTGCGTGGAGCCGGGACAGGTGGCACCAGACTGGTGACACGCATTTCAGGGCGAATGCGAGGAGCAGGCGCAGGACGTACCGGGCTGTTGAGACGTACTGGAGACCTGGTGTGTATAGCCGGTATCACTTGTTCCGGAACTTCCACACACTTCTCAGGACGAGTACGGGGAGCTGACTCAGGTGGCACCAAACTGACGACACGTTCCTTTGGGAAATACTTGTGCGTCCTCCACCAACTCAATAACTCTCCCATTTCTCCCCTCTCCAAATTTTCCCTCTTCTCCCGGATTGGCTCTGGTTTACTCCTCGGCTCCGCCGACTGCTCCATGTGCCCCCCCCCCAATTTTTTTATTTGGGTTTCTGTAGCCTCTCGTGCCTCCCCGGCAGGCTTCTATATCTGTCCAGTACTTGGCCCCAAGTCCAGTTTACCCTCTCTAGCCTCTCCTCCAGAGACCAGGAATCCATCTCCTCCCGGGCACGCTGCTTGATCCAGTCGTGGTGGGTAGTTCTGTATTTTATTTACTCTGTGAAGCTCATGCAATACATCAAAATAACTGAATAGACACAAACAACAAACCATGACACAGAGGAGAACAAACACTACTCAAAATTAAATCACCCACCAAACCCAGGAAGAAAAAACCCCTACTTAAATATGATCTCCAATTAGAGACAACGAGAACCAGCTGCCTCTAATTGGAGATCATCCCAAAAAACAACAACATAGAAATAGAAAACTAGAACTAAACATAGATATAGAAAACATAGAAAAACACAAAACACCCCCTGTCATGCCCTGACCTACTCTACCATAGAAAATAACATCTTACTATGGTCAGGACGTGACAGCTGGTTCTAGAATGGGAATGTCTTCAGAATCCATTGTAAAAGAACACTGGAACACATCACATTACTGTTATATATATAATGAGACAGGAGCTGGTTCTAGAATGGGAATGTCTTCAGAATCCATTGTAAAAGAACACTGGAACACATCACATTACTGTTATATATATAATGAGACAGGAGCTGGTTCTAGAATGGGAATGTCTTCAGAATCCATTGTAAAAGAACACTGGAACACATCACATTACTGTTACTGCTGGTTTTACAACACAGGGCTATTTCATCTTAAATCTACTCACACATGTTTCTTTCTCTCTCTCTCTCTCTCTCTCTCTCTCTCTCTCTCTCTCTCTCTCTCTCTCTCGCTCTCTCTCTCTCACAAACACATGTACATGCTCAGACACACACTCACACACACAAATAACATTGTGGTGTGTTGTTATTGACACAGACACCATGTCAGTCCCAGCCCGGGGCGGAGACAGAGAGATTATTGCTCTGACTTATAAATAGATGGGAATAGATCCAAATGTCAGAATACACACACACACACACACACACACACACACACACACACACACACACACACACACACACACACACACACACACACACACCCAACATCAGAATAAACACACACACACACCCAACATCAGAACACTCACACACACCCAACATCAGAACACACACACACACACACACACACACACACACACACACACACACACACACACACACACACACACACACACACACACACACACACACTAACCCAAACAATTGAACTCCAAGAAATACCCGAAATGTAGACTTTATTGCTCAGCACTAAATCCTACAGAGAGCAGAGCACTCCACTCACATAAGTCACGTTACAACGCTCCAATGACCTACACAACCCTTAGCCCCATAAATCACGTTACAACGCTCCAATGACCTACAACCCTTAGCCCCATAAGTCACATGTTACAACGCTCCAATGACCTACACAACCCTTAGCCCCATAAGTCACATGTTACAACGCTCCAATGACCTACAACCCTTAGCCCCATAAGTCACATGTTACAACGCTCCAATGACCTACACAACCCTTAGCCCCATAAGTCACATGTTACAACGCTCCAATGACCTACACAACCCTTAGCCCCATAAGTCACATGTTACAACGCTCCAATGACCTACAACCCTTAGCCCCATAAGTCACATGTTACAACGCTCCAATGACCTACACAACCCTTAGCCCCATAAGTCACATGTTACAACGCTCCAATGACCTACAACCCTTAGCCCCATAAGTCACATGTTACAACACTCCAATGACCTACAACCCTTAGCCCCATAAGTCACATGTTACAACGCTCCAATGACCTACACAACCCTTAGCCCCATAAGTCACATGTTACAACGCTCCAATGACCTACACAACCCTTAGCCCCATAAGTCACATGTTACAACGCTCCAATGACCTACACAACCCTTAGCCCCCGCCTGCACACACACACACACAGACAGAAACGCCCCCTGACACGAGATGTAGGTCACTTAGTGCTGCAGGGGGACATGGGGGATGAGAGAGAGAGAGAGAGAGAGAGAGAGAGAGAGAGAGAGAGAGAGAGCGACGCACGCCAGTATAGACTACCTCTCTGTCACATCAGATCGCCACAAACACACTCCATGAGTCCTGACAACCCACTAGACCAGACACAGAGCCTCCTTAACCACAGAAATGTCCTCTCTCTATATCTCTATATCTCTCTCTGTATCTCTCCCTCTCTCTATATCTCTCTCTATATCTCTCCCTCTCTCTATATCGCTCTGTATCTCTCTCTATATCTCTCTATCTCTCCCTCTCTCTATATCTCTCTGTATCTCTCCCTCTCTCTATATCTCTATATCTCTCCCTCTCTCTGTATCTCTCCCTCTCTCTATATCTCTATATCTCTCTCTGTATCTCTCCCTCTCTCTATATCGCTCTGTATCTCTCCCGCTCTCTATATCTCTATATCGCTCTGTATCTCTCCCGCTCTCTATATCTCTCCCTCTCTCTATATCGCTCTCTATCTCTCCCTCTCTCTATATCTCTCTGTATCTCTCCCTCTCTCTATATCTCTCTCTATATCTCTCCCTCTCTCTATATCTCTCTCTCCCTCTCTGTATATATCTCCCTCCCTCTGTATATCTCTCCCTCCCTCCCTCCCTCCCTCTGTATATCTCTCCCTCCCTCTGTATATCTCTCCCTCCCTCTCTCTGTATATCTCTCCCTCCCTCTGTATATATCTCCCTCTCTCTGTATATACCTCCCTCCTTCCTTCTCTATCTCTCCCTCCCTCTGTATATCTCTCCCTCCCTCTGTATATCTCTCCCACCCTCCCTCTCTCTGTATATCTCTCCCTCCCTCCCTCTGTATATCTCTCCCTCCCTCCCTCTCTCTGTATATCTCTCCCTCCCTCCCTCTGTATATCTCTCCCTCCCTCTCTCTGTATATCTCTCTCTTCCTCTCTCTGTATATCTCTCCCTCCCTGTGTATATCTCTCCCTCCCTCTCTCTGTATATCTCTCCCTCCCTCTGTATATCTCTCCCTCCCTCTGTATAGCTCTCCCTCCCTCTCTCTGTATATCTCTCCCTCCCTCCCTCCCTCTGTATATCTCTCCCTCCCTCTCTCTGTATATCTCTCTCTTCCTCTCTCTGTATATCTCTCCATCCCTCTCTCTCTCTGTATATCTCTCCCTCCCTCCCTCTGTATATCTCTCTCTCCCTCTCTCTGTATATCTCTCCCTCCCTCTGTATATCTCTCCCTCCCTCCCTCTGTATATCTCTCCCTCCCTCTGTATATATCTCCCTCTCTCTGTATATACCTCCCTCCTTCCTTCTGTATATCTCTCCCTCCCTCTCTCTGTATATCTCTCTCTTCCTCTCTCTGTATATCTCTCCCTCCCTCTCTCTGTATATACCTCCCTCCTTCCTTCTGTATATCTCTCCCTCCCTCTCTCTGTATATCTCTCTCTTCCTCTCTCTGTATATCTCTCCCTCCCTCTCTCTGTATATCTCTCCCTCCCTCTCTCTGTATATCTCTCTCTCCCTCCCTCTGTATATCTCTCCCTCCCTCTCTCTGTATATCTCTCCATCCCTCTCTCTGTATATCTCTTCCTCCCTCTCTCTGTATATCTCTCTCTTCCTCTATCTGTATATCTCTCCCTCTCTCTGTATATCTCTCCCTCTCTCTGTATATATCTCCCTCACTCTATATATCTCTCTCTTCCTCTCTCTGTATATCTCTCTTTTCCTCTCTCTCTCTGTAGCTCATGTCTCTCTCTGAGTCATGTCCCTCTCTCTCTCTCGTGCATCTCTCTGTCTCTCTTTCTTTCTCTCTTTCCCTCTGTCTTTCTTGCTATGGTAAAGCTGTCTATCTTTGCCTCACCCTCTTTTTCTCTACCTTTATCTCTGTGTCACTCCACCACTCCCTCTCCCTCCTCCTCACCTCCTATACCACCAGCTCTCTCCAACACCTCCATAATGTAATGACTTAAATACTTATGCAGTGATATGTGGGTGTGGGCAGGATTCAGAGAGAGCCACTGAGCTCTGTGTCAAATTTATGTTGATTGCTTCCCTGTAATACTTCTTAAATACTTTTCTACTTCTTATAGGACATTAACATCTTATAACTCCTACATGAAGAATCAAGCAGTATCTCTTGACAGTCCTGTTGCTACTGAGAATGTTCCTGCTGTAGCAGGAAAATGCAAACTTGTAGTGTATTTGAGTTTTAAAAAGGCTTCTAAAGTGAGTTATTTAAACTTTGAAAAGTCAGATTTGATTTGCCCTAATGAAAAATGTATCAACCCCTACACAAATGTCCATTAATAATAATTCACATTTCCTGTTGCTGCAGGATTATTTTCCTGCTGTAGCAAACTGGTTCAAATTAAGATCCTACATCTGTACTGGGGGATAATCCTGAACACACTCGGCCAACGTTAAAATGTCCAATTACCACTAATGGAGATGTTAACATGAACATTTCAGGGTGGCCTAGTTGTGTTGTCTATATTAGTGGCAGCAGCAGTACGTACTCCTGTCCTCTAGTTTAAACCCCAAAATAAAATCCCTAACTTCTCTGAAGGAAAACTTTCTTCGAGCAGTGAAGACATCGTTTAGGATGAGACAGTCAGAGCTAAGCAGCTGTACTAATTCTTCTAATCCTCTCTCTCTCGCCCCCGTTCATCCGTTTCTTAGAGACCTGTTTTGGTCTCTCGTTTCTCTTTAACTATATGTCATCATCTCTGTCTTTCTGTCTCTCCCTCTTTGTCTGTAGTTCTCTCTGTCCCCTTTCATCTCCTCCTTTGGTCCATCTCTCAAGTCAGTCTCTCTCTCCCCTTGTCTTTCCCCTCCTCCCTCTCTGAGGATGCTGTAGCCAGGGCTAAGGTGAAGTTAGGCTAATCTGAACTGATTACTGTAGTGACAGCAGCCCTCCCCCCCGCTGCGCTCCAGAATCCCTCTCTCCTCATCCCTCCCTCCCTGTCTTCCTATCATCACAGCTGATTGCACCTCTCTTTGCAGAGCACCACTCGGGCCAACCGTTAACCCTTTCCTCTCCACATTTTAGCCCTGTTTAAAACTAAAATAGTACACTATAAAGGGTATAGGGTGCCGTTTAATACGCAGACCAAGGGCCCCGTAATCCACAGAGTCTCAGAGTAGGAGTTCTGATCTAAGATCAGTTTTGTCTGCAGGATCATAATGAATCAGATCAATATGGACAGATCCTAGATCTGCACTCCTACTCTGAGATGCTTTGTGGATTACAGGGGGCCCTTGGCCTCACTGGGAGTCAACACGTTTTGTTCCACATCCAATCTAATTAACTAATCAACTGCTCATCAAGCCCTTGATTTTATGAATCAAGTTTCACTCCCGCAGAGATATATTTAGTGAAATAATAGGTGTATTTAGTAACGACATATCTTTTTTTTCAACCATGTTCCTGGAGCTCCTCAGTCTCAGGGTGTGCAGGCTTTTATTCCAACCCAGTACTAACACATCTGATTCACCCACTCAACTAAGTAAACCAGACAGTCAGTGAAGAATAGTGTGAGCTACGTTATGCCTCGTTTCCTATTGGGTGACAGGAGAGGTCCTAGCTGTCTAATGCCTGTAGCCAAACCGTGATAACATCCATGCATCTTTCAGCTCCTCTCATCGCCACACCACAGCGCAGGGAAAAGTTGGGATTTATTAACAGTTGTTTTTCCTTCATATTATCCTCTGCATTAGTTCTGGCCGTATGGAAACAACACAGACCATTAAACGTACACAGATGTTGTAAGATAAAGCTGCTGTGCTGTAGTTTTAATGATTTGTATTGCCTCCACCGTATATTCACACTACAATAAACAGAAAAGAACTGGAGCTCTGTGGTTACATGACAGGACGTGAGTGGGCTGCTGCAGGGCAGTGGGTGACCTCATACAGCAGCAGCAGCAGTCGAGGAGGCCTGAGAATCTCAGCTCTCTGCTCTAAATACCACTTTAATTGGAGTGGACAACCACAGACAGCCATCTTGGCTCATAGTGATACAGTAGCAGCCATGATGAGTCATTCATAATTAGGACGAAGGAGACTAACTCTCCACTCATATCAGGGTGACGTTGGCCCTAACAGGCTAGACTGATCTAAGGTCAGTTTTATGTTACTCTCCAGCTAATGGTTCTGATTTGGGAACGGAAAGCTGATCCTAGATCTGTGCCTGGTGCAGTATTAGCCATTAGTCACCGGTGTTAAGTAGGGTTTAAAGAGACGTGCCACCCACTATGTAGTGCTCTACACCCTCCCTACTGCAGGTCGTCATTCATTATATAATGCAACAGACGGATGATGTGTCCCAAATGACACCCCCTCATTCCGTATATAGAGCACTACTTCTGACCAGGGCTCTGACCCTAACCTTAAGAATAGCAGCAGCATACTAACATCCCAACACTGAGTGGTGGTTGTGAGGACCCAGATTAAGTCAATGCTACTATTGGACTAGACAGCATGTTCAAAGGGGTTCAACATCCCATAACAGAAATAAAACAGGGAGGGACCTAGCTGAATTCGTCCAATAGAAACTCTCATTTTCATTGCATAAAAGGTTTTTATGTTCGGAGTTAAAACGATTCCAGTTGCAAAATACTTTGCTACAGTGGAAAACAAATGAATACAGCCCCTGGACATAAAGCATGTTTAAAAGGCTTCCAAATCCCATATTTCAAAAGGCTCAAGAAAATGGAAGAGGGAGAGAGAGAGAGACAAAGAACAATTTTATATTTGTATTTTTCAGACAAGAAAAAAAAAATTGTGTTACTGGTTACAATTTCAAGTCACATATTAAACTGGAAAGAATAAGCATATTTGTGACATAAGAAAATAGATGACATTGACGGTTCAAATGTGGTTTCATTAATTACAAATTTTTAGATTGAATCAATAACATTGTATCAACATCCAGACCAGCTGAATGTTGTCTTAGGAGTCAAGAGAAACAAACTAAATGAAAACAAGAGAACCACGCCACCCCACAATACACCACATGCCTATCAATGCAGTTCATCACACTAGTAGCAAAGATGAGCATCTTAAATGTTACATTTGACGGTAGGTAGTTGAAGAACAGTCCAACTCATTTTTCCTGTCCTGCAGTTCACGTTGTAACCATCTCTATTGACTCTGCTGCACTGATGGAAACCTATTCCCTATATAGTGCACTACTTTTGAACAGGGCCATATTCCCCATATAGTGCACTACTTTAGAAAAGGGCCTATAGAGAAAATAGTTTGTCTCTATGCCCAGACTACTGGCTGGAATAACCAATACCACTTTTGTAATCCTGTTCCGTGTGGATTAGAGCATGACATCACTGATCAATACAATATTCAATCTGGGAGAGGTGAGAGATCAGATTGACCTGCTACGGCCACAGTGTGTGTCAGTCAGGTCTATGTGTGTAATGCAGGGTTCTCCAACCCTGTTCCTGGAGAGAGACCCTCCTGTAGGTTTTAACCCCAACCCTGTTCCTGGAGAGAGACCGTCCTGTAGGTTTAAACTCCTGTAGGTTTAAACTCCAGGAACAGGGTTGGAGTTAAAACCTACAGGAGGGTAGCTCTCCAGGAACAGGGTTGGAGTTAAAACCTACAGGAGGGTCTCTCTCCAGGAACAGGGTTGGAGTTAAAACCTACAGGAGGGTAGCTCTCCAGGAACAGTGTTGGAGTTAAAACCTACAGGAGGGTAGCTCTCCAGGAACAGTGTTGGGGTTAAAACCTACAGAAGGGTAGCTCTACAGGAACAGTGTTGGAGTTAAAACCTACAGGAGGGTCTCTCTCCAGGAACAGTGTTGGAGTTAAAACCTACAGGAGGGTAGCTCTCCAGGAACAGGGTTGGAGTTAAAACCTACAGGAGGGTAGCTCTACAGGAACAGTGTTGGAGAGCCCTGGGGTGGTGTGAACGGGGTCACTCCACAGTAAGAGGAGTTCAGTAGCGGTCGTAATGTGATGGTCTCTGGTTGTAGGAGTTGTATCTTCCAGACTGATGCCCACCGCCCTGGCCGTAACGCCTGTCCCTGTCCCCCCCGCGGTCCCTGTCCCCTCCGCGGTCCCTGTCCCCTCCGCGGTCCCTGTCCCCCCCGCGGTCCCTGTCCCCCCCGCGGTCCGCCCCCCCGCGGTCCCTGTCCCCCCCGCGGTCCCTGTCCCCTCCCCAACCCCTGTACCCGCCACGGTCCTGGGATCTGAAGAACAGAGGGAGGAAGAGAGAGAGAAGAGATGTGGGAAGAAAAAAAACATATCAACCAAATGAACATGTTATCCATCCCAGCAAACTGTAGAATGACATATCAGACCAGCTGCTATTGTTGTGCAGAAACACTTCTGGAAATGTCCTGTTCTTATTATGGCACAGAATAATACGGTAGTAGTTAGCAGTCCAATACTGTGTTAAAGATATTAATGATGAGGAGACAAGCCAGGGCTGCATTCAGCAGATCAAAACGGTGTGCAACGTTTGACTGAACAGAAACAGTGGTGTTCTGAACGACCCAGTTGAAGAACCACATGGTTGTGGTAGCGCAGTAGGAGAGTGTGTAAGGCAGGTCTGGGCAACTCCAGTCCTCGGGGGGCTTGATTGGGGTCACACTTTTTCCCCATCCCCAGCTAACACACCTGACTCCAATAATCAAGTACTTATGATCTTCAGTTTAGAATGCAATTTGTTTATATCAGGTGTGTTTCTAGGGATGGGGGGAAGTGAGACACCAATAAGGCTCCCTGAGGACTGGAGTTGGCCAGGTCTACTGTAAGGTGTGCTGCACTAGCTTTGAGATTAAGTGGTCACACCGCACCACACTCACAAAACTAGAGAAACCATACCTCAAATTGTGGAGGAAACATGTTGTTCAGTACAAACCGTCACGCAATGTAGCAAAACGTTTAATGAGCTGAACGAACCCAGTTAGCTAAGGTCGTTGTTGTTTACCTGCTGTCTCTGCCCCGGTTGTTTCCGCCTCCACGCCCCCCCCAGTCCTCTACCAGTGGCGGGGGGTTGGCGGGGCGACTCACGTACTGCTGGTACTCCCGGTCCTCGAGAGAAAACCGGTGGGCAAACTGCTCATCATAGTTAGGCGGCGTTTCTGGACCATCTGTCATTCTACAATGAGAGAAATACCAGATACTCACTACGTTTTTACATATTTGGAAATACCGTGAAAAGGCCGCTTTTCTAAAAAAGGCTATGTAGCTAGCTAGATATATCCGAGTATGGCATAGCTGCGATGCAGCCAAGATAACTTTAGTTTTGACATTGTTGTAAAAACTGTTGGTTACATCGCAGTTAAGTATGACATACAATAGGAACCTGTGAAGACTAAATGTAAGCAATTACCTGTAAATTGTATTTATTCAGCAGACAGCTTCGACATGTACGACTGGACAAATGTTGACAACAGTGCCATGGCAAAAACGTCCCTCTAAGAACACGCTACCGATATCATTGGTTCCGGATCTCAGGCCTTTTTCCCAGAAATAGTCAACACATTTTATTTAGAGATTTCGCAAACTATTAGCAAACAAACCTTTTCCACATATTACTTAAGTGTGAACAATCGACATGATCAGAGGTAGGTCAAATAATAAAAACTTGATATTGAACCCATGATGGTTGCAGAGAATCAAGTCAAGCAGCTGCCACCTGAAGTTGTAAGTTGGTGTGGAATGTGACTTGAGGTGGGGCACAGTTCAACAAGGCCTGAATCAGAACAAGACAGCCAAAAACCAGTCTCGTCTTCATCTATACGACATGTAAGTGCCGAGAATAGTAGGTTATTGCCTATTAATTAGCCTATGCCTACCTGCATTATATTGTAATTTTGGACCTAGGTCTATCACTGCAGAATTACATCAAATCAATGCAACCCGTTTAGCCTAGGGTATTTGCACAGTTTGAAATAAACGCATATTGTTTCTTGTGAAGAGCATATTTAATTGCATGTCACAAATAGGCCAAAAGTCCACGTTTCTCTCTCACGTTTCTCCTGAGAATGGGTTATGAAATAGCCCACAGTGTAACTTCATATCCCAGGCTGTTAGAAAGCTGTAGAAAGGAGATGTGTGTGTGTGGGAGGTAGGACTGTTGAGAGCAGGTGGAAGCCGCACCGTGTCGCTACTGCTGCTCTCTGCCTGCCGCTCACGAAACACTAACCCATTGGGGAGAGAGCTGAGAGCGCAGATCCGAGGCAAGGCAACTCCAGCGCCGCAGTCAAGGAATATTCAGCGAACATCACAACTTAGTTTTTTTGAAAGCACAGCGTTTATCAGCCTTGCGGCTGCGGATAGAAGACACGGAACGGGTGGGATCATAATTTGTCACCTCGTCTGAATAAATAAGTTAGGCTAATGAAATGGCATTAGGTTTTTCTGTGGTCGCCAGAGTGAACGCTTGACTATCAGGAGAATCGAAACGCCGCTCAGCTCGTGAGGGAGTGCAGGGATCATATTTCTCTACTCTCTGTGATCACATTACTTGCTCGCAGCCTAGGACCTGGAATGGACTTATCCAATAGCTAATGCCAAGACTGGATCTATTTTAATAACATTGTTTTTAAAGACACTGCGTTTTTTTAAAGTTCGCTTCTTCTAACGTTTTTATAATTGAAGGGTTGTCCCAAAACTCCGCGGTAATGGGGTAAGTACAGAAACGGCTGTCCTCTGGAGCGCATGTAATGTTATGACACCTGCTTTCTGACTATCTAAAATGTCAGTTATGTGTTTGATCTGTATGCATAGGCTACCCTACACTTGTTGGGGGAGGGGGGCTAGAATATAATGGGTGAATAATTAATCGTAACAATAATCGTTTCAAAAGCTTGTCTTGGCATGGAAAGCGTCCCTGCGCGCTTTGTGCGCGCACGGCTCGCCCGAGGTTATACGGTGGAGAATGCCTCCCTCTCCAAACCATTCAGCGTGATAGCTTATCTTCAAAACGTGTCTGATAGCATACGAGTCTTGTGCCAGAGAGAGACGCACATTTTACAGTTTACCAGGACAAGGTGCAGAACTGCTTCCCATGTAGAATTATGTCAACAACAAAAAAAGCCAAGCAATGTCACTTTATGATTGACATATTTTGATTTCCTAGGAAGCCTATAGGCTAATGACAAATATTACTATTTTCAACCTCTTAGAAATGAACAAGATGCATGTTACTTTCCTCACAGTTATTTGCTACACCAAACATATTGCCTAATGTGCCATAGACCTATAGGAGAGGTCATCCTATATGGAAGTGCATACTGCATAGGCACTTAATTCTGTCTGATGTTATTTTCAGCCCTATTTTACAGTATTTACTTTATAGTGCAAACACAGTTATGTCAGTAAGAGAAGTGGCCGACGGTGGAATCCTCCAGTCAGATGAGATCTGTGTGAGGAGGGATGGATGCCTTCACGCGGCTGGCTCAGCTAGCCTGGCTGGACTAGGCAGGTGGAATCCTCCAGTCAGATGAGATCTGTGTGAGGAGGGATGGATGCCTTCACGCGGCTGGCTCAGCTAGCCTGGCTGGACTAGGCAGGTGGAATCCTCCAGTCAGATGAGATCTGTGTGAGGAGGGATGGATGCCTTCACGCGGCTGGCTCAGCTAGCCTGGCTGGACTAGGCAGGTGGAATCCTCCAGTCAGATGAGATCTGTGTGAGGAGGGATGGATGCCTTCACGCGGCTGGCTCAGCTAGCCTGGCTGGACTAGGCAGGTGGAATCTTCCCCGTCATTCTCTCCAGCGCTGTTCTGCTGTGGGAGAATAGAGGTGCCAGAGTCAACTGTGCCCACGCATGAACAAGCCGCCGCAAAGCAAACAGAGAGAGAGGGGGTGGAGGGGCTGTGTGTGTGTGTGTGTGTGTGTGTGTGTGTGTGTGTGTGTGTGTGTGTGTGTGTGTGTGTGTGTGTGTGTGTGTGTGTGTGTGTGTGTGTGTGAGAGAGTGGGATGTGATGTGATGCCCACAGGGATAGAGGGAGTCTCCTCCTATACAGGTCTGTACATTAGAGATACAGTGAGAGAGGGGGTGGGGGTGGGGGGGGTGGGGGGGGGGGCAGTGTGTGTGTGTGTGATGCCCACCGGCATAGAGGGAGTCTCCTCCTATACAGGTCTGTACATTGGAGATGTTGGTAAACAAATTATTCAAGCTCTGTCAAGTCTTGCCATAGATTTTTCAAACCTATTTTAAGTCAAAACTGTAAGTATGCCACTCAGGAACATTCAATGTCGTCTTGGTAAGCAACTCTACTGTATATTTGGCCTTGTGTTTGAGATTATTGTACTGCTGAAAGGTGAATTCATCTCCCAGTGTCTGGTGGAAAGCAGACTGAACCAGGTTTTCCTCTAGGATTTTGCCTGTGCTTAGCTCCATTCCGTTTCTTTTTTATCCTGAAAAACTCCCCACTTGTTAACAATTACAAGCCATACTCGTAACATGACACAGCCACCACTATGCTTGAAAACATGGAGAGTGGTAGTCAGTAATGTGTTGTATTGGATTTGCCCCAAACGTACCACTTTGTTTTCAGGACAAATAGTTAATTGCTTTCCCACATTTTTTGCAGTTTTACTTTAGTGCCTTGTTGCAAACAGGATGCATGTTTTGGAATATTTAATTATGTACATGCTTCCTTCTTTTCACTCTGTTGATTAGGTTAGTATTGTGGAGTAACTACAGTGTCATTGAGCTGTCTTCAGTTTTCTACAATCACAGCCATTAAACTCTGTAACTGTTTCAATGTTACCATTGGCCTCATGGTGAAATCCCTGAGTGGTTTCCTTCCTCTCCAGCAACTGAGTTAGGAAGGACGGCTGTATCTTTGTAGTGACTGGGTGTGTTGATTACCTTTACCAAGCTCAAAGGGATATTCAGTGTCTGCTTTATCTACCAATATATGCCTTTGTTTGCAAGGCATTGGAAAACCTCCCTGGTCTTTGTAGTTGAATCTGTGTTTGAAATTCACTGCTTGACTGAGGGACCTTACAGATAATTGTATGTGTGGGGTACAGAGATGAGGTAGTCATTCAAAAATCATGTTAAACACTATTAAATGTACACAGACTGAGTCCATGCAACTTATTATGTGACTTGTTACGCACATTTTTTCTCCTGAACATATTTAGACTTGGCAAAAAAGGGGTTAAATACTTATTGACTCAAGACATTTCTGCTTTTAACTTTTTAATGAATTAGTAAAAATGTCTAAAAACACAATTCCACTTTTGACATTTATGTATTCCAATTGAATCCATTTTACATTCAGACTGTAACGCAACAAAATGTGGAAGGTCAAGGGGTGGGAACACTATGTGAAGGCTCTGTAATAGATGTGTTGACGTAGGGTTGTTGTCATTGTTTAGCTTCATGATTACAACGACCCCGGCCTTTCTCATCTGATATCAGTCATCTCAACTGTTTTACTCTGAAGCTTTTTATTTTGTGGTCTGAGCATTCAGATGCAATTATCTTGATAATGTTAGGCTACTATATTGAAGTATTCATATAGATAATATATAAATAAATACATGCATATTTAGATGGATAGGTAGGCTACTTTATAAATCCCAGAGAGGAAAATGTCAAATCATATTGAATGTTTTATCTTGGTCTCCTTCTGCATCTGACCTTTACCTCCTCACATCAAGCAGCTGTCTGTTGGCAAGGCATCTGGCCTTTACCTCCTCACATCAAGCAGCTGCCTGTTGGCAAGGCATCTGGCCTTTACCTCCTCACATCAAGCAGCTGTCTGTTGGCAAGGCATCTGGCCTTTACCTCCTCACACCAAACAGCTGTCTGTTGGCAAGGCATCTGGCCTTTACCTCCTCACACCAAACAGCTGTCTGTTGGCAAGGCATCTGGCCTTTACCTCCTCACACCAAACAGCTGTCTGTTGGCAAGGCATCTGGCCTTTACCTCCTCACACCAAGCAGCTGTCTGTTGGCAAGGCATCTGGCCTTTACCTCCTCACACCAAACAGCTGTCTGTTGGCAAGGCATCTGGCCTTTACCTCCTCACACCAAGCAGCTGTCTGTTGGCAAGGCATCTGGCCTTTACCTCCTCACACCAAACAGCTGTCTGTTGGCAAGGCATCTGACCTTTACCTCCGCACACCAAACAGCTGTCTGTTGGCAAGGCATCTGGCCTTTACCTCCTCACACCAAACAGCTGTCTGTTGGCAAGGCATCTGACCTTTACCTCCTCACACCAAATAGCTGTCTGTTGGCAAGGCATCTGAATCAAACATGTCAAAACACTTAATATGAAGCCATGCGGCTGCAACGACTAGTGTTGACATTTCATCGTGACTAGACACAGTCACCAGATTATAAATGTGTGTGTTTGGGTTGTTGCATTGAATTAGTACCTAGGCTAACATATCAAACAGTATTTCATATAACAATGACTGAATCCGATCTGTTTGGATGCTGTGTGACGTGAGAAGGTTCAGTTCATGATTGAGTTTCCGTGCTCAGTGAAAGGAGAAGAATGTTGCTCTGTTTTCTCTTCAGAGATTGTCATGAAGGCAGTCTTGGAATGTGTAAGGAACCAGTCTAGCACATCTGAGTCATACTCAAGACACAGTACTGTACCAACTCACCCAACCAGTCTGGGCTATAGGAACTAGGCATTCTGTGTCAGTGTTTCACCTAGCAGTTACTTTCCAAGCGGGGCCCCACAGAGTGGTTGCTGAAACTACCCTACTGAAACGTCATCATAACACAGACCTGGAGGAAGGTCGCACCACCGCTCTCCTGTTGATTCCTCTCTTCCTTATCGTTCATCACACCTTCTTACCATAGTTTGAATTCCACCTGTCTCCCTTGGAATTCAGTCTCCACACCTTATTATACACTGAGTGTACAAAACATTAGGAACTCTTCCCATGATAGACTGACTAGGTGAAAGCTGTGATCCCTTATTGATGTCACTTGTTAATTCCACTTCAAATCAGTGTAGATGAAGGGGAGTAGATGGGTTAAAGAAGGATTTTTAAGCCATGAGACAATTGAGACATGGATTGTGTATGTGTGCCATTCAGAGGATGAATGGACAAGACAAAATATTGAAGTACCTTTGAACAGGGTATGGTGGTAGGTGCCAGGCGCGTCGGTTTGTGTCAAGAACTGCAACTCTGGTGGGTTTTTCACGCTCAACAGTTTGGTCCACCACCCAAAGGACATCCAGCCAACTTGACACAACTGTGGGAAGCATTGGAGTCAACATGGGCCAGCATCCCTATGGAATGCTTTTGACACCTTGTAGAGGTGTTCCTAATGTTTTGTACACTCAGTGTATAGTCTCAGTTCTCCTTGTAATTCCTAGTCATCCTCACACCTTGTCAATATGTAGCCCCAAAGCCAATTCCTACTTTGGCCGCCTTTCCTTCCAGTTCTCTGCTGCCAATGACTGGAACGAACTGCAAAAGTCACTGAAGCTGGAGACTCATATCTCCCTCACTAGCTTTAAGCACCAGCTGTCAGAGCAGCTCACAGATCACTGCACCTGTCCATAGCCCATCTGTAAATAGCCCATCCAACTACCTCATCCCCATACTGTTATTTCTTTATTTTGCTCCTTTGCACCCCAGTATCTCTACTTGCACATTCATCTTCTGCACATCTATCACTCCAGAGTTTTAATTGCTATATTGTAATTATTTCGCCACCATGGCCTATTTATTGCCTTACCTCCCTTAACCTACTTCATTTGCACAAACTGTATAGAACTTTTCTACTGTATTATTGACTGTATATTTGTTTTACTCCATGTGTAACTCTGTGTTGTTTGTGTAGCACTGCTTTGCTTCATCTTGGCCAGGTCGCAGTTGTAAAGGATAACTTGTTCTCAACTTTCCTACCTGGTTAAATAAAGAGTCTGTTCCACCTGTTCTCCTTGTAATTCATAGTCTGTCAGGTTCAGGAATGTATTATTAAACATTTCCTGTTCAAAGTAGTCAGGATCTGGAGGGGAAACAATCTAGTTTGATACTGGTGTCAGTAGGGAAGCTCAATACCTTGGACAATCTAGTTTGATACTGGTGTCAGTAGGGAAGCTTGGAGATACATTTTAAAGGGTATATCTGTAACTTCTCAAACAAAACACATGGAACAAACAGTTCCATTTCAGCCAGTCAGAGTACAGCTCAGTCCTGCCTATTCAATACTTTAAAAAATAAATTCAACTACAGATTGTGCCTTTTTACAGTTGAATGTGTGAACCAGGCATGGAGCACAGCCTTGTAATGTCATGAATCATAATGAAATGATACAATAGATGAATTATTGACAGTATTGATAGTGTTCAGATGACTGTTGATAAGGGGGTAGATGAGTGTGGACATATTGATCTTTAGTAGTGCTGGTTTCCCCTTCAGGCTGGGGTTGTAGATTAACTACGGTGCCTCTCTCTCTGTGTGTCTCTGTGTGTCTCTGTGTCTCTCTGTGTCTCTCTGTGTCTGTCTGTGTCTCTCTGTGTCTCTCTGTGTCTCTCTGTGTCTGTCTGTGTCTCTCTGTGTCTCTCTGTGTGTGTCTGTGTCTCTCTGTGTCTCTCTGTGTCTGTGTGTCTCTCTGTGTCTGTGTGTCTCTGTGTGTCTCTGTGTGTCTCTGTGTGTCTCTGTGTGTCTCTGTGTGTCTCTGTGTTTCTCTGTGTCTGTGTGTCTCTGTGTCATATTCAGTGTGTTTCATGTTTTGCACTACAGTAAACTATATATAGTAGTGATGGAGGGGAATCGATAGTTACATATCGCAATATTATTTTGGACGATATTATATCGATACTTTGATACTTGTATTTATTTTTACTAGGTAGTGTTAGCTAGCGCTAGCCGGCTGTACCTGCACCAAAGCTTTTTCTCCATATTTTTAAATAGTGAGCCAACTTGTTTTCAACACTTTTATTTATTTCCCTGACTGATCAAAACTCATTTTCTCATGTCTCTCTGGTCTCTCTGCGGCAGATATATAGTCAGTAATATGTTTGGAACATCATCCCAATAAAATCACAGTATCGAATCACAATACTTATAGAATCATGAGAATGGCAATACATATCGTATGGTGAGTAGGGCTGTGATGATACCAGTATGGTGACGATATCGTATGGTGAGTAGGGCTGTGACGATACCAGCATGGTGACGATATCGTATGGTGAGTAGGGCTGTGACGATATCGTATGGTGATGAAAACACAAAGCAGACAACTCTTTGGTCCTTCAGAAAGCTGCTGTATGTATAGTATTGTGTGATATAGCCTGGTACTAAACCTGCTGTATGTAACATATTGTGTGATATAGCCTGGTACTAAACCTGCTGTATGTATAGTATTGTGTGATATAGCCTGGTAATAAACCTGCTGTATGTAACATATTGTGTGATATAGCCTGGTACTAAACCTGCTGTATGTATAGTATTGTGTGATATAGCCTGGTAGTAAACCTGCTGTATGTAACATATTGTGTGATATAGCCTGGTACTAAACCTGCTGTATGTATAGTATTGTGTGATGTAGCCTGGTAGTAAACCTGCTGTATGTAACATATTGTGTGATATAGCCTGGTACTAAACCTGCTGTATGTATAGTATTGTGTGATATAGCCTGGTAGTAAACCTGCTGTATGTATAGTATTGTGTGATATAGCCTGGTACTAAACCTGCTGTATGTATAGTATTGTGTGATATAGCCTGGTACTAAACCTGCTGTATGTAACATATTGTGTGATATAGCCTGGTACTAAACCTGCTGTATGTAACATATTGTGTGATATAGCCTGGTACTAAACCTGCTGTATGTATAGTATTGTGTGATATAGCCTGGTAGTAAACCTGCTGTATGTATAGTATTGTGTGATATAGCCTGGTACTAAACCTGCTGTATGTATAGTATTGTGTGATATAGCCTGGTACTAAACCTGCTGTATGTAACATATTGTGTGATATAGCCTGGTACTAAACCAGCTGTATGTAACATATTGTGTGATATAGCCTGGTAGTAAACCTGCTGTATGTATAGTATTGTGTGATATAGCCTGGTACTAAACCTGCTGTATGTATAGTATTGTGTGATATAGCCTGGTAGTAAACCTGCTGTATGTATAGTATTGTGTGCTGTAGATGGAAAATAAACAAATGGGTCTCTGGATGACAACAACAAAACGTCTGTTTCCATCATCGGGATATTTTCCTAAAGAAGCTAAATCCACTTTGTGTTTCTTTTCCATTGTCATGATACTAACGAGTATCGATACTGGTGTTGACCCGTGTCTATTCCATACGTCTCTGGCGGTACGGCCCTAATGTATAGACAGACTGATTGGCGGTACGGCCCTAATGTATAGACAGACTGATTGGCGGTACGGCCCTAATGTATAGACAGACTGATTGGCGGTACGGCCCTAATGTATAGACAGACTGATTGGCGGTACGGCCCTAATGTATAGACAGACTGATTGGCGGTACGGCCCTAATGTATAGACAGACTGATTGGCGGTACGGCCCTAATGTATAGACAGACTGATTGGCGGTACGGCCCTAATGTATAGACAGACTGATTGGCGGTACGGCCCTAATGTATAGACAGACTGATTGGCGGTACGGCCCTAATGTATAGACAGACTGATTGGCGGTACGGCCCTAATGTATAGACAGACTGATTGGTGGTACGGCCCTAAGGTATAGACAGACTGATTGGCGGTACGGCCCTAATGTATAGACAGACTGATTGGCGGTACGGCCCTAAGGTATAGACAGACTGATTGGCGGTACGGCCCAAATGTATAGACAGACTGATTGGCGGTACGGCCCTAATGTATAGACAGACTGATTGGCGGTACGGCCCTAATGTATAGACAGACTGATTGGCGGTACGGCCCTAATGTATAGACAGACTGATTGGTGGTACAGCCCTAAGGTATAGACAGACTGATTGGCAATACGGCCCTAAGGTATAGACAGACTATGATTGACAATAGGAATCCAATCAGCCACTCATAAACACCACAGTCACATTAGTTGTAGTGGAAATGACTGCAGATGAAAAGCTGTGTAGTGTGATGCTGTGTTGTCCTGGAAACCAGCCGGATGGTGCATCTGGTTTCTATCTGACCTCCTGACCTGGTCAGGCTGAGAGGACAGACAGACAGCAGACACAATCAGCAGAGGGACGGAAAGAGATTGAAGGAGAGAGAGACGCAGATTGAGAGAGAGGGAGACACATGGAGAGATTACTAGGGATAGTGTGTGGGACTGCGAGAGTGTGAGACAGAGAGAGATATCACTAGAGAGAGGAAGATCTCTCTATTTAAACTAAGCCCTCACTGACAGGGTCGTGACCCGGATACAGGGTTGACCAGCTGACAGGGTCGTGACCCTGATACAGGGTTGACCAGCTGACAGGGTCGTGACCCGGATACAGGGTTGACCAGCTGACAGGGTCGTGACCCTGATACAGAGTTGACCAGCTGACAGGGCCGCGACCCTGATACAGGGTTGACCAGCTGACAGGGCCGTGACCCCGATACAGGGTTGACCAGCTGACAGGACTGTGACCCTATGTGTCCAGGGTTAACTAGATTCTAATCTCCTGCCCCAGCCAGATAGACTGTAAGTAAGAGCAGTTAAAGGGCTTCTTGTCATTGACTAGGCTCTGTGACAAGGAGGCATTGTGGCTGTGCTGTTGTCTACCCAGTACTCACACACCCCTAACACTCTTCACACTACCAAGCTGAACTGGTCTGGCCTGATTCCACATCCACCATAGCTGCTGGAACCTGCTAGAAAGGAGGATGTGGAAAGATACTGTCCAAGAGAGGACATGTGACGTGTGTCTGTCTGAGAGAGAGAGAGACAGGGCTGAAGTGTTAGGGTCATGGTGGAGAGAGAGACAGGGCTGAAGTGTTAGGGTCATGGTGGAGAGAGAGAGAGAGAGAGAGAGAGAGAGAGAGAGACAGGGCTGAAGTGTTAGGGTCATGGTGGGGAGAGAGAGAGAGAGGGAGAGACAGGGCTGAAGTGTTAGGGTCATGGTGGAGAGAGAGAGAGGGAGAGACAGGGCTGAAGTGTTAGGGTCGAGAGAGAGAGAGGGAGAGACAGGGCTGAAGTGTTAGGGTCATGGTGGAGAGAGAGAGAGAGGGAGAGACAGGGCTGAAGTGTTAGGGTCGAGAGAGAGAGGGAGAGACAGGGCTGAAGTGTTAGGGTCGAGAGAGGGAGAGACAGGGCTGAAGTGTTAGGGTCATGGTGGAGAGAGAGAGAGAGGGAGAGACAGGGCTGAAGTGTTAGGGTCGAGAGAGAGAGGGAGAGACAGGGCTGAAGTGTTAGGGTCGAGAGAGAGAGAGAGAGAGAGAACTCCATGACTACTAAATGAAAGGGGACAGACTGATGGAGAGACGGCTCCCCACCAGATGGCTGAGGGGTTTGGGCCATCTGGGATGGCTTGATGCTGCCATGGAACTGCCCTCTCCTCCGTTCCCCTCTCCTCCTCTCTCTTCTCCTCCCCTCCCGTTCTCCTCTCTCCCCCGCTCTTCCCTTTCTCTTCTCCTCTCTTCCCTTTCTCCTCTCCTCTCTCTTCTCCTCCACTCACGTTCCCCTTCTTCTCCTCTCTCCTCCGCTCCTCCCTTTCTCTTCTCTTTTCTACCAGTGACCACAAGGGATGCAGTAAGTAAACATCAAATCACCAAAACATGAACCCTGTGATCTCTAGCTGACTCATCTCACCAGGGACTTATTGAGTCAAGATGCTGCCACTTTTACAACGTTGGAACAGATAGAAATGTCTCGTGTAGAGATGGCAGATTGTCTATTCTATATGACAACATAATCATGTCTGTTCTATACAATACATTTCTATCTGAATCTACGCATCCCAAAATTGCACCCTATTCCCTATATAGTGCACTTTTGACCAGGGCCCATAGAGCGCTTGTTGTAAATAGTGCACTATGTAGGGAATAGGGATTAATTTGGGACTCAAACCTACCCTCTGACCCCATGACATCATTAGTGAAACAGAGCAGTTGTTTTGATTAACACACAGGTGGTGGTATCACTGTTATCCCAGTGAACTGGGATCTGCTGCCTGGCTACACACCAACTGTCAGACTACACACACACACACACACACCACACACACACACACACACACACACACACACACACACACACAAGCTGCTCATTCAGGCGGCAGTAACAGACCAGAAAGACTTCCCTCATCTGTCTGACGATCTCTATTCATTTCACTAATGATAATTCATTTCAATTATTGATTTGATTAACAGAGAGCTGTAATTCTTTGTTCACTGTTCCTCGGTCACAGACGAGAAATGACTCAGCTGTGTCAGTCAATGTGTTCCAAAAAGCTGAATGATCTGTATTTTTTCAGATAGTAAGGTGCTGTTTGGTGTCGGCTTAAAAATAATTACTGTTGAATAATGAATGTGTTCCAAAAAACGGGACATGTTTTTTATTTTTTATTATGTCCAAATATATGCAGTGATTGACCCAGATCTGTTGTTCACAGCCTCGTACCTCTCTTCAGTGAGTGACCCAGATCTGTTGTTCACAGCCTCGTACCTCTCTGCAGTGAGTGACCCAGATCTGTTGTTCACAGCCTCGTACCTCTCTTCAATGAGTGACCCAGATCTGTTGTTCACAGCCTCGTACCTCTCTTCAGTGAGTGACCCAGATCTGTTGTTCACAGCCTCGTACCTCTCTTCAGTGAGTGACCCAGATCTGTTGTTCACAGCCTCGTACCTCTCTTCAGTGAGTGACCCAGATCTGTTGTTCACAGCCTCGTACCTCTCTTCAGTGAGTGACCCAGATCTGTTGTTCACAGCCTCGTACCTCTCTTCAGTGAGTGACCCAGATCTGTTGTTCACAGCCTCGTACCTCTCTTCAGTGAGTGACCCAGATCTGTTGTTCACAGCCTCGTACCTCTCTTCAGTGAGTGACCCAGATCTGTTGTTCACAGCCTCGTACCTCTCTTCAGTGAGTGACCCAGATCTGTTGTTCACAGCCTCGTACCTCTCTTCAGTGAGTGACCCAGATCTGTTGTTCACAGCCTCGTACCTCTCTTCAGTGAGTGACCCAGATCTGTTGTTCACAGCCTCGTACCTCTCTTCAGTGAGTGACCCGTTTCTGTTGTTCACAGCCTCGTACCTCTCTTCAGTGAGTGACCCAGATCTGTTGTTCACAACCTCATACCTCTCTTCAGTGAGTGACCCGTCTCTGTTGTTCACAGCCTCGTACCTCTCTTTTTCTCTTTTCCGGGATATTTGGGATAAAACAGCCCTTTGTTCATTCATCCTTTAGAGGTGCTACACATACAGAAGTCAGTTCCAATGTGTTCTTATCAGTACAGCCAGAAGAGAAATGAGAGAAAGATGGGAAGAGTGGGAGGGTGAGGGGAGAAGTAAAGAAGTGAGGGATGGGAAGGGCGAGAGGGGGGAGGGCGAGAGGGGTGAGGGCGAGAGGGGTGAGGGGAAGGGTGAGAGGGGTGAGGGTGAGGGCGAGAGGGGTGAGGGGAAGTGCGAGAGGGGTGAGGGGGAGGGGGAAGGGCGAGAGGGGTGAAGTACAGTACATACACTTTCAATTCACATTAGCAACTGGAATGTTTACGAGCCGAGAGAGGGTTCGGCTGACGTTCTTGAGTTTCAGCTCAAAAATGTCACAGTAGCCAATAGCCAGGAGGCAAAGCATTGCAAACTATTCTACTGACTAGCTAGCTACTAGTTAAGGTTAAGCAAGCAACTCTTCATGCCCCTACAATATAACTCCTAATTATTACAACCAAACCATATTACACTATTAATAATTACAACCAAACCATATTTCATTCTTGAATAGCGCAACAATTCACAAACATGTGCAGACAAAGGCTTTATTTTCAAATCTTTTATCTTATATACAAAAGCATAAGTAATGTTAGCCTACTGAAAATTCATGCTTATCCCTCTAATACGAATATAAAGTTCAGTAGGCCTACCTTACAACATTACAACAAACCATGCTTCATTTTGATCAATATCATGCTAATCGTTAGGCTACATGTGCTAAAAGCTAATTGTGACTGAAAACGTGGGTATAATTCACCGAGGAGTTGTTTTATATGGAAGCTCATTCCCGCCACCCCCAAAATAAATAAAATACATATAGATCATATATAGGTTCTGTTTCTTTATTTGTAGTGTTGTGAGGTTATTTTCATCTCTCCACATTGCAGAGATCAGCACAACAGGGCTGCCAGCAACTGGTGGCAAGCTGGCATTTGCCCCCAGCACTTTGGATTTGGTTTAATAACAAATATTGAGATACGTTGAAAAGGGGGACAAAGTACTATCGTTTAGACTGATTGGCCTCATGATTTGTTTGACTGGGTTTTAATATTTTCATCCTCCCTAGAGCCAGGAGTTTTTCCAGGAGTTGTTTTTGAATCATATGTTCTGATTTAGACACATCTGGTCCCATCATAGCACATATAAAACCCATTTACAGCTGATTTATTACTCTGTCATACCCAGAGTTGTACGTGGTTAGGGTAGCCTACCAGACCAGGAAAAACTCTGGTCCCCAGGAAAACAATCCCCCCCACCACTCTGGGACCTGTGGTGCCACCTCTGAAATCACCACATAATGTTACAAATGAGAAAACATATTCTATTTGTATCATCTACTATCTAAAATGTTTTACTTACATAGTTTGACTTGCGCATATCAATTTTTTTTGCGAAAGTATCGAACGTTTTAAAAAATGGTGGCGGGAAAGGGTTTCCATAGTTTCGCATGGCTCAGTGTAGCCGACAGGCGGCAGCTAGGCCAGAATGTAACAGGCTGTTGGTGCAATTTCAGGTAAGAACTCAATAAAACAAGTGTAAAATATTAGGAAAATGTCTACATGTCAGCTATTTAAAAAAACACCCATTGCTCTGCTATTACCATTTATACTGTAGGAGTGTTGGGCTGAACGAGACGATTCTGTTTACACCGTCCTGCTTAGAGGGGGGGGGGCAGCTGTCAGGGGGAGGGTCATGCACCACCTCCGTAGTTAGCACTCGAGACGTCATCATTTTTTGGGAAGTTTATACAACAGTATTGTCCCTGGAGAACCTCTCAAAATGTCCCTGTGCTATCGTCAATGTGAAAAGGAGCGAGGAAAGCTCTGCTTTCTCCCCCTGCAGCAGGTTTGTCACGCATTTCATCAGCCACTGTCACTAGAGCACTCAACATATCCCAGTACAAATATATCCTGTTTGTTAAAGTGCTCCGGACTGATTTTGTGACCTTTTTAAGCGTAGTTAAACTGGATGGAGCGTAGGCTGGGTGCCAGCCTGTCTCTGCTCATGCCAACTTGTCCATGTCTTGAGAAACAGCAGTGTCAACAATCTCTCCTCGTCTGGTCCTGACTGTTTTTCATCAGGGGAAAAAAAACAACTGTTGCTATTGACTCAATAAAGCGTTATTAAACGTAACAGCAAACGGTGAGGGGACGTTCATTCTAGCTTGTACATCCAGCTCCAGTCTTGTGGCATTTTTTTTTCTCTCTCTCTCTCTCTCTCTCTCTCTCTCTCTCTCTCTCTCTCTCTCTCTCTCTCTCGACTTCAGAGTGAGAGCAGCTGAAATCAAGGGAGTGTGTGTGCCTGACGACAGTACAATGCTTAGTCCAACAGAGAACTTCCTGTGTAGAACAAGGTCTCATAGTAGTGGCTGCAGGTCAGGAAACAACCTCTGTTTGGGGCGGTTACGGCACTGCGTTTGGGGCGGTTACGGCACTGCGTTTGGGGAGGTTACGGCACTGCGTTTGGGGAGGTCAGTGGTCACCAACCTTTTCTGAGTCAAGATCACTTTCTGAGTCAAAATGCAAGCTGAGAGCTACCGCTCAGACTTCTCATTAACATGACTTAAAAACGTAAGCCTATGCAACATTAACCAATTGAAAACAGTATTGTAGCAGTGAGGTTTCTGCAGTAGGCTAGAGGGTATTGGCCCAATACATTATCACTACATATTGGCTATGCTTGAATTGCCCTGCCAATGTTGTTCTTCTCAGATCATTTTTGAAATGATATGTATAACAAATGAGGTATATGATCACACTGGTAAAAGATCATTTGTATGAGGCACAGCTGAGTGAGTATAACTGTTTATTTATTACTGGACTGATGGCCTGCGTCTGTTGGTCAGTCTGAGGAGAGGGAGGGAGCGACGATGAGGCAGCCTCTCACCAGACACCCCGTCCCTCCACTCTCCTTCCCGCCGCTGAGAAAAAGTGGACACAGTCTTCCAGCTGATGGCGAAACTCATGCACCAATTCATGTTGTTAATCCTATGACCATAGAAAGTGAAATATTCCTTGATATTAAAAAAGAGACAAGCAGATAATAAACAACTCAAGCTTATAGGAACACTTTTCTATACGCATTAATTACAGGTCAGTGCTGGATGTAGCGTGAGTGGAAGTAGGAAGTATGGCTATAAAAGTGTTGATGGTGCTGAATAACAACTTAATCATGAACTCACTCATAAAAACAGCAGCTCTTTGCTGTATTCGTTGAGTCTCTCTCGTCATGGTTTTAAAAGTTTTTAAATCTCACAGTATTACCAACGTTGCTGTGCGTTCGAGGTTTCTTTCTACAGTCTGTGGTTTGAGGAAACTGTGCAGACACGGGTATCGGAGCTATCTGATTGGCCAGCGGTAGGCCTGTAGGTGCACTTGATTTGCTCTCTGGGTCTGCCGGCTAGCCAGAGTTCTACCTTCAGACACAGGAAATGGTTCAACATGGGAACACTTTGCCTTCCCACCGCTGGGGCTGCTGAATCAAGTGCTGAATCAGAGTTTGTAGGTTATGGCTGTGAGTTTGTGTAGGTTAGAACTGAATGAGGCGATTGTATGGATTGAAAAGCAGTAAAAGTTTAGAAGCATAATGTTCAAAGAAGTGGAGAGGTTTTGCATAATTGGGGGTATTGCCTAAGACAAAGGGAGGAAATTAACCAAACACAGAAACCTACTGTAGAATTGAACAAGACAGACCTGTGTGTGTGTGTGTGCACTGTGTGTGTGTGTGCACTGTGTGTGTGTGCACTGTGTGTGTGTGTGTGTGTGAATGCACAGTGACCAGTGTTTTCATATCTGGAACAGGTACAGCAACATTTCATAAATAGTTCCCTCTCGTCAGGTATTTAAGGAATGTTCCAGGCTGCCTGTCAACTCAGCCACGTAAAGTTCTGATGAATCTATTTTACGACTTCAGTACAGGTATTGTTGAACTGTTGGTACATTGAACTGTGCCGCCAGCAGTCAGAGCGCACCTTTAAACTTACAGATTATATATTGCAACAGCAGCAACTCATTTACAGTGACAGTGTTAAATGGGGTGTGTAATCTGATGGTGTTTTTTAGGAACGCAACTGGAATGGTTCTGGAATCACTTTAGAATGGTTCAAGGTTCTAATCTAGATTGTAGAATGTAGGTCAGGTTGTTCTCTAACTGACACACTGCTAGACAGCAAACAGACCTAAAACCACCAGCTAATAACCCTATTGACCTATCAATGGTCAATACAGGGATTGTATTTGTACAGGTATGTAATGTGCATTGATTGCCTCTACAGAATACAAATATGACATGCCTGAAAGTCTTTATGCTATATCACAGTTCCAGCCCCATATGCTGCTTAATATATATGGCTGGGAGTCTCTCTCTCTCCTTGATATAGTCATATACTTAGAACATAGTCTAATCCAACTAAACACAACGTCCTGAAACTGTCTTGCTCCCTGAGCAGTTGGATCCTCTATTAGTTCATCAAGCTAACGCTCTCTGAAATATCCTGGCTGATCGCTCAATGTTATGTACTGTATGGGGAATATGCTCCTGGCTGATCTCTCCATGTTATGTACTGTATGGGGAATATGCTCCTGGCTGATCTCTCCATGTTATGTACTGTATGGGGAATATGCTCCTGGCTGATCTCTCCATGTTATGTACTGTATGGGGAATATGCTCCTGGCTGATCTCTCCATGTTATGTACTGTATGGAGAACATGGCGTGAGTGGTGAGTCAACTAAAACATGAACAAGACTTGAGAGTAAAGACCAGATAGAGGATGAAGCTTATTCATGCATTACTTAACATTACTGCCTTCCTGCCTGTTTCTTATTCCTCTGAGGTAGCTAATGCCTGGTGCTGCTGCTCTACAGAGGTTAGCGCGCCACGCTAACTGACCCTAACACGGTGCTGCTGCTCTACAGAGGTTAGCACGCCACGCTAACTGACCCTAACACGGTGCTGCTGCTCTACAGAGGTTAGCACGACACGCTAACTGACCCTAACACGGTGCTGCTGCTCTACAGAGGTTAGCACGACACGCTAACTGACCCTAACACGGTGCTGCTGCTCTACAGAGTTTAGCACGCCACGCTAACTGACCCTAACACGGTGCTGCTGCTCTACAGAGGTTAGCACGACACGCTAACTGACCCTAACACGGTGCTGCTGCTCTACAGAGGTTAGCACGACACGCTAACTGACCCTAACACGGTGCTGCTGCTCTACAGAGGTTAGCACGACACGCTAACTGACTCTAACACGGTGCTGCTGCACTACAGGGGTTAGCACGACACGCTAACTGACCCTAACACGGTGCTGCTGCTCTACAGGGGTTAGCACGTCACGCTAACTGACCCTAACACGGTGCTGCTGCTCCACAGAGGTTAGCACGACACGCTAACTGACCCTAACACGGTGCTGCTGCTCTACAGGGGTTAGTACGACATGCTAACTGACCCTAACACGGTGGTGCTGCTGCTCTACAGAGGTTAGCACGACACGCTAACTGACCCTAACACGGTGCTGCTGCTCTACAGAGGTTAGCACGACACGCTAACTGACCCTAACACGGTGCTGCTGCTCTACAGAGGTTAGCACGACACGCTAACTGACCCTAACACGGTGCTGCTGCTCTACAGAGGTTAGCACGACACGCTAACTGACCCAACACGGTGCTGCTGCTCCACAGAGGTTAGCACGACACGCTATCATAGTGCTGTTGCTGGACTACAGATGTGAGCACGACACTCTAACACATTCACAGCCATGCGGCTCTCACTGTGGGCTCAACTCATCACTGGATGGATGTGTGAAGTCACATATTACACTGACGGATGGATGGTCCTGGTCCTCTAGAGGAGAGACAGACAGACGGTCCTGGTTCTCTAGAGGAGAGACAGACAGACGGTCCTGGTTCTCTAGAGGAGAGACAGACAGACAGACGGTCCCGGTTCTCTAGAGGAGAGACAGACAGACAGACGGTCCCGGTCCTCTAGAGGAGAGACAGACAGACAGACGGTCCCGGTCCTCTAGAGGAGAGACAGACAGACAGACAGACGGTCCCGGTCCTCTAGAGGAGAGACAGACAGACGGTCCCGGTTCTCTAGAGGAGAGACAGACAGACGGTCCTGGTCCTGGTCCTCTAGAGGAGAGACAGACAGACGGTCCTGGTTCTCTAGAGGAGAGACAGACAGACGGTCCTGGTTCTCTAGAGGAGAGACAGACAGACGGTCCTGGTCCTGGTCCTCTAGAGGAGAGACAGACAGACGGTCCTGGTTCTCTAGAGGAGAGCTCATTACCCACTCACCTGTAAATGATTTATATGCAGCCGCACCGGATGGGGGAGAGAGAGAGATCAGAAAACCCTCCATGTGAAAGCCTCAGGTTTAGCTCCTCTTGTCACCTGTCTTGTAATTGTTCTGCTCCTATATATTACACTGTTCTCTGCCCATCTGACTGATGTGGTGTGGCTGTGTTGAGAGACTACTGTACTTCATCTTATTTAGCTCCATGTCTGCTCTGTGTTTTGAATGTTGTGGGCATGGATAACATGTGGCTGTACAGACAGAGGTAATGTCTATTATAGCTGGCTCCAGACAGAGGTAATGTCTATTATAGCTGGCTCCAGGCAGAGGTAATGTCTATTATAGCTGGCTCCAGGCAGAGGTAATGTCTATTATAGCTGGCTCCAGACAGAGGTAATGTCTATTATAGCTGGCTCCAGACAGAGGTAATGTCTATTATAGGTAATGTAAAAGGTCAGGTGTGTGTGTGTGTGTGCTATATCTGGGTCCAGCCAGACTGAATGCTAAATCAAAGTGTATTGGTGGTGTACACTGTCTATCAGATGTTACAGCAGGTGCAGAGAGATGCTTCTAGGGAGTTGGCTAGGAGATAGCAACAGGGAGACTGTCAGCGCCATCTTGTTCAAAAGGTCAGGTCTTTCTGTGTCTGTCAGCGCCATCTTGTTCAAAAGGTCAGGTCTTTCTGTGTCTGTCAGCACCATCTTGGTCAAAAGGTCAGGTCTTTCTGTGTTTGTCAGCGCCATCTTGTTCAAAAGGTCAGGTCTTTCTGTGTCTGTCAGCACCATCTTGGTCAAAAGGTCAGGTCTTTCTGTGTTTGTCAGCACCATCTTGTTCAAAAGGTCAGGTCTTTCTGTGTCTGTGCGCCCGCACCTGTTGAAAACGGCACAACAGTGATCTGCATAAAGGGTATTTTTCCAAGCAGATTACAGTTCAGATTAGGATTATGGGAACAGTGAATTTATTAGGAAGGCTTTCATTTCTTTGAGGACCGTAATCCTGATGACATTATTAGCTCAATGGCCCATTGCTGTCCGTCCTAGCGTCTGTCTGTCCGACTGTCCTAGCGGTCCGTCTGTCTGTCTTAGCGGTCCGTCTGTCTGTCTGTCTGTCCTGCCTAGCGTCTGTCTGTCTGTCTCCTAGCGTCTGTCCTAGCGTCTGTCTCTCTGTCCTAGCGGTCCGTCTGTCCTAGCGGTTCGTCTGTCCTAGCGTCTGTCTCTCTGTCCTAGCGGTCCGTCTGTCCTAGCGGTCCGTCTGTCCTAGCGGTCCGTCTGTCCTAGCGGTCCGTCTGTCCTAGCGGTCCGTCTGTCCCAGCGGTCCGTCTGTCCTAGCGGTTCGTCTGTCCTAGCGTCTGTCTTTCTGTCCTAGCGGTCCGTCTGTCCTAGCGGCCCGTCTGTCCTAGCGGCCCGTCTGTCCTAGCGGTCCGTCTGTCCTAGCGGTTCGTCTGTCCTAGCGGTCCGTCTGTCCTAGCGGTCCGTCTGTCCTAGCGGTCCGTCTGTCTGTCCTAGCGGTCCGTCTGTCTGTCCTAGCGGTCCGTCTGTCTGTCCTAGCGGTCCGTCTGTCTGTCCTAGCGGTTCGTCTGTCTGTCCTAGCGGTCCGTCGGTCTGTCCTAGCGGTCCGTCTGTCTGTCTGTCCTGCCTAGCGTCTGTCTGTCTGTCCTAGCGTCTGTCCTAGCGTCTGTCTCTCTGTCCTAGCGGTCCGTCTGTCCTAGCGGTCCGTCTGTCCTAGCGGTCCGTCTGTCCTAGCGGTCCGTCTGTCCCAGCGGTCCGTCTGTCCTAGCGGTTCGTCTGTCCTAGCGTCTGTCTTTCTGTCCTAGCGGTCCGTCTGTCCTAGCGGTCCGTCTGTTCTAGCGGTTCGTCTGTCCTAGCGGTCCGTCTGTCTGTCCTAGCGGTCCGTCTGTCTGTCCTAGCGGTCCGTCTGTCTGTCCTAGCGGTCCGTCTGTCTGTCCTAGCGGTTCGTCTGTCCTAGCGGTTCGTCTGTCTTAGCAGTTCATCTGTCCTAGCGGTTCGTCTGCAGTTGCTCTAGGACTTTGTGTATTTAACTTTAATGTTTTGTAGTACTAGAACTGGGACGAGAGGAAGAGGGGGCTAGAGGAAGAGGGGGCGAGAGGAAGCGGGGACGTAAGGAAAGCGAGTGAGGAGAGATTCAGTGAATGCATTAATCTAGCCAACTGAACTAGTATTCTCTGAACCGACTGTTGACAGATTTAGTGTGAAGGGTGTGTGAGTACTGTAGTGTGTGAATGTGAGGAAGTGTGCGTGCTTCACAGATCTAACATAAGAGGTTTGTGTGTGGTGCATTTGTGAGCGTGTGTATGAACAGGAACTGTGTGTTTTAAGAGGAGGAGCAGGGTTTCCACACTGATTTGTCAGACCAGATCATGAAAGTTTAATAAGATGTCTAATTCTGCTCTTTCATCTTACCTAAGAATGTTTTCACTGCTCAGCCCTCTGCTGTGAGCTACAGACACACATAATCAGCACTGTACGCTAGAGCCATAGACAGAACACACACACACACACCCAGAAAGCTGTGAGGAACAGACACACACCCAGAACGCTCCATATCGCTGGGAGGCAGATCAAAGCCATGAGATATGCCCTCAAAATAACAGCAGCATTAGCTTCCTACTGTTACACATTATAACGAACAGAAGAGTTGGCTTTACTGGCAACTGGACATTCCCTGCTTGGACACACACACACACACACACACACACACACACACACACACACACACACACACACACACACACACACACACACACACACACACACACACACACACACACAAAAAAAAGAGGAGGCTGGTGGGAGGAGCTATAGGAGGACGGGCTCATTATAATGGAGTAAATGGCAAGGTATCAGACATATGGACTCTGTTCCATTCCAGCCATTACAATGAGCCTGTCCTCCTTTAACTAACTAACTAACTAACACACACCACTGTACATGTCCTGCTAGGATACCTCCTAGTATAGATCTATGTCATGCTAGGATACCTCCTAGTACAGATCTATGTCCTGCTAGGATACCTCCTAGTATAGATCTATGTCCTGCTAGGATACCTCCTATTATAGATCTATGTCCTGCTAGGATACCTCCTAGTATAGATCTATGTCCTGCTAGGATACCTCCTAGTATAGATCTATGTCCTGCTAGGATACCTTAGTAGGGATGGAATATGAAAACAATACATCTCTGCTGCCCTGTGGAGCGATGCCTATCGGAAAGGGGGGTGTGTGTGTGTGTGTGTGTGTGTGTGTGTGTGTGTGTGTGTGTGTGTGTGTGTGTGTGTGTGTGTGTGTGTGTGTGTGTGTGTGTGTGTGCACGTGCACTCTTCCACACGGAGTCCTACGGGTTCCACACACACAAAACCACACTACAGTCACATACTGCACACATGCTGCATTTTACATTGGTTTGATTTCCTGGTTTGAATTTTAAAAAATCAAGTATGTAAATATAACCACAGAGAGTGTGGTAACAGGAAGGGATGGAAAGGTGGTGTTGTATTGTGGCAGGACCAAGTGAGGATAGACAGACTGACTGACTGACGACTGACTGACTCTGCACTGCGTGTTCAGCCTGTGTGTTTACTGAACACTAACTGTCTACTGGGAGATGGGAGCGTGGCCACACCCACACACATCTTGCTTTCTGCATGAGTGTGTCAACCCCCCCCCCCCCCCACACACACACACACGTACAGAGCCCTCTGAGAATAGGACAGGAGGAGAGAAGAAGAGAAAAGACTGGTCTGTCTTATTGGCTGTCTCTGACGGCTCACTCTGACAGACAGGAAATGGCTCATATCTGTTTCAATTATATTGCCACTTTACTGCCACTTTGTCCTTTATAACATCTAGTGACAAGCCTGTGGTCCTTTATAACATCTAGTGATAACCAAGCCTGTGGTCCTTTATAACATCTAGTGACAAGCCTGTGGTCCTTTATAACGTCTAGTGATAACCAAGCCTGTGGTCCTTTATAACGTCTAGTGATAACCAAGCCTGTGGTCCTTTATAACATCTAGTGATAACTAAGCCTGTGGTCCTTTATAACATCTAGTGATAACCAAGCCTGTAGTGATAACCAAGCCTGTGGTCCTTTATAACATCTAGTGATAACCAAACCTGTAGTCCTTTATAACATCTAGTGATAACCAAGCCTGTGGTCCTTTATAACATCTAGTGATAACCAAGCCTGTGGTCCTTTATAACATCTAGTGATAACCAAGCCTGTGGTCCTTTATAACATCTAGTGATAACCAAGCCTGTGGTCCTTTATAACATCTAGTGATAACCAAGCCTGTGGACTCCTATGGTACTAAGAGTGCATTTTAAAAGTGTGTGTGATTGTCCAAGACAGAGGTTGAGTTAATGTGGCCTAATGTAGTCCTGGGAATGATGACTGTGTTACTCTGGCAAGCGACATTTTGAACAGACGGTCGATCTAAGAGGACATTTTAAATGTGTGTGTGTCGCTGTGATTGTCCCTCGTTTTAGTCATTGTTCAAATGGTTCCTGAATAACAGAGAGGTTGTGAGTTAATTTGTCCTAATGCAAAGTAGTGATGCTGGGAGAGATGCCTGTAGCTGTATCCTTCAAATGGCATTATAATCCAATCTGGGTCATCTAGATGCTATTTAATACCCATTTTCCCATTGATATGAAAAGTCTACTGATGTAGAAAAGTCATTTTTTCCCCTCTGTTAGGCAGTGGAATATGTAGCCTTTGACATGTAAATCTTACGTCCTCGTTACCTACGTCCTCGTTGCCTACGTCCTTGTTGCCTACGTCCTCATTG
Organism: Salmo salar; assembly: GCF_965601325.2. Lineage (NCBI taxonomy): Eukaryota > Metazoa > Chordata > Actinopteri > Salmoniformes > Salmonidae > Salmo > Salmo salar. The sequence continues at coordinate 47,979,991 of NC_138301.1, read as the reverse complement.
CCTACATCCTCGTTGCCTACGTTCTCGTTGCCTACGTCCTCGTTGCCTACGTCCTTGTTGCCTACGTCCTCGTTGCCTACGTCCTCGTTGCCTACGTCCTCGTTGCCTACGTCCTCGTTGCCTACGTCCTCGTTGCCTACGTCCTTGATGATGTCTGAAATGCAAGAAGCACAGTTGATAATCTTCCTAACAGATGTCCACCAGACGACGACAGTACACACACAGGGAACAGGGGACTGCAGAGGTTTAAACTGTCTTAATTATTGATGGGGGGGAAGTTGATAGACATATCGTAATATTTTTGAATGATATTATATTGATATTTGACTCCAAATATGGATTTGTAAAAAAACAAAATGTTTATGTACATACAGTACCAGTCAAAAGTTTGGACACTCCTACTCATTCAAGGGTTTTTCTTTATTTTTACTATTTTCGACATTGTAGAATAATAATGAAGACATCAAAACTATGAAATAACACATATGGAATCATGTATTAACCAAAAAAGTGTTAAACAAATATTGGCATTCTCTCAGAAGTGGAACTCTGTAAGGTTGTCGGCTGCCATACCACATTCGTGTCAAGGTACTACGAGTTGTGTGTTATTTTATGCACAATTCGCTTTGTTGTGCTGGACTGTCAGTTGACTAACTGTAGCCTGTCTGTTGCGCTGCACAATTCGCTTTGTTGTGCTGGACTGTCAGTTGACTAACTGTAGCCTGTCTGTTGCGCTGCACAATTCGCTTTGTTGTGCTGGACTGTCAGTTGACTAACTGTAGCCTGTCTGTTGCGCTGCACAATTCGCTTTGTTGTGCTGGTCTGTCAGTTGACTAACTGTAGCCTGTCTGTTGCGCTGCACAATTCGTGTCCGCCTCCTTTGTCATCTTTCATCAATAACCCGTTTTCAACCACTGGCCTGCCGTTTGCTGGATGTGCTTTGGGTGGGGGAGCTTTATATATATATATATATAGATATATATATATTTAGATATACTGTGCCTTCCGAAAGTATTCAGACCCCTTGACTTTTTCCACATTTTGTTACGTTACAGCCTTATTCTAAAATTGATTAAAACAAATTCCTCAGCAACTACACATAATATCCCATAATGACAAAGCAAAAACAGGTTTTCCCATTTTTTTTGTTGCATATTTTATATATTTTTTAAGCAGAAATACCTTATTTACATTAGTATTCAGCCCCTTTGCTATGAGACTCGAAGTTGAGCTCTGGTGCGTCCTGTTTCGATTGATCATCCTTGAGATGTTTCTACAACTTGATTGGAGTCCACCTGTGGTAAATTCAATTTTTTGGACATGATTTGGAAAGGCACACACCTGTCTATATAAGGTCCCACAGTTGACAGTGCATGTCAGAGCAAAAACCAAGCCATGAGGTTGAAGGAATAGTCCATAGAGCTCCGAGACAGGATTGTGTCGAGGCACAGATTTGGGGAAGGGTACCAAAAAATGTCTGCAGCATTGAAGGTCCCCAAGAACACAGCTGGCCTCCATCAGTCTTAAATGGAAGATGTTTGGAACCACCAAGACTCTTCCTAGAACTGACCGCCCAGCCAAACTGAGCAATCAGGGGAGAAGGGCCTTGGTCAGGGAGGTGACCAAGAACCTGATGGTCTCTAGAGTTCCTCTGTGGAGATGGGAGAACCTTCCAGAAGGACAATCTCTGCAGCACTCCGCCAATCAGGCCTTTATGGTAGAGTAGCCAGACGGAAGCCACTCATCAGTAAAAGGCACTAACAGCCATCTTGGAGTTTGCCAAAAGGCACCTAAAGGACTCAGAACATGAGAAACACGATTCTCTGGTCTGATGAAGCCAAGATTGAACTCTTTAGCCTGAATACCAAGCGTCACGTCTGGAGGAAACCTGGCATCATCCCTACGGTGAAGCATGGTGGTGACGACAACATGCTATGGGGATGTTTTTCAGCAGCAGGGACTGGGAGACTAGTCAGGAATGAGGGGAAAGATGAACGGAGCAAAGTACAGACAGATCCTTGATGAAAACCTGCTCCAGAGCACTCAGGACTTCAGACTGAGGCGAAGCTTCACCTTCCATTTTAGAATAAGGCTGTAACGTAACAAAATTTGGAAAAGGTCAAGGGGTCTGAATACTTTCCGAAGGCACTGGGTGTGTGTGTAATTTTTGCTAGGTAGCGTTAGCTAGCTCTAATAGTCTGACCCTGCGCCAACACACAGGTATTTTACATCCTATAGGTTAATTTTTGCTAGGTAGCGTTAGCTAGCTCTAATAGTCTGACCCTGCACCAACACACAGGTATTTTACATCCTATAGGTAAATTTTTGCTAGGTAGCGTTAGCTAGCTCTAATAGTCTGACCCTGCACCAACACAGGTATTTTTCATCCTATAGGTTAATTTTTGCTAGGTAGCGTTAGCTAGCTCTAATAGTCTGACCCTGCACCAACACAGGTATTTTACATCCTATAGGTTAATTTTTGCTAGGTAGCGTTAGCTAGCTTTAATAGTCTGACCCTGCACCAACACAGGTATTTTACATCCTGTAGGTTAATTTTTGCTAGGTAGCGTTAGCTAGCTCTAATAGTCTGACCCTGCACCAACACAGGTATTTTTCATCCTATAGGTTAATTTTTGCTAGGTAGCGTTAGCTAGCAACACACAGGTATTTTTCATCCTATAGGTTAATTTTTGCTAGGTAGCGTTAGCTAGCTCTAATAGTCTGACCCTGCACCAACACACAGGTATTTTTCATCCTATAGGTTCATTTTTGCTAGGTAGCGTTGGCTAGCTCTAATAGTCTGACCCTGCACCAACACACAGGTATTTTACATCCTATAGGCTAATTTTTGCTAGGTAGCGTTAGCTAGCTCTAATAGTCTGACCCTGCACCAACACAGGTATTTTTCATCCTATAGGTTAATTTTTGCTAGGTAGCGTTAGCTAGCTTTAATAGTCTGACCCTGCACCAACACACAGGTATTTTACATCCTATAGGCTAATTTTTGCTAGGTAGCGTTAGCTAGCTCTAATAGTCTGACCCTGCACCAACACAGGTATTTTTCATCCTATAGGTTAATTTTTGCTAGGTAGCGTTAGCTAGCTCTAATAGTCTGACCCTGCACCAACACAGGTATTTTTCATCCTATAGGTTAATTTTTGCTAGGTAGCGTTAGCTAGCAACACACAGGTATTTTTCATCCTATAGGTTAATTTTTGCTAGGTAGCGTTAGCTAGCTCTAATAGTCTGACCCTGCACCAACACACAGGTATTTTACATCCTATAGGTTCATTTTTGCTAGGTAGCGTTAGCTAGCTCTAATAGTCTGACCCTGCACCAACACACAGGTATTTTTCATCCTATAGGTTCATTTTTGCTAGGTAGCGTTGGCTAGCTCTAATAGTCTGACCCTGCACCAACACACAGGTATTTTACATCCTATAGGCTAATTTTTGCTAGGTAGCGTTAGCTAGCTCTAATAGTCTGACCCTGCACCAACACAGGTATTTTTCATCCTATAGGTTAATTTTTGCTAGGTAGCGTTAGCTAGCTTTAATAGTCTGACCCTGCACCAACACACAGGTATTTTACATCCTATAGGCTAATTTTTGCTAGGTAGCGTTAGCTAGCTCTAATAGTCTGACCCTGCACCAACACAGGTATTTTTCATCCTATAGGTTAATTTTTGCTAGGTAGCGTTAGCTAGCTTTAATAGTCTGACCCTGCACCAACACACAGGTATTTTACATCCTATAGGCTCATTTTTGCTAGGTAGCGTTAGCTAGCTCTAATAGTCTGACCCTGCACCAACACAGGTATTTTTCATCCTATAGGTTAATTTTTGCTAGGTAGCGTTAGCTAGCAACACACAGGTATTTTTCATCCTATAGGTTAATTTTTGCTAGATAGCGTTAGCTAGCTCTAATAGTCTGACCCTGCACCAACACACAGGTATTTTTCATCCTATAGGTTAATTTTTGCTAGGTAGTGTTAGCTAGCTCTAATAGTCTGACCCTGCATCAACACACAGGTATTTTACATCCTCTAGGTTAATTTTTGCTTGGTATCGTTAGCTAGCTCTAATAGTCTGACCCTGCACCAACACACAGGTATTTTACATCCTATAGGCTAATTTTTGCTAGGTAGCGTTAGCTAGCTCTAATAGTCTGACCCTGCACCAACACACAGGTATTTTACATCCTATAGGCTAATTTTTGCTAGGTAGCGTTAGCTAGCTTTAATAGTCTGACCCTGCACCAACACACAGGTATTTTACATCCTATAGGTTAATTTTTGCTAGGTAGCGTTAGCTAGCTCTAATAGTCTGACCCTGCACCAACACAGGTATTTTTCATCCTATAGCTTGTTCTCCATCTTTTAAATAGTGAGCCAATGTGTTTTCAACACTTTTATTTCCCTGACTGATCAACATTAGTTTTCTCATATCTCTTCTCTCTGCAGCAGACATATAGTGAGCAATATGTTTGGAACATGAAATCGCAATAGAATCTTGGTTGAGAATTGTGAGAATCGCAGCTAAGTATGGTGATGATATGGAATCGTGATGTCCTGGGCAATTACCAGCCCTAGTCTTAATGCAGCCGTGTATTAAAACAGTTGACCAGGAGGACTCTGATACCCAGTGAGCACCTGAGACTGTGTGGTGGTGTTTCTTCTCCCTATAACTTGATAGGCCTAGTGTAGTGCCTGTGTGTTTTCCTTCCCTCCTGTGAGAGGCTTGAGCTGATGAAGTGCTAATAGCTGCGGGTTGCCAGGTGACATTTGGGTTAGTGTTACATTAACACCTGCTCTCCACTGGGAGGGAAACTGAGGATCTGGCATCCCAGGTGACTACCACAGGAATATGTTATGCTGCAGCAGACAGGACTACTGACCTGGATCTGTCCCAGGACTCAACTCACACCACACAACCTGACTAGCTGTCGTCTAGTTCTTATGTGTTTTTGACTCCTGTTACTTTCATTATTTGCACACTAATGCATGTGTTCTTAGACTGACCAATAGAATAAATGGGAGTTTCTAACACCCCAAACCATTAATTACTAACTAGAGGTCTCCTAATCTTCTCCTTCTCATCCCTCTCCCCCTCTCTCGCTCCTCATCCTCTTTCCCTCTCTCTCCTCCTCCTCTTTCCTTCTCTCCCTCTCTTCCTCGTCTCGGGCAGGGAGCAGCCAATCTTCACCACCAGGGCCCATGTGTTCCAGATTGACCCGACCACCAAGAAGAACTGGGTCCCAGCCAGCAAACAGGCAGTCACCGTGTCCTACTTCTACGACTCCACACGCAACAGCTACCGCATCATCAGTGTAGATGGATCCAAGGTAGGGGTGAGTGAGTGTGTGGGTTAGGGTTGGGAGGACGTGTCCGGATGTCTCTGTCTGGATGTCTCTGTCTGTCTGGACGGACGTCTCTGTCTGTCTGGACGGACGCTGGACGGATGTCTCTGTCTGTCTGGACGGACGTCTCTGTCTGTCTGGACGGATGTCTTTGTCTGTCTGGACGGACGTCTCTGTCTGTCTGGACGGACGTCTCTGTCTGTCTGGACGGACGTCTCTGTCTGTCTGGACGGACGTCTCTGTCTGTCTGGACGGACGTCTCTGTCTGTCTGGACGGACGTCTCTGTCTGTCTGTCTGGACGGACGTCTCTGTCTGTCTGTCTGGACGGACGTCTCTGTCTGTCTGTCCGGACGGACGTCTCTGTCTGTCTGTCCGGACGGACGTCTCTGTCTGTCTGTCCGGACGGACGTCTCTGTCTGTCTGTCCGGACGGACGTCTCTGTCTGTCTGTCCGGACGGACGTCTCTGTCTGTCTGTCCGGACGGACGTCTCTGTCTGTCTGTCCGGACGGACGTCTCTGTCTGTCTGTCCGGACGGACGTCTCTGTCTGGACGGACGGACGGACGTCTCTGTCTGGACGGACGGACGGACGTCTCTGTCTGTCTGGACGGACGGACGGACGTCTCTGTCTGTCTGGACGGACGGACGGACGTCTCTGTCTGGACGGACGGACGGACGGACGTCTCTTTCTGGACGGACGGACGTCTCTTTCTGGACGGACGGACGGACGGACGTCTCTTTCTGGACGGACGGACGGACGGACGTCTCTTTCTGGACGGACGGACGGACGGACGTCTCTTTCTGGACGGACGGACGGACGGACGTCTCTTTCTGGACGGACGGACGGACGGACGTCTCTTTCTGGACGGACGGACGGACGGACGTCTCTGTCTGGACGGACGGACGTCTCTGTCTGGACGGACGGACGTCTCTGTCTGGACGGACGGACGTCTCTGTCTGTCTGGCTGGACGGACGGACGGACGGACGTCTCTGTCTGTCTGTCTGGACGGACGGACGTCTCTGTCTGTCTGTCTGGACGGACGGACGTCTCTGTCTGTCTGTCTGGACGGACGGACGTCTCTGTCTGTCTGGACGGACGGACGGACGTCTCTGTCTGTCTGGACGGACGGACGGACGTCTCTGTCTGTCTGGACGGACGGACGGACGTCTCTGTCTGTCTGGACGGACGGACGGACGTCTCTGTCTGTCTGGACGGACGGACGGACGGACGTCTCTGTCTGTCTGGACGGACGGACGGACGGACGTCTCTGTCTGTCTGGACGGACGGACGGACGGACGTCTCTGTCTGTCTGGACGGACGGACGGACGTCTCTGTCTGTCTGGACGGACGGACGGACGGACGTCTCTGTCTGTCTGGACGGACGGACGGACGGACGTCTCTGTCTGTCTGTCTGGACGGACGGACGTCTCTGTCTGTCTGTCTGGACGGACGGACGTCTCTGTCTGTCTGTCTGGACGGACGAACGTCTCTGTCTGTCTGTCTGGACGGACGTTTCTGTCTGTCTGTCTAGACGGACGGACGTCTCTGTCTGTCTGGACGGACGTCTCTGTCTGTCTGTCTAGACGGACGGACGTCTCTGGCTGGACGGACGGACGTCTCTGTCTGTCTGTCTGGACGGACGGACGTCTCTGTCTGTCTGTCTGGACGGACGGACGTCTCTGTCTGTCTGTCTAGACGGACGTCTCTGTCTGTCTGTCTAGACGGACGGACGTCTCTGTCTGTCTGGACGGACGTCTCTGTCTGTCTGTCTAGACGGACGGACGTCTCTGGCTGGACGGACGGACGTCTCTGGCTGGCTGGCTGCGTCACGTGGAACAGGGTTGGACGGCTGGCTGGCTGCGTCACGTGGAACAGGGTTGGACGGCTGGCTGGCTGCGTTACGTGGAACAGGGTTGGATGGCTGGCTGCGTCACATGGAACAGTTTGTTGCCAGCCGTCCAACCCTATCTTAGGCAACCATATATAGGCACATCCTCTGTGTTTTAATCAAATCAACTATATTCACTGAGTTTGTCTGATGCTTTAAGCGAACTGTTTGATGAAATCATTTAAGACACACGAATGAGTAGAGGGAGTCCGACCGCAATTGATTTGATTGTGCTCAGACTTGCTGCACTGTGTTAATAATCATTTTTCTACAGCGAGTGACTGTGTGATTAGCACTCGTTATCTCTCTCTCCTCCCTGCTGCATCGACCACAGAGAACTTCAAGTGTTTATCACGCTGTCCACGTTGCCATTTCTGACTGAAAAGTTCTGTTACTCAAATCCCTAATTTTGTTTAGGAAAAACATTCCCTCATCCCTTGCTCTCTTTACGTGACACATGTATGCATCACATGCACGTGACCAATAGGACCTGACCTGTAGCGTAGCGTAGCATAATCACAGCAATAAATTGGTTATAACAAACTCTGAACACGTGACGGCAAAATGGATGCAGAGGACGTGACAAATGAACTGGAAACGGGGTAATGTTTACTGGTTGCTCAGGAGCTGAAGGGGAAGTCAGACGTGTGGAATAAATGTGACGAGTTGTGGAAAATACTGGAGATCAAGAAAAATTAGGTAAGGAGCAAGCGATGCGTGGATGTTATTTGCAGAACAGGTGCTGTTAGATTACAATATATTTTTTCTGACCGTTTGGAACAATGTAAACAGCACTAAATAAATGATAAGCAAACCAGAGTTCTGCTTTTGTAAAGCCTTTATTATTAATTGTTTACGCTAATCATTCAAGGGTCGACATATTTTCTTTTAAAAATAAAATGCTTGATTGCATTTCAATTCATGAATGACTCATATTATTTAACCTTTATTTAACTAGGCAAGTCAGTTAAAACAAATTCTTATTTACAATGACAGCCTAGGAACAGTGGGTTTACTGCCTTGTTCAGGGGCAGAACGACAGATTTTTACTTTGTCAGCTCGGGGATTCGATCCAGCAACCTTTCGGTTACTGTCCCAACACTCTAACTACTAGATTACCTGCTGGTTACTGGCCCAACACTCTAACCACTAGGCTACCTGCTGGTTACTGGCCCAACACTCTAACCACTAGGCTACCTGCTGGTTACTGGCCCAACACTCTAACCACTAGGATACCTGCTGGTTACTAGTCCAACACTCTAACCACTAGGCTACCTGCTGGTTACTGGCCCAACACTCTAACCACTAGGCTACCTGCTGGTTACTGGCCCAACACTCTAACCACTAGACTACCTGCTGGTTACTGGCCCAACGCTCTAACCACTAGGATACCTGCTGGTTACTAGTCCAACACTCTAACCACTAGGCTACCTGCTGGTTACTGGCCCAACACTCTAACCACTAGGCTACCTGCTGGTTACTGGCCCAACGCTCTAACCACTAGGATACCTGCTGGTTACTAGTCCAACACTCTAACCACTAGGCTACCTGCTGGTTACTGGCCCAACACTCTAACCACTAGGCTACCTGCTGGTTACTGGCCCAACGCTCTAACCACTAGGCTACCTGCTGGTTACTGGCCCAACGCTCTAACCACTAGGCTACCTGCTGGTTACTGGCCCAACGCTCTAACCACTAGGCTACCTGCTGGTTACTAGCCCAACACTCTAACCACTAGACTACCTGCTGGTTACTAGCCCAACACTCTAACCACTAGGCTACCTGCTGGTTACTGGTCCAACGCTCTAACCACTAGGCTACCTGCTGGTTACTGGCCCAACACTCTTACCACTAGACTACCTGCTGGTTACTGGCCCAACTCTCCAACCACTAGACTACCTGCTGGGTACTTGCCCAACACTCTAACCACTAGGCTACCTGCCTCCCTGTATGCTGTGTGATGACATGAATGAATGAATGAATGAATGAATGAATGAATGATTGATTGATACAGTCACCTATATAAGTATTGAAATATAGGCCTAAGTGACGGTTTTAAGACTAAACAGGATGCTCTCTTGGTGGTGGTTATACAAGACTGCCATACTAAGCCTACTAATGATAACGACATTTATTATTATAATAATGATAATTATCATAACAACAAGGAGATCAAGAAAAGGGAGGGTTATTATTATAATAAATGTAATATTTCTGACAATTTGAAGTGTAAACCACACTAAATAAGTAGTAGAAGACAGGCCTTATTACAGTATAGGAAAGATTAAAAACGCACGCATTTGTGAAATAGTTTATCTGATATGTTGTGGTTGCTTGGTGCTCACGGAATCAGTAGGCTATTAAACAAACACTCAAACATGACCAAAAGTATGTGGACACCTGCTCGTCAAACATCTCATTCCAAAATCATAGGCATTAATATGGAGTTGGTCCCCCCTTTGCTGCTATAAAAGCCTGTAATCTTCTGGGAAGGCTTTCCACTAGATGTTGGAACATTGCTGCGAGGAATTGATTGTGTTCAGCCACAAGCATTAGTGAGGTCGGGCACTGATGTCCGGCTCGCAGTCAGCGTTCCAATTCATCCCAAAGGTCTTCAATGGGGTTGAGATCAGGGCTCTGTGCATGCCAGTCAAGTTTTTCCACACCGATCTCAACAAACCATTTCTGCTTTGTGCATGGGGGGCATTGTCATGCTGAAACAGGAAAGGGCCTTCCCCAAACTGTTGCCACAAAGTTGGAAGGACAGAATCGTCTAGAATGTCATTGTATGCTGTAGCATTAAGATTTCTCTTCACTGGAACTAAGGGGCCTGAACCATGAAAAACAGCCCCAGAACATTATTCCTCCACCTCCTAACTTTACAGTTGGCACTGTGCATTCGGGCAGGTAGCGTTCTCCTGGCATCCCCCAAACCCAGATACGTCCATTGGACTGCCAGATGGTGAAGCGTGATTCATCACTCCAGAGAACGCGTTTCCACTGCTCCAGAGTCCAATGGCGGCGAGCTTTATACCACTCCAGCCGACTCTTGGCATTGCCCATGGTGATTTTAGGCTTGTGTGCAGCTGCTCGGCCATGGAAACCCATTTCATGAAGCTTCCGAACAAACAGTTCTTGTGCTGACGTTGCTTCCAGAAGCAGTTTGGAACTTGGTAGTGAGTGTTGCAACTGAGGACAGACAATTTTTACACGCTACGTGCTTCAACGCTCTGCAGTCCCATTCTGTGAGTTTGTGTGGCCTACCACTTCGCAGCTGAGCCGTTGTTGCTCCTAGACGTTTACACTTCACAATAACAGCACTTACAGTTGACCGGGGCAGCTCTAGGAGGGCAGACATTTGACGTACTGACTTGTTGGGAAAGTGGCTTCCTATGATGGTGCCACGTTGAAAGTCACGGAGCTCTTCAGTAAGACCATTCGATTGCCAATGTTTGTCTATGGAGATTACATGGCGGTGTGCTTGATATTATACACCTGTCAGCAATGGGTCTGGTTGAAATAGCCTAAATCCACTAATTTGAAGAGGTGTCCACATACTTTTGTGTATATGTAGTGTATAAATGGATGATTTATTAAAGCCAGGCACATTTAACAGTTAGGCTATTGATTATAGACCAAATTAAGTTGTCGTTTCCTTGCTCCTCAATTTTGTTAAACAATTAAAGGCAAGTGCTGTTTTCTCGTCTCCTAAATCCGCTGCTGTCTCCGCCGTATTGTTCTCAACACCAATATGCTGGTTAACTTTGCTATTATCCACATAGCAACATGGTTTAGGAAAAGGCGCCAATTCAACAGCGCACTGATGTTTCAGAACCGCGGACAGCGACCGCTATCCAAGCGCATTTGTTATAAAATAATATTTTTATTAGTGTTGCACCATTGTTCTTATGTAATATAACCATATAGAATTTCAGTAGCACATGTCTTAGAGATGGACTGTTCCATCCCCACGGCCTCCACAATGGATCAGTCCAATCAGACAGGTGTCTTGTACACCATGATATTATTATATATATATTTTACTACTATTCAGCTAAAGAAATCTGTTGACCAACTGCCCATTGACCAGTCGACTAAATGGGGTCTACTCTCAACGAATTGGTGTGTGTGTGTGTGTGTGTGTGTTGGATAGAGGGGTAATTAGTATTTTCCCCAGAGAGTCTGCTGAGGCTATGAGAGGGTGAGGAGGGGACGACCCCCCCTGATGTGTTGTCACTGGGTGATGTGAGGGAAAGGGGTGGGGGGGGGAGTGACGGCTAGGAGAAGAACCTTTAAAGGGCAACTCCTGGAGCACCCCACCCACACACCATATTTACACTGTCTGTCTGTCTGTCTGTCTGTCTGTCTGTCTGTCTGTCTGTCTGTCTGTCTGTCTGTCTGTCTGTCTGTCTGTCTGTCTGTCTGTCTGTCTGTCTGTCTGTCTGTCTGTCTGTCTGTCTGTCTGTCTGTCTCGCTCTCTCTCTGTCTGTCTCGCTCTCTCGCTTGTCTCTCTGTCTCTCTGTCTGCCTGTCTGTCTGACATATACTGTGAGACTGTCACCCCTCATCCTGCCAACAGCTACAGTGTCTAAATGAAGATCAGCTTGATGCTGGCTCCTATCTCCTCTCTGACAGTGAAACCCCACTGAGCATGATGCAGAGAACAGATCCACCACGTAGGCTTCCACCCACCTCCCCCTAGCTACTGAACATTACCTGTCTCTGTGGATTGTGTCAGGCTTCCACCCACCTCCCCCTAGCTACTGAACATTACCTGTCTCTGTGGATTGTGTCAGGCTTCCACCCACCTCCCCCTAGCTACTGAACATTACCTGTCTCTGTGGATTGTGTCAGGCTTCCACCCACCTCCCCCTAGCTACTGAACATTACCTGTCTCTGTGGATTGTGTCAGGCTTCCACCCACCTCCCCCTAGCTACTGAACATTACCTGTCTCTGTGGATTGTGTCAGGCTTCCACCCACCTCCCCCTAGCTACTGAACATTACCTGTCTCTGTGGATTGTGTCAGGCTTCCACCCACCTCCCCCTAGCTACTGAACATTACCTGTCTCTGTGGATTGTGTCAGGCTTCCACCCACCTCCCCCTAGCTACTGAACATTACCTGTCTCTGTGGATTGTGTCAGGCTTCCACCCACCTCCCCCTAGCTACTGAACATTACCTGTCTCTGTGGATTGTGTCAGGCTTCCACTCACCTCCCCCTAGCTACTGAACATTACCTGTCTCTGTGGATTGTGTCAGGCTTCCACCCACCTCCCCCTAGCTACTGAACATTACCTGTCTCTGTGGATTGTGTCAGGCTTCCACCCACCTCCCCCTAGCTACTGAACATTACCTGTCTCCGTGGATTGGGTTTGCTGTGACATCCATGTCTTGGTTTCCACCTGTACACCTGGCACAAACCAGACGCATCACGTTGCCCACATACATACTCTTCTCTACGGTGTGTAGACATCAACCTATTGACTCTGACATTATCAACGTCAGGGTTGACGGACGGAAGTGTTCCAACTCAACAGAATCATCTCTGCTCTCCAATGGAAGGAAGTGTTCCAACTCAACAGAATCATCTCAGCTCTCCAATGGAAGGAAGTGTTCCAACTCAACAGAATCATCTCAGCTCTCCAATGGAAGCAGACATTTATTTCTACCGAAAACCAGACGTGATTTTCTTTGCATAGACACAAGGCTGAAAGGCTCATCTGTTTGACTTTAGGGGTGCGTCCCAAGTTTCCCCCTTTTCCCCACATAGTGCACTACTAGCCAGGGTATGTAAGCTAATGCCTGTCTGTGTATCAGGTGTTTTAGTGTTGAGCTCATAGAGGTCTTCTGAACAGGAAGACTAGTTCACAGAGAGAGATTTCATCAACCCCAGCTGAGCTCCGAATTGAACTCAGCAGATACAATTTCTGGGCATACTTTCAAAACACTCTCTTTAGTCTATTAATTATCTTTTATGGGTTTTACTTTTCATCGTTTTGCTCCAAACATACTGCAATTTATTTGGTTTGATGAGATTGTTGTATTAACCTCAGAAAGCAAAGTAAAGTTTTTTTGATTTCCTTCTACCATCTGGGGCCAGAACAAAATTTGACCTTAACTCTGTGAGCCTCATGAGATCCTATCTGAGTTGGCACTTCAAGGCTTCTACAGTCTGTTTACCAGTTCCCCAGTCCCTCTCTACCTCCAGAAAAACACATACCGTTTATCCCAGTCCCTTGAAGGTCCCTTAGTCTGCATGCGCTCTCTCTCTGGTCCTGGAAGTCTGCCTGTTCTATGTAAACCCCCTCCCCCCCCACACACACACACTGACTGACAACTGCTCCTGTCCTTACACAGAGGAGAGGGCGACTGAGAGAGAGGACTGCTGGGGGTCGGACTGCTGTAGCTGGCTATTCACTGACTCCAAACTGGCATGTCATTGGTCATCCCTGATGGATAGTGCTATTCTCTGTCTGTCTGTGGTAGGACATGATGTCTCTGTCTGTCTGTGGTAGGACATGATGTCTCTGTCTGGCTGTGGTAGGACATGATGTCTCTGTCTGTCTGTGGTAGGACATGACGTCTCTTTCTGTCTGTGGTAGGACATGATGTCTCTCTCTGTCTGTGGTAGGACATGACGTCTCTGTCTGGCTGTGGTAGGACATGACGTCTCTGTCTGGCTGTGGTAGGACATGATGTCTCTGTCTGGCTGTGGTAGGACATGATGTCTCTGTCTGTCTGTGGTAGGACATGACGTCTCTTTCTGTCTGTGGTAGGACATGATGTCTCTGTCTGTCTGTGGTAGGACATGACGTCTCTGTCTGGCTGTGGTAGGACATGATGTCTCTGTCTGTCTGTGGTAGGACATGACGTCTCTGTCTGCCTGTGGTAGGACATGACGTCTCTGTCTGTCTGTGGTAGGACATGACGTCTCTGTCTGGCTGTGGTAGGACATGATGTCTCTGTCTGTCTGTGGTAGGACATGATGTCTCTGTCTGTCTGTGGTAGGACATGATGTAGGGCTACAGTGGGCTGGGTATTCCTGGGAATCTCTTCTTTCCTTCATACTGTACCAGGTTACACAGCTCAGTGTCTGCTGGTTTCAATGAGTTACTAGGTTACACAGCTCAGTGTCTGCTGGTTTCAATGAGTTACCAGGTTACACAGCTCAGCGTCTGCTGGTTTCAATGAGTTACCAGGTTACACAGCTCAGTGTCTGCTGGTTTCAATGAGTTACTAGGTTACACAGCTCAGTGTCTGCTGGTTTCAATGAGTTACCAGGTTACACAGCTCAGCATCTGCTGGTTTCAATGAGTTACCAGGTTACACAGCTCAGTGTCTGCTGGTTTCAATGAGTTACCAGGTTACACAGCTCAGCGTCTGCTGGTTTCAATGAGTTACCAGGTTACACAGCTCAGCGTCTGCTGGTTTCAATGAGTTACCAGGTTACACAGCTCAGCGTCTGCTGGTTTCAATGAGTTACCAGGTTACACAGCTCAGCGTCTGCTGGTTTCAATGAGTTACCAGGTTACACAGCTCAGCGTCTGCTGGTTTCAATGAGTTACCAGGTTACACAGCTCAGCGTCTGCTGGTTTCAATGAGTTACCAGGTTACACAGCTCAGCGTCTGCTGGTTTCAATGAGTTACCAGGTTACACAGCTCAGCGTCTGCTGGTTTCAATGAGTTACCAGGTTACACAGCTCAGCGTCTGCTGGTTTCAATGAGTTACCAGGTTACACAGCTCAGCGTCTGCTGGTTTCAATGAGTTACCAGGTTACACAGCTCAGCGTCTGCTGGTTTCAATGAGTTACCAGGTTACACAGCTCAGCGTCTGCTGGTTTCAATGAGTTACCAGGTTACACAGCTCTCTCTCTCTTTGTCTCTGTGGGTGATTTTAGACTAGGGAAGACGTTAGAGAGATGCAGTACTGAGATAGTTTCTCATTTCAACTGTGCAGGGAGGTTAAGCTAGGAGGGTGTTGTTGATGACATCACATCACTGCTGGTGCCACTATCCTCCTGAGACCTGCTTCATTTAACATGCTGCAGCTGCGTCCCAATGCCACCCTATTCCCTATATACACCACTACTTTAGGGCCCTGTCAGGTGTACACTAGTGCACTCTGTAGCAAATAGGTTGCCATTTGGGTTGTGGATAGTCTTCACTACCAACACCAACCGTTTTCCATTTCCTCGTAACTGGCAAACACACAGCCAAGCGACGACCTCCAGGTACAGCTACTGAGATCAATAAGCTGTTTACAGATCTCAGTGGAACGCTGACAGTTGGGGTGTGTGTGTGTGTGTGTGTAGTGGTGTAAAGGGGATTATATCTTCCTGGCTGATTTATCCTACACATCACATGACTGGCAGAGTTCATATTCTCTTTTCCTCATTCTGTTTCCTTGTTCCGTCTCTCACTCCTTTTTATTTCCCTTCTCTCTGTCTCCCTCCTCCTCTTCCTCCTTTCATCTCTTCATCCCTTCATATGAAGAGGATGAACAGGGTTTGAGTCATCACACACCAAACTCTCTCTCTCTCTCTCTCTCTCTCTCTCTCTCTCTCTCTCTCTCTCTCTCTCTCTCTCTCTCTCTGTGTGTCTCTGTGTGGGTGGGTGATTTCAGATTTGGGAATAAGTTAATACTGTATCCCTCTGAGATAGTTTCTCATTTCAACTGTGTAGGGAGGCTAAGATAGGAGGGTGTTCTCTCTCTCCCTGCATGTGTGTGATCAGGTTTGTCACAGTGTGAATAACTGAGACAGACGACTCCAGTTATTTACATTAACACATACAACCATGGCAAGTCAGAGAGATCTTAGACACATACTGAAGACTGAACCTCCTTTGTTCCCTGTGAATGTACCGGTCTTCCTACAGGGACTTGGGATGAGTCCCACATGGCGCCCGATTCCCTATTTAGTGCACTACTTCAAAATCACATTTTATTGGTCGCGTACCTATTTCATTTTTTTTTATTTAACTAGGCAAGTCAGTTAAGAACAAATTCTTATTTTCAAAGACGGCCTACTCCGGCTAAAACCTGGACGACGCTGGGCCAATTGTGTGCCGCCCTATGGGACTCCCAATCACGGCCGGATGTGATACAGCCTGGATTCGAAGCAGGGACTATAGTGAGACCTCTTGCACTGAGATTCAGTGCCTTAGACCGCTGCGCCACTCAGATGTTATCACAGGTGCAGCGTAATGCTGGTGTTTCTAGCTCCAACAGTGCAGTAATACATGCAAACCCCCAGAATTAAAATGAAGATACGAGCCATGTCAGAGTCGTGTGTGTGTGTGTGTGTGTGTGTGTGTGTGACAGACAGACAGACAGACAGACAGACAGACAGACAGACAGACAGACAGACAGACAGACAGACAGACAGACAGACAGACAGACAGACAGACAGACAGACAGACAGACAGTGTGGGCAGTATATTAATACAAAAATGTGTACAGCAGTAGTTATATGTTATATAGGATGAGCCACAACCAGGGGACCAGGGACCATAGGGGGTAGGGAACCAGGGAACCATAGGGGGTAGGGAACCAGGGAACCATAGGGGGTAGGAAACCAGGGAACCAGGGACCATAGGGGGTAGGGAACCAGGGAACCAGGGACCATAGGGGGTAGGGAACCAGGGAACCAGGGAACCATAGGGGGTAGGGAACCAGGGAACCATAGGGGGTAGGGAACCAGGGAACCATAGGGGGTAGGGAACCAGGGAACCAGGGACCATAGGGGGTAGGGAACCAGGGAACCAGGGAACCATAGGGGGTAGGGAACCAGGGAACCATAGGGGGTAGGATAGGAGGGAGAAGGATGGTTGTGTGCATGCATAGAAAACATACATGCGAATTTCAATTTTTTTTACCTCTCAGAAAAGTCTTCTTCGACCCCTAGCAACAGTCACCTCTAGATAACCTTGACAACAAGCTAAGCTGTGTCTCTAAAGCATGTCAGTAAAGGTTGTTGTGTAACTCCCCATCTTTTCTAGTTCTCTTGTCTGACGTAGTGTTTTACAGAGCCTTTTATTGGAAATACAATGCTCTGGGGATTTGTCATGCATGTCTGGTTTGGACAGTGTTCTGGGCTCTCAGTGAGGTGTGAGGGTGTGAGGTCTCTGTGTGAGGTCTGAGCTCTGGCTAAAAAGATAAGTGTTAGACAGCTCCTTAGCAGAGAGGGAGATGGGGTGGTGAGGGAAATATAAAAAGGAGGGAGAGGCAGGGAGAGGCAGGAGGATGTGGGAGAGGCAGGAGGATGTGGGAGAGGCAGGAGGATGTGGGAGAGGCAGGAGGATGTGGGAGAGGCAGGAGGATGAGGGAGAGGCAGGAGGATGAGGGAGGATGAGGGAGAGGCAGGAGGATGAGGGAGGATGAGGCAGGAGGATGAGGGAGAGGCAGGGGGATGAGGGAGGATGAGGGAGAGGCAGGAGGATGAGGGAGAGGCAGGGAGAGGCAGGAGGATGAGGGAGAGGCAGGAGGATGAGGGAGAGGCAGGAGGATGAGGATGAGGGAGAGGCAGGAGGATGTGGGAGAGGCAGGAGGATGTGGGAGAGGCAGGAGGATGTGGGAGAGGCAGGAGGATGTGGGAGAGGCAGGAGGATGTGGGAGAGGCAGGAGGATGTGGGAGAGGCAGGAGGATGAGGGAGAGGCAGGAGGATGAGGGAGAGGCAGGAGGATGAGAGAGGCAGGAGGATGAGGGAGAGGCAGGGAGAGACAGGAGGATGAGGGAGAGACAGGAGGATGAGGGAGAGGCAGGAGGATGAGGGAGAGGCAGGAGGATGAGAGGCAGGAGGATGAGGGAGAGGCAGGGAGAGACAGGAGAATGAGGCAGGGAGAAAGACATGAGGGAGAGGTAAAGAGAGACAGGAGGATGAGGCAGGGAGAGATGGGGGTTGAGGAAGAGATGGAGGGGAAAGAGGAAGACGGGTGAGAAGGGGGAGGAAGAGGAGGAGAGAGAGGGAGGAGGAGGAGGTAGAGGAAGAATGAGAGGAGGAGAGTGGTTGTCAGTTATTCCTAGTCCTAATTCTGGAAGCAGGACCATGTTGCTATGAGACAAGGGGTGCATAGTAATTAACATGTCTTGTGTTGTCTCTTAATTGTTGGGATCAGTTCTCTGTGCTGCTCCGAGACAGAGAGAGGGACAGAGAATGTTTTCTTTGTTTTGGAGTGTTTGTGGGTGGGTGTTCTTGCTTGTTGTGTGTGTGTGTGTGTGTGTGTGTGTGTGTGTGTGTGTGTGTGTGTGTGTGTGTGTGTTTGATTTGATTTCACTTGGAGGTTTCCAGAGGTGGGACCAAGTCACTATTATTCCAGTCACAAGGTCAGAGTCTCCAGTCGAGTCCTGACTAGAACGGTCAGAGTCTCCAGTCGAGTCCTGACTAGAACGGTCAGAGTCTCCAGTCGAGTCCCGACTAGAACGGTCAGAGTCTCCAGTCGAGTCCAAGTCGTACGTTTTTCAAGTCAAATAAACTACACATACAATAGCTTGTTCAATTACACGTCTTTGTCTATTTATTGATGCTACCAGACAGACATTTTCATTATTTTGTCTACAACATATTTTGATTATGTCACAATACATTTCAACAAATTCCAAATTCAGCTTCATATACATTTCATACTGAAAGACCAGTCGGCCTGTTCTAGTAATTGTTGCTAATTGCCTCATTGCTGCTGAGCTTCAAGGTGAACAGTTTATATTCTGGATCCCCAACAGGTTTTGGAGCTGCGTAGTTACTATGCCAATCATCTCTCCCTACAATTGACATTTGTGCTGCACCAGATCCTATAGCTGTAAATCAGCAATCTGTTCGCTAGCTCTGTTGTTCTCAAACTTCTTGACCTGCAACCCCTGACCCCCACCCACCCACCCTCACCCCCGAAAAGGGGTGGTTTCAAGCTCGCAACCCCCGTGCACAATCGCTGCCCAAATGTCATTGCAGCCATAAACAGTGACGCATTTTCAAACTGCAAGACACCGATGTAAACTGCCTTTTACACCCTCCTACATTTTGAGATGAAAGTCATTCATGTTAGCAGCCAATATCAACTAGGGATATCATGTCATTTCTCTGGGGTCCAACAGGATAATACGCCCTACCTTACCTGTATGCAGGGGAGATTGAAAGACAAGGAAAGCACGGTCTCTCTGCAACTTGCCTGTCACTTTGGAGGGCCTGCCTGCCTGCCTGCCTGCCTGCCTGCCTGCCTGCCTGCCTGCCTGCCTGCCTGCCTGCCTGCCTGCCTGCCTGCCTGCCTGCCTGCCTGCCTGCCTGCCTGCCTGCCTGCATGCCTGCCTGCCTGCCTGCCTGCCTGCAGCTTGTTGCCAACTGGGTAGCCACTTTCTTCCTCACAAATACCAGAATGAATTGACCAGAATGTTACATCTTCATCCTATAATATTGAAGCTGTGACGTTAGTGTGATGTTACAGCTGTCTTCAGACAGTAACCAGCCAAACTAGGTCTGTCTGAAATATAAACATGATCAATGAAATAGCCGGGTAGCCTAACGTTATCGTTCTGGCCAAGTCGTGTCCGTAGTGGATTGATAAACGGTATCGATAACTTTCTTTAAACGTAGGCCTATTGGAGAAGATGAATGATATGGATAACTTTCTTTATATATGGGTCATTTAAACGAAGGCCTATTGGAGAAAATGAATGGTATGGATAACTTTCCTTATATATGGGTCATTTAAACGTAGGCCTATTGGAGAAAATGAAACGAGCTGCTTTCTGGAGACTCATCTGGATCTGCTATCTGGAGACTCATCTGGATCTGCTATCTGGAGACTCATCTGGATCTGCTATCTGGAGACTCATCTGGATCTGCTATCTGGAGACTCATCTGGATCTGCTATCTGGAGACTCATCTGGATCTGCTATCTGGAGACTCATCTGGATCTGCTATCTGGAGACTCATCTGGAGACTCATCTGGATCTGCTATCTGGAGACTCATCTGGATCTGCTATCTGGAGACTCATCTGGATCTGCTATCTGGAGACTCATCTGGAGACTCATCTGGATATGCTATCTGGAGACTCATCTGGATATGCTATCTGGAGACTCATCTGGATATTTGTGCCCACCTTTGGGCAGCTAATGCCGATCACTGGTCCTTGGTCAACAGTCAAGACGCGCAACTAGTTGATTCTGAGACACAGATGAGTTGTTCTTTTAGACTATAATATGGTGTGATACCGTAGGAAACCAGAGCAAATAGGCTAAGGTGTGTGTGTGTGGTGTCTGTAGACAATTAAAGTATGGATAAGAATTCCCGTTCAGTTTCATACTCGTGACCCACTTTGAGAAGCACTGAGCTAGGTCACCTGATCTGTATTGATTGACAGTTTGCTGGTCCAATCAGAGGGCCGACTGTGCATTTCACTAGTCAATCTGTTGCACGTTTAAAAATAAAAATGTTGCAATGTGCAATGCAGCGGCTACTGTCTCTGGCTGTGTGGAGAGTAATCCTCAAGACTGTGTGCCACAAAATGAGTGACAAAATGTTACAAAGCCTGGCCACAGAATTTCAAGTCATCAGTCTCAAGTGAAAGTAGAGTCCCGAGTCTTGAGTCTCCAAGTCCAATCTCAAGTCATCGAATGTGTGACTCGAGTCAGACTCAAGTCCAAGTCATGTGACTCGAGTCCACAACTCTGGAGGTTTCTGTGTTGTCATACATACCCTAGGGCCCTTCTCCTTACCAGTAGATTATTCACATCTACAGTGAGGGGAAAAACGTATTTGATCCCCTGCTGATTTTGTACATTTGCCCACTGACAAAGAAATTATCAGTCTATAATTTTAATGGTAGGTTTATAATCCAGAAAGACACATGTCAAAAATGTTATAAATTGATTTGCATTTTAATGAGGGAAATAAGTATTTGACCCCTCTGCAAAACATGACTTAGTACTTGGTGGCAAAGCCCTTGTTGGCAATCACAGAGGTCAGACGTTTCTTGTAGTTGGCCACCAGGTTTGCACACATCTCAGGAGGGATTTTGTCCCACTCCACTTTGCAGATCTTCTCCAAGTCATTAAGGTTTCGAGGCTGACGTTTGTCAACTCGAACCTTCAGCTCCTCCACAGATTTTCTATGGGATTAAGGCCTGGAGACTGGCTAGGCCACTCCAGGACCTTAATGTGCTTCTTCTTGAGCCACTCCTTTGTTGCCTTGGCCGTGTGTTTTGGGTCATTGTCATGCTGGAATACCCATCCACGACCCAATTCAATGCCCTGGCTGAGGGAAGGAGGTTCTCACCCAAGATTTGACGGTACATGGCCCCGTCCATCGTCCCTTTGATGCAGTGAAGTTGTCCTGTCCCCTTAGCAGAAAAACACCCCCAAAGCATAATGTTTCCACCTCCATGTTTGACGGTGGGGATGGTGTTCTTAGGGTCATAGGCAGCATTCCTCCTCCTCCAAACACGGCGAGTTGAGTTGATGCCAAAGAGCTCCATTTTGGTCTCATCTGACCACAACACTTTCACCCAGTTGTCCTCTGAATCATTCAGATGTTCATTGGCAAACTTCAGACGGGCATGTATATGTGCTTTCTTGAGCAGGGGGACCTTGCGGGCGCTGCAGGATTTCAGTCCTTCACGGCGTAGTGTGTTACCAATTGTTTTCTTGGTGACTATGGTCCCAGCTGCCTTGAGATCATTGACAAGATCCTCCCATGTAGTTCTGGGCTGATTCCTCACCGTTCTCATGATCATTGCAACTCCACGAGGTGAGATCTTGCATGGAGCCCCAGGCCGAGGGAGATTGACAGTTCTTCTGTGTTTCTTCCATCTGTTGTCACCTTCTCACCAAGCTGCTTGACGATGGTCTTGTAGCCCATTCCAGCCTTGTGTAGGTCTACAATCTTGTCCCTGACATCCTTGGAGAGCTCTTTAGTCTTGGCCATGGTGGAGAGTTTGGAATCTGATTGATTGATTGCTTCTGTGGACAGGTGTCTTTTATACAGGTAACAAACTGAGATTAGGAGCACTCCCTTTAAGAGTGTGCTCCTAATCTGGGCTCGTTATCTGTATAAAAGACACCTGGGAGCCAGAAATCTTTCTGATTGAGAGGGGGTCAAATACTGATTTCCCTCATTAAAATGCAAATCAATTTATAACATTTTTGACATGCGTTTTTCTGGATATTTTTGTTGGTATTCTGTCTCTCACTGTTCAAATAAACCTACCATTAAAATTATAGACTGATCCTTTCTTTGTCAGAGGGCAAACGTACAAAATCAGCAGGGGATCAAATACTTTTTCCCCCCACTGTATATCAGTTTCATCAATCACGCTCCTTACCATATCACAGTCTCAGTGACTCACTTCTCTCCCGGAAACACTGGCTCTGTCTATTACAGACCACGTCCCAAATAGCACCCTATTCCCTGTATAGTGCACTACTTTAGACCAGGGCCCTTAGGACCATTTAGGATGCAGTCTATCATTATACTATTAATACATGTAATGTAATCATGCTACAGTAACAGGCCTGTTAAACAGCTACTAGTATAACAGCTGGACTACACTGTAACTGAGAAGGTCTGTGTCCCAAATGACTCCCTATTCCCTGCATTGTGCACTACTTTAGACCAGAGTTCTATAGGCTCTGGTCAAGAGTAGGCCACTATATAGGGAATAAGGTGCCTTTTGGGATACGGACTTGGGAGTTATAATGACCATTATAGGGGTCAGTGGGCTGTGTGGATACGTGCATACTGGACATAGTTGGAGGCAGGGTGTGTGTGTGTGAGTGTGCGGCAGAGACTCCGAAGGAAACCAATCTAATTGTCCTGATATTACTCTGTTCCTCTTCAGATTACATAAAGCCTCAAGCTCTTTCTCTTGTCATTATGGAAATTGATTTTGTCTTTCTTTCTCTGGAGTTCAGAAGGGAAGGAGACTGTTAGCAGAAGTGGGGTTTATTTTAGTTTATTTTTTCTTCAAAAAAAACAATTTAGTTATTTCACATTTACTTAATTTCTGGTGCTGTATAAGGGCTTGATCTTTGGCCAGAGTTGTATTGTAGAAGCTAAATGGTTAGCTTCACTTCTAAATCTTGTACAAGATGATTATTTTAGATGTTCTGAGAACAAAATAAGTTGTGGCTTGTGTCAACAACAACAAACAGGAAACTGAAACTGAAAGCCTTGAGAAAAAAACAAACTATATTTTCTATTTGTCAATAGGAGCACTTCTGCTCATCTTTTCCATGGAGAGCACAGAGGTTGATACACACAGATCCATGTTGTTCTGCACAGTGGGATAATGTGTGTCTTGGCCAGCCCAGTCCCAGCCAGAACCAACAGTAATATAATACAGTGCCGTGACAAAATATTGGCCCCCCTTTCTAATTTTCTCTACTTTTGCATATTTCTTTATACTGGAATGTTGTCAGATCTTCAACCAAAACCTAATATTAGATAAAGGGAACCTGAGTGAATAAATAACACAACAATTTGCATACTTATTTAATTTATTTGATGAACAAAGTTATGCAACACTCAATGCCCCAGTGTGTAAAAGTAATCGCCCCCAAGGACACTCAATAACTGGTGCCACCTTCAGCTGCAATGACTCCAACCAAACGCTTCCTGTAGTTTCTTGATCAGTCTCTCACGTCGCTGTGGAGGGTTTTTTGGCCCACTCTTCCATGCAGAACTGCTGTAACTCGGTGACGTTTTTGGGTTTTCAAGCATGAACTGTTCGTTTCAAGTCCTGCCACAACATCTCAGTTGGGATTAGGTCTGGACTTTGACTAGGCCATTCCAAAACTTCAAATGTGTTTTGCTTTTTAGCCATTTTCATGTAGACTTGATGTTTTGGATCATTGTCTTGCTGCATGGCCCAGCTGTGCTTCAGCTCACAGACAGATGGTCTGACATTCTCCTGGAGAATGATCTGATACAGAGCAGAATTCACGGTTCCTTCTATTAAGGAAAGTCGTCCAGGTCCTGAGGCAGCAAAGCATCCCCAAACCATCTCACTACCACCACCAGCTTGACCGTTGGTATGAGGTTCTGGGGAATACATTGTTTGGTTTTCGCCAGGCATAATTGGACCCATGACATCCAAAAAGTTATACTTTTAACTCATCTGTCCGTAGAACACTCTTCCAAGAGTCTTGATGATCATTCAGGTGCTTTTCGACAAACTGGAGTCAACTTTTTGGATGAGATGGGTCCCATTATGTCTGGCGAAAACCAAAGGACTTCAGGGGCTTATTCTGTTGCAAAAAGTTTTGTCAATGGAATGAAATAGGGAGGGGTCTACCTGAATTTGTCCAATAGAAACTCTTGTTTTAGTGTTTGGACTGATGATTATTACACCCCAGGTGCAAAACTGTGGCCCACTGAGGTTTCCCAAACTGTTTGTGCTTTGACCCTTTTCCATGTCCCAGTGGCCCAGCAAGGCACTAACCCCCTCAAGCTGCTCCAGGGGCACCACCGCATCTCCTACTAACGTGTCATTTCCTGTCTCTCTTCAGGTGATCATCAACAGCACCATCACCCCCAACATGACCTTCACCAAGACCTCCCAGAAGTTTGGCCAATGGGCTGACAGCAGAGCCAACACAGTGTTCGGACTGGGGTTCGCCTCCGAGCAGCAGCTGGCCAAGGTACTGATTGATTGATTGATTGATTGATTGATTGATTGATTGATTTTCTGTTATGATTTTAAAAAGACAAAGCTATTCCGTCACTACCGGCAACATAAAGCCGTTCCGTCACTACCGGCAACATAAAGCCGTTCCGTCACTACCGGCAACATAAAGCCGTTCCGTCACTACCGGCAACATAAAGCCGTTCCGTCACTACCGCTGTGTTTGGATTGTACCTGTCTGTGTGTTTCTTTGGTCCAGTATTTGTTGTTGTTGTTGTTGTTTGGGAACCACCTTGGATATGAGATGATTAATTATCTCATGGGATTTTATCCTTCACATATTTTACAATGAATAAATATTAGGTAGTCTAGTTTGTCTCTCTGTCCCTGAGCTCATCATGTCAGAGTAACTCACCTCATCTACACCATGGTTACATCCCAAATGGCACCCGATTCCCTCTATAGTGCACTACTTTTGACTAAGGCCTATAGGGCAATGGTGCACTACTTTTGACTAAGGCCTATAGGGCAATAGTGCACTACTTTTGACTAAGGCCTATAGGGCAATAGTGCACTACTTTTGACTAAGGCCTATAGGGCCAATGGTGCACTACTTTTGACTAAGGCCTATAGGACAATGGTGCAGTATTTTTGATCAGGCTCCATTTGGGACATGTGATTACATCATCATTAAGCGACACACACATCGCTTGTATCCAGTGATGTGTTTTTATATTTTCATTTGAACTTGTATTAATCAATCTTTTTCTTTGTTTATTTTTCTCATCTTGTTTCAGTTTGCTGAGAAGTTCCAGGAAGTGAAGGAAGCAGCGAAGCTAGCCAGGGACAAGTCACAGGAGAAGATGGAGACATCGAGTAACAATTCCCAGGTAACATACGGGCACACACACAGAGGCACGCACACAGACACATGGTCACCCACATGCACAAACACACACACACACCCATAATAACATGTAAGGAAGTGGTGAATTGCACACACACACATACATACACGGTCAGTAGCACGAATGCATGCGCACACACGCATGTGCACAGATACATACATACAGTTGAAGTCGGAAGTTTACATACACTTAGGTTGGAGTCATTAAAACTCGTTTTTCAACCACTCCACAAATTTCTTGTTAACAAACTATAGTTTTGGCAAGTCGGTTAGGACATCTACTTTGTGCATGAGTAATTTTTCCAACAATTGTTTACAGACAGATTATTTCACTTATAATTCACTGTATAACAATTCCAATGGGTCAGATGTTTACATACACTAAGTTGACTGTGCCTTTAAACCGCTTGGAAAATTCCAGAAAATTATGTCATGGCTTTAGAAGCTTCTGATAGGCTAATTGACATCATTTGAGTCAATTGGAGGTGTACCTGTGGATGTATTTCAAGGCCTACCTTCAAACTCAGTGACTCTTTGCTTGACATCATGGCTGATTTCTTTTGATTTTCCCAAGACCTATAGACCTCCACAAGTCTGGTTCATCCTTGGGAGCAATTTCCAAACGCCTGAAGGTACCACGTTCATCTGTACAAACAATAGTACACAAGTATAAACACTATGGGTCCACACAGCCGTCATACTGCTCAGGAAGGAGACGCATTCTGTCTCCTAGAGATGAATGTACTTTGGTGCAAAAAGTGCAAATTAATCCCAGAACAACAGCAAAGGACCTTGTGAAGATGCTGGAGGAAACAGGTACAAAAGTATCAATATCCACAGTAAAAGGAGTCCTATATCGACATAACCTGAATGGCCGCTCAGCAAGGAAGAAGCCACTGCTCCAAAACCGCCATAAAAAAGACAGACTACGGTTTGCAACTGCACATGGGGACAAAGATTGTACTTTTTCGAGAAATGTCCTCTGGTCTGATGAAACAAAAATAGAACTGTTTGGTCATAATGACCATCATTATGTTTGGAGGAACAAGGGGGAGACTTGCAAGCCGAAGAACACCATCCCAACCGTGAAGCACGGGGGTGGCAGCATCATGTTGTGGGGGTGCTTTGCTGCAGGAGGGACTGGTGCACTTCACAAAATAGATGGCATGATGAGGTAGGAAAATTATGTTGATATATTGAAGCAACATCTCAAGACATCAGTCAGGAAGTTAAAGCTTGGTCACAAATGGGTCTTCCAAATGGACAATGACCCCAAGCATACTTCCAAAGTTGTGGCAAAATGGCTTAAGGACAACAAAGTCAAGGTATTGGAGTGGCCATCACAAAGCCCTGACCTCAGTCCCATAGAAAATTTGTGGGCAGAACTGAAAAAGCGTGTGCAAGCAAGGAGGCCTACAAACCTGACTCGGTTACACCAGCTCTGTCAGGAGGAATGGGCCAAAATGAACCCAATTTATTGTGGGAAGCTTGTGGAAGGCTACATGAAATGTTTGACCCAAGTTAAACAATTTAAAGGCAATGCCACCAAATACTAATTGAGTGTATCTAAACTTCTGACCCACTGGGAATGTGATGAAAGACATAAAAGCTGAAATAAATCATTCTACTATTATTCTGACATTTCACATTCTTAAAATAAAATGGTGATCCTAACTGACCTAAAACAGGGAATTTTTACTAGGATTAAATGTCAAGAATTGTGAAAACTGAGTTTAAATGTATTTGGCTAAGGTGTATGTAAACTTCTGACTTTAAATGTACATACACACACTCAGTAATGAGTGACTAGATGTAGTAAAGTCATACTTGGGGGTCAAAGGTGACAGGGAGTCACTTATCTTCTTCCAGCCGCCAAACAGACACATAATCTACCCTGGGAGGGAGGGAGAGAGGCTGTAATGTGACGGGTCAGAGCTGTAAAAAGTCTGCTGTATGTGTTACATAATATCTCATCAACAGCCTGAGGACAGTATTTTGACTGCCAGTTCTATTCTAACATGTCATCTCATTAGTATTCTGACTGCCAGTTCTATTCTAACATGTCATCTCTTAGTATTCTGACTGCCAGTTTTATTCTAACATGTCATCTCATTAGTATTCTGACTGCCAGTTCTATTGTAACATGTCATCTCATTAGTATTCTGAATGCCAGTTCTATTCTAACATATCATCTCATTAGTATTCTGACTGCCAGTTCTATTCTAACATGTCATCTCATTAGTATTCTGACTGTCAGTTCTATTCTAACATGTCATCCATCTCATTAGTATTCTGACTGTCAGTTCTATTCTAACATGTCATCCATCTCATTAGTATTCTGACTGTCAGTTCTATTCTGACATGTCATCTCATTAGTATTCTGACTGTCAGTTCTATTCTAACGTGTCATCTCATTAGTATTCTGACTGTCAGTTCTATTCTAACGTGTCATCTCATTAGTATTCTGACTGTCAGTTCTATTCTAACGTGTCATCTCATTAGTATTCTGACTGTTAGTTCTATTCTAACGTGTCATCTCATTAGTATTCTGACTGTCAGTTCTATTCTAACGTGTCATCTCATTAGTATTCTGACTGTCACTTCTATTCTAAAGTGTCATCTCATTAGTATTCTGACTGTCAGTTCTATTCTAACGTGTCATCTCATTAGTATTCTGACTGTCAGTTCTATTCTAACGTGTCATCTCATTAGTATTCTGACTGTCACTTCTATTCTAACGTGTCATCTCATTAGTATTCTGACTGTCACTTCTATTCTAACATGTCATCTCATTAGTATTCTGACTGTCAGTTCTATTCTAACATGTCATCTCATTAGTATTCTGACTGTGTACGCTCCCTATTTAAGCCCCTAAACTCTCTGGATGTATTGGTTGAGGCCCAAATGGAACCCTATCCACTATGTAGTACACTACTTTTGACCAGAGCCCATGACAACCGTAGCATGTGTTCTCTTTATTTAGTCAGACATCAGATCGTTTAATCACGTTCATATTCAGAGGAAACTGGACTCTATTACTCTCCATTTATTAGATAAAGTTGAATAGGCTTTTTAATTTGCATAGATAATTATTTAATATGTGCTGTACTGGGCTGTAATGATAATATCTTCCTTCATTAATTAGCAGTAGTTGATTGTTTTTGGATTTATAATCTCTCTTCGACAGAGCTACGTAAACATAACTGGTACCTTTTAGAATCTGTGGGGAAGGAATGGGAATGCGTGGGCTAACGAGCAGCAGTAGTTCCTGTGTTTGGGTATTTCATCACTGGTTATTTGGACAAATCACGATTTCGCACGTGTTAGCATCTTTCACATTTTTGAAGGGGACTTTCGGCCCATAATTTGTTGAGAGAGGGTGGAGCTCCTCGTTCTAGCATCTCTTAATCCCCTCAGCTATGGACCCAGAAATGAATCGAGTAGCTGACCAATTACGTGAGACTTTAGTTCTGGGTTAACCGAGATGGTTGTATTCATTAATATATTGCTGGTTTAACTGATAAAACCCTTGCAACACATGGCACAGAGAGGAGAGGATGGCTGTGTCCTAAATAGCACCCTATTCCATATATAGTGCACTACTTTTGACCAGAGCCAAACTCAAGTGAACACTTATTGGAGATTCTGGAGCGCTGCCTGAGACAGTGTTTTCCACCACCATCAACACCCTATTAAGACACTTTATGTTGGTGTTTCCTTTATTTTGGTGGTAACCAAGATGTGTCCCAAATGGCTCCCTATTGGCCCTGGTCAAAGTAGTGCGCTATATAGGGAATAGGGTGCCATTCGGGATGCAGAGGGTTTGAGAGGTGTTTCTCTAGCCTCTCACCCAGCCAGCCTTAGCCTGCCAGGTCTGCTCAGTACTGTCTAACTGTTACTATATATGTGTCCCAAATGGAACCCTATTCCCCATAGACCCTGGTCTAAAGTAGTGCACTATATAGGGAATAGGGTGCCATTTGGGATGTAGACTACGGCGTTTCAGAGCTGTTCAGTACTAACTAGCTGTTACTATCTGACTGTTACTATAACTACATGGTGTTTCAGAGCTGTTCAGTACTAACTAGCTGTTACTATAACTACATGGTATTTCAGAGCTGTTCAGTACTAACTAGCTGTTACTATCTGACTGTTACTATAACTACATGGTGTTTCAGAGCTGTTCAGTACTAACGAGCTGTTACTATAACTACATGGTGTTTCAGAGCTGTTCAGTACTAACGAGCTGTTACTATAACTACATGGTGTTTCAGAGCTGTTCAGTGCTAACTAGCTGTTACTATCTGACTGTTACTATAACTACATGGTGTTTCAGAGCTGTTCAGTACTAACTAGCTGTTACTATAACTACATGGTGTTTCAGAGCTGTTCAGTACTAACTAGCTGTTACTATCTGACTGTTACTATAACTACATGGTGTTTCAGAGCTGTTCAGTACTAACTAGCTGTTACTATCTGACTGTTACTATACCTACATGGTGTTTCAGAGCTGTTCAGTACTAACTAGCTGTTACTATCTGACTGTTACTATAACTACATGGTGTTTCAGAGCTGTTCAGTACTAACTAGCTGTTACTATAACTACATGGTGTTTCAGAGCTGTTCAGTACTAACTAGCTGTTACTATCTGACTGTTACTATAACTACATGGTGTTTCAGAGCTGTTCAGTACTAACTAGCTGTTACTATCTGACTGTTACTATAACTACATGGTGTTTCAGAGCTGTTCAGTACTAACTAGCTGTTACTATAACTACATGGTGTTTCAGAGCTGTTCAGTACTAACTAGCTGTTACTATAACTACATGGTGTTTCAGAGCTGTTCAGTACTAACTAGCTGTTACTATAACTACATGGTGTTTCAGAGCTGTTCAGTACTAACTAGCTGTTACTATCTGACTGTTACTATA
The DNA here is from genome assembly GCF_965601325.2 of Salmo salar. NCBI lineage: Eukaryota > Metazoa > Chordata > Actinopteri > Salmoniformes > Salmonidae > Salmo > Salmo salar. The sequence goes on along the minus strand of NC_138301.1, from coordinate 47,949,291 downwards.
ACTGCATGGTGTTTCAGAGCTGTTCAGTACTAACTAGCTGTTACTATCTGACTGTTACTATAACTACATGGTGTTTCAGAGCTGTTCAGTACTAACTAGCTGTTACTATAACTACATGGTGTTTCAGAGCTGTTCAGTACTAACTAGCTATTACAATAACTACATGGTGTTTCAGAGCTGTTCAGTACTAACTAGCTGTTACTATCTGACTGTTATTATAACTACATGGTGTTTCAGAGCTGTTCAGTACTAACTAGCTGTTACTATCTGACTGTTACTATAACTACATGGTGTTTCAGAGCTGTTCAGTACTAACTAGCTGTTACTATCTGACTGTTACTATAACTACATGGTGTTTCAGAGCTGTTCAGTACTAACTAGCTGTTACTATAACTACATGGTGTTTCAGAGCTGTTCAGTACTAACTAGCTGTTACTATAACTACATGGTGTTTCAGAGCTGTTCAGTACTAACTAGCTGTTACTATAACTACATGGTGTTTCAGAGCTGTTCAGTACTAACTAGCTGTTACTATCTGACTGTTACTATAACTGCATGGTGTTTCAGAGCTGTTCAGTACTAACTAGCTGTTACTATCTGACTGTTACTATAACTACATGGTGTTTCAGAGCTGTTCAGTACTAACTAGCTGTTACTATAACTACATGGTGTTTCAGAGCTGTTCAGTACTAACTAGCTATTACAATAACTACATGGTGTTTCAGAGCTGTTCAGTACTAACTAGCTGTTACTATCTGACTGTTATTATAACTACATGGTGTTTCAGAGCTGTTCAGTACTAACTAGCTGTTACTATCTGACTGTTACTATAACTACATGGTGTTTCAGAGCTGTTCAGTACTAACTAGCTGTTACTATCTGACTGTTACTATAACTACATGGTGTTTCAGAGCTGTTCAGTACTAACTAGCTGTTACTATAACTACATGGTGTTTCAGAGCTGTTCAGTACTAACTAGCTGTTACTATCTGACTGTTACTATAACTACATGGTGTTTCAGAGCTGTTCAGTACTAACTAGCTGTTACTATCTGACTGTTACTATAACTACATGGTGTTTCAGAGCTGTTCAGTACTAACTAGCTGTTACTATAACTACATGGTGTTTCAGAGCTGTTCAGTACTAACTAGCTGTTACTATCTGACTGTTACTATAACTACATGGTGTTTCAGAGCTGTTCAGTACTAACTAGCTGTTACTATAACTACATGGTGTTTCAGAGCTGTTCAGTACTAACTAGCTGTTACTATCTGACTGTTACTATAACTACATGGTGTTTCAGAGCTGTTCAGTACTAACTAGCTGTTACTATAACTACATGGTGTTTCAGAGCTGTTCAGTAATAACTAGCTGTTACTATCTGACTGTTACTATAACTACATGGTGTTTCAGAGCTGTTCAGTACTAACTAGCTGTTACTATAACTACATGGTGTTTCAATGCTGTTCTGTACTAACTAGCTGTTACTATCTGACTGTTACTATAACTGCATGGTGTTTCAGAGCTGTTCAGTACTAACTAGCTGTTACTATCTGACTGTTACTATAACTACATGGTGTTTCAGAGCTGTTCAGTACTAACTAGCTGTTACTATAACTACATGGTGTTTCAGAGCTGTTCAGTACTAACTAGCTGTTACAATAACTACATGGTGTTTCAGAGCTGTTCAGTACTAACTAGCTGTTACTATCTGACTGTTACTATAACTACATGGTGTTTCAGAGCTGTTCAGTACTAACTAGCTGTTACTATCTGACTGTTACTATAACTACATGGTGTTTCAGAGCTGTTCAGTACTAACTAGCTGTTACTATAACTACATGGTGTTTCAGAGCTGTTCAGTACTAACTAGCTGTTACTATCTGACTGTTACTATAACTACATGGTGTTTCAGAGCTGTTCAGTACTAACTAGCTGTTACTATCTGACTGTTACTATAACTACATGGTGTTTCAGAGCTGTTCAGTACTAACTAGCTGTTACTATAACTACATGGTGTTTCAGAGCTGTTCAGTACTAACTAGCTGTTACTATCTGACTGTTACTATAACTACATGGTGTTTCAGAGCTGTTCAGTACTAACTAGCTGTTACTATAACTACATGGTGTTTCAGAGCTGTTCAGTAATAACTAGCTGTTACTATCTGACTGTTACTATAACTACATGGTGTTTCAGAGCTGTTCATTACTAACTAGCTGTTACTATAACTACATGGTGTTTCAATGCTGTTCTGTACTAACTAGCTGTTACTATCTGACTGTTACTATAACTGCATGGTGTTTCAGAGCTGTTCAGTACTAACTAGCTGTTACTATCTGACTGTTACTATAACTACATGGTGTTTCAGAGCTGTTCAGTACTAACTAGCTGTTACTATAACTACATGGTGTTTCAGAGCTGTTCAGTACTAACTAGCTGTTACAATAACTACATGGTGTTTCAGAGCTGTTCAGTACTAACTAGCTGTTACTATCTGACTGTTACTATAACTACATGGTGTTTCAGAGCTGTTCAGTACTAACTAGCTGTTACTATCTGACTGTTACTATAATTACATGGTGTTTCAGAGCTGTTCAGTACTAACTAGCTGTTACTATAACTACATGGTGTTTCAGAGCTGTTCAGTACTAACTAGCTGTTATGATCTGACTGTTACTATAACTACATGGTGTTTCAGAGCTGCTCAGTAGTAACTAGCTGTTACTATCTGACTGTTACTACAACTACATGGTTTTTCAGAACTGTTCAGTACTAACTAGCTGTTACTATCTGACTGTTACTATAACTACATGGTGTTTCAGAGCTTTTCAGTACTAACTAGCTGTTACTATCTGACTGTTACTATAACTACATGGTGTTTCAGAGCTGTTCAGTACTAACTAGCTGTTACTATAACTACATGGTGTTTCAGAGCTGTTCAGTCCTACATATCTGTTACTATCTGACTCTTACTATATTTACATGGTGTTTCAGAGCTGCTCAGTACTAACTAGCTGTTACTATAACTACATGGTGTTTCAGAGCTGCTCAGTACTAACTAGCTGTTACTATCTGACTGTTACTATAACTACATGGTGTTTCAGAGCTGTTCAGTACTAACTAGCTGTTACTATCTGACTGTTACTATAACTACATGGTGTTTCAGAGCTGTTCAGTACTAACTAGCTGTTACTATCTGACTGTTACTATAACTACATGGTGTTTCAGAGCTGTTCAGTACTAACTAGCTGTTACTATCTGACTGTTACTATAACTACATGGTGTTTCAGAGCTGTTCAGTACTAACTAGCTGTTACTATAACTACATGGTGTTTCAGAGCTGTTCAGTACTAACTAGCTGTTACTATAACTACATGGTGTTTCAGAGCTGTTCAGTACTAACTAGCTGTTACTATAACTACATGGTGTTTCAGAGCTGTTCAGTACTAACTAGCTGTTACTATCTGACTGTTACTATAACTACATGGTGTTTCAGAGCTGCTCAGTAGTAACTAGCTGTTACTATAACTACATGGTGTTTCAGAGCTGTTCAGTACTAACTAGCTGTTACTATCTGACTGTTACTACAACTACATGGTTTTTCAGAACTGTTCAGTACTAACTAGCTGTTACTATCTGACTGTTACTATAACTACATGGTGTTTCAGAGCTGTTCAGTACTAACTAGCTGTTACTATAACTACATGGTGTTTCAGAGCTGTTCAGTACTAACTAGCTATTACAATAACTACATGGTGTTTCAGAGCTGTTCAGTACTAACTAGCTGTTACTATCTGACTGTTAGTATAACTACATGGTGTTTCAGAGCTGTTCAGTACTAACTAGCTGTTACTATAACTACATGGTGTTTCAGAGCTGTTCAGTACTAACTAGCTGTTACTATCTGACTGTTACTATAGCTACATGGTGTTTCAGAGCTGTTCAGTACTAACTAGCTGTTACTATCTGACTGTTACTATAACTACATGGTGTTTCAGAGCTGTTCAGTACTAACTAGCTGTTACTATAACTACATGGTGTTTCAGAGCTGTTCAGTACTAACTAGCTGTTACTATCTGACTGTTACTATAACTACATGGTGTTTCAGAGCTGTTCAGTACTAACTAGCTGATACTATAACTACATGGTGTTTCAGAGCTGTTCAGTACTAACTAGCTGTTACTATCTGACTGTTACTATAACTACATGGTGTTTCAGAGCTGTTCAGTACTAACTAGCTGTTACTATAACTACATGGTGTTTCAGAGCTGTTCAGTACTAACTAGCTGTTACTATCTGACTGTTACTATAACTACATGGTGTTTCAGAGCTGTTCAGTACTAACTAGCTGTTACTATAACTACATGGTGTTTCAGAGCTGTTCAGTACTAACTAGCTGTTACTATCTGACTGTTACTATAACTGCATGGTGTTTCAGAGCTGTTCAGTACTAACTAGCTGTTACTATCTGACTGTTACTATAACTACATGGTGTTTCAGAGCTGTTCAGCACTAACTAGCTGTTACTATCTGACTGTTACTATAACTACATGGTGTTTCAGAGCTGTTCAGTACTAACTAGCTGTTACTATCTGACTGTTACTATAACTACATGGTGTTTCAGAGCTGTTCAGTACTAACTAGCTGTTACTATCTGACTGTTACTATAACTACATGTTGTTTCAGAGCTGTTCAGTACTAACTAGCTGTTACTGTAACTACATGGTGTTTTAGAGCTGTTCAGAACTAACTAGCTGTTACTATCTGACTGTTACTATAACTACATGGTGTTTCAGAGCTGTTCAGTACTAACTAGCTGTTACTATAACTACATGGTGTTTCAGAGCTGTTCAGTGGTAACTAGCTGTTACTATCTGACTGTTACTATAACTACATGGTGTTTCAGAGCTGTTCAGTGCTAACTAGCTGTTACTATCTGACTGTTACTATAACTACATGGTGTTTCAGAGCTGTTCAGTACTAACTAGCTGTTACTATAACTACATGGTGTTTCAGAGCTGTTCAGTACTAACTAGCTGTTACTATAACTACATGGTGTTTCAGAGCTGTTCAGTACTAACTAGCTGTTACTATAACTACATGGTGTTTCAGAGCTGTTCAGTACTAACTAGCTGTTACTATCTGACGGTTACTATAACTACATGGTGTTTCAGAGCTGTTCAGTACTAACTAGCTGTTACTATCTGACTGTTACTATAACTACATGTTGTTTCAGAGCTGTTCAGTACTAACTAGCTGTTACTATAACTACATGGTGTTTCAGAGCTGTTCAGTACTAACTAGCTGTTACTATAACTACATGATGTTTCAGAGCTGTTCAGTGGTAACTAGCTGTTACTATCTGACTGTTACTATAACTACATGGTGTTTCAGAGCTGTTCAGTACTAACTAGCTGTTACTATAACTACATGGTGTTTCAGAGCTGTTCAGTACTAACTAGCTGTTACTATCTGACTGTTACTATATCTACATGGTGTTTCAGAGCTGTTCAGTACTAACTAGCTGTTACTATCTGACTGTTACTATAACTAAATGGTGTTTCAGAGCTGTTCAGTACTAACTAGCTGTTACTGTAACTACATGGTGTTTCAGAGCTGTTCAGAACTAACTAGCTGTTACTATCTGACTGTTACTATAACTACATGGTGTTTCAGAGCTGTTCAGTGCTAACTAGCTGTTACTATCTGACTGTTACTATAACTACATGGTGTTTCAGAGCTGTTCAGTACTAACTAGCTGTTACTATAACTACATGGTGTTTCAGAGCTGTTCAGTACTAACTAGCTGTTACTATAACTACATGGTGTTTCAGAGCTGTTCAGTACTAACTAGCTGTTACTATCTGACTGTTACTATAACTACATGGTGTTTCAGAGCTGTTCAGTACTAACTAGCTGTTACTATCTGACTGTTACTATAACTACATGGTGTTTCAGAGCTGTTCAGTACTAACTCGCTGTTACTATCTGACTGTTACTATAACTACATGGTGTTTCAGAGCTGTTCAGTACTAACTAGCTGTTACTATAACTACATGGTGTTTCAGAGCTGTTCAGTACTAACTAGCTGTTACTGTAACTACATGGTGTTTCAGAGCTGTTCAGAACTAACTAGCTGTTACTATCTGACTGTTACTATAACTACATGGTGTTTCAGAGCTGTTCAGTACTAACTAGCTGTTACTATAACTACATGGTGTTTCAGAGCTGTTCAGTGGTAACTAGCTGTTACTATCTGACTGTTACTATAACTACATGGTTTTTCAGAGCTGTTCAGTGCTAACTAGCTGTTACTATCTGACTGTTACTATAACTACATGGTGTTTCAGAGCTGTTCATTACTAACTAGCTGTTACTATAACTACATGGTGTTTCAGAGCTGTTCAGTACTAACTAGCTGTTACTATAACTACATGGTGTTTCAGAGCTGTTCAGTACTAACTAGCTGTTACTATAACTACATGGTGTTTCAGAGCTGTTCAGTACTAACTAGCTGTTACTATCTGACGGTTACTATATCTACATTATGTTTCAGAGCTGTTCAGAACTAACTAGCTGTTACTATCTGACTGTTACTATAATTACATGGTGTTTCAGAGCTGTTCAGTACTAACTAGCTGTTACTATAACTACATGGTGTTTCAGAGCTGTTCAGTACTAACTAGCTGTTACTATCTGACTGTTACTATAACTACATGGTGTTTCAGAGCTGTTCAGTACTAACTAGCTGTTACTATCTGACTGTTACTATAACTACATGGTGTTTCAGAGCTGTTCAGTACTAACTAGCTGTTACTATAACTACATGGTGTTTCAGAGCTGTTCAGTACTAACTAGCTGTTACTATCTGACTGTTACTATAACTACATGTTGTTTCAGAGCTGTTCAGTACTAACTAGCTGTTACTGTAACTACATGGTGTTTCAGAGCTGTTCAGAACTAACTAGCTGTTACTATCTGACTGTTACTATAACTACATGGTGTTTCAGAGCTGTTCAGTGCTAACTAGCTGTTACTATCTGACTGTTACTATAACTACATGGTGTTTCAGCGCTGTTCAGTACTAACTAGCTGTTACTATAACTACATGGTGTTTCAGAGCTGTTCAGTACTAACTAGCTGTTACTATAACTACATGGTGTTTCAGAGCTGTTCAGTACTAACTAGCTGTTACTATAACTACATGGTGTTTCAGAGCTGTTCAGTGGTAACTAGCTGTTACTATCTGACTGTTACTATAACTACATGGTGTTTCAGAGCTGTTCAGTGCTAACTAGCTGTTACTATCTGACTGTTACTATAACTACATGGTGTTTCAGAGCTGTTCAGTACTAACTAGCTGTTACTATAACTACATGGTGTTTCAGAGCTGTTCAGTACTAACTAGCTGTTACTATAACTACATGGTGTTTCAGAGCTGTTCAGTACTAACTAGCTGTTACTATAACTACATGGTGTTTCAGAGCTGTTCAGTACTAACTAGCTGTTACTATCTGACTGTTACTATAACTACATGGTGTTTCAGAGCTGTTCAGTACTAACTAGCTGTTACTATCTGACTGTTACTATAATTACATGGTGTTTCAGAGCTGTTCAGTACTAACTAGCTGTTACTATAACTACATGGTGTTTCAGAGCTGTTCAGTACTAACTAGCTGTTATGATCTGACTGTTACTATAACTACATGGTGTTTCAGAGCTGCTCAGTAGTAACTAGCTGTTACTATAACTACATGGTGTTTCAGAGCTGTTCAGTACTAACTAGCTGTTACTATCTGACTGTTACTACAACTACATGGTTTTTCAGAACTGTTCAGTACTAACTAGCTGTTACTATCTGACTGTTACTATAACTACATGGTGTTTCAGAGCTTTTCAGTACTAACTAGCTGTTACTATCTGACTGTTACTATAACTACATGGTGTTTCAGAGCTGTTCAGTACTAACTAGCTGTTACTATAACTACATGGTGTTTCAGAGCTGTTCAGTCCTACATATCTGTTACTATCTGACTCTTACTATATTTACATGGTGTTTCAGAGCTGCTCAGTACTAACTAGCTGTTACTATAACTACATGGTGTTTCAGAGCTGCTCAGTACTAACTAGCTGTTACTATCTGACTGTTACTATAACTACATGGTGTTTCAGAGCTGTTCAGTACTAACTAGCTGTTACTATCTGACTGTTACTATAACTACATGGTGTTTCAGAGCTGTTCAGTACTAACTAGCTGTTACTATCTGACTGTTACTATAACTACATGGTGTTTCAGAGCTGTTCAGTACTAACTAGCTGTTACTATCTGACTGTTACTATAACTACATGGTGTTTCAGAGCTGTTCAGTACTAACTAGCTGTTACTATAACTACATGGTGTTTCAGAGCTGTTCAGTACTAACTAGCTGTTACTATAACTACATGGTGTTTCAGAGCTGTTCAGTACTAACTAGCTGTTACTATAACTACATGGTGTTTCAGAGCTGTTCAGTACTAACTAGCTGTTACTATCTGACTGTTACTATAACTACATGGTGTTTCAGAGCTGCTCAGTAGTAACTAGCTGTTACTATAACTACATGGTGTTTCAGAGCTGTTCAGTACTAACTAGCTGTTACTATCTGACTGTTACTACAACTACATGGTTTTTCAGAACTGTTCAGTACTAACTAGCTGTTACTATCTGACTGTTACTATAACTACATGGTGTTTCAGAGCTGTTCAGTACTAACTAGCTGTTACTATAACTACATGGTGTTTCAGAGCTGTTCAGTACTAACTAGCTATTACAATAACTACATGGTGTTTCAGAGCTGTTCAGTACTAACTAGCTGTTACTATCTGACTGTTAGTATAACTACATGGTGTTTCAGAGCTGTTCAGTACTAACTAGCTGTTACTATAACTACATGGTGTTTCAGAGCTGTTCAGTACTAACTAGCTGTTACTATCTGACTGTTACTATAGCTACATGGTGTTTCAGAGCTGTTCAGTACTAACTAGCTGTTACTATCTGACTGTTACTATAACTACATGGTGTTTCAGAGCTGTTCAGTACTAACTAGCTGTTACTATAACTACATGGTGTTTCAGAGCTGTTCAGTACTAACTAGCTGTTACTATCTGACTGTTACTATAACTACATGGTGTTTCAGAGCTGTTCAGTACTAACTAGCTGATACTATAACTACATGGTGTTTCAGAGCTGTTCAGTACTAACTAGCTGTTACTATCTGACTGTTACTATAACTACATGGTGTTTCAGAGCTGTTCAGTACTAACTAGCTGTTACTATAACTACATGGTGTTTCAGAGCTGTTCAGTACTAACTAGCTGTTACTATCTGACTGTTACTATAACTACATGGTGTTTCAGAGCTGTTCAGTACTAACTAGCTGTTACTATAACTACATGGTGTTTCAGAGCTGTTCAGTACTAACTAGCTGTTACTATCTGACTGTTACTATAACTGCATGGTGTTTCAGAGCTGTTCAGTACTAACTAGCTGTTACTATCTGACTGTTACTATAACTACATGGTGTTTCAGAGCTGTTCAGCACTAACTAGCTGTTACTATCTGACTGTTACTATAACTACATGGTGTTTCAGAGCTGTTCAGTACTAACTAGCTGTTACTATCTGACTGTTACTATAACTACATGGTGTTTCAGAGCTGTTCAGTACTAACTAGCTGTTACTATCTGACTGTTACTATAACTACATGTTGTTTCAGAGCTGTTCAGTACTAACTAGCTGTTACTGTAACTACATGGTGTTTTAGAGCTGTTCAGAACTAACTAGCTGTTACTATCTGACTGTTACTATAACTACATGGTGTTTCAGAGCTGTTCAGTACTAACTAGCTGTTACTATAACTACATGGTGTTTCAGAGCTGTTCAGTGGTAACTAGCTGTTACTATCTGACTGTTACTATAACTACATGGTGTTTCAGAGCTGTTCAGTGCTAACTAGCTGTTACTATCTGACTGTTACTATAACTACATGGTGTTTCAGAGCTGTTCAGTACTAACTAGCTGTTACTATAACTACATGGTGTTTCAGAGCTGTTCAGTACTAACTAGCTGTTACTATAACTACATGGTGTTTCAGAGCTGTTCAGTACTAACTAGCTGTTACTATAACTACATGGTGTTTCAGAGCTGTTCAGTACTAACTAGCTGTTACTATCTGACGGTTACTATAACTACATGGTGTTTCAGAGCTGTTCAGTACTAACTAGCTGTTACTATCTGACTGTTACTATAACTACATGTTGTTTCAGAGCTGTTCAGTACTAACTAGCTGTTACTGTAACTACATGGTGTTTCAGAGCTGTTCAGAACTATCTAGCTGTTACTATCTGACTGTTACTATAACTACATGGTGTTTCAGAGCTGTTCAGTACTAACTAGCTGTTACTATAACTACATGGTGTTTCAGAGCTGTTCAGTACTAACTAGCTGTTACTATAACTACATGATGTTTCAGAGCTGTTCAGTGGTAACTAGCTGTTACTATCTGACTGTTACTATAACTACATGGTGTTTCAGAGCTGTTCAGTACTAACTAGCTGTTACTATAACTACATGGTGTTTCAGAGCTGTTCAGTACTAACTAGCTGTTACTATCTGACTGTTACTATATCTACATGGTGTTTCAGAGCTGTTCAGTACTAACTAGCTGTTACTATCTGACTGTTACTATAACTAAATGGTGTTTCAGAGCTGTTCAGTACTAACTAGCTGTTACTGTAACTACATGGTGTTTCAGAGCTGTTCAGAACTAACTAGCTGTTACTATCTGACTGTTACTATAACTACATGGTGTTTCAGAGCTGTTCAGTGCTAACTAGCTGTTACTATCTGACTGTTACTATAACTACATGGTGTTTCAGAGCTGTTCAGTACTAACTAGCTGTTACTATAACTACATGGTGTTTCAGAGCTGTTCAGTACTAACTAGCTGTTACTATAACTACATGGTGTTTCAGAGCTGTTCAGTACTAACTAGCTGTTACTATCTGACTGTTACTATAACTACATGGTGTTTCAGAGCTGTTCAGTACTAACTAGCTGTTACTATCTGACTGTTACTATAACTACATGGTGTTTCAGAGCTGTTCAGTACTAACTCGCTGTTACTATCTGACTGTTACTATAACTACATGGTGTTTCAGAGCTGTTCAGTACTAACTAGCTGTTACTATAACTACATGGTGTTTCAGAGCTGTTCAGTACTAACTAGCTGTTACTGTAACTACATGGTGTTTCAGAGCTGTTCAGAACTAACTAGCTGTTACTATCTGACTGTTACTATAACTACATGGTGTTTCAGAGCTGTTCAGTACTAACTAGCTGTTACTATAACTACATGGTGTTTCAGAGCTGTTCAGTGGTAACTAGCTGTTACTATCTGACTGTTACTATAACTACATGGTTTTTCAGAGCTGTTCAGTGCTAACTAGCTGTTACTATCTGACTGTTACTATAACTACATGGTGTTTCAGAGCTGTTCAGTACTAACTAGCTGTTACTATAACTACATGGTGTTTCAGAGCTGTTCAGTACTAACTAGCTGTTACTATAACTACATGGTGTTTCAGAGCTGTTCAGTACTAACTAGCTGTTACTATAACTACATGGTGTTTCAGAGCTGTTCAGTACTAACTAGCTGTTACTATCTGACGGTTACTATATCTACATTATGTTTCAGAGCTGTTCAGAACTAACTAGCTGTTACTATCTGACTGTTACTATAATTACATGGTGTTTCAGAGCTGTTCAGTACTAACTAGCTGTTACTATAACTACATGGTGTTTCAGAGCTGTTCAGTACTAACTAGCTGTTACTATCTGACTGTTACTATAACTACATGGTGTTTCAGAGCTGTTCAGTACTAACTAGCTGTTACTATCTGACTGTTACTATAACTACATGGTGTTTCAGAGCTGTTCAGTACTAACTAGCTGTTACTATAACTACATGGTGTTTCAGAGCTGTTCAGTACTAACTAGCTGTTACTATCTGACTGTTACTATAACTACATGTTGTTTCAGAGCTGTTCAGTACTAACTAGCTGTTACTGTAACTACATGGTGTTTCAGAGCTGTTCAGAACTAACTAGCTGTTACTATCTGACTGTTACTATAACTACATGGTGTTTCAGAGCTGTTCAGTGCTAACTAGCTGTTACTATCTGACTGTTACTATAACTACATGGTGTTTCAGAGCTGTTCAGTACTAACTAGCTGTTACTATAACTACATGGTGTTTCAGAGCTGTTCAGTACTAACTAGCTGTTACTATAACTACATGGTGTTTCAGAGCTGTTCAGTACTAACTAGCTGTTACTATAACTACATGGTGTTTCAGAGCTGTTCAGTGGTAACTAGCTGTTACTATCTGACTGTTACTATAACTACATGGTGTTTCAGAGCTGTTCAGTGCTAACTAGCTGTTACTATCTGACTGTTACTATAACTACATGGTGTTTCAGAGCTGTTCAGTACTAACTAGCTGTTACTATAACTACATGGTGTTTCAGAGCTGTTCAGTACTAACTAGCTGTTACTATAACTACATGGTGTTTCAGAGCTGTTCAGTACTAACTAGCTGTTACTATAACTACATGGTGTTTCAGAGCTGTTCAGTACTAACTAGCTGTTACTATCTGACGGTTACTATAACTACATGGTGTTTCAGAGCTGTTCAGTACTAACTAGCTGTTACTATCTGACTGTTACTATAACTACATGTTGTTTCAGAGCTGTTCAGTACTAACTAGCTGTTACTGTAACTACATGGTGTTTCAGAGCTGTTCAGAACTATCTAGCTGTTACTATCTGACTGTTACTATAACTACATGGTGTTTCAGAGCTGTTCAGTACTAACTAGCTGTTACTATAACTACATGGTGTTTCAGAGCTGTTCAGTACTAACTAGCTGTTACTATAACTACATGATGTTTCAGAGCTGTTCAGTGGTAACTAGCTGTTACTATCTGACTGTTACTATAACTACATGGTGTTTCAGAGCTGTTCAGTACTAACTAGCTGTTACTATAACTACATGGTGTTTCAGAGCTGTTCAGTACTAACTAGCTGTTACTATAACTACATGATGTTTCAGAGCTGTTCAGTGGTAACTAGCTGTTACTATCTGACTGTTACTATAACTACATGGTGTTTCAGAGCTGTTCAGTACTAACTAGCTGTTACTATAACTACATGGTGTTTCAGAGCTGTTCAGTACTAACTAGCTGTTACTATCTGACTGTTACTATAACTACATGGTGTTTCAGAGCTGTTCAGTACTAACTAGCTGTTACTATCTGACTGTTACTATAACTACATGGTGTTTCAGAGCTGTTCAGTGCTAACTAGCTGTTACTATCTGACTGTTACTATAACTACATGGTGTTTCAGAGCTGTTCAGTACTAACTAGCTGTTACTATAACTACATGGTGTTTCAGAGCTGTTCAGTACTAACTAGCTGTTACTATAACTACATGGTGTTTCAGAGCTGTTCAGTACTAACTAGCTGTTACTATCTGACTGTTACTATAACTACATGGTGTTTCAGAGCTGTTCAGTACTAACTAGCTGTTACTATCTGACTGTTACTATAACTACATGGTGTTTCAGAGCTGTTCAGTACTAACTATCTGTTACTATCTGACTGTTACTATAACTACATGGTGTTTCAGAGCTGTTCAGTACTAACTAGCTGTTACTATAACTACATGGTGTTTCAGAGCTGTTCAGTACTAACTAGCTGTTACTGTAACTACATGGTGTTTCAGAGCTGTTCAGAACTAACTAGCTGTTACTATCTGACTGTTACTATAACTACATGGTGTTTCAGAGCTGTTCAGTACTAACTAGCTGTTACTATCTGACTGTTACTATAACTACATGGTGTTTCAGAGCTGTTCAGTACTAACTAGCTGTTACTATAACTACATGGTGTTTCAGAGCTGTTCAGTGGTAACTAGCTGTTACTATCTGACTGTTACTATAACTACATGGTGTTTCAGAGCTGTTCAGTGCTAACTAGCTGTTACTATCTGACTGTTACTATAACTACATGGTGTTTCAGAGCTGTTCAGTACTAACTAGCTGTTACTATAACTACATGGTGTTTCAGAGCTGTTCAGTACTAACTAGCTGTTACTATAACTACATGGTGTTTCAGAGCTGTTCAGTACTAACTAGCTGTTACTGTAACTACATGGTGTTTCAGAGCTGTTCAGAACTATCTAGCTGTTACTATCTGACTGTTACTATAACTACATGGTGTTTCAGAGCTGTTCAGTACTAACTAGCTGTTACTATAACTACATGGTGTTTCAGAGCTGTTCAGTACTAACTAGCTGTTACTATAACTACATGATGTTTCAGAGCTGTTCAGTGGTAACTAGCTGTTACTATCTGACTGTTACTATAACTACATGGTGTTTCAGAGCTGTTCAGTACTAACTAGCTGTTACTATAACTACATGGTGTTTCAGAGCTGTTCAGTACTAACTAGCTGTTACTATCTGACTGTTACTATAACTACATGGTGTTTCAGAGCTGTTCAGTACTAACTAGCTGTTACTATCTGACTGTTACTATAACTACATGGTGTTTCAGAGCTGTTCAGTACTAACTAGCTGTTACTGTAACTACATGGTGTTTCAGAGCTGTTCAGAACTAACTATCTGTTACTATCTGACTGTTACTATAACTACATGGTGTTTCAGAGCTGTTCAGTGCTAACTAGCTGTTACTATCTGACTGTTACTATAACTACATGGTGTTTCAGAGCTGTTCAGTACTAACTAGCTGTTACTATAACTACATGGTGTTTCAGAGCTGTTCAGTACTAACTAGCTGTTACTATAACTACATGGTGTTTCAGAGCTGTTCAGTACTAACTAGCTGTTACTATCTGACTGTTACTATAACTACATGGTGTTTCAGAGCTGTTCAGTACTAACTAGCTGTTACTATCTGACTGTTACTATAACTACATGGTGTTTCAGAGCTGTTCAGTACTAACTAGCTGTTACTATCTGACTGTTACTATAACTACATGGTGTTTCAGAGCTGTTCAGTACTAACGAGCTGTAACTATAACTACATGGTGTTTCAGAGCTGTTCAGTACTAACTAGCTGTTACTGTAACTACATGGTGTTTCAGAGCTGTTCAGAACTAACTAGCTGTTACTATCTGACTGTTACTATAACTACATGGTGTTTCAGAGCTGTTCAGTACTAACTAGCTGTTACTATCTGACTGTTACTATAACTACATGGTGTTTCAGAGCTGTTCAGTACTAACTAGCTGTTACTATAACTACATGGTGTTTCAGAGCTGTTCAGTGGTAACTAGCTGTTACTATCTGACTGTTACTATAACTACATGGTGTTTCAGAGCTGTTCAGTGCTAACTAGCTGTTACTATCTGACTGTTACTATAACTACATGGTGTTTCAGAGCTGTTCAGTACTAACTAGCTGTTACTATAACTACATGGTGTTTCAGAGCTGTTCAGTACTAACTAGCTGTTACTATAACTACATGGTGTTTCAGAGCTGTTCAGTACTAACTAGCTGTTACTATAACTACATGGTGTTTCAGAGCTGTTCAGTACTAACTAGCTGTTACTATCTGACGGTTACTATAACTACATGGTGTTTCAGAGCTGTTCAGTACTAACTAGCTGTTACTATCTGACTGTTACTATAACTACATGATGTTTCAGAGCTGTTCAGTGGTAACTAGCTGTTACTATCTGACTGTTACTATAACTACATGGTGTTTCAGAGCTGTTCAGTACTAACTAGCTGTTACTATAACTACATGGTGTTTCAGAGCTGTTCAGTACTAACTAGCTGTTACTATCTGACTGTTACTATAACTACATGGTGTTTCAGAGCTGTTCAGTACTAACTAGCTGTTACTATCTGACTGTTACTATAACTACATGGTGTTTCAGAGCTGTTCAGTACTAACTAGCTGTTACTGTAACTACATGGTGTTTCAGAGCTGTTCAGAACTAACTATCTGTTACTATCTGACTGTTACTATAACTACATGGTGTTTCAGAGCTGTTCAGTGCTAACTAGCTGTTACTATCTGACTGTTACTATAACTACATGGTGTTTCAGAGCTGTTCAGTACTAACTAGCTGTTACTATAACTACATGGTGTTTCAGAGCTGTTCAGTACTAACTAGCTGTTACTATAACTACATGGTGTTTCAGAGCTGTTCAGTACTAACTAGCTGTTACTATCTGACTGTTACTATAACTACATGGTGTTTCAGAGCTGTTCAGTACTAACTAGCTGTTACTATCTGACTGTTACTATAACTACATGGTGTTTCAGAGCTGTTCAGTACTAACTAGCTGTTACTATCTGACTGTTACTATAACTACATGGTGTTTCAGAGCTGTTCAGTACTAACGAGCTGTAACTATAACTACATGGTGTTTCAGAGCTGTTCAGTACTAACTAGCTGTTACTGTAACTACATGGTGTTTCAGAGCTGTTCAGAACTAACTAGCTGTTACTATCTGACTGTTACTATAACTACATGGTGTTTCAGAGCTGTTCAGTACTAACTAGCTGTTACTATCTGACTGTTACTATAACTACATGGTGTTTCAGAGCTGTTCAGTACTAACTAGCTGTTACTATAACTACATGGTGTTTCAGAGCTGTTCAGTGGTAACTAGCTGTTACTATCTGACTGTTACTATAACTACATGGTGTTTCAGAGCTGTTCAGTGCTAACTAGCTGTTACTATCTGACTGTTACTATAACTACATGGTGTTTCAGAGCTGTTCAGTACTAACTAGCTGTTACTATAACTACATGGTGTTTCAGAGCTGTTCAGTACTAACTAGCTGTTACTATCTGACTGTTACTATAACTACATGGTGTTTCAGAGCTGTTCAGTACTAACTAGCTGTTACTATCTGACTGTTACTATAACTACATGGTGTTTCAGAGCTGTTCAGTACTAACTAGCTGTTACTGTAACTACATGGTGTTTCAGAGCTGTTCAGAACTAACTATCTGTTACTATCTGACTGTTACTATAACTACATGGTGTTTCAGAGCTGTTCAGTGCTAACTAGCTGTTACTATCTGACTGTTACTATAACTACATGGTGTTTCAGAGCTGTTCAGTACTAACTAGCTGTTACTATAACTACATGGTGTTTCAGAGCTGTTCAGTACTAACTAGCTGTTACTATAACTACATGGTGTTTCAGAGCTGTTCAGTACTAACTAGCTGTTACTATCTGACTGTTACTATAACTACATGGTGTTTCAGAGCTGTTCAGTACTAACTAGCTGTTACTATCTGACTGTTACTATAACTACATGGTGTTTCAGAGCTGTTCAGTACTAACTAGCTGTTACTATCTGACTGTTACTATAACTACATGGTGTTTCAGAGCTGTTCAGTACTAACGAGCTGTAACTATAACTACATGGTGTTTCAGAGCTGTTCAGTACTAACTAGCTGTTACTGTAACTACATGGTGTTTCAGAGCTGTTCAGAACTAACTAGCTGTTACTATCTGACTGTTACTATAACTACATGGTGTTTCAGAGCTGTTCAGTACTAACTAGCTGTTACTATCTGACTGTTACTATAACTACATGGTGTTTCAGAGCTGTTCAGTACTAACTAGCTGTTACTATAACTACATGGTGTTTCAGAGCTGTTCAGTGGTAACTAGCTGTTACTATCTGACTGTTACTATAACTACATGGTGTTTCAGAGCTGTTCAGTGCTAACTAGCTGTTACTATCTGACTGTTACTATAACTACATGGTGTTTCAGAGCTGTTCAGTACTAACTAGCTGTTACTATAACTACATGGTGTTTCAGAGCTGTTCAGTACTAACTAGCTGTTACTATAACTACATGGTGTTTCAGAGCTGTTCAGTACTAACTAGCTGTTACTATAACTACATGGTGTTTCAGAGCTGTTCAGTACTAACTAGCTGTTACTATCTGACGGTTACTATAACTACATGGTGTTTCAGAGCTGTTCAGTACTAACTAGCTGTTACTATCTGACTGTTACTATAACTACATGATGTTTCAGAGCTGTTCAGTGGTAACTAGCTGTTACTATCTGACTGTTACTATAACTACATGGTGTTTCAGAGCTGTTCAGTACTAACTAGCTGTTACTATAACTACATGGTGTTTCAGAGCTGTTCAGTACTAACTAGCTGTTACTATCTGACTGTTACTATAACTACATGGTGTTTCAGAGCTGTTCAGTACTAACTAGCTGTTACTATCTGACTGTTACTATAACTACATGGTGTTTCAGAGCTGTTCAGTACTAACTAGCTGTTACTGTAACTACATGGTGTTTCAGAGCTGTTCAGAACTAACTATCTGTTACTATCTGACTGTTACTATAACTACATGGTGTTTCAGAGCTGTTCAGTGCTAACTAGCTGTTACTATCTGACTGTTACTATAACTACATGGTGTTTCAGAGCTGTTCAGTACTAACTAGCTGTTACTATAACTACATGGTGTTTCAGAGCTGTTCAGTACTAACTAGCTGTTACTATAACTACATGGTGTTTCAGAGCTGTTCAGTACTAACTAGCTGTTACTATCTGACTGTTACTATAACTACATGGTGTTTCAGAGCTGTTCAGTACTAACTAGCTGTTACTATCTGACTGTTACTATAACTACATGGTGTTTCAGAGCTGTTCAGTACTAACTAGCTGTTACTATCTGACTGTTACTATAACTACATGGTGTTTCAGAGCTGTTCAGTACTAACGAGCTGTAACTATAACTACATGGTGTTTCAGAGCTGTTCAGTACTAACTAGCTGTTACTGTAACTACATGGTGTTTCAGAGCTGTTCAGAACTAACTAGCTGTTACTATCTGACTGTTACTATAACTACATGGTGTTTCAGAGCTGTTCAGTACTAACTAGCTGTTACTATCTGACTGTTACTATAACTACATGGTGTTTCAGAGCTGTTCAGTACTAACTAGCTGTTACTATAACTACATGGTGTTTCAGAGCTGTTCAGTGGTAACTAGCTGTTACTATCTGACTGTTACTATAACTACATGGTGTTTCAGAGCTGTTCAGTGCTAACTAGCTGTTACTATCTGACTGTTACTATAACTACATGGTGTTTCAGAGCTGTTCAGTACTAACTAGCTGTTACTATAACTACATGGTGTTTCAGAGCTGTTCAGTACTAACTAGCTGTTACTATCTGACTGTTACTATAACTACATGGTGTTTCAGAGCTGTTCAGTACTAACTAGCTGTTACTATCTGACTGTTACTATAACTACATGGTGTTTCAGAGCTGTTCAGTACTAACTAGCTGTTACTGTAACTACATGGTGTTTCAGAGCTGTTCAGAACTAACTAGCTGTTACTATCTGACTGTTACTATAACTACATGGTGTTTCAGAGCTGTTCAGTGCTAACTAGCTGTTACTATCTGACTGTTACTATAACTACATGGTGTTTCAGAGCTGTTCAGTACTAACTAGCTGTTACTATAACTACATGGTGTTTCAGAGCTGTTCAGTACTAACTAGCTGTTACTATAACTACATGGTGTTTCAGAGCTGTTCAGTACTAACTAGCTGTTACTATCTGACTGTTACTATAACTACATGGTGTTTCAGAGCTGTTCAGTACTAACTAGCTGTTACTATCTGACTGTTACTATAACTACATGGTGTTTCAGAGCTGTTCAGTACTAACTAGCTGTTACTATCTGACTGTTACTATAACTACATGGTGTTTCAGAGCTGTTCAGTACTAACGAGCTGTAACTATAACTACATGGTGTTTCAGAGCTGTTCAGTACTAACTAGCTGTTACTGTAACTACATGGTGTTTCAGAGCTGTTCAGAACTAACTAGCTGTTACTATCTGACTGTTACTATAACTACATGGTGTTTCAGAGCTGTTCAGTACTAACTAGCTGTTACTATCTGACTGTTACTATAACTACATGGTGTTTCAGAGCTGTTCAGTACTAACTAGCTGTTACTATAACTACATGGTGTTTCAGAGCTGTTCAGTGGTAACTAGCTGTTACTATCTGACTGTTACTATAACTACATGGTGTTTCAGAGCTGTTCAGTGCTAACGAGCTGTTACTATCTGACTGTTACTATAACTACATGGTGTTTCAGAGCTGTTCAGTACTAACTAGCTGTTACTATAACTACATGGTGTTTCAGAGCTGTTCAGTACTAACTAGCTGTTACTATAACTACATGGTGTTTCAGAGCTGTTCAGTACTAACTAGCTGTTACTATAACTACATGGTGTTTCAGAGCTGTTCAGTACTAACTAGCTGTTACTATCTGACGGTTACTATAACTACATGGTGTTTCAGAGCTGTTCAGTACTAACTAGCTGTTACTATCTGACTGTTACTATAACTACATGTTGTTTCAGAGCTGTTCAGTACTAACTAGCTGTTACTGTAACTACATGGTGTTTCAGAGCTGTTCAGAACTTACTAGCTGTTACTATCTGACTGTTACTATAATTACATGGTGTTTCAGAGCTGTTCAGTACTAACTAGCTGTTACTATAACTACATGGTGTTTCAGAGCTGTTCAGTACTAACTAGCTGTTACTATCTGACTGTTACTATAACTACATGGTGTTTCAGAGCTGTTCAGTACTAACTAGCTGTTACTATCTGACTGTTACTATAACTACATGGTGTTTCAGAGCTGTTCAGTACTAACTAGCTGTTACTATCTGACTGTTACTATAACTACATGGTGTTTCAGAGCTGTTCAGTACTAACTAGCTGTTACTATCTGACTGTTACTATAACTACATGTTGTTTCAGAGCTGTTCAGTACTAACTAGCTGTTACTGTAACTACATGGTGTTTCAGAGCTGTTCAGTACTAACTAGCTGTTACTATCTGACGGTTACTATAACTACATGGTGTTTCAGAGCTGTTCAGTACTAACTAGCTGTTACTATCTGACTGTTACTATAACTACATGTTGTTTCAGAGCTGTTCAGTACTAACTAGCTGTTACTGTAACTACATGGTGTTTCAGAGCTGTTCAGAACTATCTAGCTGTTACTATCTGACTGTTACTATAACTACATGGTGTTTCAGAGCTGTTCAGTACTAACTAGCTGTTACAATCTGACTGTTACTATAACTACATGGTGTTTCAGAGCTGTTCAGTACTAACTAGCTGTTACTATAACTACATGGTGTTTCAGAGCTGTTCAGTACTAACTAGCTGTTACTATAACTACATGGTGTTTCAGAGCTGTTCAGTACTAACTAGCTGTTACTATAACTACATGGTGTTTCAGAGCTGTTCAGTGGTAACTAGCTGTTACTATCTGACTGTTACTATAACTACATGGTGTTTCAGAGCTGTTCAGTGCTAACGAGCTGTTACTATCTGACTGTTACTATAACTACATGGTGTTTCAGAGCTGTTCAGTACTAACTAGCTGTTACTATAACTACATGGTGTTTCAGAGCTGTTCAGTACTAACTAGCTGTTACTATAACTACATGGTGTTTCAGAGCTGTTCAGTACTAACTAGCTGTTACTATAACTACATGGTGTTTCAGAGCTGTTCAGTACTAACTAGCTGTTACTATCTGACGGTTACTATAACTACATGGTGTTTCAGAGCTGTTCAGTACTAACTAGCTGTTACTATCTGACTGTTACTATAACTACATGTTGTTTCAGAGCTGTTCAGTACTAACTAGCTGTTACTGTAACTACATGGTGTTTCAGAGCTGTTCAGAACTTACTAGCTGTTACTATCTGACTGTTACTATAATTACATGGTGTTTCAGAGCTGTTCAGTACTAACTAGCTGTTACTATAACTACATGGTGTTTCAGAGCTGTTCAGTACTAACTAGCTGTTACTATCTGACTGTTACTATAACTACATGGTGTTTCAGAGCTGTTCAGTACTAACTAGCTGTTACTATCTGACTGTTACTATAACTACATGGTGTTTCAGAGCTGTTCAGTACTAACTAGCTGTTACTATCTGACTGTTACTATAACTACATGGTGTTTCAGAGCTGTTCAGTACTAACTAGCTGTTACTATCTGACTGTTACTATAACTACATGTTGTTTCAGAGCTGTTCAGTACTAACTAGCTGTTACTGTAACTACATGGTGTTTCAGAGCTGTTCAGTACTAACTAGCTGTTACTATCTGACGGTTACTATAACTACATGGTGTTTCAGAGCTGTTCAGTACTAACTAGCTGTTACTATCTGACTGTTACTATAACTACATGTTGTTTCAGAGCTGTTCAGTACTAACTAGCTGTTACTGTAACTACATGGTGTTTCAGAGCTGTTCAGAACTATCTAGCTGTTACTATCTGACTGTTACTATAACTACATGGTGTTTCAGAGCTGTTCAGTACTAACTAGCTGTTACTATAACTACATGGTGTTTCAGAGCTGTTCAGTACTAACTAGCTGTTACTATAACTACATGATGTTTCAGAGCTGTTCAGTGGTAACTAGCTGTTACTATCTGACTGTTACTATAACTACATGGTGTTTCAGAGCTGTTCAGTACTAACTAGCTGTTACTATAACTACATGGTGTTTCAGAGCTGTTCAGTACTAACTAGCTGTTACTATCTGACTGTTACTATAACTACATGGTGTTTCAGAGCTGTTCAGTACTAACTAGCTGTTACTATCTGACTGTTACTATAACTACATGGTGTTTCAGAGCTGTTCAGTACTAACTAGCTGTTACTGTAACTACATGGTGTTTCAGAGCTGTTCAGAACTAACTAGCTGTTACTATCTGACTGTTACTATAACTACATGGTGTTTCAGAGCTGTTCAGTGCTAACTAGCTGTTAATATCTGACTGTTACTATAACTACATGGTGTTTCAGAGCTGTTCAGTACTAACTAGCTGTTACTATAACTACATGGTGTTTCAGAGCTGTTCAGTACTAACTAGCTGTTACTATAACTACATGGTGTTTCAGAGCTGTTCAGTACTAACTAGCTGTTACTATCTGACTGTTACTATAACTACATGGTGTTTCAGAGCTGTTCAGTACTAACTAGCTGTTACTATCTGACTGTTACTATAACTACATGGTGTTTCAGAGCTGTTCAGTACTAACTAGCTGTTACTATCTGACTGTTACTATAACTACATGGTGTTTCAGAGCTGTTCAGTACTAACTAGCTGTTACTATAACTACATGGTGTTTCAGAGCTGTTCAGTACTAACTAGCTGTTACTGTAACTACATGGTGTTTCAGAGCTGTTCAGAACTAACTAGCTGTTACTATCTGACTGTTACTATAACTACATGGTGTTTCAGAGCTGTTCAGTACTAACTAGCTGTTACTATCTGACTGTTACTATAACTACATGGTGTTTCAGAGCTGTTCAGTACTAACTAGCTGTTACTATAACTACATGGTGTTTCAGAGCTGTTCAGTGGTAACTAGCTGTTACTATCTGACTGTTACTATAACTACATGGTGTTTCAGAGCTGTTCAGTGCTAACTAGCTGTTACTATCTGACTGTTACTATAACTACATGGTGTTTCAGAGCTGTTCAGTACTAACTAGCTGTTACTATAACTACATGGTGTTTCAGAGCTGTTCAGTACTAACTAGCTGTTACTATAACTACATGGTGTTTCAGAGCTGTTCAGTACTAACTAGCTGTTACTATAACTACATGGTGTTTCAGAGCTGTTCAGTACTAACTAGCTGTTACTATCTGACGGTTACTATAACTACATGGTGTTTCAGAGCTGTTCAGTACTAACTAGCTGTTACTATCTGACTGTTACTATAACTACATGTTGTTTCAGAGCTGTTCAGTACTAACTAGCTGTTACTGTAACTACATGGTGTTTCAGAGCTGTTCAGAACTATCTAGCTGTTACTATCTGACTGTTACTATAACTACATGGTGTTTCAGAGCTGTTCAGTACTAACTAGCTGTTACTATAACTACATGGTGTTTCAGAGCTGTTCAGTACTAACTAGCTGTTACTATAACTACATGATGTTTCAGAGCTGTTCAGTGGTAACTAGCTGTTACTATCTGACTGTTACTATAACTACATGGTGTTTCAGAGCTGTTCAGTACTAACTAGCTGTTACTATAACTACATGGTGTTTCAGAGCTGTTCAGTACTAACTAGCTGTTACTATCTGACTGTTACTATAACTACATGGTGTTTCAGAGCTGTTCAGTACTAACTAGCTGTTACTATCTGACTGTTACTATAACTACATGGTGTTTCAGAGCTGTTCAGTACTAACTAGCTGTTACTGTAACTACATGGTGTTTCAGAGCTGTTCAGAACTAACTAGCTGTTACTATCTGACTGTTACTATAACTACATGGTGTTTCAGAGCTGTTCAGTGCTAACTAGCTGTTACTATCTGACTGTTACTATAACTACATGGTGTTTCAGAGCTGTTCAGTACTAACTAGCTGTTACTATAACTACATGGTGTTTCAGAGCTGTTCAGTACTAACTAGCTGTACTATAACTACATGGTGTTTCAGAGCTGTTCAGTACTAACTAGCTGTTACTATCTGACTGTTACTATAACTACATGGTGTTTCAGAGCTGTTCAGTACTAACTAGCTGTTACTATCTGACTGTTACTATAACTACATGGTGTTTCAGAGCTGTTCAGTACTAACTAGCTGTTACTATCTGACTGTTACTATAACTACATGGTGTTTCAGAGCTGTTCAGTACTAACTAGCTGTTACTATAACTACATGGTGTTTCAGAGCTGTTCAGTACTAACTAGCTGTTACTGTAACTACATGGTGTTTCAGAGCTGTTCAGAACTAACTAGCTGTTACTATCTGACTGTTACTATAACTACATGGTGTTTCAGAGCTGTTCAGTACTAACTAGCTGTTACTATAACTACATGGTGTTTCAGAGCTGTTCAGTGGTAACTAGCTGTTACTATCTGACTGTTACTATAACTACATGGTGTTTCAGAGCTGTTCAGTACTAACTAGCTGTTACTATAACTACATGGTGTTTCAGAGCTGTTCAGTACTAACTAGCTGTTACTATAACTACATGGTGTTTCAGAGCTGTTCAGTACTAACTAGCTGTTACTATCTGACGGTTACTATAACTACATGGTGTTTCAGAGCTGTTCAGTACTAACTAGCTGTTACTATCTGACTGTTACTATAACTACATGTTGTTTCAGAGCTGTTCAGTACTAACTAGCTGTTACTGTAACTACATGGTGTTTCAGAGCTGTTCAGAACTAACTAGCTGTTACTATCTGACTGTTACTATAATTACATGGTGTTTCAGAGCTGTTCAGTACTAACTAGCTGTTACTATAACTACATGGTGTTTCAGAGCTGTTCAGTACTAACTAGCTGTTACTATCTGACTGTTACTATAACTACATGGTGTTTCAGAGCTGTTCAGTACTAACTAGCTGTTACTATCTGACTGTTACTATAACTACATGGTGTTTCAGAGCTGTTCAGTACTAACTAGCTGTTACTATCTGACTGTTACTATAACTACATGGTGTTTCAGAGCTGTTCAGTACTAACTAGCTGTTACTATCTGACTGTTACTATAACTACATGGTGTTTCAGAGCTGTTCAGTACTAACTAGCTGTTACTGTAACTACATGGTGTTTCAGAGCTGTTCAGAACTAACTAGCTGTTACTATCTGACTTTTACTATAACTACATGGTGTTTCAGAGCTGTTCAGTACTAACTAGCTGTTACTATAACTACATGGTGTTTCAGAGCTGTTCAGTACTAACTAGCTGTTACTATCTGACTGTTACTATAACTACATGGTGTTTCAGAGCTGTTCAGTACTAACTAGCTGTAACTGTAACTACATGGTGTTTCAGAGCTGTTCAGCACTAACTAGCTGTTACTATCTGACTGTTACTATAACTACATGGTGTTTCAGAGCTGTTCAGTGCTAACTAGCTGTTACTATCTGACTGTTACTATAACTACATGGTGTTTCAGAGCTGTTCAGTACTAACTAGCTGTTACTATAACTACATGGTGTTTCAGAGCTGTTCAGTACTAACTAGCTGTTACTATAACTACATGGTGTTTCAGAGCTGTTCAGTACTAACTAGCTGTTACTATCTGACTGTTACTATAACTACATAGTGTTTCAGAGCTGTTCAGTACTAACTAGCTGTTACTATCTGACTGTTACTCTAACTACATGGTGTTTCAGAGCTGTTCAGTACTAACTAGCTGTTACTATCTGACTGTTACTATAACTACATGGTGTTTCAGAGCTGTTCAGTACTAACTAGCTGTTACTATCTGACTGTTACTATAACTACATGTTGTTTCAGAGCTGTTCAGTACTAACTAGCTGTTACTGTAACTACATGGTGTTTTAGAGCTGTTCAGAACTAACTAGCTGTTACTATCTGACTGTTACTATAACTACATGGTGTTTCAGAGCTGTTCAGTACTAACTAGCTGTTACTATAACTACATGGTGTTTCAGAGCTGTTCAGTGGTAACTAGCTGTTACTATCTGACTGTTACTATAACTACATGGTGTTTCAGAGCTGTTTAGTGCTAACTAGCTGTTACTATCTGACTGTTACTATAACTACATGGTGTTTCAGAGCTGTTCAGTACTAACTAGCTGTTACTATAACTACATGGTGTTTCAGAGCTGTTCAGTACTAACTAGCTGTTACTATAACTACATGGTGTTTCAGAGCTGTTCAGTACTAACTAGCTGTTACTATAACTACATGGTGTTTCAGAGCTGTTCAGTACTAACTAGCTGTTACTATCTGACGGTTACTATAACTACATGGTGTTTCAGAGCTGTTCAGTACTAACTAGCTGTTACTATCTGACTGTTACTATAACTACATGGTGTTTCAGAGCTGTTCAGTACTAACTAGCTGTTACTATAACTACATGGTGTTTCAGAGCTGTTCAGAACTAACTATCTGTTACTATCTGACTGTTACTATAACTACATGGTGTTTCAGAGCTGTTCAGTACTAACTAGCTGTTACTATAACTACATGGTGTTTCAGAGCTGTTCAGTACTAACTAGCTGTTACTATAACTACATGGTGTTTCAGAGCTGTTCAGTACTAACTAGCTGTTACTATAACTACATGGTGTTTCAGAGCTGTTCAGTGCTAACTAGCTGTTACTATCTGACTGTTACTATAACTACATGGTGTTTCAGAGCTGTTCAGTACTAACTAGCTGTTACTATCTGACTGTTACTATAACTACATGGTGTTTCAGAGCTATTCAGTACTAACTAGCTGTTACTATCTGACTGTTACTATAACTACATGGTGTTTCAGAGCTTTTCAGTACTAACTAGCTGTTACTATAACTACATGGTGTTTCAGAGCTGTTCAGTGCTAACTAGCTGTTACTATCTGACTGTTACTATAACTACATGGTGTTTCAGAGCTGTTCAGTACTAACTAGCTGTTACTATAACTACATGGTGTTTCAGAGCTGTTCAGTACTAACTAGCTGTTACTATAACTACATGTTGTTTCAGAGCTGTTCAGTACTAACTAGCTGTTACTATAACTACATGGTGTTTCAGAGCTGTTCAGTACTAACTAGCTGTTACTATCTGACTGTTACTATAACTACATGGTGTTTCAGAGCTGTTCAGTACTAACTAGCTGTTACTATCTGACTGTTACTATAACTACATGGTGTTTCAGAGCTGTTCAGTACTAACTAGCTGTTACTATCTGACTGTTACTATAACTACATGGTGTTTCAGAGCTGTTCAGTACTAACTAGCTGTTACTATCTGACTGTTACTATAACTACATGTTGTTTCAGAGCTGTTCAGTACTAACTAGCTGTTACTGTAACTACATGGTGTTTCAGAGCTGTTCAGAACTAACTAGCTGTTACTATCTGACTTTTACTATAACTACATGGTGTTTCAGAGCTTTTCAGTACTAACTAGCTGTTACTATAACTACATGGTGTTTCAGAGCTGTTCAGTACTAACTAGCTGTTACTATCTGACTGTTACTATAACTACATGTTGTTTCAGAGCTGTTCAGTACTAACTAGCTGTTACTATCTGACTGTTACTATAACTACATGGTGTTTCAGAGCTTTTCAGTACTAACTAGCTGTTACTATAACTACATGGTGTTTCAGAGCTGTTCAGTGCTAACTAGCTGTTACTATCTGACTGTTACTATAACTACATGGTGTTTCAGAGCTGTTCAGTACTAACTAGCTGTTACTATAACTACATGGTGTTTCAGAGCTGTTCAGTACTAACTAGCTGTTACTATAACTACATGTTGTTTCAGAGCTGTTCAGTACTAACTAGCTGTTACTATAACTACATGGTGTTTCAGAGCTGTTCAGTACTAACTAGCTGTTACTATCTGACTGTTACTATAACTACATGGTGTTTCAGAGCTGTTCAGTACTAACTAGCTGTTACTATCTGACTGTTACTATAACTACATGGTGTTTCAGAGCTGTTCAGTACTAACTAGCTGTTACTATCTGACTGTTACTATAACTACATGGTGTTTCAGAGCTGTTCAGTACTAACTAGCTGTTACTATCTGACTGTTACTATAACTACATGTTGTTTCAGAGCTGTTCAGTACTAACTAGCTGTTACTGTAACTACATGGTGTTTCAGAGCTGTTCAGAACTAACTAGCTGTTACTATCTGACTTTTACTATAACTACATGGTGTTTCAGAGCTTTTCAGTACTAACTAGCTGTTACTATAACTACATGGTGTTTCAGAGCTGTTCAGTACTAACTAGCTGTTACTATCTGACTGTTACTATAACTACATGTTGTTTCAGAGCTGTTCAGTACTAACTAGCTGTTACTGTAACTACATGGTGTTTCAGAGCTGTTCAGAACTAACTAGCTGTTACTATCTGACTGTTACTATAACTACATGGTGTTTCAGAGCTGTTCAGTGCTAACTAGCTGTTACTATCTGACTGTTACTATAACTACATGGTGTTTCAGAGCTGTTCAGTACTAACTAGCTGTTACTATAACTACATGGTGTTTCAGAGCTGTTCAGTACTAACTAGCTGTTACTATAACTACATGGTGTTTCAGAGCTGTTCAGTGGTAACTAGCTGTTACTATCTGACTGTTACTATAACTACATGATGTTTCAGAGCTGTTCAGTGCTAACTAGCTGTTACTATCTGACTGTTACTATAACTACATGGTGTTTCAGAGCTGTTCAGTACTAACTAGCTGTTACTATAACTACATGGTGTTTCAGAGCTGTTCAGTACTAACTAGCTGTTACTATAACTACATGGTGTTTCAGAGCTGTTCAGTACTAACTAGCTGTTACTATAACTACGTGGTGTTTCAGAGCTGTTCAGTACTAACTAGCTGTTACTATCTGACGGTTACTATAACTACATGGTGTTTCAGAGCTGTTCAGTACTAAATAGCTGTTACTATCTGACTGTTACTATAACTACATGTTGTTTCAGAGCTGTTCAGTACTAACTAGCTGTTACTGTAACTACATGGTGTTTCAGAGCTGTTCAGAACTATCTAGCTGTTACTATCTGACTGTTACTATAACTACATGGTGTTTCAGAGCTGTTCAGTACTAACTAGCTGTTACTATAACTACATGGTGTTTCAGAGCTGTTCAGTACTAACTAGCTGTTACTATAACTACATGATGTTTCAGAGCTGTTCAGTGGTAACTAGCTGTTACTATCTGACTGTTACTATAACTACATGGTGTTTCAGAGCTGTTCAGTACTAACTAGCTGTTACTATAACTACATGGTGTTTCAGAGCTGTTCAGTACTAACTAGCTGTTACTATCTGACTGTTACTATAACTACATGGTGTTTCAGAGCTGTTCAGTACTAACTAGCTGTTACTATCTGACTGTTACTATAACTACATGGTGTTTCAGAGCTGTTCAGTACTAACTAGCTGTTACTGTAACTACATGGTGTTTCAGAGCTGTTCAGAACTAACTAGCTGTTACTATCTGACTGTTACTATAACTACATGGTGTTTCAGAGCTGTTCAGTGCTAACTAGCTGTTATTATCTGACTGTTACTATAACTACATGGTGTTTCAGAGCTGTTCAGTACTAACTAGCTGTTACTATAACTACATGGTGTTTCAGAGCTGTTCAGTACTAACTAGCTGTTACTATAACTACATGGTGTTTCAGAGCTGTTCAGTACTAACTAGCTGTTACTATCTGACTGTTACTATAACTACATGGTGTTTCAGAGCTGTTCAGTACTAACTAGCTGTTACTATAACTACATGGTGTTTCAGAGCTGTTCAGTACTAACTAGCTGTTACTATAACTACATGGTGTTTCAGAGCTGTTCAGTACTAACTAGCTGTTACTATAACTACATGGTGTTTCAGAGCTGTTCAGTACTAACTAGCTGTTACTATCTGACGGTTACTATAACTACATGGTGTTTCAGAGCTGTTCAGTACTAACTAGCTGTTACTATAACTACATGGTGTTTCAGAGCTGTTCAGTACTAACTAGCTGTTACTATAACTACATGGTGTTTCAGAGCTGTTCAGTGCTAACTAGCTGTTACTATCTGACAGTTACTATAACTACATGGTGTTTCAGAGCTGTTCAGTACTAACTAGCTGTTACTATCTGACTGTTACTATAACTACATGTTGTTTCAGAGCTGTTCAGTACTAACTAGCTGTTACTATCTGACGGTTACTATAACTACATGGTGTTTCAGAGCTGTTCAGTACTAACTAGCTGTTACTATCTGACTGTTACTATAACTACATGTTGTTTCAGAGCTGTTCAGTACTAACTAGTTGTTACTGTAACTACATGGTGTTTCAGAGCTGTTCAGAACTAACTAGCTGTTACTATCTGACTGTTACTATAACTACATGGTGTTTCAGAGCTGTTCAGTACTAACTAGCTGTTACTATAACTACATGGTGTTTCAGAGCTGTTCAGTACTAACTAGCTGTTACTATAACTACATGGTGTTTCAGAGCTGTTCAGTGGTAACTAGCTGTTACTATCTGACTGTTACTTTAACTACATGGTGTTTCAGAGCTGTTCAGTACTAACTAGCTGTTACTATAACTACATGGTGTTTCAGAGCTGTTCAGTACTAACTAGCTGTTACTATCTGACTGTTACTATAACTACATGGTGTTTCAGAGCTGTTCAGTACTAACTAGCTGTTACTATCTGACTGTTACTATAACTACATGGTGTTTCAGAGCTATTCAGTACTAACTAGCTGTTACTATCTGACTGTTACTATAACTACATGGTGTTTCAGAGCTTTTCAGTACTAACTAGCTGTTACTATAACTACATGGTGTTTCAGAGCTGTTCAGTGCTAACTAGCTGTTACTATCTGACTGTTACTATAACTACATGGTGTTTCAGAGCTGTTCAGTACTAACTAGCTGTTACTATAACTACATGGTGTTTCAGAGCTGTTCAGTACTAACTAGCTGTTACTATAACTACATGTTGTTTCAGAGCTGTTCAGTACTAACTAGCTGTTACTATAACTACATGGTGTTTCAGAGCTGTTCAGTACTAACTAGCTATTACTATCTGACTGTTACTATAACTACATGGTGTTTCAGAGCTGTTCAGTACTAACTAGCTGTTACTATCTGACTGTTACTATAACTACATGGTGTTTCAGAGCTGTTCAGTACTAACTAGCTGTTACTATCTGACTGTTACTATAACTACATGGTGTTTCAGAGCTGTTCAGTACTAACTAGCTGTTACTATCTGACTGTTACTATAACTACATGGTGTTTCAGAGCTTTTCAGTACTAACTAGCTGTTACTATAACTACATGGTGTTTCAGAGCTGTTCAGTGCTAACTAGCTGTTACTATCTGACTGTTACTATAACTACATGGTGTTTCAGAGCTGTTCAGTACTAACTAGCTGTTACTATAACTACATGGTGTTTCAGAGCTGTTCAGTACTAACTAGCTGTTACTATAACTACATGTTGTTTCAGAGCTGTTCAGTACTAACTAGCTGTTACTATAACTACATGGTGTTTCAGAGCTGTTCAGTACTAACTAGCTGTTACTATAACTACATGGTGTTTCAGAGCTGTTCAGTACTAACTAGCTGTTACTATCTGACTGTTACTATAACTACATGGTGTTTCAGAGCTGTTCAGTACTAACTAGCTGTTACTATCTGACTGTTACTATAACTACATGGTGTTTCAGAGCTGTTCAGTACTAACTAGCTGTTACTATCTGACTGTTACTATAACTACATGTTGTTTCAGAGCTGTTCAGTACTAACTAGCTGTTACTGTAACTACATGGTGTTTCAGAGCTGTTCAGAACTAACTAGCTGTTACTATCTGACTTTTACTATAACTACATGGTGTTTCAGAGCTGTTCAGTACTAACTAGCTGTTACTATAACTACATGGTGTTTCAGAGCTGTTCAGTACTAACTAGCTGTTACTATCTGACTGTTACTATAACTACATGTTGTTTCAGAGCTGTTCAGTACTAACTAGCTGTTACTATAACTACATGGTGTTTCAGAGCTGTTCAGTACTAACTAGCTGTTACTATAACTACATGGTGTTTCAGAGCTGTTCAGTGGTAACTAGCTGTTACTATCTGACTGTTACTTTAACTACATGGTGTTTCAGAGCTGTTCAGTACTAACTAGCTGTTACTATAACTACATGGTGTTTCAGAGCTGTTCAGTACTAACTAGCTGTTACTATCTGACTGTTACTATAACTACATGTTGTTTCAGAGCTGTTCAGTACTAACTAGCTGTTACTATCTGACTGTTACTATAACTACATGGTGTTTCAGAGCTATTCAGTACTAACTAGCTGTTACTATCTGACTGTTACTATAACTACATGGTGTTTCAGAGCTTTTCAGTACTAACTAGCTGTTACTATAACTACATGGTGTTTCAGAGCTGTTCAGTGCTAACTAGCTGTTACTATCTGACTGTTACTATAACTACATGGTGTTTCAGAGCTGTTCAGTACTAACTAGCTGTTACTATAACTACATGGTGTTTCAGAGCTGTTCAGTACTAACTAGCTGTTACTATAACTACATGTTGTTTCAGAGCTGTTCAGTACTAACTAGCTGTTACTATAACTACATGGTGTTTCAGAGCTGTTCAGTGCTAACTAGCTGTTACTATCTGACTGTTACTGTAACTACATGGTGTTTCAGAGCTGTTCAGTACTAACTAGCTGTTACTATAACTACATGGTGTTTCAGAGCTGTTCAGTACTAACTAGCTGTTACTATCTGACTGTTACTATAACTACATGGTGTTTCAGAGCTGTTCAGTACTAACTAGCTGTTACTATCTGACTGTTACTATAACTACATGGTGTTTCAGAGCTGTTCAGTACTAACTAGCTGTTACTATCTGACTGTTACTATAACTACATGGTGTTTCAGAGCTGTTCAGTACTAACTAGCTGTTACTATCTGACTGTTACTATAACTACATGTTGTTTCAGAGCTGTTCAGTACTAACTAGCTGTTACTGTAACTACATGGTGTTTCAGAGCTGTTCAGTACTAACTAGCTGTTACTATCTGACTGTTACTATAACTACATGGTGTTTCAGAGCTGTTCAGTACCAACTAGCTGTTACTATAACTACATGGTGTTTCAGAGCTGTTCAGTACTAACTAGCTGTTACTATCTGACTGTTACTATAACTACATGGTGTTTCAGAGCTGTTCAGTACTAACTAGCTGTTACTATAACTACATGGTGTTTCAGAGCTGTTCAGTGCTAACTAGCTGTTACTATCTGACTGTTACTATAACTACATGGTGTTTCAGAGTTGTTCAGTACTAACTAGCTGTTACTATAACTACGTGGTGTTTCAGAGCTGTTCAGTGCTAACTAGCTGTTACTATCTGACTGTTACTATAACTACATGGTGTTTCAGAGCTGTTCAGTACTAACTAGCTGTTACTATAACTACATGGTGTTTCAGAGCTGTTCAGTACTAACTAGCTGTTACTATCTGACTGTTACTATAACTTCATGGTGTTTCAGAGCTGTTCAGTACTAACTAGCTGTTACTATCTGACTGTTACTATAACTACATGGTGTTTCAGAGCTGTTCAGTACTAACTAGCTGTTACTATCTGACTGTTACTGTAACTACATTTTGTTTCAGAGCTGTTCAGTACTAACTAGCTGTTACTGTAACTACATGGTGTTTCAGAGCTGTTCAGTACTAACTAGCTGTTACTATCTGACTGTTACTATAACTACATGCTGTTTCAGAGCTGTTCAGTACTAACTAGCTGTTACTATAACTACATGGTGTTTCAGAGCTGTTCAGTACTAACTAGCTGTTACTATCTGACTGTTACTATAACTACATGGTGTTTCAGAGCTGTTCAGTACTAACTAGCTGTTACTATAACTACATGGTGTTTCAGAGCTGTTCAGTACTAACTAGCTGTTACTATAACTACATGGTGTTTCAGAGCTGTTCAGTACTAACTAGCTGTTACTATAACTACATGGTGTTTCAGAGCTGTTCAGTGCTAACTAGCTGTTCATTTCTGACTGTTACTGTAACTACATGGTGTTTCAGAGCTGTTCAGTACTAACTAGCTGTTACTATAACTACATGGTGTTTCAAAGCTGTTCAGTACTAACTAGCTGTTACTATCTGACTGTTACTATAACTACATGGTGTTTCAGAGCTGTTCAGTACTAACTAGCTGTTACTATCTGACTGTTACTATAACTACATGGTGTTTCAGAGCTGTTCAGTACTAACTAGCTGTTACTATAACTACATGGTGTTTCAGAGCTGTTCAGTACTAACTAGCTGTTACTATCTGACTGTTACTATAACTACATGGTGTTTCAGAGCTGTTCAGTACTAACTAGCTGTTACTATCTGACTGTTACTATAACTACATGGTGTTTCAGAGCTGTTCAGTACCAACTAGCTGTTACTATAACTACATGGTGTTTCAGAGCTGTTCAGTACTAACTAGCTGTTACTATCTGACTGTTACTATAACTACATGGTGTTTCAGAGCTGTTCAGTACCAACTAGCTGTTACTATAACTACATGGTGTTTCAGAGCTGTTCAGTACTAACTAGCTGTTACTATCTGACTGTTACTATAACTACATGGTGTTTCAGAGCTGTTCAGTACTAACTAGCTGTTACTATCTGACTGTTACTATAACTACATGGTGTTTCAGAGCTGTTCAGTACTAACTAGCTGTTACTATAACTACATGGTGTTTCAGAGCTGTTCAGTGCTAACTAGCTGTTACTATCTGACTGTTACTATAACTACATGGTGTTTCAGAGCTGTTCAGTACTAACTAGCTGTTACTATAACTACATGGTGTTTCAGAGCTGTTCAGTGCTAACTAGCTGTTACTATCTGACTGTTACTATAACTACATGGTGTTTCAGAGCTGTCCAGTACTAACTAGCTGTTACTATAACTACATGGTGTTTCAGAGCTGTTCAGTACTAACTAGCTGTTACTATCTGACTGTTACTATAACTTCATGGTGTTTCAGAGCTGTTCAGTACTAACTAGCTGTTACTATCTGACTGTTACTATAACTACATGGTGTTTCAGAGCTGTTCAGTACTAACTCGCTGTTACTATCTGACTGTTACTGTAACTACATTTTGTTTCAGAGCTGTTCAGTACTAACTAGCTGTTACTGTAACTACATGGTGTTTCAGAGCTGTTCAGTACTAACTAGCTGTTACTATCTGACTGTTACTATAACTACATGGTGTTTCAGAGCTGTTCAGTACTAACTAGCTGTTACTATAACTACATGGTGTTTCAGAGCTGTTCAGTACTAACTAGCTGTTACTATCTGACTGTTACTATAACTACATGGTGTTTCAGAGCTGTTCAGTACTAACTAGCTGTTACTATAACTACATGGTGTTTCAGAGCTGTTCAGTACTAACTAGCTGTTACTATAACTACATGGTGTTTCAGAGCTGTTCAGTACTAACTAGCTGTTACTATAACTACATGGTGTTTCAGAGCTGTTCAGTGCTAACTAGCTGTTACTATCTGACTGTTACTGTAACTACATGGTGTTTCAGAGCTGTTCAGTACTAACTAGCTGTTACTATAACTACATGGTGTTTCAAAGCTGTTCAGTACTAACTAGCTGTTACTATCTGACTGTTACTATAACTACATGGTGTTTCAGAGCTGTTCAGTACTAACTAGCTGTTACTATCTGACTGTTACTATAACTACATGGTGTTTCAGAGCTGTTCAGTACTAACTAGCTGTTACTATAACTACATGGTGTTTCATAGCTGTTCAGTGCTAACTAGCTGTTACTATCTGACTGTTACTATAACTACATGGTGTTTCAGAGCTGTTCAGTACT
Source organism: Salmo salar (assembly GCF_965601325.2). Classification (NCBI taxonomy): domain Eukaryota; kingdom Metazoa; phylum Chordata; class Actinopteri; order Salmoniformes; family Salmonidae; genus Salmo; species Salmo salar. Next base: position 47,912,753 of record NC_138301.1, on the reverse strand, counting down.
AACTAGCTGTTACTATAACTACATGGTGTTTCAGAGCTGTTCAGTACTAACTAGCTGTTACTATAACTACATGGTGTTTCAGAGCTGTTCAGTACTAACTAGCTGTTACTATAACTACATGGTGTTTCAGAGCTGTTCAGTACTAACTAGCTGTTACTATCTGACTGTTACTATAACTACATGGTGTTTCAGAGCTGTTCAGTACTAACTAGCTGTTACTATCTGACTGTTAGTATAACTACATGGTGTTTCAGAGCTGTTCAGTACTAACTAGCTGTTACTATCTGACTGTTACTATAACTACATGTTGTTTCAGAGCTGTTCAGTACTAACTAGCTGTTACTGTAACTACATGGTGTTTCAGAGCTGTTCAGAACTAACTAGCTGTTACTATCTGACTGTTACTATAACTACATGGTGTTTCAGAGCTGTTCAGTACTAACTAGCTGTTACTATAACTACATGGTGTTTCAGAGCTGTTCAGTGGTAACTAGCTGTTACTATCTGACTGTTACTATAACTACATGGTGTTTCAGAGCTGTTCAGTACTAACTAGCTGTTACTATAACTACATGGTGTTTCAGAGCTGTTCAGTACTAACTAGCTGTTACTATAACTACATGGTATTTCAGAGCTGTTCAGTACTAACTAGCTGTTACTATAACTACATGGTGTTTCAGAGCTGTTCAGTACTAACTAGCTGTTACTATCTGACGGTTACTATAACTACATGGTGTTTCAGAGCTGTTCAGTACTAACTAGCTGTTACTATCTGACTGTTACTATAACTACATGTTGTTTCAGAGCTGTTCAGTACTAACTAGCTGTTACTGTAACTACATGGTGTTTCAGAGCTGTTCAGAACTAACTAGCTGTTACTATCTGACTGTTACTATAACTACATGGTGTTTCAGAGCTGTTCAGTACTAACTAGCTGTTACTATCTGACTGTTACTATAACTACATGTTGTTTCAGAGCTGTTCAGTACTAACTAGCTGTTACTATAACTACATGGTGTTTCAGAGCTGTTCAGTACTAACTAGCTGTTACTATAACTACATGGTGTTTCAGAGCTGTTCAGTACTAACTAGCTGTTACTATAACTACATGGTGTTTCAGAGCTGTTCAGAACTAACTAGCTGTTACTATCTGACTGTTACTATAACTACATGGTGTTTCAGAGCTGTTCAGTACTAACTAGCTGTTACTATCTGACTGTTACTATAACTACATGGTGTTTCAGAGCTGTTCAGTACTAACTAGCTGTTACTATAACTACATGGTGTTTCAGAGCTGTTCAGTACTAACTAGCTGTTACTATAACTACATGGTGTTTCAGAGCTGTTCAGTGGTAACTAGCTGTTACTATCTGACTGTTACTATAACTACATGGTGTTTCAGAGCTGTTCAGTGCTAACTAGCTGTTACTATCTGACTGTTACTATAACTACATGGTGTTTCAGAGCTGTTCAGTACTAACTAGCTGTTACTATAACTACATGGTGTTTCAGAGCTGTTCAGTACTAACTAGCTGTTACTATCTGACTGTTACTATAACTTCATGGTGTTTCAGAGCTGTTCAGTACTAACTAGCTGTTACTATCTGACTGTTACTATAACTACATGGTGTTTCAGAGCTGTTCAGTACTAACTAGCTGTTACTATCTGACTGTTACTGTAACTACATTTTGTTTCAGAGCTGTTCAGTACTAACTAGCTGTTACTGTAACTACATGGTGTTTCAGAGCTGTTCAGTACTAACTAGCTGTTACTATCTGACTAGCTGTTACTAGCCTTCCCTGTAGCTCAGTTGGTAGAGCATGGTGTTTGCAACGCCAGGGTTGTGGGTTCGATTCCCACGGGGGGCCAGCACAGAAAAAAAAAAATGTATGAAATTGTATGAAATGTATGCATTCACTACTGTAAGTCGCTCTGGATAAGAGCGTCTGCTAAATGACTAAAATGTAAAAAAAAAAAAAAAAAAAAAAAATGACTGTTACTATAACTACATGGTGTTTCAGAGCTGTTCAGTACTAACTAGCTGTTACTATAACTACATGGTGTTTCAGAGCTGTTCAGTACTAACTAGCTGTTACTATAACTACATGGTGTTTCAGAGCTGTTCAGTACTAACTAGCTGTTACTATAACTACATGGTGTTTCAGAGCTGTTCAGTACTAACTAGCTGTTACTATAACTACATGGTGTTTCAGAGCTGTTCGGTACTAACTAGCTGTTACTATAACTACATGGTGTTTCAGAGCTGTTCAGTGCTAACTAGCTGTTACTATCTGACTGTTACTGTAACTACATGGTGTTTCAGAGCTGTTCAGTACTAACTAGCTGTTACTATAACTACATGGTGTTTCAAAGCTGTTCAGTACTAACTAGCTGTTACTATCTGACTGTTACTATAACTACATGGTGTTTCAGAGCTGTTCAGTACTAACTAGCTGTTACTATCTGACTGTTACTATAACTACATGGTGTTTCAGAGCTGTTCAGTACTAACTAGCTGTTACTATAACTACATGGTGTTTCAGAGCTGTTCAGTACTAACTAGCTGTTACTATCTGACTGTTACTATAACTACATGGTGTTTCAGAGCTGTTCAGTACTAACTAGCTGTTACTATCTGACTGTTACTATAACTACATGGTGTTTCAGAGCTGTTCAGTACTAACTAGCTGTTACTATCTGACTGTTACTATAACTACATGTTGTTTCAGAGCTGTTCAGTACTAACTAGCTGTTACTGTAACTACATGGTGTTTCAGAGCTGTTCAGTACTAACTAGCTGTTACTATCTGACTGTTACTATAACTACATGGTGTTTCAGAGCTGTTCAGTACCAACTAGCTGTTACTATAACTACATGGTGTTTCAGAGATGTTCAGTACTAACTAGCTGTTACTATAACTACATGGTGTTTCAGAGCTGTTCAGTACTAACTAGCTGTTACTATAACTACATGGTGTTTCAGAGCTGTTCAGTACTAACTAGCTGTTACTATAACTACATGGTGTTTCAGAGCTGTTCAGTACTAACTAGCTGTTACTATAACTACATGGTGTTTCAGAGCTGTTCGGTACTAACTAGCTGTTACTATAACTACATGGTGTTTCAGAGCTGTTCAGTGCTAACTAGCTGTTACTATCTGACTGTTACTGTAACTACATGGTGTTTCAGAGCTGTTCAGTACTAACTAGCTGTTACTATAACTACATGGTGTTTCAAAGCTGTTCAGTACTAACTAGCTGTTACTATCTGACTGTTACTATAACTACATGGTGTTTCAGAGCTGTTCAGTACTAACTAGCTGTTACTATCTGACTGTTACTATAACTACATGGTGTTTCAGAGCTGTTCAGTACTAACTAGCTGTTACTATAACTACATGGTGTTTCAGAGCTGTTCAGTACTAACTAGCTGTTACTATCTGACTGTTACTATAACTACATGGTGTTTCAGAGCTGTTCAGTACTAACTAGCTGTTACTATCTGACTGTTACTATAACTACATGGTGTTTCAGAGCTGTTCAGTACTAACTAGCTGTTACTATCTGACTGTTACTATAACTACATGTTGTTTCAGAGCTGTTCAGTACTAACTAGCTGTTACTGTAACTACATGGTGTTTCAGAGCTGTTCAGTACTAACTAGCTGTTACTATCTGACTGTTACTATAACTACATGGTGTTTCAGAGCTGTTCAGTACCAACTAGCTGTTACTATAACTACATGGTGTTTCAGAGATGTGCAGTACTAACTAGCTGTTACTATCTGACTGTTACTATAACTACATGGTGTTTCAGAGCTGTTCAGTACTAACTAGCTGTTACTATCTGACTGTTACTATAACTACATGGTGTTTCAGAGCTGTTCAGTACTAACTAGCTGTTACTGTAACTACATGGTGTTTCAGAGCTGTTCAGTACTAACTAGCTGTTACTATCTGACTGTTACTATAACTACATGGTGTTTCAGAGCTGTTCAGTACCAACTAGCTGTTACTATAACTACATGGTGTTTCAGAGCTGTTCAGTACTAACTAGCTGTTACTATCTGACTGTTACTATAACTACATGGTGTTTCAGAGCTGTTCAGTACTAACTAGCTGTTACTATCTGACTGTTACTATAACTACATGGTGTTTCAGAGCTGTTCAGTACTAACTAGCTGTTACTATAACTACATGGTGTTTCAGAGCTGTTCAGTGCTAACTAGCTGTTACTATCTGACTGTTACTATAACTACATGGTGTTTCAGAGCTGTTCAGTACTAACTAGCTGTTACTATAACTACATGGTATTTCAGAGCTGTTCAGTGCTAACTAGCTGTTACTATCTGACTGTTACTATAACTACATGGTGTTTCAGAGCTGTTCAGTACTAACTAGCTGTTACTATAACTACATGGTGTTTCAGAGCTGTTCAGTGCTAACTAGCTGTTACTATCTGACTGTTACTATAACTACATGGTGTTTCAGAGTTGTTCAGTACTAACTAGCTGTTACTATAACTACGTGGTGTTTCAGAGCTGTTCAGTGCTAACTAGCTGTTACTATCTGACTGTTACTATAACTACATGGTGTTTCAGAGCTGTTCAGTACTAACTAGCTGTTACTATAACTACATGGTGTTTCAGAGCTGTTCAGTACTAACTAGCTGTTACTATCTGACTGTTTCTATAACTTCATGGTGTTTCAGAGCTGTTCAGTACTAACTAGCTGTTACTATCTGACTGTTACTATAACTACATGGTGTTTCAGAGCTGTTCAGTACTAACTAGCTGTTACTATCTGACTGTTACTGTAACTACATTTTGTTTCAGAGCTGTTCAGTACTAACTAGCTGTTACTGTAACTACATGGTGTTTCAGAGCTGTTCAGTACTAACTAGCTGTTACTATCTGACTGTTACTATAACTACATGCTGTTTCAGAGCTGTTCAGTACTAACTAGCTGTTACTATAACTACATGGTGTTTCAGAGCTGTTCAGTACTAACTAGCTGTTACTATCTGACTGTTACTATAACTACATGGTGTTTCAGAGCTGTTCAGTACTAACTAGCTGTTACTATAACTACATGGTGTTTCAGAGCTGTTCAGTACTAACTAGCTGTTACTATAACTACATGGTGTTTCAGAGCTGTTCAGTACTAACTAGCTGTTACTATAACTACATGGTGTTTCAGAGCTGTTCAGTGCTAACTAGCTGTTCATTTCTGACTGTTACTGTAACTACATGGTGTTTCAGAGCTGTTCAGTACTAACTAGCTGTTACTATAACTACATGGTGTTTCAAAGCTGTTCAGTACTAACTAGCTGTTACTATCTGACTGTTACTATAACTACATGGTGTTTCAGAGCTGTTCAGTACTAACTAGCTGTTACTATCTGACTGTTACTATAACTACATGGTGTTTCAGAGCTGTTCAGTACTAACTAGCTGTTACTATAACTACATGGTGTTTCAGAGCTGTTCAGTACTAACTAGCTGTTACTATCTGACTGTTACTATAACTACATGGTGTTTCAGAGCTGTTCAGTACTAACTAGCTGTTACTATCTGACTGTTACTATAACTACATGTTGTTTCAGAGCTGTTCAGTACTAACTAGCTGTTACTGTAACTACATGGTGTTTCAGAGCTGTTCAGTACTAACTAGCTGTTACTATCTGACTGTTACTATAACTACATGGTGTTTCAGAGCTGTTCAGTACCAACTAGCTGTTACTATAACTACATGGTGTTTCAGAGCTGTTCAGTACTAACTAGCTGTTACTATCTGACTGTTACTATAACTACATGGTGTTTCAGAGCTGTTCAGTACCAACTAGCTGTTACTATAACTACATGGTGTTTCAGAGCTGTTCAGTACTAACTAGCTGTTACTATCTGACTGTTACTATAACTACATGGTGTTTCAGAGCTGTTCAGTACTAACTAGCTGTTACTATCTGACTGTTACTATAACTACATGGTGTTTCAGAGCTGTTCAGTACTAACTAGCTGTTACTATAACTACATGGTGTTTCAGAGCTGTTCAGTGCTAACTAGCTGTTACTATCTGACTGTTACTATAACTACATGGTGTTTCAGAGCTGTTCAGTACTAACTAGCTGTTACTATAACTACATGGTGTTTCAGAGCTGTTCAGTGCTAACTAGCTGTTACTATCTGACTGTTACTATAACTACATGGTGTTTCAGAGCTGTTCAGTACTAACTAGCTGTTACTATAACTACATGGTGTTTCATAGCTGTTCAGTGCTAACTAGCTGTTACTATCTGACTGTTACTATAACTACATGGTGTTTCAGAGCTGTTCAGTACTAACTAGCTGTTACTATAAGTACATGGTGTTTCAGAGCTGTTCAGTACTAACTAGCTGTTACTATAACTACATGGTGTTTCAGAGCTGTTCAGTACTAACTAGCTGTTACTATAACTACATGGTGTTTCAGAGCTGTTCAGTACTAACTAGCTGTTACTATCTGACTGTTACTATAACTACATGGTGTTTCAGAGCTGTTCAGTACTAACTAGCTGTTACTATAACTACATGGTATTTCAGAGCTGTTCAGTACTAACTAGCTGTTACTACAACTACATGGTGTTTCAGAGCTGTTCAGTACTAACTAGCTGTTACTATCTGACGGTTACTATAACTACATGGTGTTTCAGAGCTGTTCAGTACTAACTAGCTGTTACTATCTGACTGTTACTATAACTACATGTTGTTTCAGAGCTGTTCAGTACTAACTAGCTGTTACTGTAACTACATGGTGTTTCAGAGCTGTTCAGAACTAACTAGCTGTTACTATCTGACTGTTACTATAACTACATGGTGTTTCAGAGCTGTTCAGTACTAACTAGCTGTTACTATAACTACATGGTGTTTCAGAGCTGTTCAGTACTAACTAGCTGTTACTATCTGACTGTTACTATAACTACATGGTGTTTCAGAGCTGTTCAGTACTAACTAGCTGTTACTATCTGACTGTTACTATAACTACATGTTGTTTCAGAGCTGTTCAGTACTAACTAGCTGTTACTGTAACTACATGGTGGTTCAGAGCTGTTCAGAACTAACTAGCTGTTACTATCTGACTGTTACTATAACTACATGGTGTTTCAGAGCTGTTCAGTACTAACTAGCTGTTACTATAACTACATGGTGTTTCAGAGCTGTTCAGTGGTAACTAGCTGTTACTATCTGACTGTTACTATAACTACATGGTGTTTCAGAGCTGTTCAGTGCTAACTAGCTGTTACTATCTGACTGTTACTATAACTACATGGTGTTTCAGAGCTGTTCAGTACTAACTAGCTGTTACTATAACTACATGGTGTTTCAGAGCTGTTCAGTACTAACTAGCTGTTACTATAACTACATGGTATTTCAGAGCTGTTCAGTACTAACTAGCTGTTACTACAACTACATGGTGTTTCAGAGCTGTTCAGTACTAACTAGCTGTTACTATCTGACGGTTACTATAACTACATGGTGTTTCAGAGCTGTTCAGTACTAACTAGCTGTTACTATCTGACTGTTACTATAACTACATGTTGTTTCAGAGCTGTTCAGTACTAACTAGCTGTTACTGTAACTACATGGTGTTTCAGAGCTGTTCAGAACTAACTAGCTGTTACTATCTGACTGTTACTATAACTACATGGTGTTTCAGAGCTGTTCAGTACTAACTAGCTGTTACTATAAGTACATGGTGTTTCAGAGCTGTTCAGTACTAACTAGCTGTTACTATAACTACATGGTGTTTCAGAGCTGTTCAGTACTAACTAGCTGTTACTATAACTACATGGTGTTTCAGAGCTGTTCAGTACTAACTAGCTGTTACTATCTGAATGTTACTATAACTACATGGTGTTTCAGAGCTGTTCACTACTAACTAGCTGTTACTATCTGACTGTTACTATAACTACATGGTGTTTCAGAGCTGTTCAGTACTAACTAGCTGTTACTATCTGACTGTTACTATAACTACATGTTGTTTCAGAGCTGTTCAGTACTAACTAGCTGTTACTGTAACTACATGGTGTTTCAGAGCTGTTCAGAACTAACTAGCTGTTACTATCTGACTGTTACTATAACTACATGGTGTTTCAGAGCTGTTCAGTACTAACTAGCTGTTACTATAACTACATGGTGTTTCAGAGCTGTTCAGTGGTAACTAGCTGTTACTATCTGACTGTTACTATAACTACATGGTGTTTCAGAGCTGTTCAGTGCTAACTAGCTGTTACTATCTGACTGTTACTATAACTACATGGTGTTTCAGAGCTGTTCAGTACTAACTAGCTGTTACTATAACTACATGGTGTTTCAGAGCTGTTCAGTACTAACTAGCTGTTACTATAACTACATGGTATTTCAGAGCTGTTCAGTACTAACTAGCTGTTACTACAACTACATGGTGTTTCAGAGCTGTTCAGTACTAACTAGCTGTTACTATCTGACGGTTACTATAACTACATGGTGTTTCAGAGCTGTTCAGTACTAACTAGCTGTTACTATCTGACTGTTACTATAACTACATGTTGTTTCAGAGCTGTTCAGTACTAACTAGCTGTTACTGTAACTACATGGTGTTTCAGAGCTGTTCAGAACTAACTAGCTGTTACTATCTGACTGTTACTATAACTACATGGTGTTTCAGAGCTGTTCAGTACTAACTAGCTGTTACTATCTGACTGTTACTATAACTACATGTTGTTTCAGAGCTGTTCAGTACTAACTAGCTGTTACTATAACTACATGGTGTTTCAGAGCTGTTCAGTACTAACTAGCTGTTACTATAACTACATGGTGTTTCAGAGCTGTTCAGTACTAACTAGCTGTTACTATAACTACATGGTGTTTCAGAGCTGTTCAGTGGTAACTAGCTGTTACTATCTGACTGTTACTATAACTACATGGTGTTTCAGAGCTGTTCAGTACTAACTAGCTGTTACTATAACTACATGGTGTTTCAGAGCTTTTCAGTACTAACTAGCTGTTCCTATAACTACATGGTGTTTCAGAGCTGTTCCGTGGTAACTAGCAGTTACTATCTGACTGTTACTATAACTACATGGTGTTTCAGAGCTGTTCAGTACTAACTAGCTGTTACTATAACTACATGGTGTTTCAGAGCTGTTCAGTACTAACTAGCTGTTACTATAACTACATGGTGTTTCAGAGCTGTTCAGTACTAACTAGCTGTTACTATCTGACGGTTACTATAACTACATGGTGTTTCAGAGCTGTTCAGTACTAACTAGCTGTTACTATCTGACTGTTACTATAACTACATGGTGTTTCAGAGCTGTTCAGTGCTAACTAGCTGTTACTATCTGACTGTTACTATAACTACATGGTGTTTCAGAGCTGTTCAGTACTAACTAGCTGTTACTATAACTACATGGTGTTTCAGAGCTGTTCAGTACTAACTAGCTGTTACTATAACTACATGGTGTTTCAGAGCTGTTCAGTACTAACTAGCTGTTACTATAACTACATGGTGTTTCAGAGCTGTTCAGTACTAACTAGCTGTTACTATCTGAATGTTACTATAACTACATGGTGTTTCAGAGCTGTTCAGTACTAACTAGCTGTTACTATCTGACTGTTACTATAACTACATGGTGTTTCAGAGCTGTTCAGTACTAACTAGCTGTTACTATCTGACTGTTACTATAACTACATGTTGTTTCAGAGCTGTTCAGTACTAACTAGCTGTTACTGTAACTACATGGTGTTTCAGAGCTGTTCAGAACTAACTAGCTGTTACTATCTGACTGTTACTATAACTACATGGTGTTTCAGAGCTGTTCAGTACTAACTAGCTGTTACTATAACTACATGGTGTTTCAGAGCTGTTCAGTGGTAACTAGCTGTTACTATCTGACTGTTACTATAACTACATGGTGTTTCAGAGCTGTTCAGTGCTAACTAGCTGTTACTATCTGACTGTTACTATAACTACATGGTGTTTCAGAGCTGTTCAGTACTAACTAGCTGTTACTATAACTACATGGTGTTTCAGAGCTGTTCAGTACTAACTAGCTGTTACTATAACTACATGGTATTTCAGAGCTGTTCAGTACTAACTAGCTGTTACTACAACTACATGGTGTTTCAGAGCTGTTCAGTACTAACTAGCTGTTACTATCTGACGGTTACTATAACTACATGGTGTTTCAGAGCTGTTCAGTACTAACTAGCTGTTACTATCTGACTGTTACTATAACTACATGTTGTTTCAGAGCTGTTCAGTACTAACTAGCTGTTACTGTAACTACATGGTGTTTCAGAGCTGTTCAGTACTAACTAGTTGTTACTATCTGACTGTTACTATAACTACATGGTGTTTCAGAGCTGTTCAGTACTAACTAGCTGTTACTATAACTACATGGTGTTTCAGAGCTGTTCAGTACTAACTAGCTGTTACTATCTGACTGTTACTATAACTACATGGTGTTTCAGAGCTGTTCAGTACTAACTAGCTGTTACTATAACTACATGGTGTTTCAGAGCTGTTCAGTGCTAACTAGCTGTTACTATCTGACTGTTACTATAACTACATGGTGTTTCAGAGCTGTTCAGTACTAACTAGCTGTTACTATCTGACTGTTACTATAACTACATGGTGTTTCAGAGCTGTTCAGTACTAACTAGCTGTTACTATCTGACTGTTACTATAACTACATGTTGTTTCAGAGCTGTTCAGTACTAACTAGCTGTTACTGTAACTACATGGTGTTTCAGAGCTGTTCAGAACTAACTAGCTGTTACTATCTGACTGTTACTATAACTACATGGTGTTTCAGAGCTGTTCAGTACTAACTAGCTGTTACTATAACTACATGGTGTTTCAGAGCTGTTCAGTGGTAACTAGCTGTTACTATCTGACTGTTACTATAACTACATGGTGTTTCAGAGCTGTTCAGTGCTAACTAGCTGTTACTATCTGACTGTTACTATAACTACATGGTGTTTCAGAGCTGTTCAGTACTAACTAGCTGTTACTATAACTACATGGTGTTTCAGAGCTGTTCAGTACTAACTAGCTGTTACTATAACTACATGGTATTTCAGAGCTGTTCAGTACTAACTAGCTGTTACTACAACTACATGGTGTTTCAGAGCTGTTCAGTACTAACTAGCTGTTACTATCTGACGGTTACTATAACTACATGGTGTTTCAGAGCTGTTCAGTACTAACTAGCTGTTACTATCTGACTGTTACTATAACTACATGTTGTTTCAGAGCTGTTCAGTACTAACTAGCTGTTACTGTAACTACATGGTGTTTCAGAGCTGTTCAGAACTAACTAGCTGTTACTATCTGACTGTTACTATAACTACATGGTGTTTCAGAGCTGTTCAGTACTAACTAGCTGTTACTATCTGACTGTTACTATAACTACATGTTGTTTCAGAGCTGTTCAGTAATAACTAGCTGTTACTGTAACTACATGGTGTTTCAGAGCTGTTCAGTACTAACTAGTTGTTACTATCTGACTGTTACTATAACTACATGGTGTTTCAGAGCTGTTCAGTACTAACTAGCTGTTACTATAACTACATGGTGTTTCAGAGCTGTTCAGTACTAACTAGCTGTTACTATCTGACTGTTACTATAACTACATGGTGTTTCAGAGCTGTTCAGTACTAACTAGCTGTTACTATAACTACATGGTGTTTCAGAGCTGTTCAGTGCTAACTAGCTGTTACTATCTGACTGTTACTATAACTACATGGTGTTTCAGAGCTGTTCAGTACTAACTAGCTGTTACTATCTGACTGTTACTATAACTACATGGTGTTTCAGAGCTGTTCAGTACTAACTAGCTGTTACTATAACTACATGGTGTTTCAGAGCTGTTCAGTACTAACTAGCTGTTACTATCTGACTGTTACTATAACTACATCGTGTTTCAGAGCTGTTCAGTACTAACTAGCTGTTACTATCTGACTGTTACTATAACTACATGTTGTTTCAGAGCTGTTCAGTACTAACTAGCTGTTACTGTAACTACATGGTGTTTCAGAGCTGTTCAGAACTAACTAGCTGTTACTATCTGACTGTTACTATAACTACATGGTGTTTCAGAGCTGTTCAGTACTAACTAGCTGTTACTATCTGACTGTTACTATAACTACATGTTGTTTCAGAGCTGTTCAGTAATAACTAGCTGTTACTGTAACTACATGGTGTTTCAGAGCTGTTCAGTACTAACTAGTTGTTACTATCTGACTGTTACTATAACTACATGGTGTTTCAGAGCTGTTCAGTACTAACTAGCTGTTACTATAACTACATGGTGTTTCAGAGCTGTTCAGTACTAACTAGCTGTTACTATCTGACTGTTACTATAACTACATGGTGTTTCAGAGCTGTTCAGTACTAACTAGCTGTTACTATAACTACATGGTGTTTCAGAGCTGTTCAGTGCTAACTAGCTGTTACTATCTGACTGTTACTATAACTACATGGTGTTTCAGAGCTGTTCAGTACTAACTAGCTGTTACTATCTGACTGTTACTATAACTACATGGTGTTTCAGAGCTGTTCAGTACTAACTAGCTGTTACTATCTGACTGTTACTATAACTACATGTTGTTTCAGAGCTGTTCAGTACTAACTAGCTGTTACTGTAACTACATGGTGTTTCAGAGCTGTTCAGAACTAACTAGCTGTTACTATATGACTGTTACTATAACTACATGGTGTTTCAGAGCTGTTCAGTACTAACTAGCTGTTACTATAACTACATGGTGTTTCAGAGCTGTTCAGTGGTAACTAGCTGTTACTATCTGACTGTTACTATAACTACATGGTGTTTCAGAGCTGTTCAGTGCTAACTAGCTGTTACTATCTGACTGTTACTATAACTACATGGTGTTTCAGAGCTGTTCAGTACTAACTAGCTGTTACTATAACTACATGGTGTTTCAGAGCTGTTCAGTACTAACTAGCTGTTACTATAACTACATGGTATTTCAGAGCTGTTCAGTACTAACTAGCTGTTACTACAACTACATGGTGTTTCAGAGCTGTTCAGTACTAACTAGCTGTTACTATCTGACGGTTACTATAACTACATGGTGTTTCAGAGCTGTTCAGTACTAACTAGCTGTTACTATCTGACTGTTACTATAACTACATGTTGTTTCAGAGCTGTTCAGTACTAACTAGCTGTTACTGTAACTACATGGTGTTTCAGAGCTGTTCAGAACTAACTAGCTGTTACTATCTGACTGTTACTATAACTACATGGTGTTTCAGAGCTGTTCAGTACTAACTAGCTGTTACTATCTGACTGTTACTATAACTACATGTTGTTTCAGAGCTGTTCAGTAATAACTAGCTGTTACTGTAACTACATGGTGTTTCAGAGCTGTTCAGTACTAACTAGTTGTTACTATCTGACTGTTACTATAACTACATGGTGTTTCAGAGCTGTTCAGTACTAACTAGCTGTTACTATAACTACATGGTGTTTCAGAGCTGTTCAGTACTAACTAGCTGTTACTATCTGACTGTTACTATAACTACATGGTGTTTCAGAGCTGTTCAGTACTAACTAGCTGTTACTATAACTACATGGTGTTTCAGAGCTGTTCAGTACTAACTAGCTGTTACTATCTGACTGTTACTATAACTACATCGTGTTTCAGAGCTGTTCAGTACTAACTAGCTGTTACTATCTGACTGTTACTATAACTACATGGTGTTTCAGAGCTGTTCAGTACTAACTAGCTGTTACTATAACTACATGGTGTTTCAGAGCTGTTCAGTGGTAACTAGCTGTTACTATCTGACTGTTACTATAACTACATGGTGTTTCAGAGCTGTTCAGTGCTAACTAGCTGTTACTATCTGACTGTTACTATAACTACATGTTGTTTCAGAGCTGTTCAGTACTAACTAGCTGTTACTATAACTACATGGTGTTTCAGAGCTGTTCAGTACTAACTAGCTGTTACTATAACTACATGGTGTTTCAGAGCTGTTCAGTGGTAACTAGCTGTTACTATCTGACTGTTACTATAACTACATGGTGTTTCAGAGCTGTTCAGTACTAACTAGCTGTTACTATAACTACATGTTGTTTCAGAGCTGTTCAGTACTAACTAGCTGTTACTATCTGACTGTTACTACAACTACATGGTGTTTCAGAGCTGTTCAGTACTAACTAGCTGTTACTATCTGACTGTTACTATAACTACATGGTGTTTCAGAGCTGTTCAGTACTAACTAGCTGTTACTATAACTACATGGTGTTTCAGAGCTGTTCAGTACTAACTAGCTGTTACTATAACTACATGGTGTTTCAGAGCTGTTCCGTGGTAACTAGCAGTTACTATCTGACCGTTACTATAACTACATGGTGTTTCAGAGCTGTTCAGTACTAACTAGCTGTTACTATAACTACATGGTGTTTCAGAGCTGTTCAGTACTAACTAGCTGTTACTATAACTACATGGTGTTTCAGAGCTGTTCAGTACTAACTAGCTGTTACTATCTGACGGTTACTATAACTACATGGTGTTTCAGAGCTGTTCAGTACTAACTAGCTGTTACTATCTGACTGTTACTATAACTACATGGTGTTTCAGAGCTGTTCAGTGCTAACTAGCTGTTACTATCTGACTGTTACTATAACTTCATGGTGTTTCAGAGCTGTTCAGTACTAACTAGCTGTTACTATAACTACATGGTGTTTCAGAGCTGTTCAGTACTAACTAGCTGTTACTATACCTACATGGTGTTTCAGAGCTGTTCAGTACTAACTAGCTGTTACTATAACTACATGGTGTTTCAGAGCTGTTCAGTACTAACTAGCTGTTACTATCTGACGGTTACTATAACTACATGGTGTTTCAGAGCTGTTCAGTACTAACTAGCTGTTACTTTCTGACTGTTACTATAACTACATGGTGTTTCAGAGCTGTTCAGTACTAACTAGCTGTTACTATCTGACTGTTACTATAACTACATGTTGTTTCAGAGCTGTTCAGTAATAACTAGCTGTTACTGTAACTACATGGTGTTTCAGAGCTGTTCAGTACTAACTAGTTGTTACTATCTGACTGTTACTATAACTACATGGTGTTTCAGAGCTGTTCAGTACTAACTAGCTGTTACTATAACTACATGGTGTTTCAGAGCTGTTCAGTACTAACTAGCTGTTACTATCTGACTGTTACTATAACTACATGGTGTTTCAGAGCTGTTCAGTACTAACTAGTTGTTACTATAACTACATGGTGTTTCAGAGCTGTTCAGTGCTAACTAGCTGTTACTATCTGACTGTTACTATAACTACATGGTGTTTCAGAGCTGTTCAGTACTAACTAGCTGTTACTATCTGACTGTTACTATAACTACATGGTGTTTCAGAGCTGTTCAGTACTAACTAGCTGTTACTATAACTACATGGTGTTTCAGAGCTGTTCAGTACTAACTAGCTGTTACTATCTGACTGTTACTATAACTACATCGTGTTTCAGAGCTGTTCAGTACTAACTAGCTGTTACTATCTGACTGTTACTATAACTACATGGTGTTTCAGAGCTGTTCAGTACTAACTAGCTGTTACTATCTGACTGTTACTATAACTACATCGTGTTTCAGAGCTGTTCAGTACTAACTAGCTGTTACTATCTGACTGTTACTATAACTACATGTTGTTTCAGAGCTGTTCAGTAATAACTAGCTGTTACTGTAACTACATGGTGTTTCAGAGCTGTTCAGTACTAACTAGTTGTTACTATCTGACTGTTACTATAACTACATGGTGTTTCAGAGCTGTTCAGTACTAACTAGCTGTTACTATAACTACATGGTGTTTCAGAGCTGTTCAGTACTAACTAGCTGTTACTATCTGACTGTTACTATAACTACATGGTGTTTCAGAGCTGTTCAGTACTAACTAGTTGTTACTATAACTACATGGTGTTTCAGAGCTGTTCAGTGCTAACTAGCTGTTACTATCTGACTGTTACTATAACTACATGGTGTTTCAGAGCTGTTCAGTACTAACTAGCTGTTACTATCTGACTGTTACTATAACTACATGGTGTTTCAGAGCTGTTCAGTACTAACTAGCTGTTACTATAACTACATGTTGTTTCAGAGCTGTTCAGTACTAACTAGCTGTTACTATCTGACTGTTACTATAACTACATCGTGTTTCAGAGCTGTTCAGTACTAACTAGCTGTTACTATCTGACTGTTACTATAACTACATGGTGTTTCAGAGCTGTTCAGTACTAACTAGCTGTTACTATCTGACTGTTACTATAACTACATCGTGTTTCAGAGCTGTTCAGTACTAACTAGCTGTTACTATCTGACTGTTACTATAACTACATGGTGTTTCAGAGCTGTTCAGTACTAACTAGCTGTTACTATAACTACATGGTGTTTCAGAGCTGTTCAGTGGTAACTAGCTGTTACTATCTGACTGTTACTATAACTACATGGTGTTTCAGAGCTGTTCAGTGCTAACTAGCTGTTACTATCTGACTGTTACTATAACTACATGTTGTTTCAGAGCTGTTCAGTACTAACTAGCTGTTACTATAACTACATGGTGTTTCAGAGCTGTTCAGTACTAACTAGTTGTTACTATAACTACATGGTGTTTCAGAGCTGTTCAGTACTAACTAGCTGTTACTATAACTACATGGTGTTTCAGAGCTGTTCAGTGGTAACTAGCTGTTACTATCTGACTGTTACTATAACTACATGGTGTTTCAGAGCTGTTCAGTACTAACTAGCTGTTACTATAACTACATGGTGTTTCAGAGCTGTTCAGTACTAACTAGCTGTTACTATCTGACTGTTACTACAACTACATGGTGTTTCAGAGCTGTTCAGTACTAACTAGCTGTTACTATCTGACTGTTACTATAACTACATGGTGTTTCAGAGCTGTTCAGTACTAACTAGCTGTTACTATAACTACATGGTGTTTCAGAGCTGTTCAGTACTAACTAGCTGTTACTATAACTACATGGTGTTTCAGAGCTGTTCCGTGGTAACTAGCAGTTACTATCTGACTGTTACTATAACTACATGGTGTTTCAGAGCTGTTCAGTACTAACTAGCTGTTACTATAACTACATGGTGTTTCAGAGCTGTTCAGTACTAACTAGCTGTTACTATAACTACATGGTGTTTCAGAGCTGTTCAGTACTAACTAGCTGTTACTATCTGACGGTTACTATAACTACATGGTGTTTCAGAGCTGTTCAGTACTAACTAGCTGTTACTATAACTACATGGTGTTTCAGAGCTGTTCAGTACTAACTAGCTGTTACTATCTGACTGTTACTATAACTACATGGTGTTTCAGAGCTGTTCAGTGCTAACTAGCTGTTACTATCTGACTGTTACTATAACTACATGGTGTTTCAGAGCTGTTCAGTACTAACTAGCTGTTACTATAACTACATGGTGTTTCAGAGCTGTTCAGTACTAACTAGCTGTTACTATCTGACGGTTACTATAACTACATGGTGTTTCAGAGCTGTTCAGTACTAACTAGCTGTTACTTTCTGACTGTTACTATAACTACATGGTGTTTCAGAGCTGTTCAGTACTAACTAGCTGTTACTATCTGACTGTTACTATAACTACATGTTGTTTCAGAGCTGTTCAGTAATAACTAGCTGTTACTGTAACTACATGGTGTTTCAGAGCTGTTCAGTACTAACTAGTTGTTACTATCTGACTGTTACTATAACTACATGGTGTTTCAGAGCTGTTCAGTACTAACTAGCTGTTACTATAACTACATGGTTTTTCAGAGCTGTTCAGTACTAACTAGCTGTTACTATCTGACTGTTACTATAACTACATGGTGTTTCAGAGCTGTTCAGTACTAACTAGCTGTTACTATAACTACATGGTGTTTCAGAGCTGTTCAGTGCTAACTAGCTGTTACTATCTGACTGTTACTATAACTACATGGTGTTTCAGAGCTGTTCAGTACTAACTAGCTGTTACTATCTGACTGTTACTATAACTACATGGTGTTTCAGAGCTGTTCAGTACTAACTAGCTGTTACTATAACTACATGGTGTTTCAGAGCTGTTCAGTACTAACTAGCTGTTACTATCTGACTGTTACTATAACTACATCGTGTTTCAGAGCTGTTCAGTACTAACTAGCTGTTACTATCTGACTGTTACTATAACTACATGGTGTTTCAGAGCTGTTCAGTACTAACTAGCTGTTACTATAACTACATGGTGTTTCAGAGCTGTTCAGTGGTAACTAGCTGTTACTATCTGACTGTTACTATAACTACATGGTGTTTCAGAGCTGTTCAGTGCTAACTAGCTGTTACTATCTGACTGTTACTATAACTACATGGTGTTTCAGAGCTGTTCAGTACTAACTAGCTGTTACTATAACTACATGGTGTTTCAGAGCTGTTCAGTACTAACTAGCTGTTACTATAACTACATGGTGTTTCAGAGCTGTTCAGTACTAACTAGCTGTTACTATAACTACATGGTGTTTCAGAGCTGTTCAGTACTAACTAGCTGTTACTATCTGACGGTTACTATAACTACATGGTGTTTCAGAGCTGTTCAGTACTAACTAGCTGTTACTATAACTACATGGTGTTTCAGAGCTGTTCAGTGCTAACTAGCTGTTACTATCTGACTGTTACTATAACTACATGGTGTTTCAGAGCTGTTCAGTACTAACTAGCTGTTACTATCTGACTGTTACTATAACTACATGGTGTTTCAGAGCTGTTCAGTACTAACTAGCTGTTACTATAACTACATGGTGTTTCAGAGCTGTTCAGTACTAACTAGCTGTTACTATCTGACTGTTACTATAACTACATCGTGTTTCAGAGCTGTTCAGTACTAACTAGCTGTTACTATCTGACTGTTACTATAACTACATGGTGTTTCAGAGCTGTTCAGTACTAACTAGCTGTTACTATAACTACATGGTGTTTCAGAGCTGTTCAGTACTAACTAGCTGTTACTATCTGACGGTTACTATAACTACATGGTGTTTCAGAGCTGTTCAGTACTAACTAGCTGTTACTATCTGACTGTTACTATAACTACATGTTGTTTCAGAGCTGTTCAGTACTCACTAGCTGTTACTGTAACTACATGGTGTTTCAGAGCTGTTCAGAACTAACTAGCTGTTACTATCTGACTGTTACTATAACTACATGGTGTTTCAGAGCTGTTCAGTACTAACTAGCTGTTACTATCTGACTGTTACTATAACTACATGTTGTTTCAGAGCTGTTCAGTACTAACTAGCTGTTACTATAACTACATGGTGTTTCAGAGCTGTTCAGTACTAACTAGCTGTTACTATAACTACATGGTGTTTCAGAGCTGTTCAGTACTAACTAGCTGTTACTATAACTACATGGTGTTTCAGAGCTGTTCCGTGGTAACTAGCAGTTACTATCTGACTGTTACTATAACTACATGGTGTTTCAGAGCTGTTCAGTACTAACTAGCTGTTACTATAACTACATGGTGTTTCAGAGCTGTTCAGTACTAACTAGCTGTTACTATAACTACATGGTGTTTCAGAGCTGTTCAGTACTAACTAGCTGTTACTATCTGACGGTTACTATAACTACATGGTGTTTCAGAGCTGTTCAGTACTAACTAGCTGTTACTATAACTACATGGTGTTTCAGAGCTGTTCAGTACTAACTAGCTGTTACTATCTGACTGTTACTATAACTACATGGTGTTTCAGAGCTGTTCAGTGCTAACTAGCTGTTACTATCTGACTGTTACTATAACTACATGGTGTTTCAGAGCTGTTCAGTACTAACTAGCTGTTACTATAACTACATGGTGTTTCAGAGCTGTTCAGTACTAACTAGCTGTTACTATACCTACATGGTGTTTCAGAGCTGTTCAGTACTAACTAGCTGTTACTATAACTACATGGTGTTTCAGAGCTGTTCAGTACTAACTAGCTGTTACTATCTGACGGTTACTATAACTACATGGTGTTTCAGAGCTGTTCAGTACTAACTAGCTGTTACTATCTGACTGTTACTATAACTACATGTTGTTTCAGAGCTGTTCAGTACTCACTAGCTGTTACTGTAACTACATGGTGTTTCAGAGCTGTTCAGAACTAACTAGCTGTTACTATCTGACTGTTACTATAACTACATGGTGTTTCAGAGCTGTTCAGTACTAACTAGCTGTTACTATCTGACTGTTACTATAACTACATGTTGTTTCAGAGCTGTTCAGTACTAACTAGCTGTTACTATAACTACATGGTGTTTCAGAGCTGTTCAGTACTAACTAGCTGTTACTATAACTACATGGTGTTTCAGAGCTGTTCAGTACTAACTAGCTGTTACTATAACTACATGGTGTTTCAGAGCTGTTCCGTGGTAACTAGCAGTTACTATCTGACTGTTACTATAACTACATGGTGTTTCAGAGCTGTTCAGTACTAACTAGCTGTTACTATAACTACATGGTGTTTCAGAGCTGTTCAGTACTAACTAGCTGTTACTATAACTACATGGTGTTTCAGAGCTGTTCAGTACTAACTAGCTGTTACTATCTGACGGTTACTATAACTACATGGTGTTTCAGAGCTGTTCAGTACTAACTAGCTGTTACTATAACTACATGGTGTTTCAGAGCTGTTCAGTACTAACTAGCTGTTACTATCTGACTGTTACTATAACTACATGGTGTTTCAGAGCTGTTCAGTGCTAACTAGCTGTTACTATCTGACTGTTACTATAACTACATGGTGTTTCAGAGCTGTTCAGTACTAACTAGCTGTTACTATAACTACATGGTGTTTCAGAGCTGTTCAGTACTAACTAGCTGTTACTATACCTACATGGTGTTTCAGAGCTGTTCAGTACTAACTAGCTGTTACTATAACTACATGGTGTTTCAGAGCTGTTCAGTACTAACTAGCTGTTACTATCTGACGGTTACTATAACTACATGGTGTTTCAGAGCTGTTCAGTACTAACTAGCTGTTACTTTCTGACTGTTACTATAACTACATGGTGTTTCAGAGCTGTTCAGTACTAACTAGCTGTTACTATCTGACTGTTACTATAACTACATGTTGTTTCAGAGCTGTTCAGTAATAACTAGCTGTTACTGTAACTACATGGTGTTTCAGAGCTGTTCAGTACTAACTAGTTGTTACTATCTGACTGTTACTATAACTACATGGTGTTTCAGAGCTGTTCAGTACTAACTAGCTGTTACTATAACTACATGGTGTTTCAGAGCTGTTCAGTACTAACTAGCTGTTACTATCTGACTGTTACTATAACTACATGGTGTTTCAGAGCTGTTCAGTACTAACTAGCTGTTACTATAACTACATGGTGTTTCAGAGCTGTTCAGTGCTAACTAGCTGTTACTATCTGACTGTTACTATAACTACATGGTGTTTCAGAGCTGTTCAGTACTAACTAGCTGTTACTATCTGACTGTTACTATAACTACATGGTGTTTCAGAGCTGTTCAGTACTAACTAGCTGTTACTATAACTACATGGTGTTTCAGAGCTGTTCAGTACTAACTAGCTGTTACTATCTGACTGTTACTATAACTACATGGTGTTTCAGAGCTGTTCAGTACTAACTAGCTGTTACTATCTGACTGTTACTATAACTACATGGTGTTTCAGAGCTGTTCAGTACTAACTAGCTGTTACTATAACTACATGGTGTTTCAGAGCTGTTCAGTGGTAACTAGCTGTTACTATCTGACTGTTACTATAACTACATGGTGTTTCAGAGCTGTTCAGTGCTAACTAGCTGTTACTATCTGACTGTTACTATAACTACATGGTGTTTCAGAGCTGTTCAGTACTAACTAGCTGTTACTATAACTACATGGTGTTTCAGAGCTGTTCAGTACTAACTAGCTGTTACTATAACTACATGGTGTTTCAGAGCTGTTCAGTACTAACTAGCTGTTACTATAACTACATGGTGTTTCAGAGCTGTTCAGTACTAACTAGCTGTTACTATCTGACGGTTACTATAACTACATGGTGTTTCAGAGCTGTTCAGTACTAACTAGCTGTTACTATCTGACTGTTACTATAACTACATGTTGTTTCAGAGCTGTTCAGTACTAACTAGCTGTTACTGTAACTACATGGTGTTTCAGAGCTGTTCAGTACTAACTAGCTGTTACTATCTGACTGTTACTATAACTACATCGTGTTTCAGAGCTGTTCAGTACTAACTAGCTGTTACTATCTGACTGTTACTATAACTACATGGTGTTTCAGAGCTGTTCAGTACTAACTAGCTGTTACTATAACTACATGGTGTTTCAGAGCTGTTCAGTGGTAACTAGCTGTTACTATCTGACTGTTACTATAACTACATGGTGTTTCAGAGCTGTTCAGTGCTAACTAGCTGTTACTATCTGACTGTTACTATAACTACATGTTGTTTCAGAGCTGTTCAGTACTAACTAGCTGTTACTATAACTACATGGTGTTTCAGAGCTGTTCAGTACTAACTAGCTGTTACTATAACTACATGGTGTTTCAGAGCTGTTCAGTACTAACTAGCTGTTACTATAACTACATGGTGTTTCAGAGCTGTTCAGTGGTAACTAGCTGTTACTATCTGACTGTTACTATAACTACATGGTGTTTCAGAGCTGTTCAGTACTAACTAGCTGTTACTATAACTACATGGTGTTTCAGAGCTGTTCAGTACTAACTAGCTGTTACTATCTGACTGTTACTACAACTACATGGTGTTTCAGAGCTGTTCAGTACTAACTAGCTGTTACTATCTGACTGTTACTATAACTACATGGTGTTTCAGAGCTGTTCAGTACTAACTAGCTGTTACTATAACTACATGGTGTTTCAGAGCTGTTCAGTACTAACTAGCTGTTACTATAACTACATGGTGTTTCAGAGCTGTTCCGTGGTAACTAGCAGTTACTATCTGACTGTTACTATAACTACATGGTGTTTCAGAGCTGTTCAGTACTAACTAGCTGTTACTATAACTACATGGTGTTTCAGAGCTGTTCAGTACTAACTAGCTGTTACTATAACTACATGGTGTTTCAGAGCTGTTCAGTACTAACTAGCTGTTACTATCTGACGGTTACTATAACTACATGGTGTTTCAGAGCTGTTCAGTACTAACTAGCTGTTACTATAACTACATGGTGTTTCAGAGCTGTTCAGTACTAACTAGCTGTTACTATCTGACTGTTACTATAACTACATGGTGTTTCAGAGCTGTTCAGTGCTAACTAGCTGTTACTATCTGACTGTTACTATAACTACATGGTGTTTCAGAGCTGTTCAGTACTAACTAGCTGTTACTATAACTACATGGTGTTTCAGAGCTGTTCAGTACTAACTAGCTGTTACTATACCTACATGGTGTTTCAGAGCTGTTCAGTACTAACTAGCTGTTACTATAACTACATGGTGTTTCAGAGCTGTTCAGTACTAACTAGCTGTTACTATCTGACGGTTACTATAACTACATGGTGTTTCAGAGCTGTTCAGTACTAACTAGCTGTTACTTTCTGACTGTTACTATAACTACATGGTGTTTCAGAGCTGTTCAGTACTAACTAGCTGTTACTATCTGACTGTTACTATAACTACATGTTGTTTCAGAGCTGTTCAGTAATAACTAGCTGTTACTGTAACTACATGGTGTTTCAGAGCTGTTCAGTACTAACTAGTTGTTACTATCTGACTGTTACTATAACTACATGGTGTTTCAGAGCTGTTCAGTACTAACTAGCTGTTACTATAACTACATGGTGTTTCAGAGCTGTTCAGTACTAACTAGCTGTTACTATCTGACTGTTACTATAACTACATGGTGTTTCAGAGCTGTTCAGTACTAACTAGCTGTTACTATAACTACATGGTGTTTCAGAGCTGTTCAGTGCTAACTAGCTGTTACTATCTGACTGTTACTATAACTACATGGTGTTTCAGAGCTGTTCAGTACTAACTAGCTGTTACTATCTGACTGTTACTATAACTACATGGTGTTTCAGAGCTGTTCAGTACTAACTAGCTGTTACTATAACTACATGGTGTTTCAGAGCTGTTCAGTACTAACTAGCTGTTACTATCTGACTGTTACTATAACTACATCGTGTTTCAGAGCTGTTCAGTACTAACTAGCTGTTACTATCTGACTGTTACTATAACTACATGGTGTTTCAGAGCTGTTCAGTACTAACTAGCTGTTACTATAACTACATGGTGTTTCAGAGCTGTTCAGTGGTAACTAGCTGTTACTATCTGACTGTTACTATAACTACATGGTGTTTCAGAGCTGTTCAGTGCTAACTAGCTGTTACTATCTGACTGTTACTATAACTACATGGTGTTTCAGAGCTGTTCAGTACTAACTAGCTGTTACTATAACTACATGGTGTTTCAGAGCTGTTCAGTACTAACTAGCTGTTACTATAACTACATGGTGTTTCAGAGCTGTTCAGTACTAACTAGCTGTTACTATAACTACATGGTGTTTCAGAGCTGTTCAGTACTAACTAGCTGTTACTATCTGACGGTTACTATAACTACATGGTGTTTCAGAGCTGTTCAGTACTAACTAGCTGTTACTATCTGACTGTTACTATAACTACATGTTGTTTCAGAGCTGTTCAGTACTAACTAGCTGTTACTGTAACTACATGGTGTTTCAGAGCTGTTCAGAACTAACTAGCTGTTACTATCTGACTGTTACTATAACTACATGGTGTTTCAGAGCTGTTCAGTACTAACTAGCTGTTACTATCTGACTGTTACTATAACTACATGTTGTTTCAGAGCTGTTCAGTACTAACTAGCTGTTACTATAACTACATGGTGTTTCAGAGCTGTTCAGTACTAACTAGCTGTTACTATAACTACATGGTGTTTCAGAGCTGTTCAGTACTAACTAGCTGTTACTATAACTACATGGTGTTTCAGAGCTGTTCCGTGGTAACTAGCAGTTACTATCTGACTGTTACTATAACTACATGGTGTTTCAGAGCTGTTCAGTACTAACTAGCTGTTACTATAACTACATGGTGTTTCAGAGCTGTTCAGTACTAACTAGCTGTTACTATAACTACATGGTGTTTCAGAGCTGTTCAGTACTAACTAGCTGTTACTATCTGACGGTTACTATAACTACATGGTGTTTCAGAGCTGTTCAGTACTAACTAGCTGTTACTATAACTACATGGTGTTTCAGAGCTGTTCAGTACTAACTAGCTGTTACTATCTGACTGTTACTATAACTACATGGTGTTTCAGAGCTGTTCAGTGCTAACTAGCTGTTACTATCTGACTGTTACTATAACTACATGGTGTTTCAGAGCTGTTCAGTACTAACTAGCTGTTACTATAACTACATGGTGTTTCAGAGCTGTTCAGTACTAACTAGCTGTTACTATACCTACATGGTGTTTCAGAGCTGTTCAGTACTAACTAGCTGTTACTATAACTACATGGTGTTTCAGAGCTGTTCAGTACTAACTAGCTGTTACTATAACTACATGGTGTTTCAGAGCTGTTCAGTGCTAACTAGCTGTTACTATCTGACTGTTACTATAACTACATGGTGTTTCAGAGCTGTTCAGTACTAACTAGCTGTTACTATCTGACTGTTACTATAACTACATGGTGTTTCAGAGCTGTTCAGTACTAACTAGCTGTTACTATAACTACATGGTGTTTCAGAGCTGTTCAGTACTAACTAGCTGTTACTATCTGACTGTTACTATAACTACATCGTGTTTCAGAGCTGTTCAGTACTAACTAGCTGTTACTATCTGACTGTTACTATAACTACATGGTGTTTCAGAGCTGTTCAGTACTAACTAGCTGTTACTATAACTACATGGTGTTTCAGAGCTGTTCAGTGCTAACTAGCTGTTACTATCTGACTGTTACTATAACTACATGGTGTTTCAGAGCTGTTCAGTGCTAACTAGCTGTTACTATCTGACTGTTACTATAACTACATGGTGTTTCAGAGCTGTTCAGTACTAACTAGCTGTTACTATAACTACATGGTGTTTCAGAGCTGTTCAGTACTAACTAGCTGTTACTATAACTACATGGTGTTTCAGAGCTGTTCAGTACTAACTAGCTGTTACTATAACTACATGGTGTTTCAGAGCTGTTCAGTACTAACTAGCTGTTACTATCTGACGGTTACTATAACTACATGGTGTTTCAGAGCTGTTCAGTACTAACTAGCTGTTACTATCTGACTGTTACTATAACTACATGTTGTTTCAGAGCTGTTCAGTACTAACTAGCTGTTACTGTAACTACATGGTGTTTCAGAGCTGTTCAGTACTAACTAGCTGTTACTATCTGACTGTTACTATAACTACATGGTGTTTCAGAGCTGTTCAGTACTAACTAGCTGTTACTCTGACTGTACTATACTACATGGTGTTTCAGAGCTGTTCAGTACTAACTAGCTGTTACTATAACTACATGGTGTTTCAGAGCTGTTCAGTACTAACTAGCTGTTACTATAACTACATGGTGTTTCAGAGCTGTTCAGTACTAACTAGCTGTTACTATAACTACATGGTGTTTCAGAGCTGTTCAGTGCTAACTAGCTGTTACTATCTGACTGTTACTATAACTACATGGTGTTTCAGAGCTGTTCAGTACTAACTAGCTGTTACTATCTGACTGTTACTATAACTACATGGTGTTTCAGAGCTGTTCAGTACTAACTAGCTGTTACTATAACTACATGGTGTTTCAGAGCTGTTCAGTACTAACTAGCTGTTACTATCTGACTGTTACTATAACTACATCGTGTTTCAGAGCTGTTCAGTACTAACTAGCTGTTACTATCTGACTGTTACTATAACTACATGGTGTTTCAGAGCTGTTCAGTACTAACTAGCTGTTACTATAACTACATGGTGTTTCAGAGCTGTTCAGTGGTAACTAGCTGTTACTATCTGACTGTTACTATAACTACATGGTGTTTCAGAGCTGTTCAGTGCTAACTAGCTGTTACTATCTGACTGTTACTATAACTACATGGTGTTTCAGAGCTGTTCAGTACTAACTAGCTGTTACTATAACTACATGGTGTTTCAGAGCTGTTCAGTACTAACTAGCTGTTACTATAACTACATGGTGTTTCAGAGCTGTTCAGTACTAACTAGCTGTTACTATAACTACATGGTGTTTCAGAGCTGTTCAGTACTAACTAGCTGTTACTATCTGACGGTTACTATAACTACATGGTGTTTCAGAGCTGTTCAGTACTAACTAGCTGTTACTATCTGACTGTTACTATAACTACATGTTGTTTCAGAGCTGTTCAGTACTAACTAGCTGTTACTGTAACTACATGGTGTTTCAGAGCTGTTCAGAACTAACTAGCTGTTACTATCTGACTGTTACTATAACTACATGGTGTTTCAGAGCTGTTCAGTACTAACTAGCTGTTACTATCTGACTGTTACTATAACTACATGTTGTTTCAGAGCTGTTCAGTACTAACTAGCTGTTACTATAACTACATGGTGTTTCAGAGCTGTTCAGTACTAACTAGCTGTTACTATAACTACATGGTGTTTCAGAGCTGTTCAGTACTAACTAGCTGTTACTATAACTACATGGTGTTTCAGAGCTGTTCAGTGGTAACTAGCTGTTACTATCTGACTGTTACTATAACTACATGGTGTTTCAGAGCTGTTCAGTACTAACTAGCTGTTACTATAACTACATGGTGTTTCAGAGCTGTTCAGTACTAACTAGCTGTTACTATCTGACTGTTACTATAACTACATGGTGTTTCAGAGCTGTTCAGTACTAACTAGCTGTTACTATCTGACTGTTACTATAACTACATGGTGTTTCAGAGCTGTTCAGTACTAACTAGCTGTTACTATAACTACATGGTGTTTCAGAGCTGTTCAGTACTAACTAGCTGTTACTATAACTACATGGTGTTTCAGAGCTGTTCAGTGGTAACTAGCTGTTACTATCTGACTGTTACTATAACTACATGGTGTTTCAGAGCTGTTCAGTACTAACTAGCTGTTACTATAACTACATGGTGTTTCAGAGCTGTTCAGTACTAACTAGCTGTTACTATAACTACATGGTGTTTCAGAGCTGTTCAGTACTAACTAGCTGTTACTATAACTACATGGTGTTTCAGAGCTGTTCAGTACTAACTAGCTGTTACTATCTGTCGGTTACTATAACTACATGGTGTTTCAGAGCTGTTCAGTACTAACTAGCTGTTACTATCTGACTGTTACTATAACTACATGGTGTTTCAGAGCTGTTCAGTGCTAACTAGCTGTTACTATCTGACTGTTACTATAACTACATGGTGTTTCAGAGCTGTTCAGTACTAACTAGCTGTTACTATAACTACATGGTGTTTCAGAGCTGTTCAGTACTAACTAGCTGTTACTATAACTACATGGTGTTTCAGAGCTGTTCAGTACTAACTAGCTGTTACTATAACTACATGGTGTTTCAGAGCTGTTCAGTGCTAACTAGCTGTTACTATCTGACGGTTACTATAACTACATGGTGTTTCAGAGCTGTTCAGTACTAACTAGCTGTTACTATCTGACTGTTACTATAACTACATGGTGTTTCAGAGCTGTTCAGTACTAACTAGCTGTTACTATCTGACTGTTACTATAACTACATGTTGTTTCAGAGCTGTTCAGTAATAACTAGCTGTTACTGTAACTACATGGTGTTTCAGAGCTGTTCAGTACTAACTAGTTGTTACTATCTGACTGTTACTATAACTACATGGTCTTTCAGAGCTGTTCAGTACTAACTAGCTGTTACTATAACTACATGGTGTTTCAGAGCTGTTCAGTACTAACTAGCTGTTACTATCTGACTGTTACTATAACTTCATGGTGTTTCAGAGCTGTTCAGTACTAACTAGCTGTTACTGTAACTACATGGTGTTTCAGAGCTGTTCAGTACTAACTAGCTGTTACTATCTGACTGTTACTATAACTACATGGTGTTTCAGAGCTGTTCAGTACTAACTAGCTGTTACTATAACTACATGGTGTTTCAGAGCTGTTCAGTACTAACTAGCTGTTACTATCTGACTGTTACTATAACTACATGGTGTTTCAGAGCTGTTCAGTACTAACTAGCTGTTACTATAACTACATGGTGTTTCAGAGCTGTTCAGTACTAACTAGCTGTTACTATAACTACATGGTGTTTCAGAGCTGTTCAGTGCTAACTAGCTGTTACTATCTGACTGTTACTGTAACTACATGGTGTTTCAGAGCTGTTCAGTACTAACTAGCTGTTACTATCTGACTGTTACTATAACTACATGGTGTTTCAGAGCTGTTCAGTACTAACTAGCTGTTACTATAACTACATGGTGTTTCAGAGCTGTTCAGTACTAACTAGCTGTTACTATCTGACTGTTACTATAACTACATGGTGTTTCAGAGCTGTTCAGTACTAACTAGCTGTTACTATAACTACATGGTGTTTCAGAGCTGTTCAGTGCTAACTAGCTGTTACTATCTGACTGTTACTATAACTACATGGTGTTTCAGAGCTGTTCAGTACTAACTAGCTGTTACTATCTGACTGTTACTATAACTACATGGTGTTTCAGAGCTGTTCAGTACTAACTAGCTGTTACTATAACTACATGGTGTTTCAGAGCTGTTCAGTACTAACTAGCTGTTACTATCTGACTGTTACTATAACTACATGGTGTTTCAGAGCTGTTCAGTACTAACTAGCTGTTACTATCTGACTGTTACTATAACTACATGGTGTTTAAGAGCTGTTCAGTACTAACTAGCTGTTACTATAACTACATGGTGTTTCAGAGCTGTTCAGTGGTAACTAGCTGTTACTATCTGACTGTTACTATAACTACATGGTGTTTCAGAGCTGTTCAGTGCTAACTAGCTGTTACTATCTGACTGTTACTATAACTACATGGTGTTTCAGAGCTGTTCAGTACTAACTAGCTGTTACTATAACTACATGGTGTTTCAGAGCTGTTCAGTACTAACTAGCTGTTACTATAACTACATGGTGTTTCAGAGCTGTTCAGTACTAACTAGCTGTTACTATAACTACATGGTGTTTCAGAGCTGTTCAGTACTAACTAGCTGTTACTATCTGACGGTTACTATAACTACATGGTGTTTCAGAGCTGTTCAGTACTAACTAGCTGTTACTATCTGACTGTTACTATAACTACATGTTGTTTCAGAGCTGTTCAGTACTAACTAGCTGTTACTGTAACTACATGGTGTTTCAGAGCTGTTCAGAACTAACTAGCTGTTACTATCTGACTGTTACTATAACTACATGGTGTTTCAGAGCTGTTCAGTACTAACTAGCTGTTACTATCTGACTGTTACTATAACTACATGTTGTTTCAGAGCTGTTCAGTACTAACTAGCTGTTACTATAACTACATGGTGTTTCAGAGCTGTTCAGTACTAACTAGCTGTTACTATAACTACATGGTGTTTCAGAGCTGTTCAGTACTAACTAGCTGTTACTATAACTACATGGTGTTTCAGAGCTGTTCAGTGGTAACTAGCTGTTACTATCTGACTGTTACTATAACTACATGGTGTTTCAGAGCTGTTCAGTACTAACTAGCTGTTACTATAACTACATGGTGTTTCAGAGCTGTTCAGTACTAACTAGCTGTTACTATCTGACTGTTACTATAACTACATGGTGTTTCAGAGCTGTTCAGTACTAACTAGCTGTTACTATCTGACTGTTACTATAACTACATGGTGTTTCAGAGCTGTTCAGTACTAACTAGCTGTTACTATAACTACATGGTGTTTCAGAGCTGTTCAGTACTAACTAGCTGTTTCTATAACTACATGGTGTTTCAGAGCTGTTCAGTGGTAACTAGCTGTTACTATCTGACTGTTACTATAACTACATGGTGTTTCAGAGCTGTTCAGTACTAAGTAGCTTTTACTATAACTACATGATGTTTCAGAGCTGTTCAGTACTAACTAGCTGTTACTATAACTACATGGTGTTTCAGAGCTGTTCAGTACTAACTAGCTGTTACTATAACTACATGGTGTTTCAGAGCTGTTCAGTACTAACTAGCTGTTACTATCTGACGGTTACTATAACTACATGGTGTTTCAGAGCTGTTCAGTACTAACTAGCTGTTACTATCTGACTGTTACTATAACTACATGGTGTTTCAGAGCTGTTCAGTGCTAACTAGCTGTTACTATCTGACTGTTACTATAACTACATGGTGTTTCAGAGCTGTTCAGTACTAACTAGCTGTTACTATAACTACATGGTGTTTCAGAGCTGTTCAGTACTAACTAGCTGTTACTATAACTACATGGTGTTTCAGAGCTGTTCAGTACTAACTAGCTGTTACTATAACTACATGGTGTTTCAGAGCTGTTCATACTAACTAGCTGTTACTATCTGACGGTTACTATAACTACATGGTGTTTCAGAGCTGTTCAGTACTAACTAGCTGTTACTATCTGACTGTTACTATAACTACATGTTGTTTCAGAGCTGTTCAGTACTAACTAGCTGTTACTGTAACTACATGGTGTTTCAGAGCTGTTCAGAACTAACTAGCTGTTACTATCTGACTGTTACTATAACTACATGGTGTTTCAGAGCTGTTCAGTACTAACTAGCTGTTACTATCTGACTGTTACTATAACTACATGTTGTTTCAGAGCTGTTCAGTACTAACTAGCTGTTACTATAACTACATGGTGTTTCAGAGCTGTTCAGTACTAACTAGCTGTTACTATAACTACATGGTGTTTCAGAGCTGTTCAGTACTAACTAGCTGTTACTATAACTACATGGTGTTTCAGAGCTGTTCAGTGGTAACTAGCTGTTACTATCTGACTGTTACTATAACTACATGGTGTTTCAGAGCTGTTCAGTACTAACTAGCTGTTACTATAACTACATGGTGTTTCAGAGCTGTTCAGTACTAACTAGCTGTTACTATCTGACTGTTACTATAACTACATGGTGTTTCAGAGCTGTTCAGTACTAACTAGCTGTTACTATCTGACTGTTACTATAACTACATGGTGTTTCAGAGCTGTTCAGTACTAACTAGCTGTTACTATAACTACATGGTGTTTCAGAGCTGTTCAGTACTAACTAGCTGTTTCTATAACTACATGGTGTTTCAGAGCTGTTCAGTGGTAACTAGCTGTTACTATCTGACTGTTACTATAACTACATGGTGTTTCAGAGCTGTTCAGTACTAAGTAGCTGTTACTATAACTACATGATGTTTCAGAGCTGTTCAGTACTAACTAGCTGTTACTATAACTACATGGTGTTTCAGAGCTGTTCAGTACTAACTAGCTGTTACTATAACTACATGGTGTTTCAGAGCTGTTCAGTACTAACTAGCTGTTACTATCTGACGGTTACTATAACTACATGGTGTTTCAGAGCTGTTCAGTACTAACTAGCTGTTACTATCTGACTGTTACTATAACTACATGGTGTTTCAGAGCTGTTCAGTGCTAACTAGCTGTTACTATCTGACTGTTACTATAACTACATGGTGTTTCAGAGCTGTTCAGTACTAACTAGCTGTTACTATAACTACATGGTGTTTCAGAGCTGTTCAGTACTAACTAGCTGTTACTATAACTACATGGTGTTTCAGAGCTGTTCAGTACTAACTAGCTGTTACTATAACTACATTGTGTTTCAGAGCTGTTCAGTACTAACTAGCTGTTACTATCTGACGGTTTCTATAACTACATGGTGTTTCAGAGCTGTTCAGTACTAACTAGCTGTTACTATCTGACTGTTACTATAACTACATGGTGTTTCAGAGCTGTTCAGTACTAACTAGCTGTTACTATCTGACTGTTACTATAACTACATGTTGTTTCAGAGCTGTTCAGTAATAACTAGCTGTTACTGTAACTACATGGTGTTTCAGAGCTGTTCAGTACTAACTAGTTGTTACTATCTGACTGTTACTATAACTACATGGTGTTTCAGAGCTGTTCAGTACTAACTAGCTGTTACTATAACTACATGGTGTTTCAGAGCTGTTCAGTACTAACTAGCTGTTACTATCTGACTGTTACTATAACTTCATGGTGTTTCAGAGCTGTTCAGTACTAACTAGCTGTTACTGTAACTACATGGTGTTTCAGAGCTGTTCAGTACTAACTAGCTGTTACTATCTGACTGTTACTATAACTACATGGTGTTTCAGAGCTGTTCAGTACTAACTAGCTGTTACTATAACTACATTGTGTTTCAGAGCTGTTCAGTACTAACTAGCTGTTACTATAACTACATGGTGTTTCAGAGCTGTTCAGTGCTAACTAGCTGTTACTATCTGACTGTTACTGTAACTACATGGTGTTTCAGAGCTGTTCAGTACTAACTAGCTGTTACTATCTGACTGTTACTATAACTACATGGTGTTTCAGAGCTGTTCAGTACTAACTAGCTGTTACTATCTGACTGTTACTATAACTACATGGTGTTTCAGAGCTGTTCAGTACTAACTAGCTGTTACTATCTGACTGTTACTATAACTACATGGTGTTTCAGAGCTGTTCAGTACTAACTAGCTGTTACTGTCTGACTGTTACTATAACTACATGTTGTTTCAGAGCTGTTCAGTACTAACTCGCTGTTACTGTAACTACATGGTGTTTCAGAGCTGTTCAGTACTAACTAGCTGTTACTATCTGACTGTTACTATAACTACATGGTGTTTCAGAGCTGTTCAGTACTAACTAGCTGTTACTATAACTACATGGTGTTTCAGAGCTGTTCAGTACTAACTAGTTGTTACTATCTGACTGTTACTATAACGACATGGTGTTTCAGAGCTGTTCAGTACTAACTAGCTGTTACTATAACTACATGGTGTTTCAGAGCTGTTCAGTACTAACTAGCTGTTACTATCTGACTGTTACTATAACTACATGGTGTTTCAGAGCTGTTCAGTACTAACTAGCTGTTACTGTAACTACATGGTGTTTCAGAGCTGTTCAGTACTAACTAGCTGTTACTATAACTACATGGTGCTTCAGAGCTGTTCAGTACTAACTAGCTGTTACTATAACTACATGGTGTTTCAGAGCTGTTCAGTGGTAACTAGCTGTTACTATCTGACTGTTACTATAACTACATGGTGTTTCAGAGCTGTTAAGTACTAACTAGCTGTTACTATAACTACATGGTGTTTCAGAGCTGTTCAGTACTAACTAGCTTTTACTATCTGACTGTTACTATAACTACATGGTGTTTCAGAGCTGTTCAGTACTAACTAGCTGTTACTGTCTGACTGTTACTATAACTACATGTTGTTTCAGAGCTGTTCAGTACTAACTCGCTGTTACTGTAACTACATGGTGTTTCAGAGCTGTTCAGTACTAACTAGCTGTTACTATCTGACTGTTACTATAACTACATGGTGTTTCAGAGCTGTTCAGTACTAACTAGCTGTTACTATAACTACATGGTGTTTCAGAGCTGTTCAGTACTAACTAGATGTTACTATAACTACATGGTGTTTCAGAGCTGTTCAGTGCTAACTAGCTGTTACTATCTGACTGTTACTATAACTACATGGTGTTTCAGAGTTGTTCAGTACTAACTAGCTGTTACTATAACTACATGGTGTTTCAGAGCTGTTCAGTGCTAACTAGCTGTTACTATCTGACTGTTACTATAACTACATGGTGTTTCAGAGCTGTTCAGTACTAACTAGCTGTTACTATAACTACATGGTGTTTCAGAGCTGTTCAGTACTAACTAGCTGTTACTATCTGACTGTTACTATAACTTCATGGTGTTTCAGAGCTGTTCAGTACTAACTAGCTGTTACTGTAACTACATGGTGTTTCAGAGCTGTTCAGTACTAACTAGCTGTTACTATCTGACTGTTACTATAACTACATGGTGTTTCAGAGCTGTTCAGTACTAACTAGCTGTTACTATAACTACATGGTGTTTCAGAGCTGTTCAGTACTAACTAGCTGTTACTATCTGACTGTTACTATAACTACATGGTGTTTCAGAGCTGTTCAGTACTAACTAGCTGTTACTATAACTACATGGTGTTTCAGAGCTGTTCAGTACTAACTAGCTGTTACTATAACTACATGGTGTTTCAGAGCTGTTCAGTGCTAACTAGCTGTTACTATCTGACTGTTACTGTAACTACATGGTGTTTCAGAGCTGTTCAGTACTAACTAGCTGTTACTATCTGACTGTTACTATAACTACATGGTGTTTCAGAGCTGTTCAGTACTAACTAGCTGTTACTATCTGACTGTTACTATAACTACATGGTGTTTCAGAGCTGTTCAGTACTAACTAGCTGTTACTATAACTACATGGTGTTTCAGAGCTGTTCAGTGCTGACTAGCTGTTACTATCTGACTGTTACTATAACTACATGGTGTTTCAGAGCTGTTCAGTACTAACTAGCTGTTACTATAACTACATGGTGTTTCAGAGCTGTTCAGTACTAACTAGCTGTTACTATAACTACATGGTTTTTCAGAGCTGTTCAGTACTAATTAGCTGTTACTATAACTACATGGTGTTTCAGAGCTGTTCAGTACTAACTAGTTGTTACTATCTGACTGTTACTATAACTACATGGTGTTTCAGAGCTGTTCAGTACTAACTAGCTGTTACTATCTGACTGTTACTATAACTACATGGTGTTTCAGAGCTGTTCAGTACTAACTAGCTGTTACTGTCTGACTGTTACTATAACTACATGTTGTTTCAGAGCTGTTCAGTACTAACTCGCTGTTACTGTAACTACATGGTGTTTCAGAGCTGTTCAGTACTAACTAGCTGTTACTATCTGACTGTTACTATAACTACATGGTGTTTCAGAGCTGTTAAGTACTAACTAGCTGTTACTATAACTACATGGTGTTTCAGAGCTGTTCAGTACTAACTAGCTTTTACTATCTGACTGTTACTATAACTACATGGTGTTTCAGAGCTGTTCAGTACTAACTAGCTGTTACTGTCTGACTGTTACTATAACTACATGTTGTTTCAGAGCTGTTCAGTACTAACTCGCTGTTACTGTAACTACATGGTGTTTCAGAGCTGTTCAGTACTAACTAGCTGTTACTATCTGACTGTTACTATAACTACATGGTGTTTCAGAGCTGTTCAGTACTAACTAGCTGTTACTATAACTACATGGTGTTTCAGAGCTGTTCAGTACTAACTAGCTGTTACTATCTGACTGTTACTATAACTGACATGGTGTTTCAGAGCTGTTCAGTACTAACTAGCTGTTACTATAACTACATGGTGTTTCAGAGCTGTTCAGTACTAACTAGCTGTTACTATAACTACATGGTGCTTCAGAGCTGTTCAGTACTAACTAGCTGTTACTATAACTACATGGTGTTTCAGAGCTGTTCAGTGGTAACTAGCTGTTACTATCTGACTGTTACTATAACTACATGGTGTTTCAGAGCTGTTAAGTACTAACTAGCTGTTACTATAACTACATGGTGTTTCAGAGCTGTTCAGTACTAACTAGCTTTTACTATCTGACTGTTACTATAACTACATGGTGTTTCAGAGCTGTTCAGTACTAACTAGCTGTTACTGTCTGACTGTTACTATAACTACATGTTGTTTCAGAGCTGTTCAGTACTAACTCGCTGTTACTGTAACTACATGGTGTTTCAGAGCTGTTCAGTACTAACTAGCTGTTACTATCTGACTGTTACTATAACTACATGGTGTTTCAGAGCTGTTCAGTACTAACTAGCTGTTACTATCTGACTGTTACTATAACGACATGGTGTTTCAGAGCTGTTCAGTACTAACTAGCTGTTACTATAACTACATGGTGTTTCAGAGCTGTTCAGTGCTAACTAGCTGTTACTATAACTACATGGTGTTTCAGAGCTGTTCAGTACTAACTAGCTGTTACTATAACTACATGGTGTTTCAGAGCTGTTCAGTACTAACTAGCTGTTACTATAACTACATGGTGTTTCAGAGCTGTTCAGTACTAACTAGATGTTACTATAACTACATGGTGTTTCAGAGCTGTTCAGTGCTAACTAGCTGTTACTATCTGACTGTTACTATAACTACATGGTGTTTCAGAGTTGTTCAGTACTAACTAGCTGTTACTATAACTACATGGTGTTTCAGAGCTGTTCAGTGCTAACTAGCTGTTACTATCTGACTGTTACTATAACTACATGGTGTTTCAGAGCTGTTCAGTACTAACTAGCTGTTACTATAACTACATGGTGTTTCAGAGCTGTTCAGTACTAACTAGCTGTTACTATCTGACTGTTACTATAACTTCATGGTGTTTCAGAGCTGTTCAGTACTAACTAGCTGTTACTGTAACTACATGGTGTTTCAGAGCTGTTCAGTACTAACTAGCTGTTACTATCTGACTGTTACTATAACTACATGGTGTTTCAGAGCTGTTCAGTACTAACTAGCTGTTACTATAACTACATGGTGTTTCAGAGCTGTTCAGTACTAACTAGCTGTTACTATCTGACTGTTACTATAACTACATGGTGTTTCAGAGCTGTTCAGTACTAACTAGCTGTTACTATAACTACATGGTGTTTCAGAGCTGTTCAGTACTAACTAGCTGTTACTATAACTACATGGTGTTTCAGAGCTGTTCAGTGCTAACTAGCTGTTACTATCTGACTGTTACTGTAACTACATGGTGTTTCAGAGCTGTTCAGTACTAACTAGCTGTTACTATCTGACTGTTACTATAACTACATGGTGTTTCAGAGCTGTTCAGTACTAACTAGCTGTTACTATCTGACTGTTACTATAACTACATGGTGTTTCAGAGCTGTTCAGTACTAACTAGCTGTTACTATAACTACATGGTGTTTCAGAGCTGTTCAGTGCTGACTAGCTGTTACTATCTGACTGTTACTATAACTACATGGTGTTTCAGAGCTGTTCAGTACTAACTAGCTGTTACTATAACTACATGGTGTTTCAGAGCTGTTCAGTACTAACTAGCTGTTACTATAACTACATGGTTTTTCAGAGCTGTTCAGTACTAATTAGCTGTTACTATAACTACATGGTGTTTCAGAGCTGTTCAGTACTAACTAGTTGTTACTATCTGACTGTTACTATAACTACATGGTGTTTCAGAGCTGTTCAGTACTAACTAGCTGTTACTATCTGACTGTTACTATAACTACATGGTGTTTCAGAGCTGTTCAGTACTAACTAGCTGTTACTGTCTGACTGTTACTATAACTACATGTTGTTTCAGAGCTGTTCAGTACTAACTCGCTGTTACTGTAACTACATGGTGTTTCAGAGCTGTTCAGTACTAACTAGCTGTTACTATCTGACTGTTACTATAACTACATGGTGTTTCAGAGCTGTTAAGTACTAACTAGCTGTTACTATAACTACATGGTGTTTCAGAGCTGTTCAGTACTAACTAGCTTTTACTATCTGACTGTTACTATAACTACATGGTGTTTCAGAGCTGTTCAGTACTAACTAGCTGTTACTGTCTGACTGTTACTATAACTACATGTTGTTTCAGAGCTGTTCAGTACTAACTCGCTGTTACTGTAACTACATGGTGTTTCAGAGCTGTTCAGTACTAACTAGCTGTTACTATCTGACTGTTACTATAACTACATGGTGTTTCAGAGCTGTTCAGTACTAACTAGCTGTTACTATAACTACATGGTGTTTCAGAGCTGTTCAGTACTAACTAGCTGTTACTATCTGACTGTTACTATAATGACATGGTGTTTCAGAGCTGTTCAGTACTAACTAGCTGTTACTATAACTACATGGTGTTTCAGAGCTGTTCAGTACTAACTAGCTGTTACTATCTGACTGTTACTATAACTACATGGTGTTTCAGAGCTGTTCAGTACTAACTAGCTGTTACTATCTGACTGTTACTATAACTACATGGTGTTTCAGAGCTGTTCAGTACTAACTAGCTGTTACTGTAACTACATGGTGTTTCAGAGCTGTTCAGTACTAACTAGCTGTTACTATAACTACATGGTGCTTCAGAGCTGTTCAGTACTAACTAGCTGTTACTATCTGACTGTTACTATAACTACATGGTGTTTCAGAGCTGTTCAGTACTAACTAGATATTACTATCCGACTGTTACTATAACTACATGTTGTTTCAGAGCTGTTCAGTACTAACTAGCTGTTACTGTAACTACATGGTGTTTCAGAGCTGTTCAGTACTAACTAGCTGTTACTATCTGACTGTTACTATAACTACATGGTGTTTCAGAGCTGTTCAGTACTAACTAGCTGTTACTATAACTACATGGTGTTTCAGAGCTGTTCAGTACTAACTAGCTGTTACTCTCTGACTGTTACTATAACTACATGGTGTTTCAGAGCTGTTCAGTACTAACTAGCTGTTACTATCTGACTGTTACTATAACTACATGGTGTTTCAGAGCTGTTCAGTACTAACTAGCTGTTACTATCTGACTGTTACTATAACTACATGGTGTTTCAGAGCTGTTCAGTACTAACTAGATGTTACTATCTGACTGTTACTATAACTACATGTTGTTTCAGAGCTGTTCAGTACTAACTAGCTGTTACTGTAACTATATGGTGTTTCAGAGCTGTTCAGTACTAACTAGCTGTTGCTATCTGACTGTTACTATAACTACATGGTGTTTCAGAGCTGTTCAGTACTAACTAGCTGTTACTATAACTACATGGTGTTTCAGAGCTGTTCAGTACTAACTAGCTGTTACTATCTGACTGTTACTATAACTACATGGTGTTTCAGAGCTGTTCAGTGCTAACTAGCTGTTACTATCTGACTGTTACTATAACTACATGGTGTTTCAGAGCTGTTCAGTACTAACTAGCTGTTACTATGACTACATGGTGTTTCAGAGCTGTTCAGTACTAACTAGCTGTTACTATAACTACATGGTGTTTCAGAGCTGTTCAGTACTAACTAGCTGTTACTATAACTACATGGTGTTTCAGAGCTGTTCAGTACTAACTAGCTGTTACTATCTGACGGTTACTATAACTACATGGTGTTTCAGAGCTGTTCAGTACTAACTAGCTGTTACTATCTGACTGTTACTATAACTACATGTTGTTTCAGAGCTGTTCAGTACTAACTAGCTGTTACTGTAACTACATGGTGTTTCAGAGCTGTTCAGAACTAACTAGCTGTTACTATCTGACTGTTACTATAACTACATGGTGTTTCAGAGCTGTTCAGTACTAACTAGCTGTTACTATCTGACTGTTACTATAACTACATGGTGTTTCAGAGCTGTTCAGTACTAACTAGCTGTTACTATAACTACATGGTGTTTCAGAGCTGTTCAGTACTAACTAGCTGTTACTATAACTACATGGTGTTTCAGAGCTGTTCAGTGGTAACTAGCTGTTACTATCTGACTGTTACTATAACTACATGGTGTTTCAGAGCTGTTCAGTACTAACTAGCTGTTACTATAACTACATGGTGTTTCAGAGCTGTTCAGTACTAACTAGCTGTTACTATCTGACTGTTACTATAACTACATGGTGTTTCAGAGCTGTTCAGTACTAACTAGCTGTTACTATCTGACTGTTACTATAACTACATGGTGTTTCAGAGCTGTTCAGTACTAACTAGCTGTTACTATAACTACATGGTGTTTCAGAGCTGTTCAGTACTAACTAGCTGTTTCTATAACTACATGGTGTTTCAGAGCTGTTCAGTGGTAACTAGCTGTTACTATCTGACTGTTACTATAACTACATGGTGTTTCAGAGCTGTTCAGTACTAAGTAGCTGTTACTATAACTACATGGTGTTTCAGAGCTGTTCAGTACTAACTAGCTGTTACTATAACTACATGGTGTTTCAGAGCTGTTCAGTACTAACTAGCTGTTACTATAACTACATGGTGTTTCAGAGCTGTTCAGTACTAACTAGCTGTTACTATCTGACGGTTACTATAACTACATGGTGTTTCAGAGCTGTTCAGTACTAACTAGCTGTTACTATCTGACTGTTACTATAACTACATGGTGTTTCAGAGCTGTTCAGTGCTAACTAGCTGTTACTATCTGACTGTTACTATAACTACATGGTGTTTCAGAGCTGTTCAGTACTAACTAGCTGTTACTATAACTACATGGTGTTTCAGAGCTGTTCAGTACTAACTAGCTGTTACTATAACTACATGGTGTTTCAGAGCTGTTCAGTACTAACTAGCTGTTACTATAACTACATGGTGTTTCAGAGCTGTTCAGTACTAACTAGCTGTTACTATCTGACGGTTACTATAACTACATGGTGTTTCAGAGCTGTTCAGTACTAACTAGCTGTTACTATCTGACTGTTACTATAACTACATGGTGTTTCAGAGCTGTTCAGTACTAACTAGCTGTTACTATCTGACTGTTACTATAACTACATGTTGTTTCAGAGCTGTTCAGTAATAACTAGCTGTTACTGTAACTACATGGTGTTTCAGAGCTGTTCAGTACTAACTAGTTGTTACTATCTGACTGTTACTATAACTACATGGTGTTTCAGAGCTGTTCAGTACTAACTAGCTGTTACTATAACTACATGGTGTTTCAGAGCTGTTCAGTACTAACTAGCTGTTACTATCTGACTGTTAGTATAACTTCATGGTGTTTCAGAGCTGTTCAGTACTAACTAGCTGTTACTGTAACTACATGGTGTTTCAGAGCTGTTCAGTACTAACTAGCTGTTACTATCTGACTGTTACTATAACTACATGGTGTTTCAGAGCTGTTCAGTACTAACTAGCTGTTACTATAACTACATGGTGTTTCAGAGCTGTTCAGTACTAACTAGCTGTTACTATAACTACATGGTGTTTCAGAGCTGTTCAGTGCTAACTAGCTGTTACTATCTGACTGTTACTGTAACTACATGGTGTTTCAGAGCTGTTCAGTACTAACTAGCTGTTACTATCTGACTGTTACTATAACTACATGGTGTTTCAGAGCTGTTCAGTACTAACTAGCTGTTACTATAACTACATGGTGTTTCAGAGCTGTTCAGTGCTGACTAGCTGTTACTATCTGACTGTTACTATAACTACATGGTGTTTCAGAGCTGTTCAGTACTAACTAGCTGTTACTATAACTACATGGTGTTTCAGAGCTGTTCAGTACTAACTAGCTGTTACTATAACTACATGGTTTTTCAGAGCTGTTCAGTACTAATTAGCTGTTACTATAACTACATGGTGTTTCAGAGCTGTTCAGTACTAACTAGTTGTTACTATCTGACTGTTACTATAACTACATGGTGTTTCAGAGCTGTTCAGTACTAACTAGCTGTTACTATCTGACTGTTACTATAACTACATGGTGTTTCAGAGCTGTTCAGTACTAACTAGCTGTTACTGTCTGACTGTTACTATAACTACATGTTGTTTCAGAGCTGTTCAGTACTAACTCGCTGTTACTGTAACTACATGGTGTTTCAGAGCTGTTCAGTACTAACTAGCTGTTACTATCTGACTGTTACTATAACTACATGGTGTTTCAGAGCTGTTCAGTACTAACTAGCTGTTACTATAACTACATGGTGTTTCAGAGCTGTTCAGTACTAACTAGCTGTTACTATCTGACTGTTACTATAACGACATGGTGTTTCAGAGCTGTTCAGTACTAACTAGCTGTTACTATAACTACATGGTGTTTCAGAGCTGTTCAGTACTAACTAGCTGTTACTATCTGACTGTTACTATAACTACATGGTGTTTCAGAGCTGTTCAGTACTAACTAGCTGTTACTGTAACTACATGGTGTTTCAGAGCTGTTCAGTACTAACTAGCTGTTACTATAACTACATGGTGCTTCAGAGCTGTTCAGTACTAACTAGCTGTTACTATAACTACATGGTGTTTCAGAGCTCTTCAGTGGTAACTAGCTGTTACTATCTGACTGTTACTATAACTACATGGTGTTTCAGAGCTGTTAAGTACTAACTAGCTGTTACTATAACTACATGG
Source organism: Salmo salar (assembly GCF_965601325.2). Lineage (NCBI taxonomy): Eukaryota > Metazoa > Chordata > Actinopteri > Salmoniformes > Salmonidae > Salmo > Salmo salar. The sequence continues at coordinate 47,869,655 of NC_138301.1, read as the reverse complement.
TGTTTCAGAGCTGTTCAGTACTAACTAGCTTTTACTATCTGACTGTTACTATAACTACATGGTGTTTCAGAGCTGTTCAGTACTAACTAGCTGTTACTGTCTGACTGTTACTATAACTACATGTTGTTTCAGAGCTGTTCAGTACTAACTCGCTGTTACTGTAACTACATGGTGTTTCAGAGCTGTTCAGTACTAACTAGCTGTTACTATCTGACTGTTACTATAACTACATGGTGTTTCAGAGCTGTTCAGTACTAACTAGCTGTTACTATCTGACTGTTACTATAACTACATGGTGTTTCAGAGCTGTTCAGTACTAACTAGCTGTTACTATAACTACATGGTGTTTCAGAGCTGTTCAGTGCTAACTAGCTGTTACTATAACTACATGGTGTTTCAGAGCTGTTCAGTGCTAACTAGCTGTTACTATCTGACTGTTACTATAACTACATGATGTTTCAGAGTTGTTCAGTACTAACTAGCTGTTACTATAACTACATGGTGTTTCAGAGCTGTTCAGTGCTAACTAGCTGTTACTATCTGACTGTTACTATAACTACATGGTGTTTCAGAGCTGTTCAGTACTAACTAGCTGTTACTATAACTACATGGTGTTTCAGAGCTGTTCAGTACTAACTAGCTGTTACTATCTGACTGTTACTATAACTTCATGGTGTTTCAGAGCTGTTCAGTACTAACTAGCTGTTACTGTAACTACATGGTGTTTCAGAGCTGTTCAGTACTAACTAGCTGTTACTATCTGACTGTTACTATAACTACATGGTGTTTCAGAGCTGTTCAGTACTAACTAGCTGTTACTATAACTACATGGTGTTTCAGAGCTGTTCAGTACTAACTAGCTGTTACTATCTGACTGTTACTATAACTACATGGTGTTTCAGAGCTGTTCAGTACTAACTAGCTGTTACTATAACTACATGGTGTTTCAGAGCTGTTCAGTACTAACTAGCTGTTACTATAACTACATGGTGTTTCAGAGCTGTTCAGTGCTAACTAGCTGTTACTATCTGACTGTTACTGTAACTACATGGTGTTTCAGAGCTGTTCAGTACTAACTAGCTGTTACTATCTGACTGTTACTATAACTACATGGTGTTTCAGAGCTGTTCAGTACTAACTAGCTGTTACTATCTGACTGTTACTATAACTACATGGTGTTTCAGAGCTGTTCAGTACTAACTAGCTGTTACTATAACTACATGGTGTTTCAGAGCTGTTCAGTGCTGACTAGCTGTTACTATCTGACTGTTACTATAACTACATGGTGTTTCAGAGCTGTTCAGTACTAACTAGCTGTTACTATAACTACATGGTTTTTCAGAGCTGTTCAGTACTAACTAGCTGTTACTATAACTACATGGTGTTTCAGAGCTGTTCAGTGCTGACTAGCTGTTACTATCTGACTGTTACTATAACTACATGGTGTTTCAGAGCTGTTCAGTACTAACTAGCTGTTACTATAACTACATGGTTTTTCAGAGCTGTTCAGTACTAATTAGCTGTTACTATAACTACATGGTGTTTCAGAGCTGTTCAGTACTAACTAGTTGTTACTATCTGACTGTTACTATAACTACATGGTGTTTCAGAGCTGTTCAGTACTAACTAGCTGTTACTATCTGACTGTTACTATAACTACATGGTGTTTCAGAGCTGTTCAGTACTAACTAGCTGTTACTGTCTGACTGTTACTATAACTACATGTTGTTTCAGAGCTGTTCAGTACTAACTAGCTGTTACTATCTGACTGTTACTATAACTACATGGTGTTTCAGAGCTGTTCAGTACTAACTAGCTGTTACTATCTGACTGTTACTATAACTACATGGTGTTTCAGAGCTGTTCAGTACTAACTAGCTGTTACTATCTGACTGTTACTATAACTACATGGTGTTTCAGAGCTGTTCAGTACTAACTAGCTGTTACTATAACTACATGGTGTTTCAGAGCTGTTCAGTGCTGACTAGCTGTTACTATCTGACTGTTACTATAACTACATGGTGTTTCAGAGCTGTTCAGTACTAACTAGCTGTTACTATAACTACATGGTTTTTCAGAGCTGTTCAGTACTAACTAGCTGTTACTATAACTACATGGTGTTTCAGAGCTGTTCAGTGCTGACTAGCTGTTACTATCTGACTGTTACTATAACTACATGGTGTTTCAGAGCTGTTCAGTACTAACTAGCTGTTACTATAACTACATGGTTTTTCAGAGCTGTTCAGTACTAATTAGCTGTTACTATAACTACATGGTGTTTCAGAGCTGTTCAGTACTAACTAGTTGTTACTATCTGACTGTTACTATAACTACATGGTGTTTCAGAGCTGTTCAGTACTAACTAGCTGTTACTATCTGACTGTTACTATAACTACATGGTGTTTCAGAGCTGTTCAGTACTAACTAGCTGTTACTGTCTGACTGTTACTATAACTACATGTTGTTTCAGAGCTGTTCAGTACTAACTAGCTGTTACTATCTGACTGTTACTATAACTACATGGTGTTTCAGAGCTGTTAAGTACTAAATAGCTGTTACTATAACTACATGGTGTTTCAGAGCTGTTCAGTACTAACTAGCTTTTACTATCTGACTGTTACTATAACTACATGGTGTTTCAGAGCTGTTCAGTACTAACTAGCTGTTACTGTCTGACTGTTACTATAACTACATGTTGTTTCAGAGCTGTTCAGTACTAACTCGCTGTTACTGTAACTACATGGTGTTTCAGAGCTGTTCAGTACTAACTAGCTGTTACTATCTGACTGTTACTATAACTACATGGTGTTTCAGAGCTGTTCAGTACTAACTAGCTGTTACTATAACTACATGGTGTTTCAGAGCTGTTCAGTACTAACTAGCTGTTACTATCTGACTGTTACTATAACGACATGGTGTTTCAGAGCTGTTCAGTACTAACTAGCTGTTGCTATAACTACATGGTGTTTCAGAGCTGTTCAGTACTAACTAGCTGTTACTATCTGACTGTTACTATAACTACATGGTGTTTCAGAGCTGTTCAGTACTAACTAGCTGTTACTATCTGACTGTTACTATAACTACATGGTGTTTCAGAGCTGTTCAGTACTAACTAGCTGTTACTGTAACTACATGGTGTTTCAGAGCTGTTCAGTACTAACTAGCTGTTACTATAACTACATGGTGCTTCAGAGCTGTTCAGTACTAACTAGCTGTTACTATAACTACATGGTGTTTCAGAGCTGTTCAGTGGTAACTAGCTGTTACTATCTGACTGTTACTATAACTACATGGTGTTTCAGAGCTGTTAAGTACTAACTAGCTGTTACTATAACTACATGGTGTTTCAGAGCTGTTCAGTACTAACTAGCTTTTACTATCTGACCGTTACTATAACTACATGGTGTTTCAGAGCTGTTCAGTACTAACTAGCTGTTACTATCTGACTGTTACTATAACTACATGGTGTTTCAGAGCTGTTCAGTACTAACTAGATATTACTATCTGACTGTTACTATAACTACATGTTGTTTCAGAGCTGTTCAGTACTAACTAGCTGTTACTGTAACTACATGGTGTTTCAGAGCTGTTCAGTACTAACTAGCTGTTACTATCTGACTGTTACTATAACTACATGGTGTTTCAGAGCTGTTCAGTACTAACTAGCTGTTACTATAACTACATGGTGTTTCAGAGCTGTTCAGTACTAACTAGCTGTTACTCTCTGACTGTTACTATAACTACATGGTGTTTCAGAGCTGTTCAGTACTAACTAGCTGTTACTATCTGACTGTTACTATAACTACATGGTGTTTCAGAGCTGTTCAGTACTAACTAGCTGTTACTATCTGACTGTTACTATAACTACATGGTGTTTCAGAGCTGTTCAGTACTAACTAGATGTTACTATCTGACTGTTACTATAACTACATGTTGTTTCAGAGCTGTTCAGTACTAACTAGCTGTTACTGTAACTATATGGTGTTTCAGAGCTGTTCAGTACTAACTAGCTGTTGCTATCTGACTGTTACTATAACTACATGGTGTTTCAGAGCTGTTCAGTACTAACTAGCTGTTACTATAACTACATGGTGTTTCAGAGCTGTTCAGTACTAACTAGCTGTTACTATCTGACTGTTACTATAACTACATGGTGTTTCAGAGCTGTTCAGTACTAACTAGCTGTTACTATCTGACTGTTACTATAACTACATGGTGTTTCAGAGCTGTTCAGTACTAACTAGCTGTTACTATAACTACATGGTGTTTCAGAGCTGTTCAGTGCTAACTAGCTGTTACTATCTGACTGTTACTATAACTACATGGTGTTTCAGAGCTGTTCAGTACTAACTAGCTGTTACTATCTGACTGTTACTATAACTACATGGTGTTTCAGAGCTGTTCAGTACTAACTAGCTGTTACTGTAACTACATGGTGTTTCAGAGCTGTTCAGTACTAACTAGCTGTTACTATAACTACATGGTGCTTCAGAGCTGTTCAGTACTAACTAGCTGTTACTATAACTACATGGTGTTTCAGAGCTGTTCAGTGGTAACTAGCTGTTACTATCTGACTGTTACTATAACTACATGGTGTTTCAGAGCTGTTAAGTACTAACTAGCTGTTACTATAACTACATGGTGTTTCAGAGCTGTTCAGTACTAACTAGCTTTTACTATCTGACTGTTACTATAACTACATGGTGTTTCAGAGCTGTTCAGTACTAACTAGCTGTTACTATTACTACATGGTGTTTCAGAGCTGTTCAGTACTAACTAGCTGTTACTATCTGACTGTTACTATAACTACATGGTGTTTCAGAGCTGTTCAGTACTAACTAGCTGTTACTATCTGACTGTTACTATAACTACATGGTGTTTCAGAGCTGTTCAGTACTAACTAGATATTACTATCTGACTGTTACTATAACTACATGTTGTTTCAGAGCTGTTCAGTACTAACTAGCTGTTACTGTAACTACATGGTGTTTCAGAGCTGTTCAGTACTAACTAGCTGTTACTATCTGACTGTTACTATAACTACATGGTGTTTCAGAGCTGTTCAGTACTAACTAGCTGTTACTATAACTACATGGTGTTTCAGAGCTGTTCAGTACTAACTAGCTGTTACTATCTGACTGTTACTATAACTACATGGTGTTTCAGAGCTGTTCAGTACTAACTAGCTGTTACTATCTGACTGTTACTATAACTACATGGTGTTTCAGAGCTGTTCAGTACTAACTAGCTGTTACTATAACTACATGGTGTTTCAGAGCTGTTCAGTACTAACTAGCTGTTACTATCTGACTGTTACTATAACTACATGGTGTTTCAGAGCTGTTCAGTACTAACTAGCTGTTACTATAACTACACGGTGTTTCAGAGCTGTTCAGTACTAACTAGCTGTTACTATAACTACATGGTGTTTCAGAGCTGTTCAGTACTAACTAGCTGTTACTATAACTACATGGTGTTTCAGAGCTGTTCAGTACTAATTAGCTGTTACTATAACTACATGGTGTTTCAGAGCTGTTCAGTACTAACTAGTTGTTACTATCTGACTGTTACTATAACTACATGGTGTTTCAGAGCTGTTCAGTACTAACTAGCTGTTACTATCTGACTGTTACTATAACTACATGGTGTTTCAGAGCTGTTCAGTACTAACTAGCTGTTACTGTCTGACTGTTACTATAACTACATGTTGTTTCAGAGCTGTTCAGTACTAACTCGCTGTTACTGTAACTACATGGTGTTTCAGAGCTGTTCAGTACTAACTAGCTGTTACTATCTGACTGTTACTATAACTACATGGTGTTTCAGAGCTGTTCAGTGCTAACTAGCTGTTACTATCTGACTGTTACTATAACTACATGGTGTTTCAGAGTTGTTCAGTACTAACTAGCTGTTACTATAACTACATGGTGTTTCAGAGCTGTTCAGTGCTAACTAGCTGTTACTATCTGACTGTTACTATAACTACATGGTGTTTCAGAGCTGTTCATTACTAACTAGCTGTTACTATAACTACATGGTGTTTCAGAGCTGTTCAGTACTAACTAGCTGTTACTATCTGACTGTTACTATAACTTCATGGTGTTTTAGAGCTGTTCAGTACTAACTAGCTGTTACTGTAACTACATGGTGTTTCAGAGCTGTTCAGTACTAACTAGCTGTTACTATCTGACTGTTACTATAACTACATGGTGTTTCAGAGCTGTTCAGTACTAACTAGCTGTTACTATAACTACATGGTGTTTCAGAGCTGTTCAGTACTAACTAGCTGTTACTATCTGACTGTTACTATAACTACATGGTGTTTCAGAGCTGTTCAGTACTAACTAGCTGTTACTATAACTACATGGTGTTTCAGAGCTGTTCAGTACTAACTAGCTGTTACTATAACTACATGGTGTTTCAGAGCTGTTCAGTGCTAACTAGCTGTTACTATCTGACTGTTACTGTAACTACATGGTGTTTCAGAGCTGTTCAGTACTAACTAGCTGTTACTATCTGACTGTTACTATAACTACATGGTGTTTCAGAGCTGTTCAGTACTAACTAGCTGTTACTATCTGACTGTTACTATAACTACATGGTGTTTCAGAGCTGTTCAGTACTAACTAGCTGTTACTATAACTACATGGTGTTTCAGAGCTGTTCAGTGCTAACTAGCTGTTACTATCTGACTGTTACTATAACTACATGGTGTTTCAGAGCTGTTCAGTACTAACTAGCTGTTACTATAACTACATGGTGTTTCAGAGCTGTTCAGTACTAACTAGCTGTTACTATAACTACATGGTTTTTCAGAGCTGTTCAGTACTAATTAGCTGTTACTATAACTACATGGTGTTTCAGAGCTGTTCAGTACTAACTAGTTGTTACTATCTGACTGTTACTATAACTACATGGTGTTTCAGAGCTGTTCAGTACTAACTAGCTGTTACTATCTGACTGTTACTATAACTACATGGTGTTTCAGAGCTGTTCAGTACTAACTAGCTGTTACTGTCTGACTGTTACTATAACTACATGTTGTTTCAGAGCTGTTCAGTACTAACTCGCTGTTACTGTAACTACATGGTGTTTCAGAGCTGTTCAGTACTAACTAGCTGTTACTATCTGACTGTTACTATAACTACATGGTGTTTCAGAGCTGTTCAGTACTAACTAGCTGTTACTGTCTGACTGTTACTATAACTACATGTTGTTTCAGAGCTGTTCAGTACTAACTCGCTGTTACTGTAACTACATGGTGTTTCAGAGCTGTTCAGTACTAACTAGCTGTTACTATCTGACTGTTACTATAACTACATGGTGTTTCAGAGCTGTTCAGTACTAACTAGCTGTTACTATCTGACTGTTACTATAACTACATGGTGTTTCAGAGTTGTTCAGTACTAACTAGCTGTTACTATAACTACATGGTGTTTCAGAGCTGTTCAGTGCTAACTAGCTGTTACTATCTGACTGTTACTATAACTACATGGTGTTTCAGAGCTGTTCAGTACTAACTAGCTGTTACTATAACTACATGGTGTTTCAGAGCTGTTCAGTACTAACTAGCTGTTACTATCTGACTGTTACTATAACTTCATGGTGTTTCAGAGCTGTTCAGTACTAACTAGCTGTTACTGTAACTACATGGTGTTTCAGAGCTGTTCAGTACTAACTAGCTGTTACTATCTGACTGTTACTATAACTACATGGTGTTTCAGAGCTGTTCAGTACTAACTAGCTGTTACTATAACTACATGGTGTTTCAGAGCTGTTCAGTACTAACTAGCTGTTACTATAACTACATGGTGTTTCAGAGCTGTTCAGTACTAACTAGCTGTTACTATCTGACTGTTACTATAACTACATGGTGTTTCAGAGCTGTTCAGTACTAACTAGCTGTTACTATCTGACTGTTACTATAACTACATGGTGTTTCAGAGCTGTTCAGTACTAACTAGCTGTTACTGTCTGACTGTTACTATAACTACATGTTGTTTCAGAGCTGTTCAGTACTAACTCGCTGTTACTGTAACTACATGGTGTTTTAGAGCTGTTCAGTACTAACTAGCTGTTACTATCTGACTGTTACTATAACTACATGGTGTTTCAGAGCTGTTCAGTGCTAACTAGCTGTTACTATCTGACTGTTACTATAACTACATGGTGTTTCAGAGTTGTTCAGTACTAACTAGCTGTTACTATAACTACATGGTGTTTCAGAGCTGTTCAGTGCTAACTAGCTGTTACTATCTGACTGTTACTATAACTACATGGTGTTTCAGAGCTGTTCAGTACTAACTAGCTGTTACTATAACTACATGGTGTTTCAGAGCTGTTCAGTACTAACTAGCTGTTACTATCTGACTGTTACTATAACTTCATGGTGTTTCAGAGCTGTTCAGTACTAACTAGCTGTTACTGTAACTACATGGTGTTTCAGAGCTGTTCAGTACTAACTAGCTGTTACTATCTGACTGTTACTATAACTACATGGTGTTTCAGAGCTGTTCAGTACTAACTAGCTGTTACTATAACTACATGGTGTTTCAGAGCTGTTCAGTACTAACTAGCTGTTACTATCTGACTGTTACTATAACTACATGGTGTTTCAGAGCTGTTCAGTACTAACTAGCTGTTACTATAACTACATGGTGTTTCAGAGCTGTTCAGTACTAACTAGCTGTTACTATAACTACATGGTGTTTCAGAGCTGTTCAGTGCTAACTAGCTGTTACTATCTGACTGTTACTGTAACTACATGGTGTTTCAGAGCTGTTCAGTACTAACTAGCTGTTACTATCTGACTGTTACTATAACTACATGGTGTTTCAGAGCTGTTCAGTACTAACTAGCTGTTACTATCTGACTGTTACTATAACTACATGGTGTTTCAGAGCTGTTCAGTACTAACTAGCTGTTACTATAACTACATGGTGTTTCAGAGCTGTTCAGTGCTAACTAGCTGTTACTATCTGACTGTTACTATAACTACATGGTGTTTCAGAGCTGTTCAGTACTAACTAGCTGTTACTATAACTACATGGTGTTTCAGAGCTGTTCAGTACTAACTAGCTGTTACTATAACTACATGGTTTTTCAGAGCTGTTCAGTACTAATTAGCTGTTACTATAACTACATGGTGTTTCAGAGCTGTTCAGTACTAACTAGTTGTTACTATCTGACTGTTACTATAACTACATGGTGTTTCAGAGCTGTTCAGTACTAACTAGCTGTTACTATCTGACTGTTACTATAACTACATGGTGTTTCAGAGCTGTTCAGTACTAACTAGCTGTTACTGTCTGACTGTTACTATAACTACATGTTGTTTCAGAGCTGTTCAGTACTAACTCGCTGTTACTGTAACTACATGGTGTTTCAGAGCTGTTCAGTACTAACTAGCTGTTACTATCTGACTGTTACTATAACTACATGGTGTTTCAGAGCTGTTCAGTACTAACTAGCTGTTACTATAACTACATGGTGTTTCAGAGCTGTTCAGTACTAACTAGCTGTTACTATCTGACTGTTACTATAACTACATGGTGTTTCAGAGCTGTTCAGTACTAACTAGCTGTTACTATAACTACATGGTGTTTCAGAGCTGTTCAGTACTAACTAGCTGTTACTATAACTACATGGTGTTTCAGAGCTGTTCAGTGCTAACTAGCTGTTACTATCTGACTGTTACTGTAACTACATGGTGTTTCAGAGCTGTTCAGTACTAACTAGCTGTTACTATCTGACTGTTACTATAACTACATGGTGTTTCAGAGCTGTTCAGTACTAACTAGCTGTTACTATGTGACTGTTACTATAACTACATGGTGTTTCAGAGCTGTTCAGTACTAACTAGCTGTTACTATAACTACATGGTGTTTCAGAGCTGTTCAGTGCTAACTAGCTGTTACTATCTGACTGTTACTATAACTACATGGTGTTTCAGAGCTGTTCAGTACTAACTAGCTGTTACTATAACTACATGGTGTTTCAGAGCTGTTCAGTACTAACTAGCTGTTACTATAACTACATGGTTTTTCAGAGCTGTTCAGTACTAATTAGCTGTTACTATAACTACATGGTGTTTCAGAGCTGTTCAGTACTAACTAGTTGTTACTATCTGACTGTTACTATAACTACATGGTGTTTCAGAGCTGTTCAGTACTAACTAGCTGTTACTATCTGACTGTTACTATAACTACATGGTGTTTCAGAGCTGTTCAGTACTAACTAGCTGTTACTGTCTGACTGTTACTATAACTACATGTTGTTTCAGAGCTGTTCAGTACTAACTCGCTGTTACTGTAACTACATGGTGTTTCAGAGCTGTTCAGTACTAACTAGCTGTTACTATCTGACTTACTATAACTACATGGTGTTTCAGAGCTGTTCAGTACTAACTAGCTGTTACTATAACTACATGGTGTTTCAGAGCTGTTCAGTACTAACTAGCTGTTACTATCTGACTGTTACTATAACGACATGGTGTTTCAGAGCTGTTCAGTACTAACTAGCTGTTACTATAACTACATGGTGTTTCAGAGCTGTTCAGTACTAACTAGCTGTTACTATCTGACTGTTACTATAACTACATGGTGTTTCAGAGCTGTTCAGTACTAACTAGCTGTTACTATCTGACTGTTACTATAACTACATGGTGTTTCAGAGCTGTTCAGTACTAACTAGCTGTTACTGTAACTACATGGTGTTTCAGAGCTGTTCAGTACTAACTAGCTGTTACTATAACTACATGGTGCTTCAGAGCTGTTCAGTACTAACTAGCTGTTACTATAACTACATGGTGTTTCAGAGCTGTTCAGTGGTAACTAGCTGTTACTATCTGACTGTTACTATAACTACATGGTGTTTCAGAGCTGTTAACCTCTTGGGGCTAGGTGGGACGCTAGCGTGCCACCTGTGGTGCACTCCATCAACAGCAGGTGCATTTCAAGAGCGGCAAATTTGAATCCAAATAAATGTCAAAATTCAAATTTTTCAAAAATACAACTATGTTACACCATTTGAAAGATAAACATCTCCTTAATCTAACCACGTTTTACGATTTCAAAAAGGTTTTACGGCGAAAGCATAAATTTAGAGTATGTTAGGACAGTACATTTACAAGAGTTGTGTGTAATGTTTTGTCAAGTCAAAGACAGGGTCACCAAAACCATAAAACCAGCTAAAATGATACACTAACCTTTTACAATCTCCATCAGATGACACTCCTAGGACATTATGTTAGACAATGCATGCATTTTTAGTTCTATCAAGTTCATATTTATATACAAAAACAGCGTTTTACTATGGCATTGATGTTGAGGAAATCGTTTCCCTCCAATAACCGGCAGTCAAGTCAGCGTCACAAATTAAATAATTAAAATTAGAAAACATTGGTAAAATATTATATTGTCATTTAAAGAATTATAGATTTACATCTTTTGAACGCAATCAACTTGCCAGATTTAAAAATAACCTTACTGGGAAATCACACTTTGCAATAATCTGAGCACTGTGCCCAGAAAAATACGCGTTGCGATACAGACTAGACGTCATGTTGGGGAGATCTAAAATCGAAAATACTATGTAAATAATCCATTACCTTTGATTCTCTTCATCAGATGTCACTTCCAGGTATCACAGGTCCATAACGAATGTAGTTTTGTTCAAAAAAGCTCATCATTTATGTCCAAAAATCTCCGTCTCGTTAGCACATGATGTAAGCCAGCCGGACTTCTCGTCATGAACGAGGGGAAAAAATATATTTCCGTTCGTTCAAACATGTCAAACGTTGTATAGCATAAATCATTAGGGCCTTTTTTAACCAGAACATGAATAATATTCAAGGTGGACGAATGCATAGCCTTTTATAACGTATTGGAACGAGGGTACCCAACATGAAGTAGCGCGCCAGGTGTCTAATGGGACATCACCGTTCCATGGCTCTTGTTCGGTCAGATCTCCCTCCAGAAGACTCAAAACACTTTGTAAAGGCTGGTGACATCTAGTGGAAGCAATAGGAAGTGCCAAAATATTCCTAAACCCCTGTGTTTTTCAATGGGAGAGGTTTAAAGTCAATACAACACATCAGGTATCCACTTCCTGTCAGAAAATGTCTCAGGGTTTTGCCTGCCAAATGAGTTCTGTTATACTCACAGACACCATTCAAACAGTTTTGGAAACTTTAGAGTGTTTTCTATCCATATATAATAAGTATATGCATATTCTAGTTACTGGGTAGGATTAGTAACCAGATTAAATCGGGTACATTTTTTTTATCCAGACGTGCAAATGCTGCCCCCTAGACCCAACAGGTTAAGTACTAACTAGCTGTTACTATAACTACATGGTGTTTCAGAGCTGTTCAGTACTAACTAGCTTTTACTATCTGACCGTTACTATAACTACATGGTGTTTCAGAGCTGTTCAGTACTAACTAGCTGTTACTATCTGACTGTTACTATAACTACATGGTGTTTCAGAGCTGTTCAGTACTAACTAGATATTACTATCTGACTGTTACTATAACTACATGTTGTTTCAGAGCTGTTCAGTACTAACTAGCTGTTACTGTAACTACATGGTGTTTCAGAGCTGTTCAGTACTAACTAGCTGTTACTATCTGACTGTTACTATAACTACATGGTGTTTCAGAGCTGTTCAGTACTAACTAGCTGTTACTATAACTACATGGTGTTTCAGAGCTGTTCAGTACTAACTAGCTGTTACTATCTGACTGTTACTATAACTACATGGTGTTTCAGAGCTGTTCAGTACTAACTAGCTGTTACTATCTGACTGTTACTATAACTACATGGTGTTTCAGAGCTGTTCAGTACTAACTAGCTGTTACTGTAACTACATGGTGTTTCAGAGCTGTTCAGTACTAACTAGCTGTTACTATAACTACATGGTGCTTCAGAGCTGTTCAGTACTAACTAGCTGTTACTATAACTACATGGTGTTTCAGAGCTGTTCAGTGGTAACTAGCTGTTACTATCTGACTGTTACTATAACTACATGGTGTTTCAGAGCTGTTAAGTACTAACTAGCTGTTACTATAACTACATGGTGTTTCAGAGCTGTTCAGTACTAACTAGCTTTTACTATCTGACTGTTAGTATAACTACATGGTGTTTCAGAGCTGTTCAGTACTAACTAGCTGTTACTGTCTGACTGTTACTATAACTACATGTTGTTTCAGAGCTGTTCAGTACTAACTCGCTGTTACTGTAACTACATGGTGTTTCAGAGCTGTTCAGTACTAACTAGCTGTTACTATCTGACTGTTACTATAACTACATGGTGTTTCAGAGCTGTTCAGTACTAACTAGCTGTTACTATAACTACATGGTGTTTCAGAGCTGTTCAGTACTAACTAGCTGTTACTATCTGACTGTTACTATAACGACATGGTGTTTCAGAGCTGTTCAGTACTAACTAGCTGTTACTATAACTACATGGTGTTTCAGAGCTGTTCAGTACTAACTAGCTGTTACAATCTGACTGTTACTATAACTACATGGTGTTTCAGAGCTGTTCAGTACTAACTAGCTGTTACTATCTGACTGTTACTATAACTACATGGTGTTTCAGAGCTGTTCAGTACTAACTAGCTGTTACTGTAACTACATGGTGTTTCAGAGCTGTTCAGTACTAACTAGCTGTTACTATAACTACATGGTGCTTCAGAGCTGTTCAGTACTAACTAGCTGTTACTATAACTACATGGTGTTTCAGAGCTGTTCAGTGGTAACTAGCTGTTACTATCTGACTGTTACTATAACTACATGGTGTTTCAGAGCTGTTCAGTACTAACTAGATATTACTATCTGACTGTTACTATAACTACATGGTGTTTCAGAGCTGTTCAGTACTAACTAGCTTTTACTATCTGACCGTTACTATAACTACATGGTGTTTCAGAGCTGTTCAGTACTAACTAGCTGTTACTATCTGACTGTTACTATAACTACATGGTGTTTCAGAGCTGTTCAGTACTAACTAGATATTACTATCTGACTGTTACTATAACTACATGTTGTTTCAGAGCTGTTCAGTACTAACTAGCTGTTACTGTAACTACATGGTGTTTCAGAGCTGTTCAGTACTAACTAGCTGTTACTATCTGACTGTTACTATAACTACATGGTGTTTCAGAGCTGTTCAGTACTAACTAGCTGTTACTACAACTACATGGTGTTTCAGAGCTGTTCAGTACTAACTAGCTGTTACTATCTGACTGTTACTATAACTACATGGTGTTTCAGAGCTGTTCAGTACTAACTAGCTGTTACTATCTGACTGTTACTATAACTACATGGTGTTTCAGAGCTGTTCAGTACTAACTAGATGTTACTATCTGACTGTTACTATAACTACATGTTGTTTCAGAGCTGTTCAGTACTAACTAGCTGTTACTGTAACTATATGGTGTTTCAGAGCTGTTCAGTACTAACTAGCTGTTGCTATCTGACTGTTACTATAACTACATGGTGTTTCAGAGCTGTTCAGTACTAACTAGCTGTTACTATAACTACATGGTGTTTCAGAGCTGTTCAGTACTAACTAGCTGTTACTATCTGACTGTTACTATAACTACATGGTGTTTCAGAGCTGTTCAGTACTAACTAGCTGTTACTATCTGACTGTTACTATAACTACAAGGTGTTTCAGAGCTGTTCAGTACTAACTAGCTGTTACTATAACTACATGGTGTTTCAGAGCTGTTCAGTGCTAACTAGCTGTTACTATCTGACTGTTACTATAACTACATGGTGTTTCAGAGCTGTTCAGTACTAACTAGCTGTTACTATCTGACTGTTACTATAACTACATGGTGTTTCAGAGCTGTTCAGTACTAACTAGCTGTTACTGTAACTACATGGTGTTTCAGAGCTGTTCAGTACTAACTAGCTGTTACTATAACTACATGGTGCTTCAGAGCTGTTCAGTACTAACTAGCTGTTACTATAACTACATGGTGTTTCAGAGCTGTTCAGTGGTAACTAGCTGTTACTATCTGACTGTTACTATAACTACATGGTGTTTCAGAGCTGTTAAGTACTAACTAGCTGTTACTATAACTACATGGTGTTTCAGAGCTGTTCAGTACTAACTAGCTTTTACTATCTGACTGTTACTATAACTACATGGTGTTTCAGAGCTGTTCAGTACTAACTAGCTGTTACTATCTGACTGTTACTATAACTACATGGTGTTTCAGAGCTGTTCAGTACTAACTAGATATTACTATCTGACTGTTACTATAAATACATGTTGTTTCAGAGCTGTTCAGTACTAACTAGCTGTTACTGTAACTACATGGTGTTTCAGAGCTGTTCAGTACTAACTAGCTGTTACTATCTGACTGTTACTATAACTACATGGTGTTTCAGAGCTGTTCAGTACTAACTAGCTGTTACTATAACTACATGGTGTTTCAGAGCTGTTCAGTACTAACTAGCTGTTACTATCTGACTGTTACTATAACTACATGGTGTTTCAGAGCTGTTCAGTACTAACTAGCTGTTACTATCTGACTGTTACTATAACTACATGGTGTTTCAGAGCTGTTCAGTACTAACTAGCTGTTACTATCTGACTGTTACTATAACTACATGGTGTTTCAGAGCTGTTCAGTACTAACTAGCTGTTACTATCTGACTGTTACTATAACGACATGGTGTTTCAGAGCTGTTCAGTACTAACTAGCTGTTACTATAACTACATGGTGTTTCAGAGCTGTTCAGTACTAACTAGCTGTTACTATAACTACATGGTGCTTCAGAGCTGTTCAGTACTAACTAGCTGTTACTATAACTACATGGTGTTTCAGAGCTGTTCAGTGGTAACTAGCTGTTACTATCTGACTGTTACTATAACTACATGGTGTTTCAGAGCTGTTAAGTACTAACTAGCTGTTACTATAACTACATGGTGTTTCAGAGCTGTTCAGTACTAACTAGCTTTTACTATCTGACTGTTACTATAACTACATGGTGTTTCAGAGCTGTTCAGTACTAACTAGCTGTTACTGTCTGACTGTTACTATAACTACATGTTGTTTCAGAGCTGTTCAGTACTAACTCGCTGTTACTGTAACTACATGGTGTTTCAGAGCTGTTCAGTACTAACTAGCTGTTACTATCTGACTGTTACTATAACTACATGGTGTTTCAGAGCTGTTCCGTACTAACTAGCTGTTACTATAACTACATGGTGTTTCAGAGCTGTTCAGTACTAACTAGCTGTTACTATCTGACTGTTACTATAACGACATGGTGTTTCAGAGCTGTTCAGTACTAACTAGCTGTTACTATAACTACATGGTGTTTCAGAGCTGTTCAGTACTAACTAGCTGTTACTATCTGACTGTTACTATAACTACATGGTGTTTCAGAGCTGTTCAGTACTAACTAGCTGTTACTATCTGACTGTTACTATAACTACATGGTGTTTCAGAGCTGTTCAGTACTAACTAGCTGTTACTGTAACTACATGGTGTTTCAGAGCTGTTCAGTACTAACTAGCTGTTACTATAACTACATGGTGCTTCAGAGCTGTTCAGTACTAACTAGCTGTTACTATAACTACATGGTGTTTCAGAGCTGTTCAGTGGTAACTAGCTGTTACTATCTGACTGTTACTATAACTACATGGTGTTTCAGAGCTGTTAAGTACTAACTAGCTGTTACTATAACTACATGGTGTTTCAGAGCTGTTCAGTACTAACTAGCTTTTACTATCTGACCGTTACTATAACTACATGGTGTTTCAGAGCTGTTCTGTACTAACTAGCTGTTACTATCTGACTGTTACTATAACTACATGGTGTTTCAGAGCTGTTCAGTACTAACTAGATATTACTATCTGACTGTTACTATAACTACATGTTGTTTCAGAGCTGTTCAGTACTAACTAGCTGTTACTGTAACTACATGGTGTTTCAGAGCTGTTCAGTACTAACTAGCTGTTACTATCTGACTGTTACTATAACTACATGGTGTTTCAGAGCTGTTCAGTACTAACTAGCTGTTACTATAACTACATGGTGTTTCAGAGCTGTTCAGTACTAACTAGCTGTTACTATCTGACTGTTACTATAACTACATGGTGTTTCAGAGCTGTTCAGTACTAACTAGCTGTTACTATCTGACTGTTACTATAACTACATGGTGTTTCAGAGCTGTTCAGTACTAACTAGATGTTACTATCTGACTGTTACTATAACTACATGTTGTTTCAGAGCTGTTCAGTACTAACTCGCTGTTACTGTAACTACATGGTGTTTCAGAGCTGTTCAGTACTAACTAGCTGTTACTATCTGACTGTTACTATAACTACATGGTGTTTCAGAGCTGTTCCGTACTAACTAGCTGTTACTATAACTACATGGTGTTTCAGAGCTGTTCAGTACTAACTAGCTGTTACTATCTGACTGTTACTATAACGACATGGTGTTTCAGAGCTGTTCAGTACTAACTAGCTGTTACTATAACTACATGGTGTTTCAGAGCTGTTCAGTACTAACTAGCTGTTACTATCTGACTGTTACTATAACTACATGGTGTTTCAGAGCTGTTCAGTACTAACTAGCTGTTACTATCTGACTGTTACTATAACTACATGGTGTTTCAGAGCTGTTCAGTACTAACTAGCTGTTACTGTAACTACATGGTGTTTCAGAGCTGTTCAGTACTAACTAGCTGTTACTATAACTACATGGTGCTTCAGAGCTGTTCAGTACTAACTAGCTGTTACTATAACTACATGGTGTTTCAGAGCTGTTCAGTGGTAACTAGCTGTTACTATCTGACTGTTACTATAACTACATGGTGTTTCAGAGCTGTTAAGTACTAACTAGCTGTTACTATAACTACATGGTGTTTCAGAGCTGTTCAGTACTAACTAGCTTTTACTATCTGACTGTTACTATAACTACATGGTGTTTCAGAGCTGTTCAGTACTAACTAGCTGTTACTGTCTGACTGTTACTATAACTACATGTTGTTTCAGAGCTGTTCAGTACTAACTCGCTGTTACTGTAACTACATGGTGTTTCAGAGCTGTTCAGTACTAACTAGCTGTTACTATCTGACTGTTACTATAACTACATGGTGTTTCAGAGCTGTTCCGTACTAACTAGCTGTTACTATAACTACATGGTGTTTCAGAGCTGTTCAGTACTAACTAGCTGTTACTATCTGACTGTTACTATAACGACATGGTGTTTCAGAGCTGTTCAGTACTAACTAGCTGTTACTATAACTACATGGTGTTTCAGAGCTGTTCAGTACTAACTAGCTGTTACTATCTGACTGTTACTATAACTACATGGTGTTTCAGAGCTGTTCAGTACTAACTAGCTGTTACTATCTGACTGTTACTATAACTACATGGTGTTTCAGAGCTGTTCAGTACTAACTAGCTGTTACTGTAACTACATGGTGTTTCAGAGCTGTTCAGTACTAACTAGCTGTTACTATAACTACATGGTGCTTCAGAGCTGTTCAGTACTAACTAGCTGTTACTATAACTACATGGTGTTTCAGAGCTGTTCAGTGGTAACTAGCTGTTACTATCTGACTGTTACTATAACTACATGGTGTTTCAGAGCTGTTAAGTACTAACTAGCTGTTACTATAACTACATGGTGTTTCAGAGCTGTTCAGTACTAACTAGCTTTTACTATCTGACCGTTACTATAACTACATGGTGTTTCAGAGCTGTTCTGTACTAACTAGCTGTTACTATCTGACTGTTACTATAACTACATGGTGTTTCAGAGCTGTTCAGTACTAACTAGATATTACTATCTGACTGTTACTATAACTACATGTTGTTTCAGAGCTGTTCAGTACTAACTAGCTGTTACTGTAACTACATGGTGTTTCAGAGCTGTTCAGTACTAACTAGCTGTTACTATCTGACTGTTACTATAACTACATGGTGTTTCAGAGCTGTTCAGTACTAACTAGCTGTTACTATAACTACATGGTGTTTCAGAGCTGTTCAGTACTAACTAGCTGTTACTATCTGACTGTTACTATAACTACATGGTGTTTCAGAGCTGTTCAGTACTAACTAGCTGTTACTATCTGACTGTTACTATAACTACATGGTGTTTCAGAGCTGTTCAGTACTAACTAGATGTTACTATCTGACTGTTACTATAACTACATGTTGTTTCAGAGCTGTTCAGTACTAACTCGCTGTTACTGTAACTACATGGTGTTTCAGAGCTGTTCAGTACTAACTAGCTGTTACTATCTGACTGTTACTATAACTACATGGTGTTTCAGAGCTGTTCCGTACTAACTAGCTGTTACTATAACTACATGGTGTTTCAGAGCTGTTCAGTACTAACTAGCTGTTACTATCTGACTGTTACTATAACGACATGGTGTTTCAGAGCTGTTCAGTACTAACTAGCTGTTACTATAACTACATGGTGTTTCAGAGCTGTTCAGTACTAACTAGCTGTTACTATCTGACTGTTACTATAACTACATGGTGTTTCAGAGCTGTTCAGTACTAACTAGCTGTTACTATCTGACTGTTACTATAACTACATGGTGTTTCAGAGCTGTTCAGTACTAACTAGCTGTTACTGTAACTACATGGTGTTTCAGAGCTGTTCAGTACTAACTAGCTGTTACTATAACTACATGGTGCTTCAGAGCTGTTCAGTACTAACTAGCTGTTACTATAACTACATGGTGTTTCAGAGCTGTTCAGTGGTAACTAGCTGTTACTATCTGACTGTTACTATAACTACATGGTGTTTCAGAGCTGTTAAGTACTAACTAGCTGTTACTATAACTACATGGTGTTTCAGAGCTGTTCAGTACTAACTAGCTTTTACTATCTGACCGTTACTATAACTACATGGTGTTTCAGAGCTGTTCTGTACTAACTAGCTGTTACTATCTGACTGTTACTATAACTACATGGTGTTTCAGAGCTGTTCAGTACTAACTAGATATTACTATCTGACTGTTACTATAACTACATGTTGTTTCAGAGCTGTTCAGTACTAACTAGCTGTTACTGTAACTACATGGAGTTTCAGAGCTGTTCAGTACTAACTAGCTGTTACTATCTGACTGTTACTATAACTACATGGTGTTTCAGAGCTGTTCAGTACTAACTAGCTGTTACTATAACTACATGGTGTTTCAGAGCTGTTCAGTACTAACTAGCTGTTACTATCTGACTGTTACTATAACTACATGGTGTTTCAGAGCTGTTCAGTACTAACTAGCTGTTACTATCTGACTGTTACTATAACTACATGGTGTTTCAGAGCTGTTCAGTACTAACTAGATGTTACTATCTGACTGTTACTATAACTACATGTTGTTTCAGAGCTGTTCAGTACTAACTAGCTGTTACTGTAACTATATGGTGTTTCAGAGCTGTTCAGTACTAACTAGCTGTTGCTATCTGACTGTTACTATAACTACATGGTGTTTCAGAGCTGTTCAGTACTAACTAGCTGTTACTATAACTACATGGTGTTTCAGAGCTGTTCAGTACTAACTAGCTGTTACTATCTGACTGTTACTATAACTACATGGTGTTTCAGAGCTGT
This sequence comes from Salmo salar, assembly GCF_965601325.2. Classification (NCBI taxonomy): domain Eukaryota; kingdom Metazoa; phylum Chordata; class Actinopteri; order Salmoniformes; family Salmonidae; genus Salmo; species Salmo salar. The sequence continues at coordinate 47,849,053 of NC_138301.1, read as the reverse complement.
TCAGTACTAACTAGCTGTTACTATCTGACTGTTACTATAACTACATGGTGTTTCAGAGCTGTTCAGTACTAACTAGCTGTTACTATAACTACATGGTGTTTCAGAGCTGTTCAGTGCTAACTAGCTGTTACTATCTGACTGTTACTATAACTACATGGTGTTTCAGAGCTGTTCAGTACTAACTAGCTGTTACTATCTGACTGTTACTATAACTACATGGTGTTTCAGAGCTGTTCAGTACTAACTAGCTGTTACTGTAACTACATGGTGTTTCAGAGCTGTTCAGTACTAACTAGCTGTTACTATAACTACATGGTGCTTCAGAGCTGTTCAGTACTAACTAGCTGTTACTATAACTACATGGTGTTTCAGAGCTGTTCAGTGGTAACTAGCTGTTACTATCTGACTGTTACTATAACTACATGGTGTTTCAGAGCTGTTAAGTACTAACTAGCTGTTACTATAACTACATGGTGTTTCAGAGCTGTTCAGTACTAACTAGCTTTTACTATCTGACTGTTACTATAACTACATGGTGTTTCAGAGCTGTTCAGTACTAACTAGCTGTTACTATCTGACTGTTACTATAACTACATGGTGTTTCAGAGCTGTTCAGTACTAACTAGATATTACTATCTGACTGTTACTATAAATACATGTTGTTTCAGAGCTGTTCAGTACTAACTAGCTGTTACTGTAACTACATGGTGTTTCAGAGCTGTTCAGTACTAACTAGCTGTTACTATCTGACTGTTACTATAACTACATGGTGTTTCAGAGCTGTTCAGTACTAACTAGCTGTTACTATCTGACTGTTACTATAACTACATGGTGTTTCAGAGCTGTTCAGTACTAACTAGCTGTTACTATCTGACTGTTACTATAACTACATGGTGTTTCAGAGCTGTTCAGTACTAACTAGCTGTTACTATCTGACTGTTACTATAACTACATGGTGTTTCAGAGCTGTTCAGTACTAACTAGCTGTTGCTATCTGACTGTTACTATAACTACATGGTGTTTCAGAGCTGTTCAGTACTAACTAGCTGTTACTATAACTACATGGTGTTTCAGAGCTGTTCAGTACTAACTAGCTGTTACTATCTGACTGTTACTATAACTACATGGTGTTTCAGAGCTGTTCAGTACTAACTAGCTGTTACTATCTGACTGTTACTATAACTACATGGTGTTTCAGAGCTGTTCAGTACTAACTAGCTGTTACTATAACTACATGGTGTTTCAGAGCTGTTCAGTGCTAACTAGCTGTTACTATAACTACATGGTGTTTCAGAGCTGTTCAGTACTAACTAGCTGTTACTATCTGACTGTTACTATAACTACATGGTGTTTCAGAGCTGTTCAGTACTAACTAGCTGTTACTATCTGACTGTTACTATAACTACATGGTGTTTCAGAGCTGTTCAGTACTAACTAGCTGTTACTATAACTACATGGTGTTTCAGAGCTGTTCAGTACTAACTAGCTGTTACTATCTGACTGTTACTATAACTACATGGTGTTTCAGAGCTGTTCAGTACTAACTAGCTGTTACTATCTGACTGTTACTATAACTACATGGTGTTTCAGAGCTGTTCAGTACTAACTAGCTGTTACTATCTGACTGTTACTATAACTACATGGTGTTTCAGAGCTGTTCAGTACTAACTAGCTGTTACTATAACTACATGGTGTTTCAGAGCTGTTCAGTACTAACTAGCTGTTACTATGAGACTACATGGTGTTTCAGAGCTGTTCAGTGGACTAGGACTAGCTGTTACTATAACTACATGGTGTTTCAGAGCTGTTCAGTACTAATCTAGCTGTCTACTATAACTACATGGTGTTTCAGAGCTGTTCAGTACTAACTAGTTGTTACTATCTGACTGTTACTATAACTACATGGTGTTTCAGAGCTGTTCAGTACTAACTAGCTGTTACTATCTGACTGTTACTATAACTACATGGTGTTTCAGAGCTGTTCAGTACTAACTAGCTGTTACTGTCTGACTGTTACTATAACTACATGTTGTTTCAGAGCTGTTCAGTACTAACTCGCTGTTACTGTAACTACATGGTGTTTCAGAGCTGTTCAGTACTAACTAGCTGTTACTATCTGACTGTTACTATAACTACATGGTGTTTCAGAGCTGTTCAGTACTAACTAGCTGTTACTATAACTACATGGTGTTTCAGAGCTGTTCAGTACTAACTAGCTGTTACTATCTGACTGTTACTATAACTTCATGGTGTTTCAGAGCTGTTCAGTACTAACTAGCTGTTACTGTAACTACATGGTGTTTCAGAGCTGTTCAGTACTAACTAGCTGTTACTATCTGACTGTTACTATAACTACATGGTGTTTCAGAGCTGTTCAGTACTAACTAGCTGTTACTATAACTACATGGTGTTTCAGAGCTGTTCAGTACTAACTAGCTGTTACTATAACTACATGGTGTTTCAGAGCTGTTCAGTGCTAACTAGCTGTTACTATCTGACTGTTACTGTAACTACATGGTGTTTCAGAGCTGTTCAGTACTAACTAGCTGTTACTATCTGACTGTTACTATAACTACATGGTGTTTCAGAGCTGTTCAGTACTAACTAGCTGTTACTATCTGACTGTTACTATAACTACATGGTGTTTCAGAGCTGTTCAGTACTAACTAGCTGTTACTATCTGACTGTTACTATAACTACATGGTGTTTCAGAGCTGTTCAGTGCTAACTAGCTGTTACTATCTGACTGTTACTATAACTACATGGTGTTTCAGAGCTGTTCAGTACTAACTAGCTGTTACTATAACTACATGGTGTTTCAGAGCTGTTCAGTACTAACTAGCTGTTACTATCTGACTGTTACTATAACTTCATGGTGTTTCAGAGCTGTTCAGTACTAACTAGCTGTTACTGTAACTACATGGTGTTTCAGAGCTGTTCAGTACTAACTAGCTGTTACTTTCTGACTGTTACTATAACTACATGGTGTTTCAGAGCTGTTCAGTACTAACTAGCTGTTACTATAACTACATGGTGTTTCAGAGCTGTTCAGTACTAACTAGCTGTTACTATCTGACTGTTACTATAACTACATGGTGTTTCAGAGCTGTTCAGTACTAACTAGCTGTTACTATAACTACATGGTGTTTCAGAGCTGTTCAGTACTAACTAGCTGTTACTATAACTACATGGTGTTTCAGAGCTGTTCAGTGCTAACTAGCTGTTACTATCTGACTGTTACTGTAACTACATGGTGTTTCAGAGCTGTTCAGTACTAACTAGCTGTTACTATCTGACTGTTACTATAACTACATGGTGTTTCAGAGCTGTTCAGTACTAACTAGCTGTTACTATCTGACTGTTACTATAACTACATGGTGTTTCAGAGCTGTTCAGTACTAACTAGCTGTTACTATAACTACATGGTGTTTCAGAGCTGTTCAGTACTAACTAGCTGTTACTATCTGACTGTTACTATAACTACATGGTGTTTCAGAGCTGTTCAGTACTAACTAGCTGTTACTATAACTACATGGTGTTTCAGAGCTGTTCAGTACTAACTAGCTGTTACTATAACTACATGGTTTTTCAGAGCTGTTCAGTACTAATTAGCTGTTACTATAACTACATGGTGTTTCAGAGCTGTTCAGTACTAACTAGCTGTTACTATCTGACTGTTACTATAACTACATGGTGTTTCAGAGCTGTTCAGTACTAACTAGCTGTTACTGTCTGACTGTTACTATAACTACATGTTGTTTCAGAGCTGTTCAGTACTAACTAGCTGTTACTGTAACTACATGGTGTTTCAGAGCTGTTCAGTACTAACTAGCTGTTACTATCTGACTGTTACTATAACTACATGGTGTTTCAGAGCTGTTCAGTACTAACTAGCTGTTACTATAACTACATGGTGTTTCAGAGCTGTTCAGTACTAACTAGCTGTTACTATCTGACTGTTACTATAACTACATGGTGTTTCAGAGCTGTTCAGTACTAACTAGCTGTTACTATAACTACATGGTGTTTCAGAGCTGTTCAGTACTAACTAGCTGTTACTATCTGACTGTTACTATAACGACATGGTGTTTCAGAGCTGTTCAGTACTAACTAGCTGTTACTATAACTACATGGTGTTTCAGAGCTGTTCAGTACTAACTAGCTGTTACTATCTGACTGTTACTATAACTACATGGTGTTTCAGAGCTGTTCAGTACTAACTAGCTGTTACTATCTGACTGTTACTATAACTACATGGTGTTTCAGAGCTGTTCAGTACTAACTAGCTGTTACTGTAACTACATGGTGTTTCAGAGCTGTTCAGTACTAACTAGCTGTTACTATAACTACATGGTGCTTCAGAGCTGTTCAGTACTAACTAGCTGTTACTATAACTACATGGTGTTTCAGAGCTGTTCAGTGGTAACTAGCTGTTACTATCTGACTGTTACTATAACTACATGGTGTTTCAGAGCTGTTAAGTACTAACTAGCTGTTACTATAACTACATGGTGTTTCAGAGCTGTTCAGTACTAACTAGCTTTTACTATCTGACCGTTACTATAACTACATGGTGTTTCAGAGCTGTTCAGTACTAACTAGCTGTTACTATCTGACTGTTACTATAACTACATGGTGTTTCAGAGCTGTTCAGTACTAACTAGATATTACTATCTGACTGTTACTATAACTACATGTTGTTTCAGAGCTGTTCAGTACTAACTAGCTGTTACTGTAACTACATGGTGTTTCAGAGCTGTTCAGTACTAACTAGCTGTTACTATCTGACTGTTACTATAACTACATGGTGTTTCAGAGCTGTTCAGTACTAACTAGCTGTTACTATAACTACATGGTGTTTCAGAGCTGTTCAGTACTAACTAGCTGTTACTATCTGACTGTTACTATAACTACATGGTGTTTCAGAGCTGTTCAGTACTAACTAGCTGTTACTATCTGACTGTTACTATAACTACATGGTGTTTCAGAGCTGTTCAGTACTAACTAGCTGTTACTGTAACTACATGGTGTTTCAGAGCTGTTCAGTACTAACTAGCTGTTGCTATCTGACTGTTACTATAACTACATGGTGTTTCAGAGCTGTTCAGTACTAACTAGCTGTTACTATAACTACATGGTGTTTCAGAGCTGTTCAGTACTAACTAGCTGTTACTATCTGACTGTTACTATAACTACATGGTGTTTCAGAGCTGTTCAGTACTAACTAGCTGTTACTATCTGACTGTTACTATAACTACATGGTGTTTCAGAGCTGTTCAGTACTAACTAGCTGTTACTATAACTACATGGTGTTTCAGAGCTGTTCAGTGCTAACTAGCTGTTACTATCTGACTGTTACTATAACTACATGGTGTTTCAGAGCTGTTCAGTACTAACTAGCTGTTACTATCTGACTGTTACTATAACTACATGGTGTTTCAGAGCTGTTCAGTACTAACTAGCTGTTACTGTAACTACATGGTGTTTCAGAGCTGTTCAGTACTAACTAGCTGTTACTATAACTACATGGTGTCTTCAGAGCTGTTCAGTACTAACTAGCTGTTACTATAACTACATGGTGTTTCAGAGCTGTTCAGTGGTAACTAGCTGTTACTATCTGACTGTTACTATAACTACATGGTGTTTCAGAGCTGTTAAGTACTAACTAGCTGTTACTATAACTACATGGTGTTTCAGAGCTGTTCAGTACTAACTAGCTTTTACTATCTGACTGTTACTATAACTACATGGTGTTTCAGAGCTGTTCAGTACTAACTAGCTGTTACTATAACTACATGGTGTTTCAGAGCTGTTCAGTACTAACTAGCTGTTACTATCTGACTGTTACTATAACTACATGGTGTTTCAGAGCTGTTCAGTACTAACTAGCTGTTACTATCTGACTGTTACTATAACTACATGGTGTTTCAGAGCTGTTCAGTACTAACTAGATATTACTATCTGACTGTTACTATAACTACATGTTGTTTCAGAGCTGTTCAGTACTAACTAGCTGTTACTGTAACTACATGGTGTTTCAGAGCTGTTCAGTACTAACTAGCTGTTACTATAACTACATGGTGTTTCAGAGCTGTTCAGTACTAACTAGCTGTTACTATCTGACTGTTACTATAACTACATGGTGTTTCAGAGCTGTTCAGTACTAACTAGCTGTTACTATCTGACTGTTACTATAACTACATGGTGTTTCAGAGCTGTTCAGTACTAACTAGCTGTTACTATCTGACTGTTACTATAACTACATGGTGTTTCAGAGCTGTTCAGTACTAACTAGCTGTTGCTATCTGACTGTTACTATAACTACATGGTGTTTCAGAGCTGTTCAGTACTAACTAGCTGTTACTATAACTACATGGTGTTTCAGAGCTGTTCAGTACTAACTAGCTGTTACTATCTGACTGTTACTATAACTACATGGTGTTTCAGAGCTGTTCAGTACTAACTAGCTGTTACTATCTGACTGTTACTATAACTACATGGTGTTTCAGAGCTGTTCAGTACTAACTAGCTGTTACTATAACTACATGGTGTTTCAGAGCTGTTCAGTGCTAACTAGCTGTTACTATAACTACATGGTGTTTCAGAGCTGTTCAGTACTAACTAGCTGTTACTATCTGACTGTTACTATAACTACATGGTGTTTCAGAGCTGTTCAGTACTAACTAGCTGTTACTATCTGACTGTTACTATAACTACATGGTGTTTCAGAGCTGTTCAGTACTAACTAGCTGTTACTATAACTACATGGTGTTTCAGAGCTGTTCAGTACTAACTAGCTGTTACTATAACTACATGGTGTTTCAGAGCTGTTCAGTACTAACTAGCTGTTACTATAACTACATGGTGTTTCAGAGCTGTTCAGTACTAATTAGCTGTTACTATAACTACATGGTGTTTCAGAGCTGTTCAGTACTAACTAGTTGTTACTATCTGACTGTTACTATAACTACATGGTGTTTCAGAGCTGTTCAGTACTAACTAGCTGTTACTATCTGACTGTTACTATAACTACATGGTGTTTCAGAGCTGTTCAGTACTAACTAGCTGTTACTGTCTGACTGTTACTATAACTACATGTTGTTTCAGAGCTGTTCAGTACTAACTCGCTGTTACTGTAACTACATGGTGTTTCAGAGCTGTTCAGTACTAACTAGCTGTTACTATCTGACTGTTACTATAACTACATGTTGTTTCAGAGCTGTTCAGTACTAACTAGCTGTTACTGTAACTACATGGTGTTTCAGAGCTGTTCAGTACTAACTAGCTGTTGCTATCTGACTGTTACTATAACTACATCGTGTTTCAGAGCTGTTCAGTACTAACTAGCTGTTACTATAACTACATGGTGTTTCAGAGCTGTTCAGTACTAACTAGCTGTTACTATCTGACTGTTACTATAACTACATGGTGTTTCAGAGCTGTTCAGTACTAACTAGCTGTTACTATCTGACTGTTACTATAACTACATGGTGTTTCAGAGCTGTTCAGTACTAGCTAGCTGTTACTATAACTACATGGTGTTTCAGAGCTGTTCAGTGCTAACTAGCTGTTACTATCTGACTGTTACTATAACTACATGGTGTTTCAGAGCTGTTCAGTACTAACTAGCTGTTACTATCTGACTGTTACTATAACTACATGGTGTTTCAGAGCTGTTCAGTACTAACTAGCTGTTACTGTAACTACATGGTGTTTCAGAGCTGTTCAGTACTAACTAGCTGTTACTATAACTACATGGTGCGTCAGAGCTGTTCAGTACTAACTAGCTGTTACTATAACTACATGGTGTTTCAGAGCTGTTCAGTGGTAACTAGCTGTTACTATCTGACTGTTACTATAACTACATGGTGTTTCAGAGCTGTTAAGTACTAACTAGCTGTTACTATAACTACATGGTGTTTCAGAGCTGTTCAGTACTAACTAGCTTTTACTATCTGACTGTTACTATATCTACATGGTGTTTCAGAGCTGTTCAGTACTAACTAGCTGTTACTATAACTACATGGTGTTTCAGAGCTGTTCAGTACTAACTAGCTGTTACTATCTGACTGTTACTATAACTACATGGTGTTTCAGAGCTGTTCAGTACTAACTAGCTGTTACTATCTGACTGTTACTATAACTACATGGTGTTTCAGAGCTGTTCAGTACTAACTAGATATTACTATCTGACTGTTACTATAACTACATGTTGTTTCAGAGCTGTTCAGTACTAACTAGCTGTTACTGTAACTACATGGTGTTTCAGAGCTGTTCAGTACTAACTAGCTGTTACTATAACTACATGGTGTTTCAGAGCTGTTCAGTACTAACTAGCTGTTACTATCTGACTGTTACTATAACTACATGGTGTTTCAGAGCTGTTCAGTACTAACTAGCTGTTACTATCTGACTGTTACTATAACTACATGGTGTTTCAGAGCTGTTCAGTACTAACTAGCTGTTACTATCTGACTGTTACTATAACTACATGGTGTTTCAGAGCTGTTCAGTACTAACTAGCTGTTGCTATCTGACTGTTACTATAACTACATGGTGTTTCAGAGCTGTTCAGTACTAACTAGCTGTTACTATAACTACATGGTGTTTCAGAGCTGTTCAGTACTAACTAGCTGTTACTATCTGACTGTTACTATAACTACATGGTGTTTCAGAGCTGTTCAGTACTAACTAGCTGTTACTATCTGACTGTTACTATAACTACATGGTGTTTCAGAGCTGTTCAGTACTAACTAGCTGTTACTATAACTACATGGTGTTTCAGAGCTGTTCAGTGCTAACTAGCTGTTACTATAACTACATGGTGTTTCAGAGCTGTTCAGTACTAACTAGCTGTTACTATCTGACTGTTACTATAACTACATGGTGTTTCAGAGCTGTTCAGTACTAACTAGCTGTTACTATCTGACTGTTACTATAACTACATGGTGTTTCAGAGCTGTTCAGTACTAACTAGCTGTTACTATAACTACATGGTGTTTCAGAGCTGTTCAGTACTAACTAGCTGTTACTATAACTACATGGTGTTTCAGAGCTGTTCAGTACTAACTAGCTGTTACTATAACTACATGGTGTTTCAGAGCTGTTCAGTACTAATTAGCTGTTACTATAACTACATGGTGTTTCAGAGCTGTTCAGTACTAACTAGTTGTTACTATCTGACTGTTACTATAACTACATGGTGTTTCAGAGCTGTTCAGTACTAACTAGCTGTTACTATCTGACTGTTACTATAACTACATGGTGTTTCAGAGCTGTTCAGTACTAACTAGCTGTTACTGTCTGACTGTTACTATAACTACATGTTGTTTCAGAGCTGTTCAGTACTAACTCGCTGTTACTGTAACTACATGGTGTTTCAGAGCTGTTCAGTACTAACTAGCTGTTACTATCTGACTGTTACTATAACTACATGGTGTTTCAGAGCTGTTCAGTACTAACTAGCTGTTACTATAACTACATGGTGTTTCAGAGCTGTTCAGTTCTAACTAGCTGTTACTATCTGACTGTTACTATAACTACATGGTGTTTCAGAGCTGTTCAGTACTAACTAGCTGTTACTATCTGACTGTTACTATAACTACATGGTGTTTCAGAGCTGTTCAGTACTAACTAGCTGTTACTATCTGACTGTTACTATAACTACATGGTGTTTCAGAGCTGTTCAGTACTAACTAGCTGTTACTATAACTACATGGTGTTTCAGAGCTGTTCAGTGCTAACTAGCTGTTACTATAACTACATGGTGTTTCAGAGCTGTTCAGTACTAACTAGCTGTTACTATCTGACTGTTACTATAACTACATGGTGTTTCAGAGCTGTTCAGTACTAACTAGCTGTTACTATCTGACTGTTACTATAACTACATGGTGTTTCAGAGCTGTTCAGTACTAACTAGCTGTTACTATAACTACATGGTGTTTCAGAGCTGTTCAGTACTAACTAGCTGTTACTATAACTACATGGTGTTTCAGAGCTGTTCAGTACTAACTAGCTGTTACTATAACTACATGGTGTTTCAGAGCTGTTCAGTTCTAACTAGCTGTTACTATCTGACTGTTACTATAACTACATGGTGTTTCAGAGCTGTTCAGTACTAACTAGCTGTTACTATAACTACATGGTGTTTCAGAGCTGTTCAGTACTAACTAGCTGTTACTATAACTACATGGTGTTTCAGAGCTGTTCAGTACTAACTAGCTGTTACTATAACTACATGGTGTTTCAGAGCTGTTCAGTACTAATTAGCTGTTACTATAACTACATGGTGTTTCAGAGCTGTTCAGTACTAACTAGTTGTTACTATCTGACTGTTACTATAACTACATGGTGTTTCAGAGCTGTTCAGTACTAACTAGCTGTTACTATCTGACTGTTACTATAACTACATGGTGTTTCAGAGCTGTTCAGTACTAACTAGCTGTTACTGTCTGACTGTTACTATAACTACATGTTGTTTCAGAGCTGTTCAGTACTAACTCGCTGTTACTGTAACTACATGGTGTTTCAGAGCTGTTCAGTACTAACTAGCTGTTACTATCTGACTGTTACTATAACTACATGGTGTTTCAGAGCTGTTCAGTACTAACTAGCTGTTACTATAACTACATGGTGTTTCAGAGCTGTTCAGTACTAACTAGCTGTTACTATCTGACTGTTACTATAACGACATGGTGTTTCAGTGCTGTTCAGTACTAACTAGCTGTTACTATAACTACATGGTGTTTCAGAGCTGTTCAGTACTAACTAGCTGTTACTATAACTACATGGTGCTTCAGAGCTGTTCAGTACTAACTAGCTGTTACTATAACTACATGGTGTTTCAGAGCTGTTCAGTGGTAACTAGCTGTTACTATCTGACTGTTACTATAACTACATGGTGTTTCAGAGCTGTTCAGTACTAACTAGCTGTTACTGTAACTACATGGTGTTTCAGAGCTGTTCAGTACTAACTAGCTGTTACTATCTGACTGTTACTATAACTACATGGTGTTTCAGAGCTGTTCAGTACTAACTAGCTGTTACTATAACTACATGGTGTTTCAGAGCTGTTCAGTACTAACTAGCTGTTACTATCTGACTGTTACTATAACTACATGGTGTTTCAGAGCTGTTCAGTACTAACTAGCTGTTACTATCTGACTGTTACTATAACTACATGGTGTTTCAGAGCTGTTCAGTACTAACTAGCTGTTACTATCTGACTGTTACTATAACTACATGTTGTTTCAGAGCTGTTCAGTACTAACTAGCTGTTACTGTAACTACATGGTGTTTCAGAGCTGTTCAGTACTAACTAGCTGTTGCTATCTGACTGTTACTATAACTACATGGTGTTTCAGAGCTGTTCAGTACTAACTAGCTGTTACTATAACTACATGGTGTTTCAGAGCTGTTCAGTACTAACTAGCTGTTACTATCTGACTGTTACTATAACTACATGGTGTTTCAGAGCTGTTCAGTACTAACTAGCTGTTACTATCTGACTGTTACTATAACTACATGGTGTTTCAGAGCTGTTCAGTACTAACTAGCTGTTACTATAACTAAATGGTGTTTCAGAGCTGTTCAGTGCTAACTAGCTGTTACTATCTGACTGTTACTATAACTACATGGTGTTTCAGAGCTGTTCAGTACTAATTAGCTGTTACTATCTGACTGTTACTATAACTACATGGTGTTTCAGAGCTGTTCAGTACTAACTAGCTGTTACTATAACTACATGGTGTTTCAGAGCTGTTCAGTACTAACTAGCTGTTACTATAACTACATGGTGTTTCAGAGCTGTTCAGTACTAACTAGCTGTTACTATCTCTGTTACTATAACTACATGGTGTTTCAGAGCTGTTCAGTACTAACTAGCTGTTACTATCTGACTGTTACTATAACTACATGGTGTTTCAGAGCTGTTCAGTACTAACTAGCTGTTACTATCTGACTGTTACTATAACTACATGTTGTTTCAGAGCTGTTCAGTACTAACTAGCTGTTACTGTAACTACATGGTGTTTCAGAGCTGTTCAGTACTAACTAGCTGTTACTATCTGACTGTTACTATAACTACATGGTGTTTCAGAGCTGTTCAGTACTAACTAGCTGTTACTATAACTACATGGTGTTTCAGAGCTGTTCAGTACTAACTAGCTGTTACTATCTGACTGTTACCATAACTATATGGTGTTTCAGAGCTGTTCAGTACTAACTAGCTGTTACCATCTGACTGTTACTATAACTACATGGTGTTTCAGAGCTGTTCAGTATTAACTAGCTGTTACTATCTGACTGTTACTATAACTACATGGTGTTTCAGAGCTGTTCAGTACTAACTAGCTGTTACTATAACTACATGGTGTTTCAGAGCTGTTCAGTGCTAACTAGCTGTTACTATCTGACTGTTACTATAACTGCATGGTGTTTCAGAGCTGTTCAGTACTAACTAGCTGTTACTATAACTACATGGTGTTTCAGAGCTGTTCAGTACTAACTAGCTGTTACTATAACTACATGGTGTTTCAGAGCTGTTCAGTGCTAACTAGCTGTTACTATCTGACTGTTACTATAACTACATGGTGTTTCAGAGCTGTTCAGTACTAACAAGCTGTTACTATAACTACATGGTGTTTCAGAGCTGTTCAGTGCTAACTAGCTGTTACTATCTGACTGTTACTATAACTACATGGTGTTTCAGAGCTGTTCAGTACTAACTAGCTGTTACTATAACTACATGGTGTTTCAGAGCTGTTCAGTACTAACTAGCTGTTACTATCTGACTGTTACTATAACTACATGGTGTTTCAGAGCTGTTCAGTACTAACTAGCTGTTACTATAAGTACATGGTGTTTCAGAGCTGTTCAGTACTAACTAGCTGTTACTATCTGACTGTTACTATAACTACATGGTGTTTCAGAGCTGTTCAGTACTAACTAGCTGTTACTATCTGACTGTTACTATAACTACATGGTGTTTCAGAGCTGTTCAGTACTAACTAGCTGTTACTATAACTACATGGTGTTTCAGAGCTGTTCAGTGCTAACTAGCTGTTACTATCTGACTGTTACTATAACTACATGGTGTTTCAGAGCTGTTCAGTACTAACTAGCTGTTACTATAACTACATGGTGTTTCAGAGCTGTTCAGTACTAACTAGCTGTTACTATAACTACATGGTGTTTCAGAGCTGTTCAGTACTAATTAGCTGTTACTATAACTACATGGTGTTTCAGAGCTGTTCAGTACTAACTAGTTGTTACTATCTGACTGTTACTATAACTACATGGTGTTTCAGAGCTGTTCAGTACTAACTAGCTGTTACTATCTGACTGTTACTATAACTACATGGTGTTTCAGAGCTGTTCAGTACTAACTAGCTGTTACTGTCTGACTGTTACTATAACTACATGTTGTTTCAGAGCTGTTCAGTACTAACTCGCTGTTACTGTAACTACATGGTGTTTCAGAGCTGTTCAGTACTAACTAGCTGTTACTATCTGACTGTTACTATAACGACATGGTGTTTCAGAGCTGTTCAGTACTAACTAGCTGTTACTATAACTACATGGTGTTTCAGAGCTGTTCAGTACTAACTAGCTGTTACTATCTGACTGTTACTATAACTACATGGTGTTTCAGAGCTGTTCAGTACTAACTAGCTGTTACTATCTGACTGTTACTATAACTACATGGTGTTTCAGAGCTGTTCAGTACTAACTAGCTGTTACTGTAACTACATGGTGTTTCAGAGCTGTTCAGTACTAACTAGCTGTTACTATAACTACATGGTGCTTCAGAGCTGTTCAGTACTAACTAGCTTTTACTATAACTACATGGTGTTTCAGAGCTGTTCAGTGGTAACTAGCTGTTACTATCTGACTGTTACTATAACTACATGGTGTTTCAGAGCTGTTAAGTACTAACTAGCTGTTACTATAACTACATGGTGTTTCAGAGCTGTTCAGTACTAACTAGCTTTTACTATCTGACTGTTACTATAACTACATGGTGTTTCAGAGCTGTTCAGTACTAACTAGCTGTTACTGTCTGACTGTTACTATAACTACATGTTGTTTCAGAGCTGTTCAGTACTAACTCGCTGTTACTGTAACTACATGGTGTTTCAGAGCTGTTCAGTACTAACTAGCTGTTACTATCTGACTGTTACTATAACTACATGGTGTTTCAGAGCTGTTCAGTACTAACTAGCTGTTACTATAACTACATGGTGTTTCAGAGCTGTTCAGTACTAACTAGCTGTTACTATCTGACTGTTACTATAACGACATGGTGTTTCAGAGCTGTTCAGTACTAACTAGCTGTTACTATAACTACATGGTGTTTCAGAGCTGTTCAGTACTAACTAGCTGTTACTATCTGACTGTTACTATAACTACATGGTGTTTCAGAGCTGTTCAGTACTAACTAGCTGTTACTATCTGACTGTTACTATAACTACATGGTGTTTCAGAGCTGTTCAGTACTAACTAGCTGTTACTGTAACTACATGGTGTTTCAGAGCTGTTTAGTACTAACTAGCTGTTACTATAACTACATGGTGCTTCAGAGCTGTTCAGTACTAACTAGCTGTTACTATAACTACATGGTGTTTCAGAGCTGTTCAGTGGTAACTAGCTGTTACTATCTGACTGTTACTATAACTACATGGTGTTTCAGAGCTGTTAAGTACTAACTAGCTGTTACTATAACTACATGGTGTTTCAGAGCTGTTCAGTACTAACTAGCTTTTACTATCTGACTGTTACTATAACTACATGGTGTTTCAGAGCTGTTCAGTACTAACTAGCTGTTACTATAACTACATGGTGTTTCAGAGCTGTTCAGTACTAACTAGCTGTTACTATCTGACTGTTACTATAACTACATGGTGTTTCAGAGCTGTTCAGTACTAACTAGCTGTTACTATAACTACATGGTGTTTCAGAGCTGTTCAGTGCTAACTAGCTGTTACTATCTGACTGTTACTATAACTACATGGTGTTTCAGAGCTGTTCAGTACTAACTAGCTGTTACTATAACTACATGGTGTTTCAGAGCTGTTCAGTACTAACTAGCTGTTACTATAACTACATGGTGTTTCAGAGCTGTTCAGTACTAATTAGCTGTTACTATAACTACATGGTGTTTCAGAGCTGTTCAGTACTAACTAGTTGTTACTATCTGACTGTTACTATAACTACATGGTGTTTCAGAGCTGTTCAGTACTAACTAGCTGTTACTATCTGACTGTTACTATAACTACATGGTGTTTCAGAGCTGTTCAGTACTAACTAGCTGTTACTGTCTGACTGTTACTATAACTACATGTTGTTTCAGAGCTGTTCAGTACTAACTCGCTGTTACTGTAACTACATGGTGTTTCAGAGCTGTTCAGTACTAACTAGCTGTTACTATCTGACTGTTACTATAACGACATGGTGTTTCAGAGCTGTTCAGTACTAACTAGCTGTTACTATAACTACATGGTGTTTCAGAGCTGTTCAGTACTAACTAGCTGTTACTATCTGACTGTTACTATAACTACATGGTGTTTCAGAGCTGTTCAGTACTAACTAGCTGTTACTATCTGACTGTTACTATAACTACATGGTGTTTCAGAGCTGTTCAGTACTAACTAGCTGTTACTGTAACTACATGGTGTTTCAGAGCTGTTCAGTACTAACTAGCTGTTACTATAACTACATGGTGCTTCAGAGCTGTTCAGTACTAACTAGCTTTTACTATAACTACATGGTGTTTCAGAGCTGTTCAGTGGTAACTAGCTGTTACTATCTGACTGTTACTATAACTACATGGTGTTTCAGAGCTGTTAAGTACTAACTAGCTGTTACTATAACTACATGGTGTTTCAGAGCTGTTCAGTACTAACTAGCTTTTACTATCTGACTGTTACTATAACTACATGGTGTTTCAGAGCTGTTCAGTACTAACTAGCTGTTACTGTCTGACTGTTACTATAACTACATGTTGTTTCAGAGCTGTTCAGTACTAACTCGCTGTTACTGTAACTACATGGTGTTTCAGAGCTGTTCAGTACTAACTAGCTGTTACTATCTGACTGTTACTATAACTACATGGTGTTTCAGAGCTGTTCAGTACTAACTAGCTGTTACTATAACTACATGGTGTTTCAGAGCTGTTCAGTACTAACTAGCTGTTACTATCTGACTGTTACTATAACGACATGGTGTTTCAGAGCTGTTCAGTACTAACTAGCTGTTACTATAACTACATGGTGTTTCAGAGCTGTTCAGTACTAACTAGCTGTTACTATCTGACTGTTACTATAACTACATGGTGTTTCAGAGCTGTTCAGTACTAACTAGCTGTTACTATCTGACTGTTACTATAACTACATGGTGTTTCAGAGCTGTTCAGTACTAACTAGCTGTTACTGTAACTACATGGTGTTTCAGAGCTGTTCAGTACTAACTAGCTGTTACTATAACTACATGGTGCTTCAGAGCTGTTCAGTACTAACTAGCTGTTACTATAACTACATGGTGTTTCAGAGCTGTTCAGTACTAACTAGCTGTTACTATCTGACTGTTACTATAACTACATGGTGTTTCAGAGCTGTTCAGTACTAACTAGCTGTTACTATAACTACATGGTGTTTCAGAGCTGTTCAGTGCTAACTAGCTGTTACTATCTGACTGTTACTATAACTACATGGTGTTTCAGAGCTGTTCAGTACTAACTAGCTGTTACTATAACTACATGGTGTTTCAGAGCTGTTCAGTACTAACTAGCTGTTACTATAACTACATGGTGTTTCAGAGCTGTTCAGTACTAATTAGCTGTTACTATAACTACATGGTGTTTCAGAGCTGTTCAGTACTAACTAGTTGTTACTATCTGACTGTTACTATAACTACATGGTGTTTCAGAGCTGTTCAGTACTAACTAGCTGTTACTATCTGACTGTTACTATAACTACATGTTGTTTCAGAGCTGTTCAGTACTAACTCGCTGTTACTGTAACTACATGGTGTTTCAGAGCTGTTCAGTACTAACTAGCTGTTACTATCTGACTGTTACTATAACGACATGGTGTTTCAGAGCTGTTCAGTACTAACTAGCTGTTACTATAACTACATGGTGTTTCAGAGCTGTTCAGTACTAACTAGCTGTTACTATCTGACTGTTACTATAACTACATGGTGTTTCAGAGCTGTTCAGTACTAACTAGCTGTTACTATCTGACTGTTACTATAACTACATGGTGTTTCAGAGCTGTTCAGTACTAACTAGCTGTTACTGTAACTACATGGTGTTTCAGAGCTGTTCAGTACTAACTAGCTGTTACTATAACTACATGGTGCTTCAGAGCTGTTCAGTACTAACTAGCTTTTACTATAACTACATGGTGTTTCAGAGCTGTTCAGTGGTAACTAGCTGTTACTATCTGACTGTTACTATAACTACATGGTGTTTCAGAGCTGTTAAGTACTAACTAGCTGTTACTATAACTACATGGTGTTTCAGAGCTGTTCAGTACTAACTAGCTTTTACTATCTGACTGTTACTATAACTACATGGTGTTTCAGAGCTGTTCAGTACTAACTAGCTGTTACTGTCTGACTGTTACTATAACTACATGTTGTTTCAGAGCTGTTCAGTACTAACTCGCTGTTACTGTAACTACATGGTGTTTCAGAGCTGTTCAGTACTAACTAGCTGTTACTATCTGACTGTTACTATAACTACATGGTGTTTCAGAGCTGTTCAGTACTAACTAGCTGTTACTATAACTACATGGTGTTTCAGAGCTGTTCAGTACTAACTAGCTGTTACTATCTGACTGTTACTATAACGACATGGTGTTTCAGAGCTGTTCAGTACTAACTAGCTGTTACTATAACTACATGGTGTTTCAGAGCTGTTCAGTACTAACTAGCTGTTACTATCTGACTGTTACTATAACTACATGGTGTTTCAGAGCTGTTCAGTACTAACTAGCTGTTACTATCTGACTGTTACTATAACTACATGGTGTTTCAGAGCTGTTCAGTACTAACTAGCTGTTACTGTAACTACATGGTGTTTCAGAGCTGTTCAGTACTAACTAGCTGTTACTATAACTACATGGTGCTTCAGAGCTGTTCAGTACTAACTAGCTGTTACTATAACTACATGGTGTTTCAGAGCTGTTCAGTGGTAACTAGCTGTTACTATCTGACTGTTACTATAACTACATGGTGTTTCAGAGCTGTTAAGTACTAACTAGCTGTTACTATAACTACATGGTGTTTCAGAGCTGTTCAGTACTAACTAGCTTTTACTATCTGACTGTTACTATAACTACATGGTGTTTCAGAGCTGTTCAGTACTAACTAGCTGTTACTATAACTACATGGTGTTTCAGAGCTGTTCAGTACTAACTAGCTGTTACTATCTGACTGTTACTATAACTACATGGTGTTTCAGAGCTGTTCAGTACTAACTAGCTGTTACTATCTGACTGTTACTATAACTACATGGTGTTTCAGAGCTGTTCAGTACTAACTAGATATTACTATCTGACTGTTACTATAACTACATGTTGTTTCAGAGCTGTTCAGTACTAACTAGCTGTTACTGTAACTACATGGTGTTTCAGAGCTGTTCAGTACTAACTAGCTGTTACTATCTGACTGTTACTATAACTACATGGTGTTTCAGAGCTGTTCAGTACTAACTAGCTGTTACTATAACTACATGGTGTTTCAGAGCTGTTCAGTACTAACTAGATGTTACTATCTGACTGTTACTATAACTACATGGTGTTTCAGAGCTGTTCAGTACTAACTAGCTGTTACTATCTGACTGTTACTATAACTACATGGTGTTTCAGAGCTGTTCAGTACTAACTAGCTGTTACTATCTGACTGTTACTATAACTACATGGTGTTTCAGAGCTGTTCAGTACTAACTAGCTGTTACTATAACTACATGGTGTTTCAGAGCTGTTCAGTACTAACTAGCTGTTACTATCTGACTGTTACTATAACTACATGGTGTTTCAGAGCTGTTCAGTACTAACTAGCTGTTACTATAACTACATGGTGTTTCAGAGCTGTTCAGTGCTAACTAGCTGTTACTATCTGACTGTTACTATAACTACATGGTGTTTCAGAGCTGTTCAGTACTAACTAGCTGTTACTATAACTACATGGTGTTTCAGAGCTGTTCAGTACTAACTAGCTGTTACTATAACTACATGGTGTTTCAGAGCTGTTCAGTACTAATTAGCTGTTACTATAACTACATGGTGTTTCAGAGCTGTTCAGTACTAACTAGTTGTTACTATCTGACTGTTACTATAACTACATGGTGTTTCAGAGCTGTTCAGTACTAACTAGCTGTTACTATCTGACTGTTACTATAACTACATGTTGTTTCAGAGCTGTTCAGTACTAACTCGCTGTTACTGTAACTACATGGTGTTTCAGAGCTGTTCAGTACTAACTAGCTGTTACTATCTGACTGTTACTATAACGACATGGTGTTTCAGAGCTGTTCAGTACTAACTAGCTGTTACTATAACTACATGGTGTTTCAGAGCTGTTCAGTACTAACTAGCTGTTACTATCTGACTGTTACTATAACTACATGGTGTTTCAGAGCTGTTCAGTACTAACTAGCTGTTACTGTAACTACATGGTGTTTCAGAGCTGTTCAGTACTAACTAGCTGTTACTATAACTACATGGTGCTTCAGAGCTGTTCAGTACTAACTAGCTTTTACTATAACTACATGGTGTTTCAGAGCTGTTCAGTGGTAACTAGCTGTTACTATCTGACTGTTACTATAACTACATGGTGTTTCAGAGCTGTTAAGTACTAACTAGCTGTTACTATAACTACATGGTGTTTCAGAGCTGTTCAGTACTAACTAGCTTTTACTATCTGACTGTTACTATAACTACATGGTGTTTCAGAGCTGTTCAGTACTAACTAGCTGTTACTGTCTGACTGTTACTATAACTACATGTTGTTTCAGAGCTGTTCAGTACTAACTCGCTGTTACTGTAACTACATGGTGTTTCAGAGCTGTTCAGTACTAACTAGCTGTTACTATCTGACTGTTACTATAACTACATGGTGTTTCAGAGCTGTTCAGTACTAACTAGCTGTTACTATAACTACATGGTGTTTCAGAGCTGTTCAGTACTAACTAGCTGTTACTATCTGACTGTTACTATAACGACATGGTGTTTCAGAGCTGTTCAGTACTAACTAGCTGTTACTATAACTACATGGTGTTTCAGAGCTGTTCAGTACTAACTAGCTGTTACTATCTGACTGTTACTATAACTACATGGTGTTTCAGAGCTGTTCAGTACTAACTAGCTGTTACTATCTGACTGTTACTATAACTACATGGTGTTTCAGAGCTGTTCAGTACTAACTAGCTGTTACTGTAACTACATGGTGTTTCAGAGCTGTTCAGTACTAACTAGCTGTTACTATAACTACATGGTGCTTCAGAGCTGTTCAGTACTAACTAGCTGTTACTATAACTACATGGTGTTTCAGAGCTGTTCAGTACTAACTAGCTGTTACTATCTGACTGTTACTATAACTACATGGTGTTTCAGAGCTGTTCAGTGGTAACTAGCTGTTACTATCTGACTGTTACTATAACTACATGGTGTTTCAGAGCTGTTAAGTACTAACTAGCTGTTACTATAACTACATGGTGTTTCAGAGCTGTTCAGTACTAACTAGCTTTTACTATCTGACTGTTACTATAACTACATGGTGTTTCAGAGCTGTTCAGTACTAACTAGCTGTTACTATAACTACATGGTGTTTCAGAGCTGTTCAGTACTAACTAGCTGTTACTATCTGACTGTTACTATAACTACATGGTGTTTCAGAGCTGTTCAGTACTAACTAGATATTACTATCTGACTGTTACTATAACTACATGTTGTTTCAGAGCTGTTCAGTACTAACTAGCTGTTACTGTAACTACATGGTGTTTCAGAGCTGTTCAGTACTAACTAGCTGTTACTATCTGACTGTTACTATAACTACATGGTGTTTCAGAGCTGTTCAGTACTAACTAGCTGTTACTATAACTACATGGTGTTTCAGAGCTGTTCAGTACTAACTAGATGTTACTATCTGACTGTTACTATAACTACATGGTGTTTCAGAGCTGTTCAGTACTAACTAGCTGTTACTATCTGACTGTTACTATAACTACATGGTGTTTCAGAGCTGTTCAGTACTAACTAGCTGTTACTATCTGACTGTTACTATAACTACATGGTGTTTCAGAGCTGTTCAGTACTAACTAGCTGTTACTATAACTACATGGTGTTTCAGAGCTGTTCAGTGCTAACTAGCTGTTACTATCTGACTGTTACTATAACTACATGGTGTTTCAGAGCTGTTCAGTACTAACTAGCTGTTACTATAACTACATGGTGTTTCAGAGCTGTTCAGTACTAACTAGCTGTTACTATAACTACATGGTGTTTCAGAGCTGTTCAGTACTAATTAGCTGTTACTATAACTACATGGTGTTTCAGAGCTGTTCAGTACTAACTAGTTGTTACTATCTGACTGTTACTATAACTACATGGTGTTTCAGAGCTATTCAGTACTAACTAGCTGTTACTATCTGACTGTTACTATAACTACATGGTGTTTCAGAGCTGTTCAGTACTAACTAGCTGTTACTGTCTGACTGTTACTATAACTACATGTTGTTTCAGAGCTGTTCAGTACTAACTCGCTGTTACTGTAACTACATGGTGTTTCAGAGCTGTTCAGTACTAACTAGCTGTTACTATCTGACTGTTACTATAACGACATGGTGTTTCAGAGCTGTTCAGTACTAACTAGCTGTTACTATAACTACATGGTGTTTCAGAGCTGTTCAGTACTAACTAGCTGTTACTATCTGACTGTTACTATAACTACATGGTGTTTCAGAGCTGTTCAGTACTAACTAGCTGTTACTATCTGACTGTTACTATAACTACATGGTGTTTCAGAGCTGTTCAGTACTAACTAGCTGTTACTGTAACTACATGGTGTTTCAGAGCTGTTCAGTACTAACTAGCTGTTACTATAACTACATGGTGCTTCAGAGCTGTTCAGTACTAACTAGCTTTTACTATAACTACATGGTGTTTCAGAGCTGTTCAGTGGTAACTAGCTGTTACTATCTGACTGTTACTATAACTACATGGTGTTTCAGAGCTGTTAAGTACTAACTAGCTGTTACTATAACTACATGGTGTTTCAGAGCTGTTCAGTACTAACTAGCTTTTACTATCTGACTGTTACTATAACTACATGGTGTTTCAGAGCTGTTCAGTACTAACTAGCTGTTACTGTCTGACTGTTACTATAACTACATGTTGTTTCAGAGCTGTTCAGTACTAACTCGCTGTTACTGTAACTACATGGTGTTTCAGAGCTGTTCAGTACTAACTAGCTGTTACTACCTGACTGTTACTATAACTACATGGTGTTTCAGAGCTGTTCAGTACTAACTAGCTGTTACTATAACTACATGGTGTTTCAGAGCTGTTCAGTACTAACTAGCTGTTACTATCTGACTGTTACTATAACGACATGGTGTTTCAGAGCTGTTCAGTACTAACTAGCTGTTACTATAACTACATGGTGTTTCAGAGCTGTTCAGTACTAACTAGCTGTTACTATCTGACTGTTACTATAACTACATGGTGTTTCAGAGCTGTTCAGTACTAACTAGCTGTTACTATCTGACTGTTACTATAACTACATGGTGTTTCAGAGCTGTTCAGTACTAACTAGCTGTTACTGTAACTACATGGTGTTTCAGAGCTGTTCAGTACTAACTAGCTGTTACTATAACTACATGGTGCTTCAGAGCTGTTCAGTACTAACTAGCTGTTACTATAACTACATGGTGTTTCAGAGCTGTTCAGTACTAACTAGCTGTTACTATCTGACTGTTACTATAACTACATGGTGTTTCAGAGCTGTTCAGTACTAACTAGCTGTTACTATAACTACATGGTGTTTCAGAGCTGTTCAGTGCTAACTAGCTGTTACTATCTGACTGTTACTATAACTACATGGTGTTTCAGAGCTGTTCAGTACTAACTAGCTGTTACTATAACTACATGGTGTTTCAGAGCTGTTCAGTACTAACTAGCTGTTACTATAACTACATGGTGTTTCAGAGCTGTTCAGTACTAATTAGCTGTTACTATAACTACATGGTGTTTCAGAGCTGTTCAGTACTAACTAGTTGTTACTATCTGACTGTTACTATAACTACATGGTGTTTCAGAGCTGTTCAGTACTAACTAGCTGTTACTATCTGACTGTTACTATAACTACATGGTGTTTCAGAGCTGTTCAGTACTAACTAGCTGTTACTGTCTGACTGTTACTATAACTACATGTTGTTTCAGAGCTGTTCAGTACTAACTCGCTGTTACTGTAACTACATGGTGTTTCAGAGCTGTTCAGTA
The DNA here is from genome assembly GCF_965601325.2 of Salmo salar. Classification (NCBI taxonomy): domain Eukaryota; kingdom Metazoa; phylum Chordata; class Actinopteri; order Salmoniformes; family Salmonidae; genus Salmo; species Salmo salar. Next base: position 47,825,552 of record NC_138301.1, on the reverse strand, counting down.
CTAACTAGCTGTTACTATCTGACTGTTACTATAACGACATGGTGTTTCAGAGCTGTTCAGTACTAACTAGCTGTTACTATAACTACATGGTGTTTCAGAGCTGTTCAGTACTAACTAGCTGTTACTATCTGACTGTTACTATAACTACATGGTGTTTCAGAGCTGTTCAGTACTAACTAGCTGTTACTATCTGACTGTTACTATAACTACATGGTGTTTCAGAGCTGTTCAGTACTAACTAGCTGTTACTGTAACTACATGGTGTTTCAGAGCTGTTCAGTACTAACTAGCTGTTACTATAACTACATGGTGCTTCAGAGCTGTTCAGTACTAACTAGCTTTTACTATAACTACATGGTGTTTCAGAGCTGTTCAGTGGTAACTAGCTGTTACTATCTGACTGTTACTATAACTACATGGTGTTTCAGAGCTGTTAAGTACTAACTAGCTGTTACTATAACTACATGGTGTTTCAGAGCTGTTCAGTACTAACTAGCTTTTACTATCTGACTGTTACTATAACTACATGGTGTTTCAGAGCTGTTCAGTACTAACTAGCTGTTACTGTCTGACTGTTACTATAACTACATGTTGTTTCAGAGCTGTTCAGTACTAACTCGCTGTTACTGTAACTACATGGTGTTTCAGAGCTGTTCAGTACTAACTAGCTGTTACTATCTGACTGTTACTATAACTACATGGTGTTTCAGAGCTGTTCAGTACTAACTAGCTGTTACTATAACTACATGGTGTTTCAGAGCTGTTCAGTACTAACTAGCTGTTACTATCTGACTGTTACTATAACGACATGGTGTTTCAGAGCTGTTCAGTACTAACTAGCTGTTACTATAACTACATGGTGTTTCAGAGCTGTTCAGTACTAACTAGCTGTTACTATCTGACTGTTACTATAACTACATGGTGTTTCAGAGCTGTTCAGTACTAACTAGCTGTTACTATCTGACTGTTACTATAACTACATGGTGTTTCAGAGCTGTTCAGTACTAACTAGCTGTTACTGTAACTACATGGTGTTTCAGAGCTGTTCAGTACTAACTAGCTGTTACTATAACTACATGGTGCTTCAGAGCTGTTCAGTACTAACTAGCTGTTACTATAACTACATGGTGTTTCAGAGCTGTTCAGTGGTAACTAGCTGTTACTATCTGACTGTTACTATAACTACATGGTGTTTCAGAGCTGTTCAGTACTAACTAGATATTACTATCTGACTGTTACTATAACTACATGTTGTTTCAGAGCTGTTCAGTACTAACTAGCTGTTACTGTAACTACATGGTGTTTCAGAGCTGTTCAGTACTAACTAGCTGTTACTATCTGACTGTTACTATAACTACATGGTGTTTCAGAGCTGTTCAGTACTAACTAGCTGTTACTATAACTACATGGTGTTTCAGAGCTGTTCAGTACTAACTAGCTGTTACTATCTGACTGTTACTATAACTACATGGTGTTTCAGAGCTGTTCAGTACTAACTAGCTGTTACTATCTGACTGTTACTATAACTACATGGTGTTTCAGAGCTGTTCAGTACTAACTAGCTGTTACTATCTGACTGTTACTATAACTACATGGTGTTTCAGAGCTGTTCAGTACTAACTAGCTGTTACTATAACTACATGGTGTTTCAGAGCTGTTCAGTGCTAACTAGCTGTTACTATCTGACTGTTACTATAACTACATGGTGTTTCAGAGCTGTTCAGTACTAACTAGCTGTTACTATCTGACTGTTACTATAACTACATGGTGTTTCAGAGCTGTTCAGTACTAACTAGCTGTTACTATCTGACTGTTACTATAACTACATGGTGTTTCAGAGCTGTTCAGTACTAACTAGCTGTTACTATAACTACATGGTGTTTCATGAGCTGTTCAGTACTAACTAGCTGTTACTATAACTACATGGTGTTTCAGAGCTGTTCAGTACTAACTAGCTGTTACTATCTCTGTTACTATAACTACATGGTGTTTCAGAGCTGTTCAGTACTAACTAGCTGTTACTATCTGACTGTTACTATAACTACATGTGTGTTTCAGAGCTGTTCAGTACTAACTAGCTGTTACTGATAACTACATGGTGTTTCAGAGCTGTTCAGTACTAACTAGCTGTTACTATCTGACTGTTACTATAACTACATGGTGTTTCAGAGCTGTTCAGTACTAACTAGCTGTTACTATAACTACATGGTGTTTCAGAGCTGTTCAGTACTAACTAGCTGTTACTATCTGACTGTTACCATAACTATATGGTGTTTCAGAGCTGTTCAGTACTAACTAGCTGTTACTATCTGACTGTTACTATAACTACATGGTGTTTCAGAGCTGTTCAGTACTAACTAGCTGTTACTATAACTACATGGTGTTTCAGAGCTGTTCAGTGCTAACTAGCTGTTACTATCTGACTGTTACTATAACTGCATGGTGTTTCAGAGCTGTTCAGTACTAACTAGCTGTTACTATAACTACATGGTGTTTCAGAGCTGTTCAGTACTAACTAGCTGTTACTATAACTACATGGTGTTTCAGAGCTGTTCAGTACTAACTAGCTGTTACTATAACTACATGGTGTTTCAGAGCTGTTCAGTACTAACTAGCTGTTACTATAACTACATGGTGTTTCAGAGCTGTTCAGTGCTAACTAGCTGTTACTATCTGACTGTTACTATAACTACATGGTGTTTCAGAGCTGTTCAGTACTAACAAGCTGTTACTATAACTACATGGTGTTTCAGAGCTGTTCAGTGCTAACTAGCTGTTACTATCTGACTGTTACTATAACTACATGGTGTTTCAGAGCTGTTCAGTACTAACTAGCTGTTACTATAACTACATGGTGTTTCAGAGCTGTTCAGTACTAACTAGCTGTTACTATCTGACTGTTACTATAACTACAAGGTGTTTCAGAGCTGTTCAGTACTAACTAGCTGTTACTATCTGACTGTTACTATAACTACATGGTGTTTCAGAGCTGTTCAGTACTAACTAGCTGTTACTATCTGACTGTTACTATAACTACATGGTGTTTCAGAGCTGTTCAGTACTAACTAGCTGTTACTATAACTACATGGTGTTTCAGAGCTGTTCAGTGCTAACTAGCTGTTACTATCTGACTGTTACTATAACTACATGGTGTTTCAGAGCTGTTCAGTACTAACTAGCTGTTACTGTCTGACTGTTACTATAACTACATGTTGTTTCAGAGCTGTTCAGTACTAACTCGCTGTTACTGTAACTACATGGTGTTTCAGAGCTGTTCAGTACTAACTAGCTGTTACTATCTGACTGTTACTATAACTACATGGTGTTTCAGAGCTGTTCAGTACTAACTAGCTGTTACTATAACTACATGGTGTTTCAGAGCTGTTCAGTACTAACTAGCTGTTACTATCTGACTGTTACTATAACTACATGGTGTTTCAGAGCTGTTCAGTACTAACTAGCTGTTACTATAACTACATGGTGTTTCAGAGCTGTTCAGTACTAACTAGCTGTTACTATCTGACTGTTACTATAACTACATGGTGTTTCAGAGCTGTTCAGTACTAACTAGCTGTTACTATCTGACTGTTACTATAACTACATGGTGTTTCAGAGCTGTTCAGTACTAACTAGCTGTTACTGTAACTACATGGTGTTTCAGAGCTGTTCAGTACTAACTAGCTGTTACTATAACTACATGGTGTTTCAGAGCTGTTCAGTACTAACTAGCTGTTACTATAACTACATGGTGTTTCAGAGCTGTTCAGTACTAACTAGCTGTTACTATCTGACTGTTACTATAACTACATGGTGTTTCAGAGCTGTTCAGTACTAACTAGCTGTTACTATCTGACTGTTACTATAACTACATGTTGTTTCAGAGCTGTTCAGTACTAACTAGCTGTTACTGTAACTACATGGTGTTTCAGAGCTGTTCAGTACTAACTAGCTGTTACTATCTGACTGTTACTATAACTACATGGTGTTTCAGAGCTGTTCAGTACTAACTAGCTGTTACTATAACTACATGGTGTTTCAGAGCTGTTCAGTACTAACTAGCTGTTACTATCTGACTGTTACTATAACTACATGGTGTTTCAGAGCTGTTCAGTACTAACTAGCTGTTACTATCTGACTGTTACTATAACTACATGGTGTTTCAGAGCTGTTCAGTACTAACTAGCTGTTACTATCTGACTGTTACTATAACTACATGGTGTTTCAGAGCTGTTCAGTACTAACTAGCTGTTACTATAACTACATGGTGTTTCAGAGCTGTTCAGTACTAACTAGCTGTTACTATCTGACTGTTACTATAACTACATGGTGTTTCAGAGCTGTTCAGTACTAACTAGCTGTTACTATCTGACTGTTACTATAACTACATGGTGTTTCAGAGCTGTTCAGTACTAACTAGCTGTTACTATCTGACTGTTACTATAACTACATGGTGTTTCAGAGCTGTTCAGTACTAACTAGCTGTTACTATAACTACATGGTGTTTCAGAGCTGTTCAGTACTAACTAGCTGTTACTATAACTACATGGTGTTTCAGAGCTGTTCAGTACTAACTAGCTGTTACTATCTCTGTTACTATAACTACATGGTGTTTCAGAGCTGTTCAGTACTAACTAGCTGTTACTATCTGACTGTTACTATAACTACATGTTGTTTCAGAGCTGTTCAGTACTAACTAGCTGTTACTGTAACTACATGGTGTTTCAGAGCTGTTCAGTACTAACTAGCTGTTACTATCTGACTGTTACTATAACTACATGGTGTTTCAGAGCTGTTCAGTACTAACTAGCTGTTACTATAACTACATGGTGTTTCAGAGCTGTTCAGTACTAACTAGCTGTTACTATCTGACTGTTACCATAACTATATGGTGTTTCAGAGCTGTTCAGTACTAACTAGCTGTTACTATCTGACTGTTACTATAACTACATGGTGTTTCAGAGCTGTTCAGTACTAACTAGCTGTTACTATAACTACATGGTGTTTCAGAGCTGTTCAGTGCTAACTAGCTGTTACTATCTGACTGTTACTATAACTGCATGGTGTTTCAGAGCTGTTCAGTACTAACTAGCTGTTACTATAACTACATGGTGTTTCAGAGCTGTTCAGTACTAACTAGCTGTTACTATAACTACATGGTGTTTCAGAGCTGTTCAGTACTAACTAGCTGTTACTATAACTACATGGTGTTTCAGAGCTGTTCAGTACTAACTAGCTGTTACTATAACTACATGGTGTTTCAGAGCTGTTCAGTGCTAACTAGCTGTTACTATCTGACTGTTACTATAACTACATGGTGTTTCAGAGCTGTTCAGTACTAACAAGCTGTTACTATAACTACATGGTGTTTCAGAGCTGTTCAGTGCTAACTAGCTGTTACTATCTGACTGTTACTATAACTACATGGTGTTTCAGAGCTGTTCAGTACTAACTAGCTGTTACTATAACTACATGGTGTTTCAGAGCTGTTCAGTACTAACTAGCTGTTACTATCTGACTGTTACTATAACTACAAGGTGTTTCAGAGCTGTTCAGTACTAACTAGCTGTTACTATCTGACTGTTACTATAACTACATGGTGTTTCAGAGCTGTTCAGTACTAACTAGCTGTTACTATCTGACTGTTACTATAACTACATGGTGTTTCAGAGCTGTTCAGTACTAACTAGCTGTTACTATAACTACATGGTGTTTCAGAGCTGTTCAGTGCTAACTAGCTGTTACTATCTGACTGTTACTATAACTACATGGTGTTTCAGAGCTGTTCAGTACTAACTAGCTGTTACTATAACTACATGGTGTTTCAGAGCTGTTCAGTACTAACTAGCTGTTACTATAACTACATGGTGTTTCAGAGCTGTTCAGTAATAACTAGCTGTTACTATAACTACATGGTGTTTCAGAGCTGTTCAGTACTAACTAGCTGTTACTATAACTACATGGTGTTTCAGAGCTGTTCAGTGCTAACTAGCTGTTACTATCTGACTGTTACTATAACTACATGGTGTTTCAGAGCTGTTCAGTACTAACAAGCTGTTACTATAACTACATGGTGTTTCAGAGCTGTTCAGTGCTAACTAGCTGTTACTATCTGACTGTTACTATAACTACATGGTGTTTCAGAGCTGTTCAGTACTAACTAGCTGTTACTATAACTACATGGTGTTTCAGAGCTGTTCAGTACTAACTAGCTGTTACTATAACTACATGGTGTTTCAGAGCTGTTCAGTACTAACTAGCTGTTACTATCTGACTGTTACTATAACTACATGGTGTTTCAGAGCTGTTCAGTACTAACTAGCTGTTACCATCTGACTGTTACTATAACTACATGTTGTTTCATAGCTGTTCAGTACTAACTAGATGTTACTGTAACTACATAGTGTGTCAGAGCTGTTCAGTACTAACTAGCTGTTACTATCTGACTGTTACTATAACTACATGGTGTTTCAGAGCTGTTCAGTACTAACTAGCTGTTACTATAACTACATGGTGTTTCAGAGCTGTTCAGTACTAACTAGCTGTTACTATAACTACATGGTGTTTCAGAGCTGTTCAGTACTAACTAGCTGTTACTATCTGACTGTTACTATAACTACATGGTGTTTCAGAGCTGTTCAGTACTAACTAGCTGTTACTATCTGACTGTTACTATAACTACATGGTGTTTCAGAGCTGTTCAGTACTAACTAGCTGTTACTATCTGACTGTTACTATAACTACATGTTGTTTCAGAGCTGTTCAGTACTAACTAGCTGTTAATGTAACTACATGGTGTTTCAGAGCTGTTCAGTACTAACTAGCTGTTACTATCTGACTGTTACTATAACTACATGGTGTTTCAGAGCTGTTCAGTACTAACTAGATGTTACTATAACTACATGGTGTTTCAGAGCTGTTCAGTACTAACTAGCTGTTACTATCTGACTGTTACTATAACTACATGTTGTTTCAGAGCTGTTCAGTACTAACTAGCTGTTACTATAACTACATGGTGTTTCAGAGCTGTTCAGTGCTAACTAGCTGTTACTATCTGACTGTTACTATAACTACATGGTGTTTCAGAGCTGTTCAGTACTAACTAGCTGTTACTATAACTACATGGTGTTTCAGAGCTGTTCAGTACTAACTAGCTGTTACTATCTGACTGTTACTATAACTACATGGTGTTTCAGAGCTGTTCAGTACTAACTAGCTGTTACTATCTGACTGTTACTATAACTACATGGTGTTTCAGAGCTGTTCAGTACTAACTAGCTGTTACTATCTGACTGTTACTATAACTACATGGTGTTTCAGAGCTGTTCAGTACTAACTAGCTGTTACTATAACTACATGGTGTTTCAGAGCTGTTCAGTGCTAACTAGCTGTTACTATCTGACTGTTACTATAACTACATGGTGTTTCAGAGCTGTTCAGTACTAACTAGCTGTTACTATAACTACATGGTGTTTCAGAGCTGTTCAGTACTAACTAGCTGTTACTATAACTACATGGTGTTTCAGAGCGGTTCAGTAATAACTAGCTGTTACTATAACTACATGGTGTTTCAGAGCTGTTCAGTACTAACTAGCTGTTACTATAACTACATGGTGTTTCAGAGCTGTTCAGTGCTAACTAGCTGTTACTATCTGACTGTTACTATAACTACATGGTGTTTCAGAGCTGTTCAGTACTAACAAGCTGTTACTATAACTACATGGTGTTTCAGAGCTGTTCAGTGCTAACTAGCTGTTACTATAACTACATGGTGTTTCAGAGCTGTTCAGTACTAACTAGCTGTTACTATCTGACTGTTACTATAACTACATGGTGTTTCAGAGCTGTTCAGTACTAACTAGCTGTTACTATCTGACTGTTACTATAACTACATGGTGTTTCAGAGCTGTTCAGTACTAACTAGCTGTTACTATAACTACATGGTGTTTCAGAGCTGTTCAGTACTAACTAGCTGTTACTATCTCTGTTACTATAACTACATGGTGTTTCAGAGCTGTTCAGTACTAACTAGCTGTTACTATCTGACTGTTACTATAACTACATGGTGTTTCAGAGCTGTTCGTACTAACTAGCTGTTACTATCTGACTGTTACTATAACTACATGTTGTTTCAGAGCTGTTCAGTACTAACTAGCTGTTACTGTAACTACATGGTGTTTCAGAGCTGTTCAGTACTAACTAGCTGTTACTATCTGACTGTTACTATAACTATATGGTGTTTCAGAGCTGTTCAGTACTAACTAGCTGTTACTATAACTACATGGTGTTTCAGAGCTGTTCAGTACTAACTAGCTGTTACTATCTGACTGTTACCATAACTATATGGTGTTTCAGAGCTGTTCAGTACTAACTAGCTGTTACCATCTGACTGTTACTATAACTACATGGTGTTTCAGAGCTGTTCAGTACTAACTAGCTGTTACTATCTGACTGTTACTATAACTACATGGTGTTTCAGAGCTGTTCAGTACTAACTAGCTGTTACTATAACTACATGGTGTTTCAGAGCTGTTCCTGTGCTAACTAGCTGTTACTATCTGACTGTTACTATAACTGCATGGTGTTTCAGAGCTGTTCAGTACTAACTAGCTGTTACTATAACTACATGGTGTTTCAGAGCTGTTCAGTACTAACTAGCTGTTACTATAACTACATGGTGTTTCAGAGCTGTTCAGTACTAACTAGCTGTTACTATAACTACATGGTGTTTCAGAGCTGTTCAGTACTAACAAGCTGTTACTATAACTACATGGTGTTTCAGAGCTGTTCAGTGCTAACTAGCTGTTACTATCTGACTGTTACTATAACTACATGGTGTTTCAGAGCTGTTCAGTACTAACTAGCTGTTACTATAACTACATGGTGTTTCAGAGCTGTTCAGTACTAACTAGCTGTTACTATCTGACTGTTACTATAACTACATGGTGTTTCAGAGCTGTTCAGTACTAACTAGCTGTTACTATCTGACTGTTACTATAACTACATGGTGTTTCAGAGCTGTTCAGTACTAACTAGCTGTTACTATCTGACTGTTACTATAACTACATGGTGTTTCAGAGCTGTTCAGTACTAACTAGCTGTTACTATAACTACATGGTGTTTCAGAGCTGTTCAGTGCTAACTAGCTGTTACTATCTGACTGTTACTATAACTACATGGTGTTTCAGAGCTGTTCAGTACTAACTAGCTGTTACTATAACTACATGGTGTTTCAGAGCTGTTCAGTACTAACTAGCTGTTACTATAACTACATGGTGTTTCAGAGCTGTTCAGTAATAACTAGCTGTTACTATAACTACATGGTGTTTCAGAGCTGTTCAGTACTAACTAGCTGTTACTATAACTACATGGTGTTTCAGAGCTGTTCAGTGCTAACTAGCTGTTACTATCTGACTGTTACTATAACTACATGGTGTTTCAGAGCTGTTCAGTACTAACAAGCTGTTACTATAACTACATGGTGTTTCAGAGCTGTTCAGTGCTAACTAGCTGTTACTATCTGACTGTTACTATAACTACATGGTGTTTCAGAGCTGTTCAGTACTAACTAGCTGTTACTATAACTACATGGTGTTTCAGAGCTGTTCAGTACTAACTAGCTGTTACTATCTGACTGTTACTATAACTACATGGTGTTTCAGAGCTGTTCAGTACTAACTAGCTGTTACTATCTGACTGTTACTATAACTACATGGTGTTTCAGAGCTGTTCAGTACTAACTAGCTGTTACTATCTGACTGTTACTATAACTACATGTTCTTTCATAGCTGTTCAGTACTAACTAGATGTTACTGTAACTACATAGTGTGTCAGAGCTGTTCAGTACTAACTAGCTGTTACTATCTGACTGTTACTATAACTACATGGTGTTTCAGAGCTGTTCAGTACTAACTAGCTGTTACTATAACTACATGGTGTTTCAGAGCTGTTCAGTACTAACTAGCTGTTACTATAACTACATGGTGTTTCAGAGCTGTTCAGTACTAACTAGCTGTTACTATCTGACTGTTACTATAACTACATGGTGTTTCAGAGCTGTTCAGTACTAACTAGCTGTTACTATAACTACATGGTGTTTCAGAGCTGTTCAGTACTAACTAGCTGTTACTATCTGACTGTTACTATAACTACATGGTGTTTCAGAGCTGTTCAGTACTAACTAGCTGTTACTATAACTACATGGTGTTTCAGAGCTGTTCAGTACTAACTAGCTGTTACTATCTGACTGTTACTATAACTACATGGTGTTTCAGAGCTGTTCAGTACTAACTAGCTGTTACTATCTGACTGTTACTATAACTACATGGTGTTTCAGAGCTGTTCAGTACTAACTAGCTGTTACTATCTGACTGTTACTATAACTACATGTTGTTTCAGAGCTGTTCAGTACTAACTAGCTGTTACTGTAACTACATGGTGTTTCAGAGCTGTTCAGTACTAACTAGCTGTTACTATCTGACTGTTACTATAACTACATGGTGTTTCAGAGCTGTTCAGTACTAACTAGCTGTTACTATAACTACATGGTGTTTCAGAGCTGTTCAGTACTAACTAGCTGTTACTATAACTACATGGTGTTTCAGAGCTGTTCAGTACTAACTAGCTGTTACTATCTGACTGTTACTATAACTACATGGTGTTTCAGAGCTGTTCAGTACTAACTAGCTGTTACTATAACTACATGGTGTTTCAGAGCTGTTCAGTACTAACTAGCTGTTACTATCTGACTGTTACTATAACTACATGGTGTTTCAGAGCTGTTCAGTACTAACTAGCTGTTACTATAACTACATGGTGTTTCAGAGCTGTTCAGTACTAACTAGCTGTTACTATCTGACTGTTACTATAACTACATGGTGTTTCAGAGCTGTTCAGTACTAACTAGCTGTTACTATAACTACATGGTGTTTCAGAGCTGTTCAGTACTAACTAGCTGTTACTATCTGACTGTTACTATAACTACATGGTGTTTCAGAGCTGTTCAGTACTAACTAGCTGTTACTATCTGACTGTTACTATAACTACATGGTGTTTCAGAGCTGTTCAGTACTAACTAGCTGTTACTATCTGACTGTTACTATAACTACATGGTGTTTCAGAGCTGTTCAGTACTAACTAGCTGTTACTATAACTACATGGTGTTTCAGAGCTGTTCAGTGCTAACTAGCTGTTACTATCTGACTGTTACTATAACTACATGGTGTTTCAGAGCTGTTCAGTACTAACTAGCTGTTACTATAACTACATGGTGTTTCAGAGCTGTTCAGTACTAACTAGCTGTTACTATAACTACATGGTGTTTCAGAGCGGTTCAGTAATAACTAGCTGTTACTATAACTACATGGTGTTTCAGAGCTGTTCAGTACTAACTAGCTGTTACTATAACTACATGGTGTTTCATAGCTGTTCAGTGCTAACTAGCTGTTACTATCTGACTGTTACTATAACTACATGGTGTTTCAGAGCTGTTCACTACTAACAAGCTGTTACTATAACGACATGGTGTTTCAGAGCTGTTCAGTGCTAACTAGCTGTTACTATCTGACTGTTACTATAACTACATGGTGTTTCAGAGCTGTTCAGTACTAACTAGCTGTTACTATAACTACATGGTATTTCAGAGCTGTTCAGTACTAACTAGCTGTTACTATCTGACTGTTACTATAACTACATGGTGTTTCAGAGCTGTTCAGTACTAACTAGCTGTTACTATCTGACTGTTACTATAACTACATGGTGTTTCAGAGCTGTTCAGTACTAACCAGCTGTTACTATCTGACTGTTACTATAACTACATGGTGTTTCAGAGCTGTTCAGTACTAACTAGCTGTTACTATCTGACTGTTACTATAACTACATGTTGTTTCAGAGCTGTTCAGTACTAACTAGCTGTTACTGTAACTACATGGTGTTTCAGAGCTGTTCAGTACTAACTAGCTGTTACTATCTGACTGTTACTATAACTACATGGTGTTTCAGAGCTGTTCAGTACTAACTAGCTGTTACTATAACTACATGGTGTTTCAGAGCTGTTCAGTACTAACTAGCTGTTACTATCTGACTGTTACTATAACTACATGTTGTTTCAGAGCTGTTCAGTACTAACTAGCTGTTACTATAACTACATGGTGTTTCAGAGCTGTTCAGTACTAACTAGCTGGTACTATCTGACTGTTACTATAACTACATGGTGTTTCAGAGCTGTTCAGTACTAACTAGCTGTTACTATAACTACATGGTGTTTCAGAGCTGTTCAGTACTAACTAGCTGTTACTATCTGACTGTTACTATAACTTCATGGTGTTTCAGAGCTGTTCAGTACTAACTAGCTGTTACTATCTGACTTACTTTAACTACATGGTGTTTCAGAGCTGTTCAGTACTAACTAGCTGTTACTATAACTACATGGTGTTTCAGAGCTGTTCAGTACTAACTAGCTGTTACTATCTGACTGTTACTATAACTACATGGTGTTTCAGAGCTGTTCAGTACTAACTAGCTGTTACTCTCTGACTGTTACTATAACTACATGGTGTTTCAGAGCTGTTCAGTACTAACTAGCTGTTACTATCTGACTGTTACTATAACTACATGTTGTTTCAGAGCTGTTCAGTACTAACTAGCTGTTAATGTAACTACATGGTGTTTCAGAGCTGTTCAGTACTAACTAGCTGTTACTATCTGACTGTTACTATAACTACATGGTGTTTCAGAGCTGTTCAGTACTAACTAGCTGTTACTATAACTACATGGTGTTTCAGAGCTGTTCAGTACTAACTAGCTGTTACTATCTGACTGTTACTATAACTACATGTTGATTCAGAGCTGTTCAGTACTAACTAGCTGTTACTATAACTACATGGTGTTTCAGAGCTGTTCAGTGCTAACTAGCTGTTACTATCTGACTGTTACTATAACTACATGGTGTTTCAGAGCTGTTCAGTACTAACTAGCTGTTACTATAACTACATGGTGTTTCAGAGCTGTTCAGTACTAACTAGCTGTTACTATCTGACTGTTACTATAACTACATGGTGTTTCAGAGCTGTTCAGTACTAACTAGCTGTTACTATCTGACTGTTACTATAACTACATGGTGTTTCAGAGCTGTTCAGTACTAACTAGCTGTTACTATCTGACTGTTACTATAACTACATGGTGTTTCAGAGCTGTTCAGTACTAACTAGCTGTTACTATAACTACATGGTGTTTCATAGCTGTTCAGTGCTAACTAGCTGTTACTATCTGACTGTTACTATAACTACATGGTGTTTCAGAGCTGTTCAGTACTAACAAGCTGTTACTATAACTACATGGTGTTTCAGAGCTGTTCAGTGCTAACTAGCTGTTACTATCTGACTGTTACTATAACTACATGGTGTTTCAGAGCTGTTCAGTACTAACTAGCTGTTACTATAACTACATGGTATTTCAGAGCTGTTCAGTACTAACTAGCTGTTACTATCTGACTGTTACTATAACTACATGGTGTTTCAGAGCTGTTCAGTACTAACTAGCTGTTACTATCTGACTGTTACTATAACTACATGGTGTTTCAGAGCTGTTCAGTACTAACCAGCTGTTACTATCTGACTGTTACTATAACTACATGGTGTTTCAGAGCTGTTCAGTACTAACTAGCTGTTACTATCTGACTGTTACTATAACTACATGTTGTTTCAGAGCTGTTCAGTACTAACTAGCTGTTACTGTAACTACATGGTGTTTCAGAGCTGTTCAGTACTAACTAGCTGTTACTATCTGACTGTTACTATAACTACATGGTGTTTCAGAGCTGTTCAGTACTAACTAGCTGTTACTATAACTACATGGTGTTTCAGAGCTGTTCAGTACTAACTAGCTGTTACTATCTGACTGTTACTATAACTACATGTTGTTTCAGAGCTGTTCAGTACTAACTAGCTGTTACTATAACTACATGGTGTTTCAGAGCTGTTCAGTACTAACTAGCTGGTACTATCTGACTGTTACTATAACTACATGGTGTTTCAGAGCTGTTCAGTACTAACTAGCTGTTACTATAACTACATGGTGTTTCAGAGCTGTTCAGTACTAACTAGCTGTTACTATCTGACTGTTACTATAACTTCATGGTGTTTCAGAGCTGTTCAGTACTAACTAGCTGTTACTATCTGACTTACTATAACTACATGGTGTTTCAGAGCTGTTCAGTACTAACTAGCTGTTACTATAACTACATGGTGTTTCAGAGCTGTTCAGTACTAACTAGCTGTTACTATCTGACTGTTACTATAACTACATGGTGTTTCAGAGCTGTTCAGTACTAACTAGCTGTTACTATAACTACATGGTGTTTCAGAGCTGTTCAGTACTAACTAGCTGTTACTATCTTACTGTTACTATAACTACATGGTGTTTCAGAGCTGTTCAGTACTAACTAGCTGTTACTATCTGACTGTTACTATAACTACATGGTGTTTCAGAGCTGTTCAGTACTAACTAGCTGTTACTATCTGACTGTTACCATAACTATATGGTGTTTCAGAGCTGTTCAGTACTAACTAGCTGTTACCATCTGACTGTTACTATAACTACATGGTGTTTCAGAGCTGTTCAGTACTAACTAGCTGTTACTATAACTACATGGTGTTTCAGAGCTGTTCAGTACTAACTAGCTGTTACTATCTGACTGTTACTATAACTACATGGTGTTTCAGAGCTGTTCAGTACTAACTAGCTGTTACTATCTGACTGTTATACTATAACTACATGGTGTTTCAGAGCTGTTCAGTACTAACTAGCTGTTACCATAACTACATGGTATTTCAGAGCTGTTCAGTACTAACTAGCTGTTACCATCTGACTGTTACTATAACTACATGGTGTTTCAGAGCTGTTCAGTACTAACTAGCTGTTACTATAACTACATGGTGTTTCAGAGCTGTTCAGTACTAACTAGCTGTTACTATCTGACTGTTACTATAACTACATGGTGTTTCAGAGCTGTTCAGTACTAACTAGCTGTTACTATCTGACTGTTACTATAACTACATGGTGTTTCAGAGCTGTTCAGTACTAACTAGCTGTTACCATAACTACATGGTGTTTCAGAGCTGTTCAGTACTAACTAGCTGTTACTATCTGACTGTTATACTATAACTACATGGTGTTTCAGAGCTGTTCAGTACTAACTAGCTGTTACCATAACTACATGGTATTTCAGAGCTGTTCAGTACTAACTAGCTGTTACCATCTGACTGTTACTATAACTACATGGTGTTTCAGAGCTGTTCAGTACTAACTAGCTGTTACTATAACTACATGGTGTTTCAGAGCTGTTCAGTACTAACTAGCTGTTACTATCTGACTGTTACTATAACTACATGGTGTTTCAGAGCTGTTCAGTACTAACTAGCTGTTACTATCTGACTGTTACTATAACTACATGGTGTTTCAGAGCTGTTCAGTACTAACTAGCTGTTACCATAACTACATGGTGTTTCAGAGCTGTTCAGTACTAACTAGCTGTTACTATCTGACTGTTACTATAACTACATGGTGTTTCAGAGCTGTTCAGTACTAACTAGCTGTTACTATCTGGCTGTTACTATAACTACAAGGTGTTTCAGAGCTGTTCAGTACTAACTAGCTGTTACTATCTGACTGTTACTATAACTACATGGTGTTTCAGAGCTGTTCAGTACTAACTAGCTGGTACTATCTGACTGTTACTATAACTACATGGTGTTTCAGAGCTGTTCAGTACTAACTAGCTGTTACTATAACTACATGGTGTTTCAGAGCTGTTCAGTACTAACTAGCTGTTACTATCTGACTGTTACTATAACTTCATGGTGTTTCAGAGCTGTTCAGTACTAACTAGCTGTTACTATCTGACTTACTATAACTACATGGTGTTTCAGAGCTGTTCAGTACTAACTAGCTGTTACTATAACTACATGGTGTTTCAGAGCTGTTCAGTACTAACTAGCTGTTACTATCTGACTGTTACTATAACTACATGGTGTTTCAGAGCTGTTCAGTACTAACTAGCTGTTACTATAACTACATGGTGTTTCAGAGCTGTTCAGTACTAACTAGCTGTTACTATCTTACTGTTACTATAACTACATGGTGTTTCAGAGCTGTTCAGTACTAACTAGCTGTTACTATCTGACTGTTACTATAACTACATGGTGTTTCAGAGCTGTTCAGTACTAACTAGCTGTTACTATCTGACTGTTACTATAACTACATGGTGTTTCAGAGCTGTTCAGTACTAACTAGCTGTTACTATCTGACTGTTACCATAACTATATGGTGTTTCAGAGCTGTTCAGTACTAACTAGCTGTTACCATCTGACTGTTACTATAACTACATGGTGTTTCAGAGCTGTTCAGTACTAACTAGCTGTTACTATAACTACATGGTGTTTCAGAGCTGTTCAGTACTAACTAGCTGTTACTATCTGACTGTTACTATAACTACATGGTGTTTCAGAGCTGTTCAGTACTAACTAGCTGTTACTATCTGACTGTTACTATAACTACATGGTGTTTCAGAGCTGTTCAGTACTAACTAGCTGTTACCATAACTACATGGTGTTTCAGAGCTGTTCAGTACTAACTAGCTGTTACTATCTGACTGTTATACTATAACTACATGGTGTTTCAGAGCTGTTCAGTACTAACTAGCTGTTACCATAACTACATGGTATTTCAGAGCTGTTCAGTACTAACTAGCTGTTACCATCTGACTGTTACTATAACTACATGGTGTTTCAGAGCTGTTCAGTACTAACTAGCTGTTACTATAACTACATGGTGTTTCAGAGCTGTTCAGTACTAACTAGCTGTTACTATCTGACTGTTACTATAACTACATGGTGTTTCAGAGCTGTTCAGTACTAACTAGCTGTTACTATCTGACTGTTACTATAACTACATGGTGTTTCAGAGCTGTTCAGTACTAACTAGCTGTTACCATAACTACATGGTGTTTCAGAGCTGTTCAGTACTAACTAGCTGTTACTATCTGACTGTTACTATAACTACATGGTGTTTCAGAGCTGTTCAGTACTAACTAGCTGTTACTATCTGGCTGTTACTATAACTACAAGGTGTTTCAGAGCTGTTCAGTACTAACTAGCTGTTACTATCTGACTGTTACTATAACTACATGGTGTTTCAGAGCTGTTCAGTACTAACTAGCTGGTACTATCTGACTGTTACTATAACTACATGGTGTTTCAGAGCTGTTCAGTACTAACTAGCTGTTACTATAACTACATGGTGTTTCAGAGCTGTTCAGTACTAACTAGCTGTTACTATCTGACTGTTACTATAACTTCATGGTGTTTCAGAGCTGTTCAGTACTAACTAGCTGTTACTATCTGACTTACTATAACTACATGGTGTTTCAGAGCTGTTCAGTACTAACTAGCTGTTACTATAACTACATGGTGTTTCAGAGCTGTTCAGTACTAACTAGCTGTTACTATCTGACTGTTACTATAACTACATGGTGTTTCAGAGCTGTTCAGTACTAACTAGCTGTTACTATAACTACATGGTGTTTCAGAGCTGTTCAGTACTAACTAGCTGTTACTATCTTACTGTTACTATAACTACATGGTGTTTCAGAGCTGTTCAGTACTAACTAGCTGTTACTATCTGACTGTTACTATAACTACATGGTGTTTCAGAGCTGTTCAGTACTAACTAGCTGTTACTATCTGACTGTTACTATAACTACATGGTGTTTCAGAGCTGTTCAGTACTAACTAGCTGTTACTATCTGACTGTTACCATAACTATATGGTGTTTCAGAGCTGTTCAGTACTAACTAGCTGTTACCATCTGACTGTTACTATAACTACATGGTGTTTCAGAGCTGTTCAGTACTAACTAGCTGTTACTATAACTACATGGTGTTTCAGAGCTGTTCAGTACTAACTAGCTGTTACTATCTGACTGTTACTATAACTACATGGTGGTTCAGAGCTGTTCAGTACTAACTAGCTGTTACTATCTGACTGTTATACTATAACTACATGGTGTTTCAGAGCTGTTCAGTACTAACTAGCTGTTACCATAACTACATGGTATTTCAGAGCTGTTCAGTACTAACTAGCTGTTACCATCTGACTGTTACTATAACTACATGGTGTTTCAGAGCTGTTCAGTACTAACTAGCTGTTACTATAACTACATGGTGTTTCAGAGCTGTTCAGTACTAACTAGCTGTTACTATCTGACTGTTACTATAACTACATGGTGTTTCAGAGCTGTTCAGTACTAACTAGCTGTTACTATCTGACTGTTATACTATAACTACATGGTGTTTCAGAGCTGTTCAGTACTAACTAGCTGTTACCATAACTACATGGTATTTCAGAGCTGTTCAGTACTAACTAGCTGTTACCATCTGACTGTTACTATAACTACATGGTGTTTCAGAGCTGTTCAGTACTAACTAGCTGTTACTATAACTACATGGTGTTTCAGAGCTGTTCAGTACTAACTAGCTGTTACTATCTGGCTGTTACTATAACTACAAGGTGTTTCAGAGCTGTTCAGTACTAACTAGCTGTTACTATCTGACTGTTACTATAACTACATGGTGTTTCAGAGCTGTTCAGTACTAACTAGCTGTTACTATAACTGCATGGTGTTTCAGAGCTGTTCAGTACTAACTAGCTGTTACTATCTGACTGTTACTATAACTACATGGTGTTTCAGAGCTGTTCAGTACTAACTAGCTGTTACTATCTGGCTGTTACTATAACTACAAGGTGTTTCAGAGCTGTTCAGTACTAACTAGCTGTTACTATCTGACTGTTACGATTACTACATGGTGTTTCAGAGCTGTTCAGTACTAACTAGCTGTTACTATCTGACTGTTACTATAACTACATGGTGTTTCAGAGCTGTTCAGTACTAACTAGCTGTTACTATCTGACTGTTACTATAACTACATGGTGTTTCAGAGCTATTCAGTACTAACTAGCTGTTACTATCTGACTGTTACTATGACTACAGATGGCAGGAGTCAGACTCAGCTCTATGAAGCAGAATCATCCTCTGGTATCTGACATGATAAATTCTCCTCCCCCTCATCCAGGAGTCGGGTCGTGAGACCCCCTCGTCCACCCAGGCCTCCAGCATCAACGGGACGGACGATGAGAAGATCTCCCACGGAGGACCGGAGACCGCAGTGCTGATGAGCGAGAATGACAAACTCAAGACCACTGTGGAACAGAGGTAAGGATGGAGGGGGAGAGGTAAGGAGGGAGGAAGGGGTGTGGGAGAGTTTAGGAGGGAGGTAGGGTGAGAGGTAAGGAGGGAGGGAGGATAGAGGGAGGGAGGGGAGGGGGAGAGGTAAGGAAGGAGGGAGGGAGGGGGAAAGGTAAAGAGGGGTAGGGGGAGAGGTAAAGAGGGAGGGAGAGAGGGCGGGAGGTAGGGGTAAGGAGGTAGGGGGAGAGGTAGATAAGGAGGGAGGGATAGAGGTAGGTAAGGAGAGGGGGTAGGGAGTTACCAACAGACTCAAGACCACCGTGGAACAGAGGTCAGTAAACAGTTCAACACACATCATAGAACGTGGAGAACCCACAGAACATTGAGTTCAGGTGAAGTTAAAAGACCTTCAATACCCTAGTAGGTGGTGGTAATGGAAGGCCAAGTTTGAGGCTTTCCAGGTAGTTTACAAATCTCTAACAACATCAGCTTGCTGCAGAGAGATGGAAGGTATTAGTCCATGGACTACAGACTGCTTAGAGCAGCGAAGACAGATTCTGTTACGTAAACCAACTGCCAGGGAATGATCTGACACATGATGTTGTAGAAAGCGGTGGTACGGGTTTGTCTGCATTCGTTAGTATGGAGCTAGATTTAACCCAACCAACCAGCCATGCACACTGAAAGAAACAGCCATGCACACTGAAAGAAACAGCCATGCACACTGAAAGAAACAGCCATGCACACTGAAAGAAACAGCCATGCACACTGAAAGAAACAGCCATGCACACTGAAAGAAACAGCCATGCACACTGAAAGAAACAGCCATTCACAAAGCAAGAACCATGTGACTTTATATGCATATTGGTAGGTTTTGACTGTAAATTATGTCGAAAACAATCTCTCTCCTCCCACTCTCTCTCTCCCCCTCTCTCTCTCTCTCTCCCCCTCTCTCTCTTCTCCCCCTCTCTCTCTTCTCTCTCTTCTCTCCCCCTCTCTCTTCTCCCCAACTATCTCTCTTTTCTCCCCCTCTCCCTCTTCTCCCCCTTTCTCTCTTCTCTCTTCTCCCCCTCTCTCTTCTCCCCAACTCTCTCTCTTCTCCCCAACTCTCTCTCTTTTCTACCCTCTCTCTTCTCTTCTCTCCCCCTCTTCTCTCCCCTCTCTTCTCTCCCCTTTTTTCTCCCCCCTCTCTCTCTCTATTTTATCTCCCCCCCAGTAACACCAATGCTAAGAAGTTGGAGACAGAACTCCAGACTCTACGGGACAGTAATGCTCGGCTGGTAGATGCGCTAACAGAGTCCTCCGCTAACGTAGAGATGTGGAAGAAACAACTCAGCACCTGCAAGGAGGAGAGCGACACACTGAGGGAAAAGGTAATATAGAGGATCCTACGTAGAGCTATCTATATAGACACTATAGAGGACCCTACCATAGAGCTATCTATATAGACACTATAGAGGACCCTACCATAGAGCTATCTATATAGACACTATAGAGGACCCTACCATAGAGCTATCTATATAGACACTATAGAGGACCCTACCATAGAGCTATCTACATAGACACTATAGAGGATCCTACCATAGAGCTATCTACATAGACACTATAGAGGACCCTACCATAGAGCTATCTACATAGACACTAGAGGATCCTACCATAGAGCTATCTACATAGAGACACTATAGAGGACCCTACGTAGAGCTATCTACATAGACACTATAGAGGTCACATCTCCTCTGATCTAGAGCTACAGATCTACATAGAGCAGCACTAATAACAGGGAAAACATTCATTAGTTGTCTCAAAAAGAACATTGATGAATGAAAATGTATGGATATAAGTTCCAATAATTCTAATGGAAGCTTTTGGAGTTGTAGAATGTTCTGAATCATGTCTGATTCTAAACCAAACAGAAGTTATAGCAGTTAGCATGCTGAGCTAGTTCCTTTGGTCACATATCTAACTCCAGTTTCTCTTACTGTCTCAAAAGCCACCATACAGATAAACTGTACATTAGAATGATGATCTGTTGTACTGTCTGCAGGGAGGCAGGGAACAGTAGGACTCCTGTCAATTACAGCTAATTTCACTTTCAGATCAGAGTGTGGGATGCTGCTAAGGCATGGCTGCTGAGGCATGGCTGCTGAGGCATGGCTACTGGACTCAAAAATCACATTCCTTTTCTGCACTATAGTTACTATACGTAGGGTCCTCTATAGTGTCTCTATGTAGATAGCTCTATGTAGGGTCCTCTATAGTGTCTCTATGTAGATAGCTCTATGTAGGGTCCTCTATAGTGTCTCTATGTAGATAGCTCTATGTAGGGTCCTCTATAGTGTCTCTATGTAGATAGCTCTATGTAGGGTCCTCTATAGTGTCTCTATGTAGATAGCTCTATGTAGGGTCCTCTATAGTGTCTCTATGTATATAGCTCTATGTAGGGTCCTCTATAGTGTCTCTATGTAGATAGCTCTATGTAGGGTCCTCTATAGTGTCTCTATGTAGATAGCTCTATGTGTTGTCCTCTATAGTGTCTCTATGTAGATAGCTCTATGTAGGGTCCTCTATAGTGTCTCTATGTAGATAGCTCTATGTAGGATCCTCTATAGTGTCTATATAGATAGCTCTATGTAGGATCCTCTATAGTGTCTATATAGATAGCTCTATGTAGGATCCTCTATAGTGTCTATGTAGATAGCTCTACGTAGGGTCCTCTATAGTGTCTATGTAGATAGCTCTATGTAGGGTCCTCTATAGTGTCTATGTAGATAGCTCTATGTAGGGTCCTCTATAGTGTCTATGTAGATAGCTCTATGTAGGGTCCTCTATAGTGTCTCTATGTAGGGTCCTCTATAGTGTCTATGTAGATGGCTCTCTGTAGGGTCCTCTATAGTGTCTATGTAGATAGCTCTATGTAGGGTCCTCTATAGTGTCTATGTAGATAGCTCTATGTAGAGTCCTCTATAGTGTCTATGTAGATAGCTCTATGTAGGGTCCTCTATAGTGTCTATGTAGATAGCTCTATGTAGGGTCCTCTGTAGTGTCTCTATGTAGGGTCCTCTATAGTGTCTATGTAGATAGCTCTATGTAGGGTCCTCTATAGTGTCTATGTAGATAGCTCTATGTAGGGTCCTCTATAGTGTCCATGTAGATAGCTCTATGTAGGGTCCTCTATAGTGTCCATGTAGATAGCTCTATGTAGGGTCCTCTATAGTGTCCATGTAGATAGCTCTATGTAGGGTCCTCTATAGTGTCTATGTAGATAGCTCTATGTAGGGTCCTCGCAGATTCTCCAGTTTGCCCACGGAAGTCTGTTACGACGCCGAACTGCAGTCCGCTCAAAACCCCGGTGAGGACGACGAGCACGCAGATGAGCTTCCCTTAGACGGTTTCTGACAGTTTCTGCAGAAATTCTTCGGGTTGTGCAAACCTACAGTTTCATCAGCTGTCTGGGTGGCTGGTCTCAGACGATCCCACAGTTTCATCAGCTGTCTGGGTGGCTGGTCTCAGATGATCCCACAGTTTCATCAGCTGTCCGGGTGGCTGGTCTCAGATGATCCCACAGTTTCATCAGCTGTCTGGGTGGCTGGTCTCAGACGATCCCTCAGTTGAAGAAGCTGGATGTGGAGGTCATGGGTTGGCGTGGTTACACATGGTCTGCGGTTGTGAGGCAGGTTGGACGCGGCTTATGGTAGAGAAATGAACATTACATTCTCGTACAACAGCTCTGTTGGACATTCCTGCAGTCAGCATGCCAATTGCACGCTCTCTCAAAACTTGAGACATCTTTGGTGTTGTGATGTGACAAAACTGCCTATTTTAGACTGTCTTTTTATTGTCCTCAGCACAAGGTGCACCTGTGTAATGATCATGCTGTTTAATCAGCTTCTTGATATGCCACACCTGTCAGATGGAAGGATTATTTTGGCAAAGGAGAAATGCTCACTAACAGGGATGTAAACACAATTGTGCACAAAATGTACGATCTCTCTCCTCTTGCTCCTCTTGCTCCTCTCTCTCCCTCTTGCTCCTCTCTCTCCCTCTTGCTCCTCTCTCTCCTCCTGCTCCTCTCTCTCCTCCTGCTCCTCTCTCTCCCCCTGCTCCTCTCTCTCCCCCTGCTCCTCTCTCCTCCTCCTCCTCTCTCCCCCTCCTCCTCTCTCTCCCCCTGCTCCTCTCTCCTCCTCCTCCTCTCTCTCCCCCTGCTCCTCTCTCCTCCTCCTCTCTCCTCCTGCTCTATATCTCCTCCTTTCTCTCCTGCTCCTCTCTCCTCCTGCTCCTCTCTCCTCCTCCTCTCTCCTCCTCCTCTATAATCTCCTCCTGCTCTATATCTCCTCCTCCTCTCTCCTCCTCCTCTATAATCTCCTCCTGCTCTATATCTCCTCCTCCTCTCTCCTCCTCCTCTATATCACCTCCTGCTCCTCTCTCCTCCTCCTCTATATCTCCTCCTCCTCTATATCTCCTCCTCCTCTCTCCTCCTCCTCTATATCTCCTCCTGCTCTATATCTCCTCCTCCTCTCTATCTCCTCCTGCTCCTCTCTCCTCCTCCTCTATATCTCCTCCTCCTCTATATCTCCTCCTCTACTATATCTCCTCCTGCTCCTCTCTCCTCCTCCTCTATATCTCCTCCTGCTCTATATCTCCTCCTCCTCTCTCCTCCTCCTCTCTCCTCCTCCTCTATATCTCC
The DNA here is from genome assembly GCF_965601325.2 of Salmo salar. Lineage (NCBI taxonomy): Eukaryota > Metazoa > Chordata > Actinopteri > Salmoniformes > Salmonidae > Salmo > Salmo salar. The sequence goes on along the minus strand of NC_138301.1, from coordinate 47,801,632 downwards.
TCCTGCTCCTCTCTCCTCCTCCTCTATATCTCCTCCTGCTCCTCTCTCCTCCTCCTCTATATCTCCACCTGCTCCTCTCTCCTCCTCCTCTATATCTCCTCCTCTTCTCTCCTCCTCCTCTATATCTCCTGCTCCTCTCTCCTCCTCCTCTATATCTCTTCCTCCTCATCTCCTCCTCCTCTATATCTCCTCCTCCTCTCTCCTCCTCTCTCCTCCTCCTCTATATCACCTCCTGCTCCTCTCTCCTCCTCCTCTATATCTCCTCCTCCTCTATATCTCCTCCTGCTCCTCTCTCCTCCTCCTCTATATCTCCTCCTGCTCTATATCTCCTCCTCCTCTCTCCTCCTCCTCTATATCTCCTCCTCCTCCTCTATATCTCCTCCTGCTCCTCTATATCTCCTGCTCCTCTATATCTCCTCCTCCTCTATATCTCCTCCTGCTCTCTCCTCCTCCTCTCTCCTCCTCCTCTATATCTCCTCCTGCTCCTCTCTCCTCCTCCTCCTCTATATCTCCTCCTGCTCCTCTCTCCTCCTCCTCTATATCTCCTCCTGCTCTATATCTCCTCCTCCTCTCTCTCCTGTAGATAGCAGAGTTGGAGTCTCAGTGTGAAAAGGCCAATGTGGAGAAGGAGAGGAACTCTAAGCTGACTGTACGAGTTCAGGAGCTGGAGATGGAGCTGCAGGACAAGGAACAGGTGGACACACACACACACACACACACACACACACACACACACACACACACACACACACACACACACACACACACACACACACACACTCACTTATGCGCTCTCACACACACAAAACTCCCACAGACACACACACGGTCTCATATGACAAGCCTGTAGTTTTGCTGACAGACAATATGCAAATACAACCCCATTATCCCTAAGGGACATGTTATCTCTATTACCACTCTGCCTCTCCCCCTCTACCTGTCTCTCTCCCCCTCTACCTGTCTCTCTCCCCCTCTACCTGTCTCTTTCCCACTCTACCTGTCTCTTTCCCACTCTACCTGTCTCTTTCCCACTCTACCTGTCTCTTTCCCACTCTACCTGTCTCTTTCCCACTCTACCAGTCTCTTTCCCACTCTACCTGTCTCTCCCCCACTCTACCTGTCTCTCCCCCACTCTACCTCTCTCCCCCTCTCTCTCAATCTCCACCCCTCCTCTCTACCTGTCTCTGTCCCTAAGGAGGGGATTATAGTCCAATAGAAGGTGGGTATTGTTGTGGGACCTTTGATGTCAGAACAATTATCTGTGGAAGTATTAGTCTCTCTCTTCCTTCTCTCTCTCTCTCTCTCTGTCTCTGTCTCTGTCTCTCTCTCTTCTCTCTCTCTCTCTTCTCTCTCTTCCTCCGCTCTCCCTCTTCCTCCTCTCTCTTCCTTCTCTCTCTCTCTTCCTTCTCTCTCTCTTCCTCCTCTCTCTCTCTCTCTGTCTCTCAGCTCTCAGCTCTCAATTCAAGTTCAGTTCAAAGGAATTTATTGGCATGAGAAACATTTACATTTGCACAGCATGTGAAATAAACCCTCTCTCTCTCCTCTCTGTGTGTAATGTCACATCAATACCTATTATCTATCAGTTTATTGCTGACTTCAGTGTTTTATAGGTATTCTATCTTCTCGTTCAAGAACACGCAGAGAAAAGGGGAGAAATGTGTATTATTCATAGTATTTACTGCGTATAGAAAATGTCTCTGGTAATGGCAGCTCTGACTCTATACCCGGTCCTGTTATTTCAGACCACATTAATAATGTTACTGTAATGCCACTGTTCTCTGCTCCTGTAGTCATTCTAAATGATACCAGGAACCCCAGGCACTGGGTCTGCCAGTAACATCGTCCCCATGTCACTTCTGCCCAGCTGCCAAGCAACTGCGGCCCCAAGATGGCTGGTTTATACGCACCCTGACATTTATTCCAGTTCGTCCCAATGAGGCTTTGAGCCGGCATGGCCGTGGTGATCAGGACTTCCGTTCATTAATGGATCAATACTGATTCTGCCTGCAGACACATTTCATTAGCTGGAACCATGTTTCCATCCACAGTTATGTCAGTAAAGTCATCCTGTATATAAAAGCTGGGATAGAAAGGACATTTTGCTAGGATTGTATAAATGCAGACAAATCATTTGTTAATTGGATCTTTTAGGTGGGATCTGTTTGTGTCTCTAAAATGAATGGTGGTGGAAACACATTTATGCACAAATATTTATATAGTAACCATCATTTTCAAGTAAACTTGGGAGTCTCACGCCATGATGTGGTGTGTGGTCCTCCCACTACGACCCGGGAAACGGCACAGTTTATTAGGCTACAGATTAAATGACTTCACAGTTTATTAGCCTACAGATTAAATGACTTCACAGTTTCTTAGGCTACAGATTAAATGACTTCACAGTTTATTAGGCTACAGATTAAATGACTTCACAGTTTCTTAGGCTACAGATTAAATGACTTCACAGTTTATTAGGCTATAGATTAAATGACTTCACAGTTTATTAGGCTACAGATTAAATGACTTCACAGTTTGTTAGACTACAGATTAAATGACTTCACAGTTTATTAGGCTACAGATTAAATGACTTCACAGTTTATTAGGCTACAGATTAAATGACTTCACAGTTTATTAGGCTACAGATTAAATGACTTCACAGTTTATTAGGCTACAGATTAAATTACTTCACAGTGTATTAGGCTACAGATTAAATGACTTCACAGTTTATTAGCCTACAGATTAAATGACTTCACAGTTTCTTAGGCTACAGATTAAATGACTTCACAGTTTATTAGGCTACAGATTAAATGACTTCACAGTTTATTAGGCTACAGATTAAATGACTTCACAGTTTATTAGGCTACAGATTAAATGACTTCACAGTTTATTAGCCTACAGATTAAATTACTTCACAGTGTATTAGGCTACAGATTAAATGACTTCACAGTTTATTAGGCTACAGATTAAATGACTTCACAGTTTCTTAGGCTACAGATTAAATGACTTCACAGTTTATTAGGCTACAGATTAAATGACTTCACAGTTTCTTAGGCTACAGATTAAATGACTTCACAGTTTATTAGGCTACAGATAAAATTACTTCACAGTTTATTAGACTACATATTAAATGACTTCACAGTCTATTAGGCTACAGATTAAATGACTTCACAGTGTATTGGGCTACAGATTAAATGACTTCACAGTGTATTGGGCTACAGATTAAATGACTTCACAGTTTATTAGGCTACAGATTAAATGACTTCACAGTTTGACTACAGATTAAATGACTTCACCGTGTATTAGACTACAGATTAAATGACTTCACAGTTTATTAGGCTACAGATTAAATGATTTCACAGTTTATTAGGCTACAGATTAAATGACTTCACAGTGTATTAGACTACAGATTAAATGACTTGCAGCCTGATGAATTTCACAGGTTGATGAAAGTGAACAGTGATGGTCCTTTCCAATAAATATTGATGGTCTGATTCTGGTGAGATGCTTGATTGCAGTTTCACAAATAAAAAATATTCTCTCTTCTCCATAATAATGTCATCATGTAGACTAGCCTCCCTGTATCTGGCAGCTATTGGCTAGAGTACATGTGCCCAGACCAGAGTAGAGACATGAGCTGTTTAACACAACAGTTTTTAACTAAACTATCGGTAGAATTGAGAATGCCATGGAAACACATTGAACTTTTAGATTTTTATTCTGTACATGAAAATATTTTGTGTGCACTACGTCATCACACACTGATTTGTATCAGCAACAAGTCAGTTTGGTGGAAACACCACTGGTGGGAAAATGTGCATATTTTCATTATTAATATTCTCATGAAAATATGTCACCGATTGGATGGAAACCGCTCTTTCTACTGCCCCTCCCCCGGACCTGTCTGGTTTCTCTCTCTTGGTCTCTCCCTCTCTCACCCTGTTGTTCTCTCTGTCTCTTTCTACTCCCCCTCCCCTCCCCTGGAACTGTCTGGTTTCTCTCTCTTGGTCTCTCCCTCTCTCTCACCCTGTTGTTCTCTCTTTCTACACCCCCCCCCCCCTCCCTGCCCCGGATCCTTCTAATCTCCCACTCTAGAGCTGATGGTCTGTCTGGTTTCTCTCTCTCTTGGTCACTCCCTATCTCTCTCTCTCTCTCTCTCTCTCTCTCTCTCTCTCTCTCTCTCTCTCTCTTCGCCCTGTCTCCCTCCCTCTTGTTCTCTCCCTTGCTCTTTCTCTCCACCCTGCTCTCTCTCTTGCTCTCTCTCTCCCTCTCGCTCTCTCTCTCTCTCTCTCTCTCTTTCGCCCTGTCTCCCTCCCTCTTGCTCTCTCCCTTGCTCTTTCTCTCCACCCTGCTCTCTCTTGCTCTCTCTCTCTCTCTCTCTCCCTCTCTCTCCGGTGGCAGGGTTGTCAGCGTGTTTTCCTTTCATGCTCTTGACAGGGGGATTTATTCAGCCGTGTGTGTGTGTGGGACTATTAGAAACCTATTGGTTTGGGCAGTAAATCACACTGACAAAGACTTTAAAGCTGAAACCAGTTTGATTTACACCTTGGATTTATTTCCTTCTGTTGATCCTGTTTTGATCATCATTTCATGAACCCTGATTGAACTCAGAGGTACGCGATGACAGAGAGATGGAGACAGAACCTGTCTGATGCACACACACACACAGCCCAGGTGCTTTTGCTGTAAGTGGGTCCTTTCCTCTGTGTCCTGCTGGGTCAGATGAACATTCTGACAGATCAGACTCCTGCTAAGTGGTCTCTTCTCTCTCACTTCCTCTCTCTCTCTCTGAATGGAGAGATGATTATGCTAACCAGGAGTGGCTGTAATGATGTCTCTAGGGTGGTGTAGTCCTACAAAGACAGGAGATGAGATCATGATTACTCTGAGAAGCATCATGATATTCTGTAATCGTCACGGCTAGTTTAGAAGCATCGTGACAGTGTCTGTAATCTTCACGGCTAGTTTAGAAGCATCATGACAGTGTCTGTAATCTTCACGGCTAGTTTAGAAGCATCATGACAGTGTCTGTAATCTTCACGGCTAGTTTAGAAGCATCATGACAGTGTCTGTAATCTTCACGGCTAGTTTAGAAGCATCATGACTGTCTGTAATCTTCACAGCTAGTTTAGAAGCATCATGACTGTCTGTAATCTTCACAGCTAGTTTAGAAGCATCATGACTGTCTGTAATCTTCACAGCTAGTTTAGAAGCATCATGACTGTCTGTAATCATCACAGCTAGTTTAAAAGCATCATGACAGTGTCTGTAATCTTCACGGCTAGTTTAGAAGCATCATGACTATGTCTGTAATCTTCACGGCTAGTTTAGAAGCATCATGATAGTCTGTAATCGTTACGGCTAGTTTAGAAGCATCATGACAGTGTCTGTAATCTTCACGGCTAGTTTAGAAGCATCATAATAGTCTGTAATCTTCACGGCTAGTTTAGAAGCATCATGATAGTCTGTAATCTTCACGGCTAGTTTAGAAGCATCATGATAGTCTGTAATCTTCACGGCTAGTTTAGAAGCATCATGACAGTGTCTGTAATCTTCACGGCTAGTTTAGAAGCATCATGAAAGTGTCTGTAATCTTTACGGCTAGTTTAGAAGCATCACGACAGTGTCTGTAATCTTTACGGCTAGTTTAGAAGCATCACGACAGTGTCTGTAATCTTCACGGGTAGTTTAGAAGCATCATGACAGTGTCTGTAATCTTTACGGCTAGTTTAGAAGCATCATGACAGTGTCTGTAATCTTCACGGCTAGTTTCGAAGCATCACGACAGTGTCTGTAATCTTCACGGCTAGTTTAGAAGCATCATGACAGTGTCTGTAATCTTCACGGCTAGTTTAGAAGCATCGTGACAGTGTCTGTAATCTTCACGGCTAGTTTAGAAGCATCGTGACAGTGTCTGTAATCTTCACGGCTAGTTTAGAAGCATCGTGACAGTGTCTGTAATCTTCACGGCTAGTTTAGAAGCATCGTGACAGTGTCTGTAATCTTCACGGCTAGTTTAGAAGCATCGTGACAGTGTCTGTAATCTTCACGGCTAGTTTAGAAGCATCGTGACAGTGTCTGTAATCGTCACGGCTAGTTTAGAAGCATCGTGACAGTGTCTGTAATCTTCACGGCTAGTTTAGAAGCATCGTGACAGTGTCTGTAATCTTCACGGCTAGTTTAGAAGCATCATGACTGTCTGTAATCGTCACAGCTAGTTTAGAAGCATCATGACAGTGTCTGTAATCTTCACAGCTAGTTTAGAAGCATCATGACTGTCTGTAATCTTCACAGCTAGTTTAAAAGCATCATGACAGTGTCTGTAATCTTCACGGCTAGTTTAGAAGCATCATGACTATGTCTGTAATCTTCACGGCTAGTTTAGAAGCATCATGATAGTCTGTAATCGTTACGGCTAGTTTAGAAGCATCATGACAGTGTCTGTAATCTTCACGGCTAGTTTAGAAGCATCATGACAGTGTCTGTAATCTTCATGGCTAGTTTAGAAGCATCATGACAGTGTCTGTAATCGTCACGGCTAGTTTAGAAGCATCGTGACAGTGTCTGTAATCGTCACGGCTAGTTTAGAAGCATCGTGACAGTGTCTGTAATCTTCACGGCTAGTTTAGAAGCATCGTGACAGTGTCTGTAATCTTCACGGCTAGTTTAGAAGCATCATGACTGTCTGTAATCGTCACAGCTAGTTTAGAAGCATCATGACAGTGTCTGTAATCTTCACAGCTAGTTTAGAAGCATCATGACTGTCTGTAATCTTCACAGCTAATTTAAAAGCATCATGACAGTGTCTGTAATCTTCACGGCTAGTTTAGAAGCATCATGACTATGTCTGTAATCTTCACGGCTAGTTTAGAAGCATCATGATAGTCTGTAATCGTTACGGCTAGTTTAGAAGCATCATGACAGTGTCTGTAATCTTCACGGCTAGTTTAGAAGCATCATGACAGTGTCTGTAATCTTCATGGCTAGTTTAGAAGCATCATGACAGTGTCTGTAATCGTCACGGCTAGTTTAGAAGCATCGTGACAGTGTCTGTAATCTTCACGGCGAGTTTAGAAGCATCGTGACAGTGTCTGTAATCTTCACGGCTAGTTTAGAAGCATCGTGACAGTGTCTGTAATCTTCACGGCTAGTTTAGAAGCATCGTGACAGTGTCTGTAATCTTCACGGCTAGTTTAGAAGCATCGTGACAGTGTCTGTAATCTTCACGGCTAGTTTAGAAGCATCGTGACAGTGTCTTTAATCTTCACGGCTAGTTTAGAAGCATCATGATAGTCTGTAATCTTCACGGGTAGTTTAGAAGCATCATGATAATCTGTAATCGTTACGGCTAGTTTAGAAGCATCAAGATAGTCTGTAAACTTCACGGCTAGTTTAGAAGCATCATGACAGTGTCTGTAAACTTCACGGCTAGTTTAGAAGCATCATGACAGTGTCTGTAAACTTCACGGCTAGTTTAGAAGCATCATGACAGTGTCTGTAATCTTCACGGCTAGTTTAGAAGCATCGTGACAGTGTCTGTAATCGTCACGGCTAGTTTAGAAGCATCGTGACAGTGTCTGTAATCTTCACAGCTAGTTTAGAAGCATCATGACTGTCTGTAATCTTCACAGCTAATTTAAAAGCATCATGACAGTGTCTGTAATCTTCACGGCTAGTTTAGAAGCATCATGACTATGTCTGTAATCTTCACGGCTAGTTTAGAAGCATCATGATAGTCTGTAATCGTTACGGCTAGTTTAGAAGCATCATGACAGTGTCTGTAATCTTCACGGCTAGTTTAGAAGCATCATGACAGTGTCTGTAATCTTCATGGCTAGTTTAGAAGCATCATGACAGTGTCTGTAATCGTCACGGCTAGTTTAGAAGCATCGTGACAGTGTCTGTAATCTTCACGGCGAGTTTAGAAGCATCGTGACAGTGTCTGTAATCTTCACGGCTAGTTTAGAAGCATCGTGACAGTGTCTGTAATCTTCACGGCTAGTTTAGAAGCATCGTGACAGTGTCTGTAATCTTCACGGCTAGTTTAGAAGCATCGTGACAGTGTCTGTAATCTTCACGGCTAGTTTAGAAGCATCGTGACAGTGTCTTTAATCTTCACGGCTAGTTTAGAAGCATCATGATAGTCTGTAATCTTCACGGCTAGTTTAGAAGCATCATGATAATCTGTAATCGTTACGGCTAGTTTAGAAGCATCAAGATAGTCTGTAAACTTCACGGCTAGTTTAGAAGCATCATGACAGTGTCTGTAAACTTCACGGCTAGTTTAGAAGCATCATGACAGTGTCTGTAATCTTCACGGCTAGTTTAGAAGCATCATGACAGTGTCTGTAATCTTCACGGCTAGTTTAGAAGCATCGTGACAGTGTCTGTAATCGTCACGGCTAGTTTAGAAGCATCGTGACAGTGTCTGTAATCTTCACGGCTAGTTTAGAAGCATCGTGACAGTGTCTGTAATCTTCACGGCTAGTTTAGAAGCATCGTGACAGTGTCTGTAATCTTCACGGCTAGTTTAGAAGCATCGTGACAGTGTCTGTAATCGTCACGGCTAGTTTAGAAGCATCGTGACAGTGTCTGTAATCTTCACGGCTAGTTTAGAAGCATCGTGACAGTGTCTGTAATCTTCACGGCTAGTTTAGAAGCATCATGACTGTCTGTAATCGTCACAGCTAGTTTAGAAGCATCATGACAGTGTCTGTAATCTTCACAGCTAGTTTAGAAGCATCATGACTGTCTGTAATCTTCACAGCTAGTTTAAAAGCATCATGACAGTGTCTGTAATCTTCACGGCTAGTTTAGAAGCATCATGACTATGTCTGTAATCTTCACGGCTAGTTTAGAAGCATCATGATAGTCTGTAATCGTTACGGCTAGTTTAGAAGCATCATGACAGTGTCTGTAATCTTCACGGCTAGTTTAGAAGCATCATGACAGTGTCTGTAATCTTCATGGCTAGTTTAGAAGCATCATGACAGTGTCTGTAATCGTCACGGCTAGTTTAGAAGCATCGTGACAGTGTCTGTAATCGTCACGGCTAGTTTAGAAGCATCGTGACAGTGTCTGTAATCTTCACGGCTAGTTTAGAAGCATCGTGACAGTGTCTGTAATCTTCACGGCTAGTTTAGAAGCATCATGACTGTCTGTAATCGTCACAGCTAGTTTAGAAGCATCATGACAGTGTCTGTAATCTTCACAGCTAGTTTAGAAGCATCATGACTGTCTGTAATCTTCACAGCTAATTTAAAAGCATCATGACAGTGTCTGTAATCTTCACGGCTAGTTTAGAAGCATCATGACTATGTCTGTAATCTTCACGGCTAGTTTAGAAGCATCATGATAGTCTGTAATCGTTACGGCTAGTTTAGAAGCATCATGACAGTGTCTGTAATCTTCACGGCTAGTTTAGAAGCATCATGACAGTGTCTGTAATCTTCATGGCTAGTTTAGAAGCATCATGACAGTGTCTGTAATCGTCACGGCTAGTTTAGAAGCATCGTGACAGTGTCTGTAATCTTCACGGCGAGTTTAGAAGCATCGTGACAGTGTCTGTAAACTTCACGGCTAGTTTAGAAGCATCATGACAGTGTCTGTAAACTTCACGGCTAGTTTAGAAGCATCATGACAGTGTCTGTAATCTTCACGGCTAGTTTAGAAGCATCATGACAGTGTCTGTAATCTTCACGGCTAGTTTAGAAGCATCATGACTGTCTGTAATCGTCACAGCTAGTTTAGAAGCATCATGACTGTCTGTAATCATCACAGCTAGTTTAAAAGCATCATGACTGTCTGTAATCATCACAGCTAGTTTAAAAGCATCATGACAGTGTCTGTAATCTTCACGGCTAGTTTAGAAGCATCATGACTATGTCTGTAATCTTCACGGCTAGTTTAGAAGCATCATGATAGTCTGTAATCGTTACGGCTAGTTTAGAAGCACCATGACAGTGTCTGTAATCTTCACGGCTAGTTTAGAAGCATCATAACAGTGTCTGTAATCTTCACGGCTAGTTTAGAAGCATCATGATAGTCTGTAATCTTCACGGCTAGTTTAGAAGCATCATGATAGTCTGTAATCTTCACGGCTAGTTTAGAAGCATCATGACAGTGTCTGTAATCTTCACGGGTAGTTTAGAAGCATCACGACAGTGTCTGTAATCTTTACGGCTAGTTTAGAAGCATCACGACAGTGTCTGTAGTCTTTACGGCTAGTTTAGAAGCATCACGACAGTGTCTGTAATCTTCACGGGTAGTTTAGAAGCATCACGACAGTGTCTGTAATCTTTACGGCTAGTTTAGAAGCATCATGACAGTGTCTGTAATCTTCACGTTTAGTTTCGAAGCATCACGACAGTGTCTGTAATCTTCACGGCTAGTTTAGAAGCATCATGACAGTGTCTGTAATCTTCATGGCTAGTTTAGAAGCATCATGACAGTGTCTGTAATCGTCACGGCTAGTTTAGAAGCATCGTGACAGTGTCTGTAATCTTCACGGCTAGTTTAGAAGCATCGTGACAGTGTCTGTAATCTTCACGGCTAGTTTAGAAGCATCGTGACGGTGTCTGTAATCTTCACGGCTAGTTTAGAAGCATCGTGACGGTGTCTGTAATCTTCACGGCTAGTTTAGAAGCATCGTGACAGTGTCTGTAATCTTCACGGCTAGTTTAGAAGCATCGTGACAGTGTCTGTAATCGTCACGGCTAGTTTAGAAGCATCGTGACAGTGTCTGTAATCTTCACGGCTAGTTTAGAAGCATCATGACTGTCTGTAATCTTCACGGCTAGTTTCGAAGCATCACGACAGTGTCTGTAATTTTCACGGCTAGTTTAGAAGCATCACGACAGTGTCTGTAATCTTCACGGCTAGTTTAGAAGCATCATGACAGTGTCTGTAATCTTCACGGCTAGTTTAGAAGCATCGTGACAGTGTCTGTAATCTTCACGGCTAGTTTAGAAGCATCGTGACAGTGTCTGTAATCTTCACGGCTAGTTTAGAAGCATCGTGACAGTGTCTGTAATCTTCACGGCTAGTTTAGAAGCATCGTGACAGTGTCTGTAATCTTCACGGCTAGTTTAGAAGCATCGTGACAGTGTCTGTAATCTTCACGGCTAGTTTAGAAGCATCGTGACAGTGTCTGTAATCGTCACGGCTAGTTTAGAAGCATCGTGACAGTGTCTGTAATCTTCACGGCTAGTTTAGAAGCATCGTGACAGTGTCTGTAATCTTCACGGCTAGTTTAGAAGCATCATGACTGTCTGTAATCGTCACAGCTAGTTTAGAAGCATCATGACAGTGTCTGTAATCTTCACAGCTAGTTTAGAAGCATCATGACTGTCTGTAATCTTCACAGCTAGTTTAAAAGCATCATGACAGTGTCTGTAATCTTCACGGCTAGTTTAGAAGCATCATGACTATGTCTGTAATCTTCACGGCTAGTTTAGAAGCATCATGATAGTCTGTAATCGTTACGGCTAGTTTAGAAGCATCATGACAGTGTCTGTAATCTTCACGGCTAGTTTAGAAGCATCATGACAGTGTCTGTAATCTTCACGGCTAGTTTAGAAGCATCATAATAGTCTGTAATCGTCACGGCTAGTTTAGAAGCATCATGATAGTCTGTAATCTTCACGGCTAGTTTAGAAGCATCATGACAGTGTCTGTAATCTTCACGGGTAGTTTAGAAGCATCATGACAGTGTCTGTAATCTTTACGGCTAGTTTAGAAGCATCATGATAATCTGTAATCGTTACGTCTAGTTTAGAAGCATCAAGACAGTGTCTGTAATGTTCACGGCTAGTTTAGAAGCATCATGACAGTGTCTGTAATCTTCACGGGTAGTTTAGAAGCATCATGACAGTGTCTGTAATCTTTACGGCTAGTTTAGAAGCATCATGATAGTCTGTAATCTTCACGGCTAGTTTAGAAGCATCATGACAGTGTCTGTAATCTTCACGGGTAGTTTAGAAGCATCATGACAGTGTCTGTAATCTTTACGGCTAGTTTAGAAGCATCATGATAATCTGTAAACTTCACGGCTAGTTTAGAAGCATCATGACAGTGTCTGTAATGTTCACGGCTAGTTTAGAAGCATCATGACAGTGTCTGTAATCTTCACGGCTAGTTTAGAAGCATCATGACAGTGTCTGTAATCTTCACGGCTAGTTTAGAAGCATCATGACAGTGTCTGAATCTTCACGGCTAGTTTAGAAGCATCGTGACAGTGTCTAATCTTCACGGCTAGTTTAGAAGCATCATGACAGTCTGTAATCTTCACGGCTAGTTTAGAAGCATTGTGACAGTGTCTGTAATCTTTACGGCTAGTTTAGAAGCATCATGACAGTGTCTGTAATCTTCACGGCTAGTTTAGAAGCATCGTGACAGTGTCTGTAATCTTCACAGCTAGTTTAGACACATCCATGCTTTACATCTAGATCATGTTAGAAAGATATGGAGAGTAAGAGAATATAAGTCAGTTTGAGAGCGAAAGAGACCAAGAGAGGGATGGGGTAAGAGAGTAACAAGAAGAGAGAAGAGAAGAGGTTCATAACACTGTGGTTCATCTGTAGCTTCAGTCACAGTGGACAAGGAGAAGCTGAGGCAGGGGGGTGGCAGGGTTGGAGGCTGAGGCAGGGGTGGAGGGGTTGGGGGGCTGAGGCAGGGGGGTGGCAGGGTTGGGTAGCGGAGGCAGGGGGGTGGCAGGGTTGGGTGGCGGAGGCAGGGGGGTGGAGGGGTTGGGTGGCGGAGGCAGGGGGGTGGCAGGGTTGGGTGGCGGAGGCAGGGGGGTGGCAGGGTTGGGTGGCGGAGGCAGGGGGTGGCAGGGTTGGGGGGCTGAGGCAGGGGTGGAGGGGTTGGGGGGCTGAGGAAGGGGGGTGGAGGGGTTGGGGGGCTGAGGCAGGGGGTGGAGGGGTTGGGGGGGCTGAGGCAGGGGTGGAGGGGTTGGGGGGCTGAGCCAGGGGTGGAGGGGTTGGGGGTACAGTAGGACTGAGGTACAGTATGTCTGATGAGGACTGAGGTACAGTAGGTCTGATGAGGACTGAGGTACAGTAGGACTGAGGTACAGTAGGTCTGATGAGGACTGAGGTACAGTAGGACTGAGGTACAGTAGGTCTGATGAGGACTGAGGTACAGTAGGTCTGAGGTGCAGTAGGTCTGATGAGGACTGAGGTACAGTAGGACTGAGGTACAGTAGGTCTGATGAGGACTGAGGTACAGTAGGTCTGAGGTGCAGTAGGTCTGATGAGGACTGAGGTACAGTAGGACTGAGGTACAGTAGGTCTGATGAGGACTGAGGTACAGTAGGTCTGATGAGGACTGAGGTACAGTAGGTCTGATGAGGACTGAGGTACAGTAGGTCTGAGGTACAGTAGGTTATGAGGACTGAGGTACAGTAGGTCTGACGAGGACTGAGGTACAGTAGGTCTGATGAGGACTGAGGTACAGTAGGTCTGATGAGGACTGAGGTACAGTAGGACTGATGAGGACTGAGGTACAGTAGGACTGATGAGGATATTAATATGTGATGTGTGTTCCTCCCAGGAACTGGAGAACCTGAGGAAGCAAGCAGAGATCATCCCTCAACTGATGGCAGAGTGTGAGAGCATCACAGAGAAACTACAGGTACTGAACCCTAACCCCTACACCCTAATCACTAACCCCTCAACTCATGGCAGAGTGTGAGAGCATCACAGAGAAACTACAGGAACTGAACCCTAACCCCTACACCCTAAACACTAACCCCTACACCCTAAACACTAACCCCTCAACTCATGGCAGAGTGTGAGAGAATCACAGAGAAACTTCAGGTACTGAACCCTAACCCCTACACCCTAACACTAACCCCTCAACTCATGGCAGAGTGTGAGAGCATCACAGAGAAACTACAGGTACTGAACCCTAACCCCTACACCCTAAACACTAACCCCTCAACTCATGGCAGAGTGTGAGAGCATCACAGAGAAACTACAGGTACTGAACCCTAACCCCTACACCCTAAACACTAACCCCTCAACTCATGGCAGAGTGTGAGAGTATCACAGAGAAACTATAGGTACTGAACCCTAAGCCAATAAGCTGGAACTGTGAGTGACACACTCTCTCTCTCTGTATTTATGTATTTATTTGTATGTATATGTTCTGTATTAATAACAGGTCCATTATATTCTGCACGGTTCTGTATTAATAACAGGTCCATTATATTCCGCACGGTTCTGTATTAATAACAGGTCCATTATATTCCGCATGGTTCTGTATTAATAACAGGTCCATTATATTCAGCATGGTTCTGTATTAATAACAGGTCCATTATATTCCGCATGGTTCTGTATTAATAACAGGTCCATTATATTCCGCATGGTTCTGTATTAATAACAGGTCCATTATATTCCGCATGGTTCTGTATTAATAACAGGTCCATTATGTTCCACATGGTTCTGTATTAATAACAGGTCCATTAGTGTTCTATTTAGAACTATGATGAGTGTCCTGTATATCGTGTTAAATGGTTGCTATGATCCACACTGTTATTAAAAGGTATTCTCTCCTAGAGAATAGACTAGAGTGGAGAGTTACATTTTCAACAATGGAAACTATTTGAATCACAGTTCTGTTTGATCACAGTTCTGTTTAATCACAGTTCTGTTTGATCACAGTTCTATTGAATCACAGTTCTATTTGATTACAGTTCTGTTGCGTCACAGTTCTATTGAATCACAGTTCTATTTGATCACAGTTCTATTTGATCACAGTATTGTAATTACAGATCTCTCCTCTTGAATATGAAGAGCATTCTTCTCATAAAGACATGGGACGCATCCCAAATGGCAACCTATTCCCTTTATAGTGCACTACTCAGTGGCCTTGTGGTTTTAGTGTCCGTCCTGAGATTGGAAGGTTAGGATTTCCATCCCCAGCCGAGTCGTACCAAAGATTGTAAAAATGGGACCTGATGCGTCTCTGCTTGGCACTCGGCATTAAGAAGATAGATTGAAGGTAAAGCCCTGCGATAGACTAGCATTCTGTCTAGGGGGTGTACTGGTACATCAAGCTGCGTCATGCTACAGAAACAGGAGATGGGCTCCTGCCCTATGAGCCATTCTGGCTACATACTTACTTCAGAAAGGAAACACCACCTGTACGTTTAACCATTCATTAGAAAAGATTACAATGCATGTCTAGGAGTTAGGGCTCTGATCCTTCAGGGTAGCTCACTGCCAAAACCAAGCGTTAGGGCTCTGATCCTTCAGGGTAGTTCACTACCAAAACCAAGCGTTAGGCGTTAGGACTCTACTCCTTCAGGGTAGCTCACTGCCAAAACCAAGCGTTAGGGCTCTGCTCCTTCAGCGTAGCTCACTGCCAGAACCAAGTGTTAGGACTCTGCTCCTTCAGGGTAGCTCACTGCCAAAACCAAGCGTTAGGTGTTAGGGCTCTGATCCTTCAGGGTAGCTCACTGCCAGAACCAAGCGTTAGGGCTCTGATCCTTCAGGATAGCTCACTGCCAGAACCAAGCGTTAGGTGTTAGGGCTCTGATCCTTCAGGGTAGCTCACTGCCAGAACCAAGCGTTAGTGCTCTGATCCTTCAGGATAGGTCACTGCCAGAACCAAACGTTAGGTGTTAGGGCTCTACTCCTTCAGGGTAGCTCACTGCCAAAACCAAGCGTTAGGGCTCTGCTCCTTCAGCGTAGCTCACTGCCAGAACCAAGTGTTAGGACTCTGCTCCTTCAGGGTAGCTCACTGCCAAAACCAAGCGTTAGGTGTTAGGGCTCTGATCCTTCAGGGTAGCTCACTGCCAGAACCAAGCGTTAGGGCTCTGATCCTTCAGGGTAGCTCACTGCCAGAACCAAGCGTTAGTGCTCTGATACTTCAGGGTAGCTCACTGCCAGAACCAAGCGTTAGGTGTTAGGGCTCTACTCCTTCAGGGTAGCTCACTGCCAAAACCAAGCATTAGGGCTCTGGTCCTTCAGGGTAGCTCACTGCCAGAACCAAGCGTTAGGACTCTGCTCCTTCAGGGTAGCTCACTGCCAGAACCAAGCGTTAGGACTCTGCTCCTTCAGGGTAGCTCACTACCAAAACCAAGCGTTAGGTGTTAGTGCTCTGATCCTTCAGGATAGGTCACTGCCAGAACCAAGCGTTAGGTGTTAGGGCTCTACTCCTTCAGGGTAGCTCACTGCCAAAACCAAGCATTAGGGCTCTGGTCCTTCAGGGTAGCTCACTGCCAGAACCAAGCGTTAGGACTCTGCTCCTTCAGGGTAGCTCACTGCCAGAACCAAGCGTTAGGACTCTGCTCCTTCAGGGTAGCTCACTACCAAAACCAAGCGTTAGGTGTTAGGGCTCTGGTCCTTCAGGGTAGCTCGCTGCCAGAACCAAGCGTTAGGACTCTGCTCCTTCAGGGTAGCTCACTACCAAAACCAAGCGTTAGGGCTCTGGTCCTTCAGGATAGCTCACTGTCAAAACCAAGCGTTAGGACTCTGCTCCTTCAGGGTAGCTCACTGCCAGAACCAAGCGTTAGGACTCTGCTCCTTCAGGGTAGCTCACTACCAAAACCAAGCGTTAGGGCTCAGATCCTTCAGGGTAGCTCACTGCCAGAACCAAGCGTTAGGGCTCTGATCCTTCAGGGTAGCTCACTGCCAAAACCAAGCGTTAGGGATCTGATCCTTCAGGGTAGCTCATTGCCAAAACCAAGTGTTAGGCGTTAGGACTCTGCTCCTTCAGGGTAGCTCACTGCCAAAACCAAGCGTTAGGCGTTAGGACTCTACTCCTTCAGGGTAGCTCACTGCCAAAACCAAGCATTAGGTGTTAGGACTCTGCTCCTTCAGGGTAGCTCACTGCCAAAACCAAGCGTTAGGTGTTAGGGCTCTGCTCCTTCAGGGTAGCTCACTGCCAGAACCAAGTGTTAGGTGTTAGGACTACTCCTTCAGGGTAGCTCACTGCCAGAACCAAGTGTTAGGACTCTGCTCCTTCAGGTGGCTCACTGCCAGAACCAAGCTTTAGGACTCTGCTCCTTCAGGGTAGCTCACTGCCAGAACCAAGCGTTAGGGCTCTGATACTTCAGGGTAGCTCACTGCCAGAACCAAGTGTTAGGTGTTAGGACTCTGCTCCTTCAGGGTAGCTCACTGCCAGAACCAAGTGTTAGGCGTTAGGACTCTACTCCTTCAGGGTAGCTCACTGCCAGAACCAAGTGTTAGGCGTTAGGACTCTGCTCCTTCACGGTAGCTCACTGCCAAAACCAAGCATTAGGGCTCTGCTCCTTCAGGGTAGCTCACTGCCAGAACCAAGTGTTAGGACTCTGCTCCTTCAGGGTAGCTCACTGCCAGAACCAAGCGTTAGGGCTCTGATCCTTCAGGGTAGCTCACTGCCAGAACCAAGCATTAGGGCTCTGCTCCTTCAGGGTAGCTCACTGCCAGAACCAAGCGTTAGGGCTCTGATCCTTCAGGGTAGCTCACTGCCAGAACCAAGTGTTAGGCGTTAGGACTCTACTCCTCGGGTGCCACGCCGCCGTGAGGCTCGCCCCAGGGGCTCCGCCAGAACCAAGCGTTAGGGCTCTGATCCTTCAGGGTAGCTCACTGCCAGAACCAAGTGTTAGGCGTTAGGACTCTGCTCCTTCAGGGTAGCTCACTGCCAGAACCAAGTGTTAGACGTTAGGACTCTGCTCCTTCAGGGTAGCTCACTGCCAGAACCAAGTGTTAGACGTTAGGACTCTGCTCCTTCAGGGTAGCTCACTGCCAGAACCAAGCGTCATATGAAGATGATAATATAACTACAGGCAGTGAGGACGATATGCTCTATCAAATCCCCCAAGCCAGGCAATTAACTATGTGAAGTCAGAATGCGTTGTTTAAGACTCTCAATAGACCAGGTCATTCTACCATACAGGACTGACTACTAGCCAGTGTGTGAATACTATGTGTAGTGTGAGCTAATGCAGCCATATGACACTCTTGGAACATGGGAAATATACTAGTATGAACCGACCTGCCATAGTGACATCATGTCGGGTGGATCATGAGGATATTCTACCTATGAACACAGTCAACCACCTGCAATATACTGTAGCTGCACCGACGTGTGGCCTTGCTGAGCAAGATGAGCTGTCATCTTGGTACATGAGAATATTTGACCAATGAGCCCAGCCAGCCACCTGCAAAATAAATGCAGCGCCGGTGTTATATACTGTATCAGATGCGATGCAGAACAGAAGCAACATAGCTACTGGAACGTTAGGCTGACACAATCATGATCATGTTAGCAATACTGATGGAACTAATGTAGACTCCACACTCAGAATTCCAATACTGATGGAACTAATGTAGACTCCACACTCAGAATTCCAATACTGATGGAACTAATGTAGCCTCCACACTCAGAATTCCAATACTGATGGAACTAATGTAGCCTCCACACTCAGAATTCCAATACTGATGGAACTAATGTAGCCGCCACACTCAGAATTCCAATACTGATGGAACTAATGTAGGCTCCACACTCAGAATTCCAATACTGATGGAACTAATGTAGGCTCCACACTCAGAATTCCAATACCGACGGAGCTAATGTAGGCTCCACACTCAGAATTCCAATACTGATGGAGCTAATGTAGGCTCCACACTCAGAATTCCAATACTGATGGAGCTAATGTAGGCTCCACACTCAGAATTCCAATACTGATGGAACTAATGTAGGCTCCACATTCAGAATTCCAATCGAGTGTAACATCGTAAGCAGTAGAGGATTATGGCTCATCATCCGTGACCAATTTGATCCGTGACCGATTTGAGCCGTGACTGATTTGAGAATCCGTGCCGATGCAGGAGTGGGCGGCCCATAGCTCAGACCTGGCCCTCAAACGCTGACAAAGGAACCAGAGCCGTGACGAGTTCCAGGATCCTGTCATTGGTTGCCAGCATCCGTGTTGAACAGGGGTTAGCCAGGGGCCGCCCGTGCTCAGCATGCAGGTAGGGTAACAGGAAATTGAGGACCAGGCAGTGCTAGTTCTTGTTATGATGACTGATGTTCCATTGCTATTTCTTCATCGCTGAGTGCATAAGTACTGTTTACATGTAAGTGTCCATAATACAATATCATTTTAGATATCATGCTAGATTAAAGGGACTGAAGAACCCATGAAAGCCATCAAACTAACCGCCTCTAGCAAAGGTTAATGTAAACCCAACACCATTGCCTTAAGTGAACTCAAACTTGTGCTACTGAGAGATGGTCTTGATATGCACGTTGGTCTCTGTGGTATGGTAGCTGGTCTCCAGTAGAGACAGATCTGTCAACCAGGTGAAAGAGTTATGGCACATTCAGATAGTAGAACGGGGGTATTGAACTCTGACCCTATGAGGTCCAGACTACTTCTGGTTGTCTGTCGTACCTGATAATTCTTTGCTCCCGTCTAGTGTTCTAGGTCTAAATCAGTCCCTGATTAGAGGGGAAGAATGAAAAGTTAAAGAGCAGCGGGACTGGCTTGGAAGGCCAGATTTAGAATATCGGAGGGCCAGATTTAGAATATCGGAGGGCCAGATTTAGAATATCGGAGGGCCAGATTTAGAATATCAGAGGGCCAGATTTAGAATATCAGAGGGCCAGATTTAGAATATCGGAGGGCCAGATTTAGAATTTGATTGGGATTGGGCCTCCCGAGTGGCACAACGGTCTAAGGCACTGCATCGCAGTGCTAGAGGCATCACTACAGACTCAGGTTCGATCCCAGGCTGTATCACAACCGGCTGTGATCGGGAGTCCCATAGGGCGGTGCACAACTGACCCAGTGTCGTCCGGGTTAGGGGAGGGTTTGACCTGGGGGGGATTTACTTGGCTCATCGCGCTCTAGCGACTCCTTGTGGCAGGCCGCACGTCAGGTGAACGGTGTTTCCTAAGTGGGCGGGTGTTAAGAAGTGGGGTTTGATGGGTCATGTTTCGGAGGATGCATGAGTCAACCTTCGCCTCCCGAGCCTGTTGGGGAGTTGCAGCAATAAAACAAGATTGAAATTGGGGAGAAATCATTTTTCATTGGACCCCCCGGTGTAGAGAGAACATGATTAGCTGCTATGTAGACAGAGGAATCATATCAGCAATATACAGTGCCTTCGGAAAGTACTCAGACCGCTTGACTTTTTCCAAATTTTGTTACGTTACAACCTTATTCTAAAATGGATTAAATAAATAAAAATCCCCAGCAATCCACACACAATACCCCATAATGACATCACAATACCCCATAATGACAAAGCGAAAACAGGTTTTGGGGAATTTTTGCAAATGTATTAAAGATACTTATGGGGTCTGAATACTTTACGTAAGTATTCAGACCCTTTGCTATGAGACTCAAAATTGAGCTCAGGTGCATCCTTGTTTCCAATGAACCTTCCAGAAGGACAACCATCATTACAGCACTCCACCAATCAGGCCTTTATGGTTGGGTGGCCAGACAGAAGCCACTCCTCAGTAAAAGGCACATGACAACCCACTTGGAGTTTGCCAAAATGCACCTAAAGACTCAGACCTTGAAAAACAAGATTCTCTGGTCTGATGAAACCAAGATTGAACTCTTTGGCCTGAATGCCAAGCGTCACATCTGGAGGAAACCTGGCACCATCCCTACGGTGAAGCATGGTGGTGGCAGCATCATGCTGTAGGGATGTTTTTCAGCGGCAGGGACTGAGAGACTAGTCAGAATCGAGGTAAAGATGAATGGAGCAAAGTACAGAGAGATCCTTGATGAAAACCTGCTCTAGAGCACTCAGGACCTCAGACTGGGGCAAAGGTTCTCCTTCCAACAGGACAACGACCGTAAGCACACAGCCAAGACAATGCAGGAGTGGCTTCAGGACAAATCTCTGAATGTCCTTGAGTGCTCCAGCCAGAGCCCGGACTTGAACCCGATCCAACATCTCTGGAGAGACCTGAAAATAGCTGTGCAGCAACGCTCCCCATCCAACCTGACAGAGCTTGAGAGGATCTGCAAAGAAGAATGGGAGAAACTCTCCAAATACAAGTGTGTCAAGCTTGTAGCATCATACCCAAGAAGAATCGATGCTGAAATCGCTGCCAACGGTGCTTCAACAAAGTACTGAGTAAAGGGTCAGAATACTTAAGTAAATGTGATATTTTATTTTTTATAAATTAGCAAACTTTTCTAAAAACCTATTTTTGCTTTGTCATTATGGGGTATTGTGTGTATGTCATAGTTTTCGTAAGGAGAGGACCAAAACGCAGCCGGGACATGTATACTCATCTTCTTTATTGACGGGAAAAGAAGGAAAAAACCAAACAAACACGTATACAAAAATAACAAAACGATGAACGACAAAATAACAGTCTTGAAGGCAACACAGCAATCCAAGAACAATCTCCCACAAACACGTAACCAAACACATACCCATATATAGGACTCTCAATCAGAGGCAACTAGAAAACACCTGCCTCCAATTGAGAGTCCAACCCCAATAAACTAGACGTAGAAATACAAAAGACTAGAGACCACATAGAAATACAAACATAGAACATAACCCCAAAAACCTGGAACTAACTAAACCAACACCCTACTAAATAAATCACCACCCCGAGCCACATAAACAAAATACCTTCTGCCACCTTCTGCCACGTCCTGACCAAACTACAATAACAAATAACCCTTATACTGGTCAGGACGTGACAGTGTAGATTGATGATGGGAAAAATGTATTTAATACATTTTAGAGTACAGCTGTAACATAACAAAATGTGGGAAAAGTCAAGAGGTCTGGATACTTTCCGAAGGCACTGTACATAATATATCTAACCAGACTCTTTTCTGTTTAGACTGCTGCTGTAAACCTGAGTAATACAGGGTAAAGCTGTATCGGTGGCAACGCTGTATGGATAGTATATATTTGTGGTTCTGATGTGAAGCTGTATGTATCAGTAGTGACAAGGTAATAGTATATGTTTCTGAATGAGATGTGAAGCAGTATGTATCGGTAGTGACAAGGTAATAGTATATGTTTCTGAATGAGATGTGAAGCTGTATGTATCGGTAGTGACAAGGTAATAGTATATGTTTCTGAATGAGATGTGAGCTGTATGTATCGGTAGTGACAAGGTAATAGTATATGTTTCTGAATGAGATGTGAAGCTGTATGTATCGGTAGTGACAAGGTAATAGTATATGTTTCTGAATGAGATGTGAGCTGTATGTATCGGTAGTGATGCTGTGTGGATAGGAGCTGTGTTGTTGTTGTGGTTCTGATGTGATCTATATGAGTAGTGAAGCTATATCAGTAATGATGTTATATATATATATCGGTAGTAACTCACCTCCCTCGGTCATCTGACAGCCTCACAGCGTATTTCCTCAGCCAAGCTGTCATCGGTGCGGTGGCATGTAGCCCGACTATGGAGGGGAATAAAACCAACAATGACATGCCTCAAATACTTCAGCTTCAGGTCCAACCCAGCTAGATAGAGTAGGGAGGGGAATAAAACCAACAATGTCTTGGCTCCGATGCCTCCTCTCCCTTTAGACACAATGGATCAGAGAACCCCCTCAGCAAGCTATTAGACATAGACTCAAATAGCACTGACATTCCTGTTCAAAGCAATATTCACTAGTGGTTGTCATGGCAGAATAGCTCAGAACACCACTGAGCAGCGCAGAATGCTGCTCTCTTCTCTGTCAAACAAATGCAGCAACAATGGTAACAACCATCGTGATGATCGCACGTTAGCATCTCCACCATATTGGATGTATTGTATCACACTAAAGCTCCATGGTCTGAAGGGGTTATATCCATTCTATTAACTCTAGCTCTATACCAGACAGTATCAGTAGTGTCTGGTCCAGTGGTCTCTCTATTTAAAGCGGGTTATATCCATTCTATTAACTCTAGCTCTATACCAAACAGTATCAGTAGTGTCTGGTCCAGTGCTCTCTCTATTTAAAGCGGGTTATATCCATTCTATTAACTCTAGCTCTATACCAGGCAGTAGTGTCTGGTCCAGTGGTCTCTATTTAAAGCAGGTTATATCCATTCTATTAACTCTAGCTCTATACCAGACAGTATCAGCAGTGTCTGGTCCAGTGGTCTCTCTATTTAAAGCGGGTTATATCCATTCTATTAACTCTAGCTCTATACCAGACAGTATCAGTAGTGTCTGGTCCAGTGGTCTCGCTATTTAAAGCAGGTTATATCCATTCTATTAACTCTAGCTCTATACCAGACAGTATCAGTAGTGTCTGGTCCAGTGGTCTCTCTATTTAAAGCGGGTTATATCCATTCTATTAACTCTAGCTCTATACCAGACAGTATCAGTAGTGTCTGGTCCAGTGGTCTCTCTATTTAAAGCGGGTTATATCCATTCTATTAACTCTAGCTCTATACCAGACAGTATCAGTAGTGTCTGGTCCAGTGGTCTCTCTATTTAAAGCGGGTTATATCCATTCTATTAACTCTAGCTCTATACCAGACAGAATCAGTATTGTCTGGTCCAGTGGTCTCTCTATTTAAAGCAGGTCTCCCACACAGTGATCAGGTTTCAACAGTCAGCTGAGAAATGCCACCAGGCACCAGCGTAGACCTCCTATTTTAGCGCCCTCCCTCCCTCTCCCTCCCTCCTCCTCGCTCTCCCTCCCCCTCTCGCTCGCTCGCTCCCTCCCCCTACCTCCTTCTCCCTCCCTCCTCCTCGCTCTCCCTCCCCCTCCCTCTCCCTCCCTCCTCCTCCCTCCCTCCTCCTCGCTCTCCCTCCCCCTCTCGCTCGCTCCCCCTCTCCCTTTCGCTCTTTCTCTCCTCCCCTTCTCCCCCTCCATATTCTCTCAACCTA
This sequence comes from Salmo salar, assembly GCF_965601325.2. NCBI lineage: Eukaryota > Metazoa > Chordata > Actinopteri > Salmoniformes > Salmonidae > Salmo > Salmo salar. The sequence continues at coordinate 47,777,827 of NC_138301.1, read as the reverse complement.
ATAAACTTGCTAAATTAGCGACTAATATACGGTATTGTCTCTTATCTGTAGGCTGAGGTGAAAGTGATATACTGCCATAACTTTATAAATAACTAACTTCATATTTCCAATCTCTTTAGACAGCTGAGGTGAATTTAAAACGTTATTATATCAGTAATCTAACTCCATAATCTCTGTCTCTTTAGGCTGCTGAGGTGAAGAACAAGGACCTGGAGGATAGGATAGAGGGTCTTCAGGCCGACATCGAGGACAGCCAGTCCAAGCAGGGCAACGTGAAGGGAGAGCTGAAGAAGTTCATGGACGTCCTGGATGGGAAGATTGATGAGCTGCACGAGTTCCGGCAGGGCCTGTCCAAACTAGGGGTGGATAACTGAGGGAGGAAGGGACAGAGGAGAGGAGAGAGGGATGGAGGGATGACTAGTTAGTGATGGAGGGTTATAAATACCTTCAGGACAGGACTCTGTGGCGCCACTCCCCCAAAGTGGAGACCACACTGAACCAATCAGCTGTAAACACACTACACTACACAGTACAGAGAGGGAGGGAGGGATGGAGAGGGGGGGGGGGGGGGGGTAGAGAGAGGCCAGGGCAGGCAGGGGATCACCTGATGGTTCCATCTGGTGTATCAGTCAGTCAGTGTTCTGGAACTAGAACCTAGAGTCTCTCTCTGGTTACTGCTCTGTCTCTGTGAGGGGGGACAGGTTCCAGTTCTAGAACAGGTGACAGGTTCTATAGTTCTGTCTGTTGTTTCTACAGGCTGAACTAAGAAAGGGTTTAAAAGGGCTACATGTATTTAAACTACATCAACTAATGCAGTACAGCAACAGTTAAGTAATAATCACAGGTTATCCTACTGGCCTCTTTATGACATGAGGGAAATATAGAAGATATATACTTTTTAAGACTTGTCTTTATATATTGTTGCTTCATGTCGATCTCAGGTGTGTTTAAAGACAGTTTGTTACTTGTTAGTTAATATGCGCATACACGACAAATACATGACACGGCGGTGTCATCAAGTGCCTCAGGAGAACCGGCCAAACTAGACGGATGATGACCATGCATCACCGTAGTAACACACTAATTAAATATTGCTATGAAAATTAAAAATGTTTAAACATTATTTAAGGAATCCTAGTAGTGTGACAACCACAACAGGACAACAACCACCACAACAACAACAGCAACCACGACAGGACAACAACAACCACGATAGGACAACAACAACCACGACAGGACAACAACAACCACGACAGGACAACAACAACCACGACAGGACAACAACAACCACGACAGGACAACAACAACAACCACAACAGGACAACAACAACCACGACAGGACAACAACAACAACCACGACAGGACAACAACAACAACCACGACAGGACAACAACAACAACCACCACAACAACAACAGCAACCACGACAGGACAACAACAACCACGATAGGACAACAACAACCACGACAGGACAACAACAACCACGACAGGACAACAACAACCACGACAGGACAACAACAACAACCACAACAGGACAACAACAACCACGACAGGACAACAACAACAACCACGACAGGACAACAACAACAACCACGACAGGACAACAACAACAACCACGACAGGACAACAACAACAACCATGACAGGACAACAACAACAACCACGACAGGACAACAACAACAACCATGACAGGACAACAACAACAACCACGACAGGACAACAACAACAACCACGACAGGACAACATCCACGACAGGACAATAACGTCAACAACATGACAATAACAACAACAGGACAAAATGAGAAAGAAGAAGAAGAGGAGAAAAAAGGAGAAAAATCTTGTTTGAAAAAGTAGTTATGTTGATGATGTCATAATGATGACATGAGACTGTGAAGGGAATGAACAGATGTTTGGTTCAATAACAGAAGTTTAAAGGGTTTAAAGGGTTTCAGTAAACATCAGCCTTTTGAATCTGCAGTCAGTCTGCAGGACTGTAATGTAATGCGCATAAGAAATGAAGACGAGGCTCCTTTTAGAAATGTGAATAGATGAAACCAGGACTTTATAGTCCGAGGAGGCAGAGAAACCCTAAACTATGCTAGACAACCTGTTTGTAACGAGTGCAATGTTTAATGAGGATTTTGCATGAATAATACTTCAGATTGCTTTCTGTCAGTTTTAGAGAACAAAAGTATGAAGTATGTCTTTAAAATCTGTTGTTCATATAGGATATGTGCTTCCTCCACTACTTTGGTCTGTTTGTTTTGTTAGTATGGTCAGTGGGGATATTTTAGTGGGGACTTGGTTGTTGCTGCTGGCTGGGTGAACTATAAACTAGGAACTATGGGAAAGAATACTTTATGAGAACAACACATGATCTGGGTCTTTAAATCAACCCTGTGAGTTATTTAGCTGATTTTCTTTGTGTTTGTTTGTGCCTATTACATTTAGTCTTTCTCTCTATGGAAATGGCCCCAGTATATATGACATTACCTTAACGTGTGGATGTTTCGCTACAGATATAATATATGGACCCATTTTTCTGGGCTCAACTTTTATATAATATAATATTTTGGGAGCGGGTATGGTGTGATGATATTATATAGTCCCTCCGTTTAAAAAAAAAAACAACAGAAGTCTACCTTTTATAGAACGCAGCCATGCCATGAAGAACTGTATTTGAATATTGTACTACAGCCACTGATACACCAACAGAGACATCTTGTTGTGGGATATCTGTGAGTAACACCATGATGCAAGTGGATATATTTCTATCACTGTTTTGAGAAATGTTTTCACAAGATGGGAGTGTGTCTACGGATGGACTATATAGCTTTCCCTTGTTCCTCATGTAACCACTACATCCTCTGTGTGTACAGACTTCCAATAGGCTGAACCTGATCAATATAGCACCTTCTCCTTCCTGTCAATCAAATGACTCCACTTCTGTAACTCCTGGTTAATATTGTTCCATATAGAATTGACAGTTGTTAAAATATAGTTTAATTACAAATATGTGGTCTATGTTTCTTCTTTCTCCATACATTTCAACAAGGCACTGAAGCATATTGTTTACGCACTGACTAATCATTCTGTGTCATCTGGTCATTGTGAAGCTAGCCTGATCCCAGATCTGTTTTGTGGTCGGTGTTTCTTCTGTCTCCATACATTTCAACAAGACACTGAAGCATATTGTATCCTTAATAATGCTCGAGGAGGTGTGGTATACGACGCAACACAGCTGAGAACTGGAAGGAAAGGCGGCCAAAGGAGGAATTGGTTTTGGGGGTGACCAGTGAAATATACCTGCTGGAGCGTTTGCTACGGGTGGGTGCTTCTATGGTGACCACTGAGCTGAGATAAAGTGGGGCTTTACCTAGCAAAGACTTATAGATGACCTGGAGCCAGTGGGTTTGGCGACGAATATGAAGCAAGGGCCAGCCAACGAGAGCATACATGTCGCAGTGGTGGGTAGTATATGGGGCTTTGGTGACAAAATGGATGGCACTGTGATAGATTGCATCCAATTTGCTGAGTAGAGTGTTGGAGGCTATTTTGTAAATGACATCGCCGAAGTCAAGGATCGGTAGGATAGTCCAGTTTTACGAGGTTATGTTTGGCAGCATGAGTGAAGGATGCTTTGTTGTGAAATAGGAAGCCAATTCTAAATTTAATTTTGGATTGGAGATTTTTAATGTGAGCCTGGAAGGAGAGTTTACAGTCTAGCCAGACACCTAGGTATTTGTAATTTTCCACATATTCTAGGTCAGAACAGGCAGGTGCTGGTAGCGATTGGTTGAAGAGCATGCATTTAGTTTTACTTGCATTTAAGAGCAGTTGGAGGCCACGGAAGGAGAGTTATATGGCATTGAAGCTCATCTGGAGGTTAGTTAACACAGTGTCCAAAGAAGGGCCAGAAGTATACAGAATGGTGTCGTCTGCGTCGAGGTGGATCAGAGAATCACCAGTAGCAAGAGCGACATCATTGATGTATACAGAGAAAAGAGTCGGCCCGAGAATTGAACCCTGTGGCACCCAAATAGAGACTGCCAGAGGTCCGGACAACAGGCCCTCCGATTTGACACACTGAACTCTGTCTGAGAAGTAGTTGGTGAACCAGGCGAGGCAATCATTTGAGAAACCAAGGCTGTTGAGTCTGCCGATAAGAATGTGGTGATTGACAGAGTCGAAAGCCTTAGCCAGGTCAATGAATACGGCTGCACAGTAATGTCTTTTATCAATGGTGGTTATGATATCGTTTAGGACCTTGAGCGTGGCTGAGGTGCACCCGTGACCAGCTCGGAAACCAGATTGCATAGCGGAGAAGGTACGGTAGGATTCGAAATGGCCGGTGATCTGTTTGTTAACTTGGCTTTCGAAGACCGTAGAAAGGCAAGGTAGGATAGATATAGGTCTGTAACAGTTTGGGTCGAGAGTGTCTCCCCCTTTTGAAGAGGGGGATGACCGCGGCAGCTTTCCAATCTTTGGGGATCTCCGACGTTACGAAAGAGAGGTTGAACAGACTATAAACTGGTTACCAATGTAATTAGAGCAGTAAAAATACATGTTTTGTCATACCCAATCAGCATTCAGCATTCAGGGTTCGACCCACCCAGTTTATAAACACTAACTAATCATTCTGTGTCATCTGGTCATTGTGAAGCTAGCCTGATCCCAGATCTGTTTGTGTTGTGCTTAGCAAACGGATCAACTCTGAAATCTAACCAGCTAGAGTAGGTTTCTCCAACTCTGATCTTATTGCTGGGATAGAACTACAGGCTGCCTACCTGGAAGCTCTCCAGGAAAATGGAAACTGACAACTCAGCTTCTCTCTAACACAGCTTGGTACTGCTGTACAGTACCTGCCTGTAACACAGCTTGGTACCGCTGCACAGTACCTGCCTTTAACACAGCTTGGTACCGCTGTACAGTACCTGCCTTTAACACAGCTTGGTACCGCTGTACAGTATCTGCCTGTAACACAGCTTAGTACCGCTGTACAATATCTGTCTGTAACACAGCTTGGTACCGCTGCACAGTACCTGCCTGTAACACAGCTTGGTACCGCTGCACAGTACCTGCCTGTAACACAGCTTGGTGCCGCTGTACAGTATCTGTCTGTAACACAGCTTGGTGCCGCTGTACAGTATCTGTCTGTAACACAGCTTGGTACCGCTGCACAGTATCTGTCTAACACAGCTTGGTACCTCTGCACAGTACCTGCCTGTAACACAGCTTGGTACCGCTGCACAGTACCTGACTGTAACACAGCTTAGTACTGCAGCACAGTACCTGTCTCTACCACAGCTTGGTCCCGCTGTACGTTTCCAGTGGCTTCCTCTCCCTCTCCTCCTGTGAGTGTTAGTGCAAGAAAGACAAGGGTTCATCTCAAGTCTTCAGTAGCTTCCTCTACTTTTCCCTTGTCTCTCACCAGGGCAGTCACTTTCACCCATCCAGTTCTTTCACAGACTGATACAGGTAGAGGAGGTGAGGATCCTTCAGGTAGAGGATCCATCAGGGAGAGGAGGAGAGGATCCTTCAGGTAGAGGAGGTGAGGATCCTTCAGGTAGAGGAGGAGAGGATCATTCAGGTAGAGGATCCTTCAGGTAGAGGAGGTGAGGATCCTTCAGGTAGAGAATCCATTAATTAGAGGAGGAGAAGATCATTCAGGTAGAGGATCCATCAGGTAGAGGAGGAGAAGATCCTTCAGGTAGAGGATCCAACAGGTAGAGGAGGAGAAGATCCTTCAGGTAGAGGAGGAGAGGATCCTTCAGGTAGAGGAGGTGAGGATCCTTCAGGTAGAGGAGGTGAGGATCATTCAGGTAGAGGTTCCATCAGGTAGAGGAGGAGAGGATCCTTCAGGTAGAGGAGGTGAGGATCCTTCAGGTAGAGGATCCTTCAGGTAGAGGAGGAGAAGATTATTCAAGTAGAGGATCCTTCAGGTAGAGGAGGAGAGGATCCTTCAGGTAGAGGATCCTTCAGGTAGAGGAGGTGAGGATCCTTCAGGTAGAGGAGGTGAGGATCCATCAGGTAGAGGAGGAGAGGATCATTCAGGTAGAGGATCCATCAGGTAGAGGAGGAGAGGATCCTTCATGTAGAGGAGGTGAGGATCCATCAGGTAGAGGAGCAGAGGATCCTTCAGGTGGAGGATCCATCAGGTAGAGGAGGAGAGATCCTTCAGGTAGAGGATCCTTCAGGTAGAGGAGGAGAAGATCATTCAGGTAGAGGATCCATCAGGTAGAGGAGGAGAAGATCATTCAGGTAGAGGATCCTTCAGGTAGAGGAGGAGAGGATCCTTCAGGTAGAGGAGGTGAGGATCCTTCAGGTAGAGGATCCTTCAGGTAGAGGAGGTGAGGATCCATGTTAGATTACTGGGTCGCGGCTCCTAGCTACTCTCCCACGTCTTCTCATCGTGGAAATGGTTGCAGTGGTGGAATCAGAGGAAAGGTTGCCTAGGCAACTTGATCCACTCACTCGCGTATTGATTTAACTCTTGTTGTAAAGTGGCTATGTGGAAATGATCGACTGTCGTACAGACACCTCTGTCCAGGGATCTCTCTCCCCCCTCTCCACGCTCTCCCTCTTTCTCTCTCCCTTTCTCTGCCCCCTCTCTTGGATATATTTAATTAGCTCTGAAAATCAATCATCCTTTCACAACAAATTAGACTCATGGATGTTTGTTTCCCTTGTATTGCCCCCAACACTCCAACACACAGGGAGAGGTCAGTTGTGGTTGTGTTGTCATGGCAAATGTGTAGGAGGTCAACTGTACAGTCCTAGAACACAGAATCCTTTTTTCTTTTATTGCCAACACTTCTAGGGAGGTAAGTGTTATGTTATGTTCTAAGCAAAGAGTATTTGAAATACAAATTGCAGCACACCAGTAATATTTTATGCTCCACATTTTCTCAAATATTGACTTTTTTTATTCCTCCATGCACCTGGATTTACATAATAAACTACCTCGTCTGGCTACCAAACATTAATATTGCTCTTTCCATGACAGACTCACCAAGTGAATCCAGGTCTAAGCTATGATCCCTTATTGATGTAGCTTGTTAAATCCACTTCAATCAGTGTAGATACAGGGGAGAAGACAGGTTAAATAAGCATTTTTAAGCCTTGAGACATTAATTGTGTATGTGTGCCATTCAGAGGGTGAAGGGGCAAGACAAACTATTTAAGTGCCTTTAAACGGGGTATGGTAGTAGATGCGCACCGGTTTGTGTCAAGAACTGCAACGCTGCTGGGTTTTTCAGGCTCAACAGTTTCCTGTGCGTATCAAGAATTATCTACTAGGTGGTTGTGGTGGTGGTAGTGGTGGTGGTGATACAGTGAGGGGGAAAAAAGTATTTGATCCCCTGCTGATTTTGTACGTTTGCCCACTTACAAAGAAATTAACAGTCTATAATTTTAATGGTAGGTTTATTTGAACAGTGAGAGACAGAATAACAACAACAAAAAATCCAGAAAAACGCATGTCAAAAATGTTATAAAATGATTTACATTTTAATGAGGGAAATTAGTATTTGACCCCTCTGCAAAACATGACTTAGTATTTGGTGTCAAAACCCTTGTTGGCAATCACAGAGGTCAGACGTTTCTTGTAGTTGGCCACCAGGTTTGCACACATCTCAGGAGGGATTTTGTCCCACTCCTCTTTGCAGATCTTCTCCAAGTCATTAAGGTTTCGAGGCTGACGTTTGGCAACTCGAACCTTCAGCTCCCCCTACAGATTTTCTATGGGATTAAGGTCTGAAGACTGGCTAGGCCACTCCAGGACCTTAATGTCCTTCTTCTTGAGCCACTCCTTTGTTGCCTTGCCGTGTGTTTTGGGTCATTGTCATGCTGGAATACCCATCCACGACCCATTTTCAATGCCCTGGCTGAGGGAAGGAGGTTCTCACCCAAGATTTGACGGTACATGGCCCCGTCCATCATCGATTTGATGCGGTGAAGTTGTCCTGTCCCCTTAGAAGAAAAACACCCTCAGAGCATAATGTTTCCACCTCCATGTTTGACGGTGGGGATGTTGTTCTTGGGGTCATAGGCAGCATTCCTCCTCCTCCAAACACAGCGAGTTGAATTGATGCCAAAGAGCTCCATTTTGGTCTCATCTGACCACAACACTTTCACCCAGTTGTCCACTGAATCATTGCGGGCGCTGCAGGATTTCAGCCCTTCACGGCGTAGTGTGTTACCAATTGTTTTCTTGGTGACTATGGTCCCAGCTGCCTTGAGATCATTGACAATATCCTCACGTGTAGTTCTGGGCTGATTCCTCACCGTTCTCATGATCATTGCAACTCCACGAGGTGAGATCTTGCATGGAGCCCCAGACCGAGGGAGATTTACAGTTATTTTGTGTTTCTTCCATTTGCGAATAATCGCACCAACTGTTGTCACCTTCTCACCAAGCTGCTTGGCGATGGTCTTGTAGCCCATTCCAGCCTTGTGTAGGTCTACAACCTTTTCCCTGACATCCTTGGAGAGCTCTTTGGTCTTGGCCATGGTGGAGAGTTTGGAATCTGATTGATTGCTTCTGTGGACAGGTGTCTTTTATACAGGTAACACGCTGAGATTAGGAGCACTTCCTTTAAGTGTGCTCCTAATCTCAGCTCGTTACCTGTATAAAAGACACCTGGGTGCCAGAAATCTTTCTGATTGAGAGGGGGTCAAATACTTATTTCCCTCATTAAATCAAATCAAATCAAATTTATTTATATAGCCCTTCGTACATCAGCTAATATCTCAAAGTGCTGTACAGAAACCCAGCCTAAAACCCCAAACAGCAAGCAATGCATGTGAAAGAAGCACGGTGGTTAGGAAAAACTCCCTAGGAAAAACTCCCTAGAAAGGCCAAAAACCTAGGAAGAAACCTAGAGAGGAACCAGGCTATGAGGGGTGGCCAGTCCTCTTCTGGCTGTGCAGGGTGGATATTATAACAGAACATGGTCAAGATGTTAAAATGTTCATAAATGACCAGCATGGTCAAATAATAATAATCATAGTAGTTGTCAAGGGTGCAACAAGCACGTCCGGTGAACAGGTCAGGGTTCCATAGCCGCAGGCAGAACAGTTGAAACTGGAGCAGCAGCACGGCCAGGTGGACTGGGGACAGCAAGGAGTCATCATACCAGGTAGTCCTGAGGCATGGTCCTAGGGCTCAGGTCCTCCGAGAGAAAGACAGAAAGAGAGAAAGAGAGAATTAGAGAGAGCATATTTAAATTCACACAGGACACCGGATAAGACAAGAGAAATACTCCAGATGTAACAGACTGACCCTAGCCCCCCGACACATAAACTACTGCAGCATAAATACTGGAGGCTGAGACAGGAGGGATCAGAAGACACTGTGGCCCCATCCGATGATACCCCCGGACAGGGCCAAACAGGCAGGATATAACCCCACCCACTTTGCCAAAGCACAGCCCCCACACCACTAGAGGGATGTCTCCAACCACCAACTTACCGTCCTAAGACAAGGCCGAGTATAGCCCACAACGATCTCCGCCATGGCACAACCCAAGGGGGGGCGCCAACCCAGACAGGAAGACCACGTCAGTGACTCAACCCACTCAAGTGACGCACCCCTCCCATGGACGGCATGGAAGAACACCAGTAAGCCAGTGACTCAGCCCCTGTAAAAGGGTTAGAGGCAGAGAATCCCAGTGGAAAGAGGGGAACCGGCAAGGCAGAGATAGCAAGGGCGGTTCGTTGCTCCAGCCTTTCCGTTCACCTTCACACTCCTAAAATGCAAATCAATTTATAACATTTTTGACGTGTTTTTCTGGATTTTTTTGTTGTTATTCTGTCTCTCACTGTTCAAATAAACCTACCATTAAAATTATAGACTGATCATTTATTTGTCAGTGGGCAAACGTACAAAATCAGCAGGGGATCAAATACGTTTTTTCCCTCACTGTAGTTGTGGAGGTGGTGGAGGTGGTGGTGATTGTAGTGGTAGTGGTGGTGGTGATAGTAGTGGTGGTGGTGATAGTAGTGGTGGTGGTAATGGTAGTGGTGGTGGTAATGGTAGTGGTGGTGGTGATAGTGGTGGTGATAGTAGTAGTGGTGGTGGTGATAGTAGTGGTGGTGGTGGTGGGGATAGTAGTGGTGATAGTGGTGGTGATAGTAGTGGTGGTGGTGATAGTAGTGGTGATTGTGGTGGTGGTGGTGATAGTGGTGGTGGTGGTGATAGTAGTGGTGGTGGTGATAGTGGTGGTGGTGATAGTAGTGGTGGTGATAATAATGGTAGTGGTAGTGGTGATAGTGGTGGTGGTGATAGTGGTGGTGGTGGTGATAGTGGTGTTGGTGGTGATAGTAGTAGTGGTGGTGATAGTGGTGGTGGTGATAGTAGTGGTGGTGGTGATAGTAGTAGTGGTGGTGGTGATAGTAGTGGTGGTGGTGGTGGTGATAGTAGTGGTGGTGATAGTAGTGGTGGTGATAGTAGTGGTGGTGATAATGGTGGTGGTGATAGTGGTGGTGGTGGTGATAGTAGTGGTGGTGGTGATAGTAGTAGTGGTGGTGGTGATAGTGGTGGTGGTGATAGTAGTGGTGGTGATGGTGGTGATAGTAGTGGTGGTGGTGATAGTAGTGGTGGTGGTGATAGTAGTGGTGGTGATAGTAATGGTAGTGGTGGTGGTGATAGTGGTGGTGGTGGTGATAGTAGTGGTGGTGGTAGAGGTGGGTTAGCCTGAAGTGGATCAGTACAGTACAGATCAGTACAGTAATGTTTACGTCCCACTAACTGACGCTATCAGTGGATATAATGTAGACCAGTGTTCTCCTCACTACGCCCATTGTTTCTAATTACACTCTCATTGACCCCTGACCTCTCCTATTCATGCCAGGGCTTTCACACATAACCTACACTAGCAGCTAACTCTCTTTTTAGTGGTCTGTCTCTCTCCTCCCCCTCTTTCTACAGTATCTATGTGTGATGGGTGGTGTGTGGGCGACTTGGTGAAACATGATTGTGTGTGTATGTGTTTGATTGCAGAGATGGCACTGTGGTCTAGCCACCGCCGAGACTCGCTGTTGCCATAGTTACGGCGGCAGCCGGGATTTCTCATTGACGCTAGCTCGGTCGGGGTTTGCCCAACACCTGCGGTGAGTTCCTCTCGAGGAGTGTGTGTGTCCCTTCTGTCACCCAGAGGTGCCAGGATGTCACCAGGAGGCATGTGTGTATATATATACACACACACACACACACAGTTAACAGCTAAGAGGATGTAGCGAGGCACAGAGCAGTAGAGCCCTGCTGTAAGTAAGATGATGCTGAAAAGCATCCTCACAGTTACAAAACCTATAACTACCCTATGGATACTGTGGCACTCGCATTGTCTAGGGGTCCTAGTTACATGGTCTATAACGTGAGTGAACATGAGTCTAGGGGTCCTAGTTACATGGTCTATAACCTGAGTGAGCATGTGTCTATGGGTCCTAGTTATATGGTCTATAACCTGAGTGAACATGTGTCTAGGGGTCCTAGTTATATGGTCTATAACCTGAGTGAACGTGTCTAGGTGCCCTAGATACATGGTCTATAACCTGAGGGAACATGTGTCTAGGGGCCCTAGTCCAAGTTACATGGTCTATAACCTGAGTGAACATGTGTCTAGGGGCCCTAGTTACATGCTCTATAACCTGAGTGAACATGTGTCTAGGGACCCTAGGCCTAGTTAAATGGTCTATAACCTGAGTGAACATGTGTCTAGGGGTCCTAGTTACATGGTCTATAACCTGAGTGAACATGTGTCTAGGGGCCCTAGTCCTAGTCACATGGTCTACAACCTGAGGGAACATGTGTCTAGGGACCCTAGGCCTAGTTACATGGTCTATAACCTGAGTGAACATGTGTCTAGGGGTCCTAGTTACATGGTCTATAACCTGAGTGAACATGTGTCTAGGGGCCCTAGTCCTAGTCACATGGTCTATAACCTGAAGGAACATGTGTCTAGGGGTCCTAGTTACATGGTCTATAACCTGAGTGAACATGTGTCTAGGGGTCCTGGTCCTAGTTACATGGTCTATAACCTGAGTGAACATGTGTCTAGGGGTCCTAGTTACATGGTCTGTAACCTGAGGGAACATGTGTCTAGGGGTCCTAGTCCTAGTTACATGGTCTATAACCTGAGTGAAAATGTGTCTAGGGGTCCTAGTTACATGGTCTATAACCTGAGTGAACATGTGTCTAGGGGCCCTAGTCCTAGTTACATGGTCTATAACCTGAGTGAACATGTGTCTAGGGGTCCTAGTTACATGGTCTATAACCTGAGTGAACGTGTCTAGGGGTCCTAGTTATATGGTCTATAACCTGAGGGAACATGTCTAGGGGTCCTAGTTACATGGTCTATAACCTGAGTGAACGTGTCTAGGGGTCCTAGTTATATGGTCTATAACCTGAGTGAACATGTGTCTAGGGGTCCTAGTCCTAGTTACATGTTCTATAACCTGAGTGAACATGTGTCTAGGGGTCCTAGTTACATGGTCTATAACCTGAGTGAACATGTGTCTAGGGGTCCTAGTTATATGGTCTATAACCTGAGTGAACATGTGTCTAGGGGTCCTAGTCCGAGTTACATGTTCTATAACCTGAGTGAATGTGTCTAGGGGTCCTAGTTACATGGTCTATAACCTGAGTGAGCGTGTCTAGGGGTCCTAGTTACATGGTCTATAACCTGAGTGAACATGTGTCGAGGGGTCCTAGTTACATGGTCTATAACCTGAGTGAACGTGTCTAGGGGCCCTAGTTACATGGTCTATAACCTGAGGGAACATGTGTCTAGGGGTCCTAGTCCTTGTTACATGGTCTATAACCTGAGGGAACATGTCTAGGGGTCCTAGTTACATGGTCTATAACCTGAGTGAACATGTGTCTAGGGGTCCTAGTTACATGGTCTATAACCTGAGTGAACATGTGTCGAGGGGTCCTAGTCCCAGTTACATGGTCTATGACCTGAGTGAACATGTGTCTAGGGGCCCTAGTCCTTGTTACATGGTCTATAACCTGAGTGAACGTGTCTAGGGGTCCTAGTTACATGGTCTATAATCTAAGTGAACATGTCTAGGGGTCCTAGTCCAAGTTACATGGTCTATAATCTGAGTGAACATGTGTCGAGGGGTCCTAGTGCCAGTTACATGGTCTATAACCTGAGTGAACATGTGTCTAGGGGCCCTAGTCCTAGTTACATGGTCTATAACCTGAGTGAACGTGTCTAGGGGTCCTAGTTACATGGTCTATAACCTGAGTGAACATGTCTAGGGGACCTAGTCCAAGTTACATGGTCTATAACCTGAGTGAACATGTGTCTAGGGGTCCTAGTCCCAGTTAAATGTTCTATAACCTGAGTGAACATGTGTCTAGGGGTCCTAGTTACATGTTCAGTAACCTGAGTGAACTTGTGTCTAGGGGTCCGAGTTACGTGGTCTATAACCTGAGTGAACATGTGTCTAGGGGTCCAAGTTACATGGTCTATAACCTGAGTGAACATGTGTCTAGGGGCCCTAGTCCTAGTCACATGGTCTATAACCTGAGGGAACATGTGTCTAGGGGCCCTAGTCCTAGTTACATGGTCTATAACCTGAGTGAACGTGTCTAGGGGTCCTAGTTACATGGTCTATAATCTGAGTGAACATGTGTCTAGGGGTCCTAGTTACATGGTCTATAACCTGAGTGAACATGTGTCTAGGGGTCCTAGTCCTAGTTACATGGTCTATAACCTGAGTGAACGTGTCTAGGGGTCCTAGTTACATGGTCTATAACCTGAGGGAACATGTGTCTAGGGGTCCTAGTTAAATGGTCTATAACCTGAGTGAACATGTGTCTAGGGGTCCTAGTCCTAGTTACATGGTCTATAACCTGAGTGAAAATGTGTCTATGGGGTCCTAGTTACATGGTCTATAACCTGAGTGAACATGTGTCTAGGGGCCCTAGTCCTTGTTACATGGTCTATAACCTGAGTGAACGTGTCTAGGGGTCCTAGTTACATGGTCTATAATCTGAGTGAACATGTCTAGGGGTCCTAGTCCAAGTTACATGGTCTATAATCTGAGTGAACATGTGTCGAGGGGTCCTAGTCCCAGTTACATGGTCTATAACCTGAGTGAACATGTGTCTAGGGGCCCTAGTCCTAGTTACATGGTCTATAACCTGAGTGAACATGTGTCTAGGGGCCCTAGTCCTAGTTACATGGTCTATAACCTGAGTGAACATGTGTCTAGGGGTCCTAGTTACATGGTCTATAACCTGAGTGAACGTGTCTAGGGGTCCTAGTTATATGATCTATAACCTGAGTGAACATGTGTCTAGGGGTCCTAGTTACATGTTCTATAACCTGAGTGAACATGTGTCTAGGGGTCCTAGTTATATGGTCTATAACCTGAGGGAACATGTCTAGGGGTCCTAGTTACATGGTCTATAACCTGAGTGAACGTGTCTAGGGGTCCTAGTTATATGGTCTATAACCCGAGGGAACATGTGTCTAGGGGTCCTAGTTAAATGGTCTATAACCTGAGTGAACATGTGTCTAGGGGTCCTAGTCCTAGTTACATGTTCTATAACCTGAGTGAACATGTGTCTAGGGGTCCTAGTTACATGGTCTATAACCTGAGTGAACATGTGTCTAGGGGTCCTAGTTATATGGTCTATAACCTGAGTGAACATGTGTCTAGGGGTCCTAGTCCGAGTTACATGTTCTATAACCTGAGTGAATGTGTCTAGGGGTCCTAGTTACATGGTCTATAACCTGAGTGAGCGTGTCTAGGGGTCCTAGTTACATGGTCTATAACCTGAGTGAACATGTGTCGAGGGGTCCTAGTTACATGGTCTATAACCTGAGTGAACGTGTCTAGGGGCCCTAGTTACATGGTCTATAACCTGAGTGAACGTGTCTAGGGGTCCTAGTTACATGGTCTATAACCTGAGGGAACATGTGTCTAGGGGTCCTAGTTAAATGGTCTATAACCTGAGTGAACATGTGTCTAGGGGTCCTAGTCCTAGTTACATGGTCTATAACCTGAGTGAAAATGTGTCTAGGGGTCCTAGTTACATGGTCTATAACCTGAGTGAACATGTGTCTAGGGGCGCTAGTCCTAGTTACATGGTCTATAACCTGAGTGAACATGTGTCTAGGGGTCCTAGTTACATGGTCTATAACCTGAGTGAACGTGTCTAGGGGTCCTAGTTATATGGTCTATAACCTGAGTGAACATGTGTCTAGGGGTCCTAGTCCTAGTTACATGTTCTATAACCTGAGTGAACATGTGTCTAGGGGTCCTAGTTACATGGTCTATAACCTGAGTGAACATGTGTCTAGGGGTCCTAGTTATATGGTCTATAACCTGAGTGAACATGTGTCTAGGGGTCCTAGTCCGAGTTACATGTTCTATAACCTGAGTGAATGTGTCTAGGGGTCCTAGTTACATGGTCTATAACCTGAGTGAGCGTGTCTAGGGGTCCTAGTTACATGGTCTATAACCTGAGTGAACATGTGTCGAGGGGTCCTAGTTACATGGTCTATAACCTGAGTGAACGTGTCTAGGGGCCCTAGTTACATGGTCTATAACCTGAGGGAACATGTGTCTAGGGGTCCTAGTCCTTGTTACATGGTCTATAACCTGAGGAAACATGTCTAGGGGTCCTAGTTACATGGTCTATAACCTGAGTGAACATGTGTCTAGGGGTCCTAGTTACATGGTCTATAACCTGAGTGAACATGTGTCGAGGGGTCCTAGTCCCAGTTACATGGTCTATAACCTGAGTGAACATGTGTCTAGGGGCCCTAGTCCTTGTTACATGGTCTATAACCTGAGTGAACTGTCTAGGGGTCCTAGTTACATGGTCTATAATCTAAGTGAACATGTCTAGGGGTCCTAGTCCAAGTTACATGGTCTATAATCTGAGTGAACATGTGTCGAGGGGTCCTAGTGCCAGTTACATGGTCTATAACCTGAGTGAACATGTGTCTAGGGGCCCTAGTCCTAGTTACATGGTCTATAACCTGAGTGAACGTGTCTAGGGGTCCTAGTTACATGGTCTATAACCTGAGTGAACATGTCTAGGGGACCTAGTCCAAGTTACATGGTCTATAACCTGAGTGAACATGTGTCTAGGGGTCCTAGTCCCAGTTAAATGTTCTATAACCTGAGTGAACATGTGTCTAGGGGTCCTAGTTACATGTTCAGTAACCTGAGTGAACTTGTGTCTAGGGGTCCGAGTTACGTGGTCTATAACCTGAGTGAACATGTGTCTAGGGGTCCAAGTTACATGGTCTATAACCTGAGTGAACATGTGTCTAGGGGCCCTAGTCCTAGTCACATGGTCTATAACCTGAGGGAACATGTGTCTAGGGGCCCTAGTCCTAGTTACATGGTCTATAACCTGAGTGAACGTGTCTAGGGGTCCTAGTTACATGGTCTATAATCTGAGTGAACATGTGTCTAGGGGTCCTAGTTACATGGTCTATAACCTGAGTGAACATGTGTCTAGGGGTCCTAGTCCTAGTTACATGGTCTATAACCTGAGTGAACGTGTCTAGGCCTAGTTACTGGTCTATAACCGAGGGACATTTCTAGGGGTCCTAGTTAAATGGTCTATAACCTGAGTGAACATGTGTCTAGGGGTCCTAGTCCTAGTTACATGGTCTATAACCTGAGTGAAAATGTGTCTATGGGGTCCTAGTTACATGGTCTATAACCTGAGTGAACATGTGTCTAGGGGCCCTAGTCCTTGTTACATGGTCTATAACCTGAGTGAACGTGTCTAGGGGTCCTAGTTACATGGTCTATAATCTGAGTGAACATGTCTAGGGGTCCTAGTCCAAGTTACATGGTCTATAATCTGAGTGAACATGTGTCGAGGGGTCCTAGTCCCAGTTACATGGTCTATAACCTGAGTGAACATGTGTCTAGGGGCCCTAGTCCTAGTTACATGGTCTATAACCTGAGTGAACATGTGTCTAGGGGCCCTAGTCCTAGTTACATGGTCTATAACCTGAGTGAACATGTGTCTAGGGGTCCTAGTTACATGGTCTATAACCTGAGTGAACGTGTCTAGGGGTCCTAGTTATATGATCTATAACCTGAGTGAACATGTGTCTAGGGGTCCTAGTTACATGTTCTATAACCTGAGTGAACATGTGTCTAGGGGTCCTAGTTATATGGTCTATAACCTGAGGGAACATGTCTAGGGGTCCTAGTTACATGGTCTATAACCTGAGTGAACGTGTCTAGGGGTCCTAGTTATATGGTCTATAACCCGAGGGAACATGTGTCTAGGGGTCCTAGTTAAATGGTCTATAACCTGAGTGAACATGTGTCTAGGGGTCCTAGTCCTAGTTACATGTTCTATAACCTGAGTGAACATGTGTCTAGGGGTCCTAGTTACATGGTCTATAACCTGAGTGAACATGTGTCTAGGGGTCCTAGTTATATGGTCTATAACCTGAGTGAACATGTGTCTAGGGGTCCTAGTCCGAGTTACATGTTCTATAACCTGAGTGAATGTGTCTAGGGGTCCTAGTTACATGGTCTATAACCTGAGTGAGCGTGTCTAGGGGTCCTAGTTACATGGTCTATAACCTGAGTGAACATGTGTCGAGGGGTCCTAGTTACATGGTCTATAACCTGAGTGAACATGTGTCTAGGGGCCCTAGTTACATGGTCTATAACCTGAGTGAACGTGTCTAGGGGTCCTAGTTACATGGTCTATAACCTGAGGGAACATGTGTCTAGGGGTCCTAGTTAAATGGTCTATAACCTGAGTGAACATGTGTCTAGGGGTCCTAGTCCTAGTTACATGGTCTATAACCTGAGTGAAAATGTGTCTAGGGGTCCTAGTTACATGGTCTATAACCTGAGTGAACATGTGTCTAGGGGCGCTAGTCCTAGTTACATGGTCTATAACCTGAGTGAACATGTGTCTAGGGGTCCTAGTTACATGGTCTATAACCTGAGTGAACGTGTCTAGGGGTCCTAGTTATATGGTCTATAACCTGAGTGAACATGTGTCTAGGGGTCCTAGTTACATGGTCTATAACCTGAGTGAACATGTGTCTAGGGGTCCTAGTTACATGTTCTATAACCTGAGTGAACATGTGTCTAGGGGTCCTAGTTATATGGTCTATAACCTGAGGGAACATGTCTAGGGGTCCTAGTTACATGGTCTATAACCTGAGTGAACGTGTCTAGGGGTCCTAGTTATATGGTCTATAACCTGAGTGAACATGTGTCTAGGGGTCCTAGTCCTTGTTACATGTTCTATAACCTGAGTGAAAATGTGTCTAGGGGTCCTAGTTATATGGTCTATAACCTGAGTGAATGTGTCTACGGGTCCTAGTTACAGGGTCTATAACCTGAGTGAGCGTGTCTAGGGGTCCTAGTTACATGGTCTATAACCTGAGTGAACATGTGTCGAGGGGTCCTAGTCCCAGTTACATGGTCTATAACCTGAGTGAACATGTGTCTAGGGGTCCTAGTTACATGGTCTATAACCTGAGTGAACATGTCTAGGGGTCCTAGTCCCAGTTACATGGTCTATAACCTGAGTGAACATGATTCTAGGGGCCCTAGTCCTTGTTACATGGTCTATAACCTGAGTGAAAATGTGTCTAGGGGTCCTAGTTACATGGTCTATAACCTGAGTGAACATGTGTCTAGGGGTCCTAATTGCATGGTCTATAACCTGAGTGAACATGTGTCTAGGGGTCCTAGTTAAATGGTCTATAACCTGAGTGAACATGTGTCTAGGGGCCCTAGTCCTAGTCACATGGTCTATAACCTGAGTGAAAATGTGTCTAGGGGTCCTAGTTACATGGTCTATAACCTGAGTGAACGTGTCTAGGTGCCCTAGATACATGGTCTATAACCAGAGGGAACATGTGTCTAGGGGCCCTAGTCCAAGTTACATGGTCTATAACCTGAGTGAACATGTGTCTAGGGGCCCTAGTTACATGCTCTATAACCTGAGTGAACATGTGTCTAGGGACCCTAGGCCTAGTTACATGGTCTATAACCTGAGGGAACATGTGTCTAGGGGTCCTAGTTAAATGGTCTATAACCTGAGTGAACATGTGTCTAGGGGTCCTAGTCCTAGTTACATGGTCTATAACCTGAGTGAAAATGTGTCTAGGGGTCCTAGTTACATGGTCTATAACCTGAGTGAACATGTGTCTAGGGGCGCTAGTCCTAGTTACATGGTCTATAACCTGAGTGAACATGTGTCTAGGGGTCCTAGTTACATGGTCTATAACCTGAGTGAACGTGTCTAGGGGTCCTAGTTATATGGTCTATAACCTGAGTGAACATGTGTCTAGGGGTCCTAGTTACATGGTCTATAACCTGAGTGAACATGTGTCTAGGGGCCCTAGTCCTAGTCACATGGTCTATAACCTGAGGGAACATGTGTCTAGGGGTCCTAGTTACATGGTCTATAACCTGAGTGAACATGTGTCTAGGGGTCCTAGTCCTAGTTACATGGTCTATAACCTGAGTGAACATGTGTCTAGGGGTCCTAGTTACATGGTCTGTAACCTGAGGGAACATGTGTCTAGGGGTCCTAGTCCTAGTTACATGGTCTATAACCTGAGTGAAAATGTGTCTAGGGGTCCTAGTTACATGGTCTATAACCTGAGTGAACATGTGTCTAGGGGCCCTAGTCCTAGTTACATGGTCTATAACCTGAGTGAACATGTGTCTAGGGGTCCTAGTTACATGGTCTATAACCTGAGTGAACGTGTCTAGGGGTCCTAGTTATATGGTCTATAACCTGAGGGAACATGTCTAGGGGTCCTAGTTACATGGTCTATAACCTGAGTGAACGTGTCTAGGGGTCCTAGTTATATGGTCTATAACCTGAGTGAACATGTGTCTAGGGGTCCTAGTCCTAGTTACATGTTCTATAACCTGAGTGAACATGTGTCTAGGGGTCCTAGTTACATGGTCTATAACCTGAGTGAACATGTGTCTAGGGGTCCTAGTTATATGGTCTATAACCTGAGTGAACATGTGTCTAGGGGTCCTAGTCCGAGTTACATGTTCTATAACCTGAGTGAATGTGTCTAGGGGTCCTAGTTACATGGTCTATAACCTGAGTGAACATGTGTCGAGGGGTCCTAGTTACATGGTCTATAACCTGAGTGAACGTGTCTAGGGGCCCTAGTTACATGGTCTATAACCTGAGGGAACATGTGTCTAGGGGTCCTAGTCCTTGTTACATGGTCTATAACCTGAGGGAACATGTCTAGGGGTCCTAGTTACATGGTCTATAACCTGAGTGAACATGTGTCTAGGGGTCCTAGTTACATGGTCTATAACCTGAGTGAACATGTGTCGAGGGGTCCTAGTCCCAGTTACATGGTCTATAACCTGAGTGAACATGTGTCTAGGGGCCCTAGTCCTTGTTACATGGTCTATAACCTGAGTGAACGTGTCTAGGGGTCCTAGTTACATGGTCTATAATCTGAGTGAACATGTCTAGGGGTCCTAGTCCAAGTTACATGGTCTATAATCTGAGTGAACATGTGTCGAGGGGTCCTAGTCCCAGTTACATGGTCTATAACCTGAGTGAACATGTGTCTAGGGGCCCTAGTCCTAGTTACATGGTCTATAACCTGAGTGAACGTGTCTAGGGGTCCTAGTTACATGGTCTATAACCTGAGTGAACATGTCTAGGGGTCCTAGTTACATGGTCTATAATCTGAGTGAACATGTCTAGGGGACCTAGTCCAAGTTACATGGTCTATAACCTGAGTGAACATGTGTCTAGGGGTCCTAGTCCCAGTTAAATGTTCTATAACCTGAGTGAACATGTGTCTAGGGGTCCTAGTTACATGTTCAATAACCTGAGTGAACTTGTGTCTAGGGGTCCGAGTTACGTGGTCTATAACCTGAGTGAACATGTGTCTAGGGGTCCTAGTTACATGGTCTATAACCTGAGTGAACATGTGTCTAGGGGCCCTAGTCCTAGTCACATGGTCTATAACCTGAGGGAACATGTGTCTAGGGGCCCTAGTCCTAGTTACATGGTCTATAACCTGAGTGAACGTGTCTAGGGGTCCTAGTTACATGGTCTATAACCTGAGTGAACATGTGTCTAGGGGTCCTAGTCCTAGTTACATGGTCTATAACCTGAGTGAACGTGTCTAGGGGTCCTAGTTACATGGTCTATAACCTGAGTGAACATGTGTCTAGGGGTCCTAGTCCTAGTTACATGGTCTATAACCTGAGTGAAAATGTGTCTAGGGGTCCTAGTTACATGGTCTATAACCTGAGTGAACATGTGTCTAGGGGCCCTAGTCCTTGTTACATGGTCTATAACCTGAGTGAACGTGTCTAGGGGTCCTAGTTACATGGTCTATAATCTGAGTGAACATGTCTAGGGGTCCTAGTCCAAGTTACATGGTCTATAATCTGAGTGAACATGTGTCGAGGGGTCCTAGTCCCAGTTACATGGTCTATAACCTGAGTGAACATGTGTCTAGGGGCCCTAGTCCTAGTTACATGGTCTATAACCTGAGTGAACGTGTCTAGGGGTCCTAGTTATATGATCTATAACCTGAGTGAACATGTGTCTAGGGGTCCTAGTTACATGTTCTATAACCTGAGTGAACATGTGTCTAGGGGTCCTAGTCCTAGTTACATGTTCTATAACCTGAGTGAACATGTGTCTAGGGGTCCTAGTTACATGGTCTATAACCTGAGTGAACATGTGTCTAGGGGTCCTTGTCCGAGTTACATGTTCTATAACCTGAGTGAATGTGTCTAGGGGTCCTAGTTACATGGTCTATAACCTGAGTGAGCGTGTCTAGGGGTCCTAGTTACATGGTCTATAACCTGAGTGAACATGTGTCGAGGGGTCCTAGTTACAATGGCCTATAACCTGAGTGAACGTGTCTAGGGGCCCTAGTTACATGGTCTATAACCTGAGTGAACGTGTCTAGGGGTCCTAGTTACATGGTCTATAACCTGAGGGAACATGTGTCTAGGGGTCCTAGTTAAATGGTCTATAACCTGAGTGAACATGTGTCTAGGGGTCCTAGTCCTAGTTACATGGTCTATAACCTGAGTGAACATGTGTCTAGGGGTCCTAGTTACATGGTCTATAACCTGAGTGAACATGTCTAGGGGTCCTAGTTATATGGTCTATAACCTGAGTGAACATGTGTCTAGGGGTCCTAGTTACATGGTCTATAACCTGAGTGAACATGTGTCTAGGGGTCCTAGTTACATGTTCTATAACCTGAGTGAACATGTGTCTAGGGGTCCTAGTTATATGGTCTATAACCTGAGGGAACATGTCTAGGGGTCCTAGTTACATGGTCTATAACCTGAGTGAACGTGTCTAGGGGTCCTAGTTATATGGTCTATAACCTGAGTGAACATGTGTCTAGGGGTCCTAGTCCTTGTTACATGTTCTATAACCTGAGTGAAAATGTGTCTAGGGGTCCTAGTTATATGGTCTATAACCTGAGTGAATGTGTCTACGGGTCCTAGTTACATGGTCTATAACCTGAGTGAGCGTGTCTAGGGGTCCTAGTTACATGGTCTATAACCTGAGTGAACATGTGTCGAGGGGTCCTAGTCCCAGTTACATGGTCTATAACCTGAGTGAACATGTGTCTAGGGGTCCTAGTTACATGGTCTATAACCTGAGTGAACATGTCTAGGGGTCCTAGTCCCAGTTACATGGTCTATAACCTGAGTGAACATGATTCTAGGGGCCCTAGTCCTTGTTACATGGTCTATAACCTGAGTGAAAATGTGTCTAGGGGTCCTAGTTCCATGGTCTATAACCTGAGTGAACATGTGTCTAGGGGTCCTAATTGCATGGTCTATAACCTGAGTGAACATGTGTCTAGGGGTCCTAGTTATATGGTCTATAACCTGAGTGAACATGTGTCTAGGGGCCCTAGTCCTAGTCACATGGTCTATAACCTGAGTGAAAATGTGTCTAGGGGCCCTAGTTACATGGTCTATAACCTGAGTGAACATGTGTCTAGGGGCCCTAGTCCTAGTCACATGGTCTATAACCTGAGGGAACATGTGTCTAGGGGCCCTAGTCCTAGTTACATGGTCTATAACCTGAGTGAACGTGTCTAGGGGTCCTAGTTACATGGTCTTTAATCTGAGTGAATATGTGTCTAGGGGTCCTAGTTACAAGGTCTATAACCTGAGTGAACATGTGTCTAGGGGTCCTAGTTACATGGTCTATAACCTGAGTGAACATGTGTCTAGGGACCCTAGGCCTAATTACATGGTCTATAACCTGAGTGAACATGTGTCTAGTGGTCCTAGTTACATGGTCTGTAACCTGAGGGAACATGTGTCTAGGGGTCCTAGTTAAATGGTCTATAACCTGAGTGAACATGTGTCTAGGGGTCCTAGTCCTAGTTACATGGTCTATAACCTGAGTGAAAATGTGTCTAGGGGTCCTAGTTACATGGTCTATAACCTGAGTGAACATGTGTCTAGGGGCCCTAGTCCTAGTTACATGGTCTATAACCTGAGTGAACATGTGTCTAGGGGTCCTAGTTACATGGTCTATAACCTGAGTGAACGTGTCTAGGGGTCCTAGTTATATGGTCTATAACCTGAGTGAACATTTGTCTAGGGGTCCTAGTTACATGGTCTATAGCCTGAGGTAACATGTGTCTAGGGGTCCTAGTTACATGTTCTATAACCTGAGTGAACATGTGTCTAGGGGTCCTAGTTATATGGTCTATAACCTGAGGGAACATGTCTAGGGGTCCTAGTTACATGGTCTATAACCTGAGTGAACATGTGTCGAGGGGTCCTAGACCCAGTTACATGGTCTATAACCTGAGTGAACATGTGTCTAGGGGTCCTAGTTACATGTTCTATAACCTGAGTGAACATGTGTCTAGGGGTCCTAGTTATATGGTCTATAACCTGAGGGAACATGTCTAGGGGTCCTAGTTACATGGTCTATAACCTGAGTGAACGTGTCTAGGGGTCCTAGTTATATGGTCTATAACCTGAGTGAACATGTGTCTAGGGGTCCTAGTCCTAGTTACATGTTCTATAACCTGAGTGAACATGTGTCTAGGGGTCCTAGTTACATGGTCTATAACCTGAGTGAACATGTGTCTAGGGGTCCTAGTTATATGGTCTATAACCTGAGTGAACATGTGTCTAGGGGTCCTAGTCCTAGTTACATGTTCTATAACCTGAGTGAACATGTGTCTAGGGGTCCTAGTTATATGGTCTATAACCTGAGTGAATTTGTCTAGGGGTCCTAGTTACATGGTCTATAACCTGAGTGAGCGTGTCTAGGGGTCCTAGTTACATGGTCTATAACCTGAGTGAACATGTGTCTAGGGGTCCTAGTCCTAGTTACATGGTCTATAACCTGAGTGAACGTGTCTAGGGGTCCTAGTAACATGGTCTATAACCTGAGGGAACATGTGTCTAGGGGTCCTAGTTAAATGGTCTATAACCTGAGTGAACATGTGTCTAGGGGTCCTAGTCCTAGTTACATGGTCTATAACCTGAGTGAAAATGTGTCTAGGGGTCCTAGTTACATGGTCTATAACCTGAGTGAACATGTGTCTAGGGGTCCTAGTTACATGGTCTATAACCTGAGTGAACGTGTCTAGGGGTCCTAGTTATATGGTCTATAACCTGAGTGAACATGTGTCTAGGGGTCCTAGTTACATGGTCTATAACCTGAGTGAACATGTGTCTAGGGGTCCTAGTTACATGTTCTATAACCTGAGTGAACATGTGTCTAGGGGTCCTAGTTATATGGTCTATAACCTGAGGGAACATGTCTAGGGGTCCTAGTTACATGGTCTATAACCTGAGTGAACGTGTCTAGGGGTCCTAGTTATATGGTCTATAACCTGAGTGAACATGTGTCTAGGGGTCCTAGTCCTAGTTACATGTTCTATAACCTGAGTGAACATGTGTCTAGGGGTCCTAGTTACATGGTCTATAACCTGAGTGAACATGTGTCTAGGGGTCCTAGTTATATGGTCTATAACCTGAGTGAACATGTGTCTAGGGGTCCTAGTCCTAGTTACATGTTCTATAACCTGAGTGAACATGTGTCTAGGGGTCCTAGTTATATGGTCTATAACCTGAGTGAATGTGTCTAGGGGTCCTAGTTACATGGTCTATAACCTGAGTGAGCATGTGTCTAGGGGTCCTAGTTACATGGTCTATAACCTGAGTGAACATGTGTCTAGGGGTCCTAGTCCTAGTTACATGGTCTATAACCTGAGTGAACGTGTCTAGGGGTCCTAGTTACATGGTCTATAACCTGAGGGAACATGTGTCTAGGGGTCCTAGTTAAATGGTCTATAACCTGAGTGAACATGTGTCTAGGGGTCCTAGTCCTAGTTACATGGTCTATAACCTGAGTGAAAATGTGTCTAGGGGTCCTAGTTACATGGTCTATAACCTGAGTGAACATGTGTCTAGGGGTCCTAGTTACATGGTCTATAACCTGAGTGAACGTGTCTAGGGGTCCTAGTTATATGGTCTATAACCTGAGTGAACATGTGTCTAGGGGTCCTAGTTACATGGTCTATAACCTGAGTGAACATGTGTCTAGGGGTCCTAGTTACATGTTCTATAACCTGAGTGAACATGTGTCTAGGGGTCCTAGTTATATGGTCTATAACCTGAGGGAACATGTGCTAGGGGTCCTAGTTACATGGTCTATAACCTGAGTGAACGTGTCTAGGGGTCCTAGTTATATGGTCTATAACCTGAGTGAACATGTGTCTAGGGGTCCTAGTCCTAGTTACATGTTCTATAACCTGAGTGAACATGTGTCTAGGGGTCCTAGTTACATGGTCTATAACCTGAGTGAACATGTGTCTAGGGGTCCTAGTTACATGGTCTATAACCTGAGTGAACATGTGTCTAGGGGTCCTAGTCCTAGTTACATGGTCTATAACCTGAGTGAACATGTGTCTAGGGGTCCTAGTTATATGGTCTATAACCTGAGTGAATTTGTCTAGGGGTCCTAGTTACATGGTCTATAACCTGAGTGAGCGTGTCTAGGGGTCCTAGTTACATGGTCTATAACCTGAGTGAACATGTGTCTAGGGGTCCTAGTCCTAGTTACATGGTCTATAACCTGAGTGAACGTGTCTAGGGGTCCTAGTTACATGGTCTATAACCTGAGGAACATGTGTCTAGGGGTCCTAGTTAAATGGTCTATAACCTGAGTGAACATGTGTCTAGGGGTCCTAGTCCTAGTTACATGGTCTATAACCTGAGTGAAAATGTGTCTAGGGGTCCTAGTTACATGGTCTATAACCTGAGTGAACATGTGTCTAGGGGTCCTAGTTACATGGTCTATAACCTGAGTGAACGTGTCTAGGGGTCCTAGTTATATGGTCTATAAGCTGAGTGAACATGTGTCTAGGGGTCCTAGTTACATGGTCTATAACCTGAGTGAACATGTGTCTAGGGGTCCTAGTTACATGTTCTATAACCTGAGTGAACATGTGTCTAGGGGTCCTAGTTATATGGTCTATAACCTGAGTGAACATGTGTCTAGGGGTCCTAGTTATATGGTCTATAACCTGAGGGAACATGTCTAGGGGTCCTAGTTATATGGTCTATAACCTGAGTGAACATGTGTCTAGGGGTCCTAGTCCTAGTTACATGTTCTATAACCTGAGTGAACATGTGTCTAGAGGTCCTAGTTACATGGTCTATAACCTGAGTGAACATGTGTCTAGGGGTCCTAGTTATATGGTCTATAACCTGAGTGAACATGTGTCTAGGGGTCCTAGTCCTAGTTACATGTTCTATAACCTGAGTGAACATGTGTCTAGGGGTCCTAGTTATATGGTCTATAACCTGAGTGAATTTGTCTAGGGGTCCTAGTTACATGGTCTATAACCTGAGTGAGCGTGTCTAGGGGTCCTAGTTACATGGTCTATAACCTGAGTGAACATGTGTCTAGGGGTCCTAGTCCTAGTTACATGGTCTATAACCTGAGTGAACGTGTCTAGGGGTCCTAGTTACATGGTCTATAACCTGAGGGAACATGTGTCTAGGGGTCCTAGTTAAATGGTCTATAACCTGAGTGAACATGTGTCTAGGGGTCCTAGTCCTAGTTACATGGTCTATAACCTGAGTGAAAATGTGTCTAGGGGTCCTAGTTACATGGTCTATAACCTGAGTGAACATGTGTCTAGGGGTCCTAGTTATATGGTCTATAACCTGAGTGAACATGTGTCTAGGGGTCCTAGTTACATGGTCTATAACCTGAGTGAACATGTGTCTAGGGGTCCTAGTTACATGTTCTATAACCTGAGTGAACATGTGTCTAGGGGTCCTAGTTATATGGTCTATAACCTGAGGGAACATGTCTAGGGGTCCTAGTTACATGGTCTATAACCTGAGTGAACATGTGTCTAGGGGTCCTAGTTATACTGTCTATAACCTGAGTGAACATGTGTCTAGGGGTCCTAGTCCTAGTTACATGTTCTATAACCTGAGTGAACATGTGTCTAGGGGTCCTAGTCCTAGTTACATGGTCTATAACCTGAGTGAACGTGTCTAGGGGTCCTAGTTACATGGTCTATAACCTGAGGGAACATGTGTCTAGGGGTCCTAGTTAAATGGTCTATAACCTGAGTGAACATGTGTCTAGGGGTCCTAGTCCTAGTTACATGGTCTATAACCTGAGTGAAAATGTGTCTAGGGGTCCTAGTTACATGGTCTATAACCTGAGTGAACATGTGTCTAGGGGTCCTAGTTACATGGTCTATAACCTGAGTGAACGTGTCTAGGGGTCCTAGTTATATGGTCTATAACCTGAGTGAACATGTGTCTAGGGGTCCTAGTTACATGGTCTATAACCTGAGTGAACATGTGTCTAGGGGTCCTAGTTACATGTTCTATAACCTGAGTGAACATGTGTCTAGGGGTCCTAGTTATATGGTCTATAACCTGAGGGAACATGTCTAGTGGTCCTAGTTACATGGTCTATAACCTGAGTGAACGTGTCTAGGGGTCCTAGTTATATGGTCTATAACCTGAGTGAACATGTGTCTAGGGGTCCTAGTCCTAGTTACATGTTCTATAACCTGAGTGAACATGTGTCTAGGGGTCCTAGTCCTAGTTACATGGTCTATAACCTGAGTGAACGTGTCTAGGGGTCCTAGTTACATGGTCTATAACCTGAGGGAACATGTGTCTAGGGGTCCTAGTTAAATGGTCTATAACCTGAGTGAACATGTGTCTAGGGGTCCTAGTCCTAGTTACATGGTCTATAACCTGAGTGAAAATGTGTCTAGTTGTCCTAGTTACATGGTCTATAACCTGAGTGAACATGTGTCTAGGGGCCCTAGTCCTAGTTACATGGTCTATAACCTGAGTGAACATGTGTCTAGGGGTCCTAGTTACATGGTCTATAACCTGAGTGAACGTGTCTAGGGGTCCTAGTTATATGGTCTATAACCTGAGTGAACATGTGTCTAGGGGTCCTAGTTACATGGTCTATAACCTGAGTGAACATGTGTCTAGGGGTCCTAGTTACATGTTCTATAACCTGAGTGAACATGTGTCTAGGGGTCCTAGTTATATGGTCTATAACCTGAGGGAACATGTCTAGGAGTCCTAGTTATATGGTCTATAACCTGAGGGAACATGTCTAGGGGTCCTAGTTACATGGTCTATAACCTGAGTGAACGTGTCTAGGGGTCCTAGTTATATGGTCTATAACCTGAGTGAACATGTGTCTAGGGGTCCTAGTCCTAGTTACATGTTCTATAACCTGAGTGAACATGTGTCTAGGGGTCCTAGTTATATGGTCTATAACCTGAGTGAATTTGTCTAGGGGTCCTAGTTACATGGTCTATAACCTGAGTGAGCGTGTCTAGGGGTCCTAGTTACATGGTCTATAACCTGAGTGAACATGTGTCTAGGGGTCCTAGTCCTAGTTACATGGTCTATAACCTGAGTGAACGTGTCTAGGGGTCCTAGTTACATGGTCTATAACCTGATGGAACATGTGTCTAGGGGTCCTAGTTAAATGGTCTATAACCTGAGTGAACATGTGTCTAGGGGTCCTAGTCCTAGTTACATGGTCTATAACCTGAGTGAAAATGTGTCTAGGGGTCCTAGTTACATGGTCTATAACCTGAGTGAACATGTGTCTAGGGGTCCTAGTTACATGGTCTATAACCTGAGTGAACGTGTCTAGGGGTCCTAGTTATATGGTCTATAAGCTGAGTGAACATGTGTCTAGGGGTCCTAGTTACATGGTCTATAACCTGAGTGAACATGTGTCTAGGGGTCCTAGTTACATGTTCTATAACCTGAGTGAACATGTGTCTAGGGGTCCTAGTTATATGGTCTATAACCTGAGTGAACATGTGTCTAGGGGTCCTAGTTATATGGTCTATAACCTGAGGGAACATGTCTAGGGGTCCTAGTTATATGGTCTATAACCTGAGTGAACATGTGTCTAGGGGTCCTAGTCCTAGTTACATGTTCTATAACCTGAGTGAACATGTGTCTAGAGGTCCTAGTTACATGGTCTATAACCTGAGTGAACATGTGTCTAGGGGTCCTAGTTATATGGTCTATAACCTGAGTGAACATGTGTCTAGGGGTCCTAGTCCTAGTTACATGTTCTATAACCTGAGTGAACATGTGTCTAGGGGTCCTAGTTATATGGTCTATAACCTGAGTGAATTTGTCTAGGGGTCCTAGTTACATGGTCTATAACCTGAGTGAGCGTGTCTAGGGGTCCTAGTTACATGGTCTATAACCTGAGTGAACATGTGTCTAGGGGTCCTAGTCCTAGTTACATGGTCTATAACCTGAGTGAACGTGTCTAGGGGTCCTAGTTACATGGTCTATAACCTGAGGGAACATGTGTCTAGGGGTCCTAGTTAAATGGTCTATAACCTGAGTGAACATGTGTCTAGGGGTCCTAGTCCTAGTTACATGGTCTATAACCTGAGTGAAAATGTGTCTAGGGGTCCTAGTTACATGGTCTATAACCTGAGTGAACATGTGTCTAGGGGTCCTAGTTATATGGTCTATAACCTGAGTGAACATGTGTCTAGGGGTCCTAGTTACATGGTCTATAACCTGAGTGAACATGTGTCTAGGGGTCCTAGTTACATGTTCTATAACCTGAGTGAACATGTGTCTAGGGGTCCTAGTTATATGGTCTATAACCTGAGGGAACATGTCTAGGGGTCCTAGTTACATGGTCTATAACCTGAGTGAACATGTGTCTAGGGGTCCTAGTTACATGTTCTATAACCTGAGTGAACATGTGTCTAGGGGTCCTAGTTATATGGTCTATAACCTGAGGGAACATGTCTAGGGGTCCTAGTTACATGGTCTATAACCTGAGTGAACATGTGTCTAGGGGTCCTAGTTATATGGTCTATAACCTGAGTGAATTTGTCTAGGGGTCCTAGTTACATGGTCTATAACCTGAGTGAGCGTGTCTAGGGGTCCTAGTTACATGGTCTATAACCTGAGTGAACATGTGTCTAGGGGTCCTAGTCCTAGTTACATGGTCTATAACCTGAGTGAACGTGTCTAGGGGTCCTAGTTACATGGTCTATAACCTGATGGAACATGTGTCTAGGGGTCCTAGTTAAATGGTCTATAACCTGAGTGAACATGTGTCTAGGGGTCCTAGTCCTAGTTACATGGTCTATAACCTGAGTGAAAATGTGTCTAGGGGTCCTAGTTACATGGTCTATAACCTGAGTGAACATGTGTCTAGGGGTCCTAGTTACATGGTCTATAACCTGAGTGAACGTGTCTAGGGGTCCTAGTTATATGGTCTATAAGCTGAGTGAACATGTGTCTAGGGGTCCTAGTTACATGGTCTATAACCTGAGTGAACATGTGTCTAGGGGTCCTAGTTACATGTTCTATAACCTGAGTGAACATGTGTCTAGGGGTCCTAGTTATATGGTCTATAACCTGAGTGAACATGTGTCTAGGGGTCCTAGTTATATGGTCTGTAACCTGAGGGAACATGTCTAGGGGTCCTAGTTATATGGTCTATAACCTGAGTGAACATGTGTCTAGGGGTCCTAGTCCTAGTTACATGTTCTATAACCTGAGTGAACATGTGTCTAGAGGTCCTAGTTACATGGTCTATAACCTGAGTGAACATGTGTCTAGGGGTCCTAGTTATATGGTCTATAACCTGAGTGAACATGTGTCTAGGGGTCCTAGTCCTAGTTACATGTTCTATAACCTGAGTGAACATGTGTCTAGGGGTCCTAGTTATATGGTCTATAACCTGAGTGAATTTGTCTAGGGGTCCTAGTTACAGGAACATGTCTAGGGGTCCTAGTTACATGGTCTATAACCTGAGTGAACATGTGTCTAGGGGTCCTAGTTATACTGGTCTATAACCTGAGTGAACATGTGTCTAGGGGTCCTAGTCCTAGTTACATGTTCTATAACCTGAGTGAACATGTGTCTAGGGGTCCTAGTTATATGGTCTATAACCTGAGGGAACATGTCTAGGGGTCCTAGTTACATGGTCTATAACCTGAGTGAACGTGTCTAGGGGTCCTAGTTATATTTTCTATAACCTGAGTGAACATGTGTCTAGGGGTCCTAGTCCTAGTTACATGTTCTATAACCTGAGTGAACATGTGTCTAGGGGTCCTAGTTACATGGTCTATAACCTGAGTGAACATGTGTCTAGGGGTCCTAGTTATATGGTCTATAACCTGAGGGAACAGTGTCTAGGGGTCCTAGTCCTAGCATGGTCTATAACCTGAGTGAACATGTGTCTAGGGGTCCTAGTTATATGGTCTATAACCTGAGTGAATTTGTCTAGGGGTCCTAGTTACATGGTCTATAACCTGAGTGAGCGTGTCTAGGGGTCCTAGTTACATGGTCTATAACCTGAGTGAACATGTGTCTAGGGGTCCTAGTCCTAGTTACATGGTCTATAACCTGAGTGAACGTGTCTAGGGGTCCTAGTTACATGGTCTATAACCTGATGGAACATGTGTCTAGGGGTCCTAGTTAAATGGTCTATAACCTGAGTGAACATGTGTCTAGGGGTCCTAGTCCTAGTTACATGGTCTATAACCTGAGTGAAAATGTGTCTAGGGGTCCTAGTTACATGGTCTATAACCTGAGTGAACATGTGTCTAGGGGTCCTAGTTACATGGTCTATAACCTGAGTGAACGTGTCTAGGGGTCCTAGTTATATGGTCTATAAGCTGAGTGAACATGTGTCTAGGGGTCCTAGTTACATGGTCTATAACCTGAGTGAACATGTGTCTAGGGGTCCTAGTTACATGTTCTATAACCTGAGTGAACATGTGTCTAGGGGTCCTAGTTATATGGTCTATAACCTGAGTGAACATGTGTCTAGGGGTCCTAGTTATAT
This sequence comes from Salmo salar, assembly GCF_965601325.2. Taxonomy (NCBI): domain Eukaryota; kingdom Metazoa; phylum Chordata; class Actinopteri; order Salmoniformes; family Salmonidae; genus Salmo; species Salmo salar. The sequence continues at coordinate 47,745,452 of NC_138301.1, read as the reverse complement.
GGTCTGTAACCTGAGGGAACATGTCTAGGGGTCCTAGTTATATGGTCTATAACCTGAGTGAACATGTGTCTAGGGGTCCTAGTCCTAGTTACATGTTCTATAACCTGAGTGAACATGTGTCTAGAGGTCCTAGTTACATGGTCTATAACCTGAGTGAACATGTGTCTAGGGGTCCTAGTTATATGGTCTATAACCTGAGTGAACATGTGTCTAGGGGTCCTAGTCCTAGTTACATGTTCTATAACCTGAGTGAACATGTGTCTAGGGGTCCTAGTTATATGGTCTATAACCTGAGTGAATTTGTCTAGGGGTCCTAGTTACATGGTCTATAACCTGAGTGAGCGTGTCTAGGGGTCCTAGTTACATGGTCTATAACCTGAGTGAACATGTGTCTAGGGGTCCTAGTCCTAGTTACATGGTCTATAACCTGAGTGAACGTGTCTAGGGGTCCTAGTTACATGGTCTATAACCTGAGGGAACATGTGTCTAGGGGTCCTAGTTAAATGGTCTATAACCTGAGTGAACATGTGTCTAGGGGTCCTAGTCCTAGTTACATGGTCTATAACCTGAGTGAAAATGTGTCTAGGGGTCCTAGTTACATGGTCTATAACCTGAGTGAACATGTGTCTAGGGGTCCTAGTTATATGGTCTATAACCTGAGTGAACATGTGTCTAGGGGTCCTAGTTACATGGTCTATAACCTGAGTGAACATGTGTCTAGGGGTCCTAGTTACATGTTCTATAACCTGAGTGAACATGTGTCTAGGGGTCCTAGTTATATGGTCTATAACCTGAGGGAACATGTCTAGGGGTCCTAGTTACATGGTCTATAACCTGAGTGAACATGTGTCTAGGGGTCCTAGTTATACTGTCTATAACCTGAGTGAACATGTGTCTAGGGGTCCTAGTCCTAGTTACATGTTCTATAACCTGAGTGAACATGTGTCTAGGGGTCCTAGTCCTAGTTACATGGTCTATAACCTGAGTGAACGTGTCTAGGGGTCCTAGTTACATGGTCTATAACCTGAGGGAACATGTGTCTAGGGGTCCTAGTTAAATGGTCTATAACCTGAGTGAACATGTGTCTAGGGGTCCTAGTCCTAGTTACATGGTCTATAACCTGAGTGAAAATGTGTCTAGGGGTCCTAGTTACATGGTCTATAACCTGAGTGAACATGTGTCTAGGGGTCCTAGTTACATGGTCTATAACCTGAGTGAACGTGTCTAGGGGTCCTAGTTATATGGTCTATAACCTGAGTGAACATGTGTCTAGGGGTCCTAGTTACATGGTCTATAACCTGAGTGAACATGTGTCTAGGGGTCCTAGTTACATGTTCTATAACCTGAGTGAACATGTGTCTAGGGGTCCTAGTTATATGGTCTATAACCTGAGGGAACATGTCTAGTGGTCCTAGTTACATGGTCTATAACCTGAGTGAACGTGTCTAGGGGTCCTAGTTATATGGTCTATAACCTGAGTGAACATGTGTCTAGGGGTCCTAGTCCTAGTTACATGTTCTATAACCTGAGTGAACATGTGTCTAGGGGTCCTAGTCCTAGTTACATGGTCTATAACCTGAGTGAACGTGTCTAGGGGTCCTAGTTACATGGTCTATAACCTGAGGGAACATGTGTCTAGGGGTCCTAGTTAAATGGTCTATAACCTGAGTGAACATGTGTCTAGGGGTCCTAGTCCTAGTTACATGGTCTATAACCTGAGTGAAAATGTGTCTAGTTGTCCTAGTTACATGGTCTATAACCTGAGTGAACATGTGTCTAGGGGCCCTAGTCCTAGTTACATGGTCTATAACCTGAGTGAACATGTGTCTAGGGGTCCTAGTTACATGGTCTATAACCTGAGTGAACGTGTCTAGGGGTCCTAGTTATATGGTCTATAACCTGAGTGAACATGTGTCTAGGGGTCCTAGTTACATGGTCTATAACCTGAGTGAACATGTGTCTAGGGGTCCTAGTTACATGTTCTATAACCTGAGTGAACATGTGTCTAGGGGTCCTAGTTATATGGTCTATAACCTGAGGGAACATGTCTAGGAGTCCTAGTTATATGGTCTATAACCTGAGGGAACATGTCTAGGGGTCCTAGTTACATGGTCTATAACCTGAGTGAACGTGTCTAGGGGTCCTAGTTATATGGTCTATAACCTGAGTGAACATGTGTCTAGGGGTCCTAGTCCTAGTTACATGTTCTATAACCTGAGTGAACATGTGTCTAGGGGTCCTAGTTATATGGTCTATAACCTGAGGGAACGTGTCTAGGGGTCCTAGTTACATGGTCTATAACCTGAAACCTGAGTGAACATGTGTCTAGGGGTCCTAGTCCGAGTTACATGTTCTATAACCTGAGTGAATGTGTCTAGGGGTCCTAGTTACATGGTCTATAACCTGAGTGAGCGTGTCTAGGGGTCCTAGTTACATGGTCTATAACCTGAGTGAACATGTGTCGAGGGGTCCTAGTTACATGGTCTATAACCTGAGTGAACGTGTCTAGGGGCCCTAGTTACATGGTCTATAACCTGAGTGAACGTGTCTAGGGGTCCTAGTTACATGGTCTATAACCTGAGGGAACATGTGTCTAGGGGTCCTAGTTAAATGGTCTATAACCTGAGTGAACATGTGTCTAGGGGTCCTAGTCCTAGTTACATGGTCTATAACCTGAGTGAAAATGTGTCTAGTTGTCCTAGTTACATGGTCTATAACCTGAGTGAACATGTGTCTAGGGGCCCTAGTCCTAGTTACATGGTCTATAACCTGAGTGAACATGTGTCTAGGGGTCCTAGTTACATGGTCTATAACCTGAGTGAACGTGTCTAGGGGTCCTAGTTATATGGTCTATAACCTGAGTGAACATGTGTCTAGGGGTCCTAGTTACATGGTCTATAACCTGAGTGAACATGTGTCTAGGGGTCCTAGTTACATGTTCTATAACCTGAGTGAACATGTGTCTAGGGGTCCTAGTTATATGGTCTATAACCTGAGGGAACATGTCTAGGAGTCCTAGTTATATGGTCTATAACCTGAGGGAACATGTCTAGGGGTCCTAGTTACATGGTCTATAACCTGAGTGAACGTGTCTAGGGGTCCTAGTTATATGGTCTATAACCTGAGTGAACATGTGTCTAGGGGTCCTAGTCCTAGTTACATGTTCTATAACCTGAGTGAACATGTGTCTAGGGGTCCTAGTCCTAGTTACATGGTCTATAACCTGAGTGAACGTGTCTAGGGGTCCTAGTTACATGGTCTATAACCTGAGGGAACATGTGTCTAGGGGTCCTAGTTAAATGGTCTATAACCTGAGTGAACATGTGTCTAGGGGTCCTAGTCCTAGTTACATGGTCTATAACCTGAGTGAAAATGTGTCTAGGGGTCCTAGTTACATGGTCTATAACCTGAGTGAACATGTGTCTAGGGGTCCTAGTTACATGGTCTATAACCTGAGTGAACGTGTCTAGGGGTCCTAGTTATATGGTCTATAACCTGAGTGAACATGTGTCTAGGGATCCTAGTTACATGGTCTATAACCTGAGTGAACATGTGTCTAGGGGTCCTAGTTACATGTTCTATAACCTGAGTGAACATGTGTCTAGGGGTCCTAGTTATATGGTCTATAACCTGAGGGAACATGTCTAGGGGTCCTAGTTACATGGTCTATAACCTGAGTGAACGTGTCTAGGGGTCCTAGTTATATGGTCTATAACCTGAGTGAACATGTGTCTAGGGGTCCTAGTCCTAGTTACATGTTCTATAACCTGAGTGAACATGTGTCTAGGGGTCCTAGTTACATGGTCTATAACCTGAGTGAACATGTGTCTAGGGGTCCTAGTTATATGGTCTATAACCTGAGTGAACATGTGTCTAGGGGTCCTAGTCCTAGTTACATGTTCTATAACCTGAGTGAACATGTGTCTAGGGGTCCTAGTTATATGGTCTATAACCTGAGTGAATTTGTCTAGGGGTCCTAGTTACATGGTCTATAACCTGAGTGAGCGTGTCTAGGGGTCCTAGTTACATGGTCTATAACCTGAGTGAACATGTGTCGAGGGGTCCTAGTTACATGGTCTATAACCTGAGTGAACGTGTCTAGGGGCCCTAGTTACATGGTCTATAACCTGAGTGAACATGTGTCGAGGGGTCCTAGTCCCAGTTACATGGTCTATAACCTGAGTGAACATGTGTCTAGGGGCCCTAGTCCTTGTTACATGGTCTATAACCTGATGGAACATGTCTAGGGGTCCTAGTTACATGGTCTATAACCTGAGTGAACGTGTCTAGGGGTCCTAGTTACATGGTCTATAACCTGAGTGAACATGTCTAGGGGTCCTAGTTACATGGTCTATAACGTGAGTGAACATGTGTCGAGGGGTCCTAGTCCCAGTTACATGGTCTATAACCTGAGTGAGCGTGTCTAGGGGTCCTAGTTACATGGTCTATAACCTGAGTGAACATGTGTCGAGGGGTCCTAGTTACATGGTCTATAACCTGAGTGAACGTGTCTAGGGGCCCTAGTTACATGGTCTATAACCTGAGGGAACATGTGTCTAGGGGTCCTAGTCCTAGTTACATGTTCTATAACCTGAGTGAACATGTGTCTAGGGGTCCTAGTTACATGGTCTATAACCTGAGTGAACATGTCTAGGGGTCCTAGTTACATGGTCTATAACCTGAGTGAACATGTGTCGAGGGGTCCAGTCCCAGTTACATGGTCTATAACCTGAGTGAACATGTGTCTAGGGGCCCTAGTCCTTGTTACATGGTCTATAACCTGAGTGAACGTGTCTATGGGTCCTTGTTACATGGTCTATAATCTGAGTGAACATGTCTAGGGGTCCTAGTCCAAGTTACATGGTCTATAATCTGAGTGAACATGTGTCGAGGGGTCCTAGTCCCAGTTACATGGTCTATAACCTGAGTGAACATGTGTCTAGGGGCCCTAGTCCTAGTTACATGGTCTATAACCTGAGTGAACGTGTCTAGGTGTCCTAGTTACATGGTCTATAACCTGAGTGAACATGTGTCTAGGGGCCCTAGTCCTTGTTACATGGTCTATAACCTGAGTGAACGTGTCTATGGGTCCTAGTTACATGGTCTATAACCTGAGGGAACATGTGTCTAGGGGCCCTAGTCCTAGTTACATGGTCTATAACCTGAGTGAACGTGTCTAGGGGTCCTAGTTACATGGTCTATAATCTGAGTGAACATGTGTCTAGGGGTCCTAGTTACATGGTCTATAACCTGAGTGAACATGTGTCTAGGGGTCCTAGTTACATGGTCTATAACCTGAGTGAACATGTGTCTAGGGGTCCTAGTCCTAGTTACATGGTCTATAACCTGAGTGAACGTGTCTAGGGGTCCTAGTTACATGGTCTATAACCTGAGTGAACATGTGTCTAGGGGTCCTAGTCCTAGTTACATGGTCTATAACCTGAGTGAACATGTGTCTAGGGGTCCTAGTTACATGGTCTATAACCTGAGTGAACATGTGTCTAGGGGCCCTAGTCCTAGTTACATGGTCTATAACCTGAGTGAACATGTGTCTATGGGTCCTAGTTACATGGTCTATAACCTGAGTGAACATGTGTCTAGGGGTCCTAGTTACATGGTCTATAACCTGAGTGAACATGTGTCTAGGGGTCCTAGTTATATGGTCTATAACCTGAGGGAACATGTCTAGGGGTCCTAGTTACATGGTCTATAACCTGAGTGAACGTGTCTAGGGGTCCTAGTTATATGGTCTATAACCTGAGTGAACATGTGTCTAGGGGTCCTAGTCCTAGTTACATGGTCTATAACCTGAGTGAACGTGTCTATGGGTCCTAGTTACATGGTCTATAACCTGAGGGAACATGTGTCTAGGGGCCCTAGTCCTAGTTACATGGTCTATAACCTGAGTGAACGTGTCTAGGGGTCCTAGTTACATGGTCTATAATCTGAGTGAACATGTGTCTAGGGGTCCTAGTTACATGGTCTATAACCTGAGTGAACATGTGTCTAGGGGTCCTAGTTACATGGTCTAGAACCTGAGTGAACATGTGTCTAGGGGTCCTAGTCCTTGTTACATGGTCTATAACCTGAGTGAACGTGTCTAGGGGTCCTAGTTACATGGTCTATAACCTGAGTGAAAATGTGTCTAGGGGTCCTAGTCCTAGTTACATGGTCTATAACCTGAGTGAAAATGTGTCTAGGGGTCCTAGTTACATGGTCTATAACCTGAGTGAACATGTGTCTAGGGGCCCTAGTCCTAGTTACATGGTCTATAACCTGAGTGAACATGTGTCTAGGGGTCCTAGTTACATGGTCTATAACCTGAGTGAACGTGTCTAGGGGTCCTAGTTATATGGTCTATAACCTGAGTGAACATGTGTCTAGGGGTCCTAGTTATATGGTCTATAACCTGAGGGAACATGTCTAGGGGTCCTAGTTACATGGTCTATAACCTGAGTGAACGTGTCTAGGGGTCCTAGTTATATGGTCTATAACCTGAGTGAACATGTGTCTAGGGGTCCTAGTCCTAGTTACATGTTCTATAACCTGAGTGAACATGTGTCTAGGGGTCCTAGTTACATGGTCTATAACCTGAGTGAACATGTGTCGAGGGGTCCTAGTTACATGGTCTATAACCTGAGTGAACGTGTCTAGGGGCCCTAGTTACATGGTCTATAACCTGAGGGAACATGTGTCTAGGGGTCCTAGTCCTAGTTACATGTTCTATAACCTGAGTGAACATGTGTCTAGGGGTCCTAGTTACATGGTCTATAACCTGAGTGAACATGTCTAGGGGTCCTAGTTACATGGTCTATAACCTGAGTGAACATGTGTCGAGGGGTCCTAGTCCCAGTTACATGGTCTATAACCTGAGTGAACATGTGTCTAGGGGCCCTAGTCCTTGTTACATGGTCTATAACCTGATGGAACATGTCTAGGGGTCCTAGTTACATGGTCTATAACCTGAGTGAACGTGTCTAGGGGTCCTAGTTACATGGTCTATAACCTGAGGGAATATGTGTCTAGGGGTCCTAGTTAAATGGTCTATAACCTGAGTGAACATGTGTCTAGGGGTCCTAGTCCTAGTTACATGGTCTATAACCTGAGTGAAAATGTGTCTAGGGGTCCTAGTTACATGGTCTATAACCTGAGTAAACGTGTCTAGGGGTCCTAGTTATATGGTCTATAACCTGAGTGAACATGTGTCTAGGGGTCCTAGTGACATGGTCTATAACCTGAGTGAACATGTGTCTAGGGGTCCTAGTTACATGTTCTATAACCTGAGTGAACATGTGTCTAGGGGTCCTAGTTATATGGTCTATAACCTGAGTGAATGTGTCTAGGGGTCCTAGTTACATGGTCTATAACCTGAGTGAGCGTGTCTAGGGGTCCTAGTTACATGGTCTATAACCTGAGTGAACATGTGTCGAGGGGTCCTAGTTACATGGTCTATAACCTGAGGGAACGTGTCTAGGGGCCCTAGTTACATGGTCTATAACCTGAGGGAACATGTGTCTAGGGGTCCTAGTCCTAGTTACATGTTCTATAACCTGAGTGAACATGTGTCTAGGGGTCCTAGTTACATGGTCTATAACCTGAGTGAACATGTCTAGGGGTCCTAGTTACATGGTCTATAACCTGAGTGAACATGTGTCGAGGGGTCCTAGTCCCAGTTACATGGTCTATAACCTGAGTGAACATGTGTCTAGGGGCCCTAGTCCTTGTTACATGGTCTATAACCTGATGGAACATGTCTAGGGGTCCTAGTTACATGGTCTATAACCTGAGTGAACGTGTCTAGGGGTCCTAGTTACATGGTCTATAACCTGAGGGAATATGTGTCTAGGGGTCCTAGTTAAATGGTCTATAACCTGAGTGAACATGTGTCTAGGGGTCCTAGTCCTAGTTACATGGTCTATAACCTGAGTGAAAATGTGTCTAGGGGTCCTAGTTACATGGTCTATAACCTGAGTAAACGTGTCTAGGGGTCCTAGTTATATGGTCTATAACCTGAGTGAACATGTGTCTAGGGGTCCTAGTGACATGGTCTATAACCTGAGTGAACATGTGTCTAGGGGTCCTAGTTACATGTTCTATAACCTGAGTGAACATGTCTAGGGGTCCTAGTTATATGGTCTATAACCTGAGTGAACATGTGTCGAGGGGTCCTAGTCCCAGTTACATGGTCTATAACCTGAGTGAACATGTGTCTAGGGGCCCTAGTCCTTGTTACATGGTCTATAACCTGAGTGAACGTGTCTATGGGTCCTAGTTACATGCTCTATAATCTGAGTGAACATGTCTAGGGGTCCTAGTCCAAGTTACATGGTCTATAATCTGAGTGAACATGTGTCGAGGGGTCCTAGTCCCAGTTACATGGTCTATAACCTGAGTGAACATGTGTCTAGGGGCCCTAGTCCTAGTTACATGGTCTATAACCTGAGTGAACGTGTCTAGGTGTCCTAGTTACATGGTCTATAACCTGAGTGAACATGTGTCTAGGGGCCCTAGTCCTTGTTACATGGTCTATAACCTGAGTGAACGTGTCTATGGGTCCTAGTTACATGGTCTATAACCTGAGGGAACATGTGTCTAGGGGCCCTAGTCGTAGTTACATGGTCTATAACCTGAGTGAACGTGTCTAGGGGTCCTAGTTACATGGTCTATAATCTGAGTGAACATGTGTCTAGGGGTCCTAGTTACATGGTCTATAACCTGAGTGAACATGTGTCTAGGGGTCCTAGTTACATGGTCTATAACCTGAGTGAACATGTGTCTAGGGGTCCTAGTCCTAGTTACATGGTCTATAACCTGAGTGAACATGTCTAGGGGTCCTAGTTACATGGTCTATAACCTGAGGGAACATGTGTCTAGGGGTCCTAGTTAAATGGTCTATAACCTGAGTGAACATGTGTCTAGGGGTCCTAGTCCTAGTTACATGGTCTATAACCTGAGTGAAAATGTGTCTAGGGGTCCTAGTTACATGGTCTATAACCTGAGTGAACATGTGTCTAGGGGCCCTAGTCCTAGTTACATGGTCTATAACCTGAGTGAACATGTGTCTATGGGTCCTAGTTACATGGTCTATAACCTGAGTGAACGTGTCTAGGGGTCCTAGTTATATGGTCTATAACCTGAGTGAACATGTGTCTAGGGGTCCTAGTTACATGGTCTATAACCTGAGTGAACATGTGTCTAGGGGTCCTAGTTACATGTTCTATAACCTGAGTGAACATGTGTCTAGGGGTCCTAGTTATATGGTCTATAACCTGAGGGAACATGTCTAGGGGTCCTAGTTACATGGTCTATAACCTGAGTGAACGTGTCTAGGGGTCCTAGTTATATGGTCTATAACCTGAGTGAACATGTGTCTAGGGGTCCTAGTCCTAGTTACATGTTCTATAACCTGAGTGAACATGTGTCTAGGGGTCCTAGTTACATGGTCTATAACCTGAGTGAACATGTGTCTAGGGGTCCTAGTTATATGGTCTATAACCTGAGTGAACATGTGTCTAGGGGTCCTAGTCCTAGTTACATGTTCTATAACCTGAGTGAACATGTGTCTAGGGGTCGTAGTTATATGGTCTATAACCTGAGTGAATGTGTCTAGGGGTCCTAGTTACATGGTCTATAACCTGAGTGAGCGTGTCTAGGGGTCCTAGTTACATGGTCTATAACCTGAGTGAACATGTGTCGAGGGGTCCTAGTTACATGGTCTATAACCTGAGTGAACGTGTCTAGGGGCCCTAGTTACATGGTCTATAACCTGAGGGAACATGTGTCTAGGGGTCCTAGTCCTAGTTACATGTTCTATAACCTGAGTGAACATGTGTCTAGGGGTCCTAGTTACATGGTCTATAACCTGAGTGAACATGTCTAGGGGTCCTAGTTACATGGTCTATAACCTGAGTGAACATGTGTCGAGGGGTCCTAGTCCCAGTTACATGGTCTATAACCTGAGTGAACATGTGTCTAGGGGCCCTAGTCCTTGTTACATGGTCTATAACCTGATGGAACATGTCTAGGGGTCCTAGTTACATGGTCTATAACCTGAGTGAACGTGTCTAGGGGTCCTAGTTACATGGTCTATAACCTGAGGGAATATGTGTCTAGGGGTCCTAGTTAAATGGTCTATAACCTGAGTGAACATGTGTCTAGGGGTCCTAGTCCTAGTTACATGGTCTATAACCTGAGTGAAAATGTGTCTAGGGGTCCTAGTTACATGGTCTATAACCTGAGTAAACGTGTCTAGGGGTCCTAGTTATATGGTCTATAACCTGAGTGAACATGTGTCTAGGGGTCCTAGTGACATGGTCTATAACCTGAGTGAACATGTGTCTAGGGGTCCTAGTTACATGTTCTATAACCTGAGTGAACATGTGTCTAGGGGTCCTAGTTATATGGTCTATAACCTGAGTGAATGTGTCTAGGGGTCCTAGTTACATGGTCTATAACCTGAGTGAGCGTGTCTAGGGGTCCTAGTTACATGGTCTATAACCTGAGTGAACATGTGTCGAGGGGTCCTAGTTACATGGTCTATAACCTGAGTGAACGTGTCTAGGGGCCCTAGTTACATGGTCTATAACCTGAGGGAACATGTGTCTAGGGGTCCTAGTCCTAGTTACATGTTCTATAACCTGAGTGAACATGTGTCTAGGGGTCCTAGTTACATGGTCTATAACCTGAGTGAACATGTGTCGAGGGGTCCTAGTCCCAGTTACATGGTCTATAACCTGAGTGAACATGTGTCTAGGGGCCCTAGTCCTTGTTACATGGTCTATAACCTGATGGAACATGTCTAGGGGTCCTAGTTACATGGTCTATAACCTGAGTGAACGTGTCTAGGGGTTCCAGTTACATGGTCTATAACCTGAGGGAATATGTGTCTAGGGGTCCTAGTTAAATGGTCTATAACCTGAGTGAACATGTGTCTAGGGGTCCTAGTCCTAGTTACATGGTCTATAACCTGAGTGAAAATGTGTCTAGGGGTCCTAGTTACATGGTCTATAACCTGAGTGAACATGTGTCTAGGGGCCCTAGTCCTAGGTACATGGTCTATAACCTGAGTGAACATGTGTCTAGGGGTCCTAGTTACATGGTCTATAACCTGAGTGAACGTGTCTAGGGGTCCTAGTTATATGGTCTATAACCTGAGTGAACATGTGTCTAGGGGTCCTAGTGACATGGTCTATAACCTGAGTGAACATGTGTCTAGGGGTCCTAGTTACATGTTCTATAACCTGAGTGAACATGTGTCTAGGGGTCCTAGTTACATGGTCTATAACCTGAGTGAACGTGTCTAGGGGTCCTAGTTATATGGTCTATAACCTGAGTGAACATGTGTCTAGGGGTCCTAGTCCTAGTTACATGTTCTATAACCTGAGTGAACATGTGTCTAGGGGTCCTAGTTACATGGTCTATAACCTGAGTGAACATGTGTCTAGGGGTCCTAGTTATATGGTCTATAACCTGAGTGAACATGTGTCTAGGGGTCCTAGTCCTAGTTACATGTTCTATAACCTGAGTGAACATGTGTCTAGGGGTCCTAGTTATATGGTCTATAACCTGAGTGAATGTGTCTAGGGGTCCTAGTTACATGGTCTATAACCTGAGTGAGCGTGTCTAGGGGTCCTAGTTACATGGTATATAACCTGAGTGAACGTGTCTAGGGGCCCTAGTTACATGGTCTATAACCTGAGGGAACATGTGTCTAGGGGTCCTAGTGCTAGTTACATGTTCTATAACCTGAGTGAACATGTGTCTAGGGGTCCTAGTTACATGGTCTATAACCTGAGTGAACATGTCTAGGGGTCCTAGTTACATGGTCTATAACCTGAGTGAACATGTGTCGAGGGGTCCTAGTCCCAGTTACATGGTCTATAACCTGAGTGAACATGTGTCTAGGGGCCCTAGTCCTTGTTACATGGTCTATAACCTGAGGGAACGTGTCTAGGGGTCCTAGTTACATGGTCTATAACCTGAGTGAACATGTCTAGGGGTCCTAGTTACGTGGTCTATAATCTGAGTGAACATGTCTAGGGGACCTAGTCCAAGTTACATGGTCTATAACCTGAGTGAACATGTGTCTAGGGGTCCTAGTCCCAGTTACATGTTCTATAACCCGAGTGAACATGTGTCTACGGGTCCTAGTTACATGGTCAATAACCTGAGTGAACTTGTGTCTAGGGGTCCTAGTTACATGGTCTATAACCTGAGTGAACATGTGTCTAGGGGTCCTAGTTACATGGTCTATAACCTGAGTGAACATGTGTCTAGGGGTCCTAGTTACATGATCTATAACCTGAGTGAACATGTGTCGAGGGGTCCTAGTCCCAGTTACATGGTCTATAACCTGAGTGAACATGATTCTAGGGGCCCTAGTCCTAGTCACATGGTCTATAACCTGAGTGAAAATGTGTCTAGGGGTCCTAGTTACATGGTCTATAACCTGAGTGAACATGTGTCTAGGGGTCCTAATTGCATGGTCTATAACCTGAGTGAACATGTGTCTAGGGACCCTAGGCCTAGTTACATGGTCTATAACCTGAGTGAACATGTGTCTAGGGGTCCTAGTTACATGGTCTATAACCTGAGTGAACATGTGTCTAGGGGCCCTAGTCCTAGTCACATGGTCTTAAACCTGAGGGAACATGTGTCTAGGGGCCCTAGTCCTAGTTACATGGTCTATAACCTGAGTGAACGTGTCTAGGGGTCCTAGTTACATGGTCTATAATCTGAGTGAACATGTGTCTAGGGGTCCTAGTTACATGGTCTATAACCTGAGTGAACATGTGTCTAGGGGTCCTAGTTACATGATCTATAACCTGAGTGAACATGTGTCTAGGGGTCCTAGTCCTAGTTACATGGTCTATAACCTGAGTGAACGTGTCTAGGGGTCCTAGTTACATGGTCTATAACCTGAGGGAACATGTGTCTAGGGGTCCTAGTTAAATGGTCTATAACCTGAGTGAACATGTGTCTAGGGGTCCTAGTCCTAGTTACATGGTCTATAACCTGAGTGAAAATGTGTCTAGGGGTCCTAGTTACATGGTCTATAACTTGAGTGAACATGTGTCTAGGGGCCCTAGTCCTAGTTACATGGTCTATAACCTGAGTGAACATGTGTCTATGGGTCCTAGTTACATGGTCTATAACCTGAGTGAACGTGTCTAGGGGTCCTAGTTATATGGTCTATAACCTGAGTGAACATGTGTCTAGGGGTCCTAGTCCTAGTTACATGTTCTATAACCTGAGTGAACATGTGTCTAGGGGTCGTAGTTATATGGTCTATAACCTGAGTGAATGTGTCTAGGGGTCCTAGTTACATGGTCTATAACCTGAGTGAGCGTGTCTAGGGGTCCTAGTTACATGGTCTATAACCTGAGTGAACATGTGTCGAGGGGTCCTAGTTACATGGTCTATAACCTGAGTGAACGTGTCTAGGGGCCCTAGTTACATGGTCTATAACCTGAGGGAACATGTGTCTAGGGGTCCTAGTCCTAGTTACATGTTCTATAACCTGAGTGAACATGTGTCTAGGGGTCCTAGTTACATGGTCTATAACCTGAGTGAACATGTCTAGGGGTCCTAGTTACATGGTCTATAACCTGAGTGAACATGTGTCGAGGGGTCCTAGTCCCAGTTACATGGTCTATAACCTGAGTGAACATGTGTCTAGGGGCCCTAGTCCTTGTTAAATGGTCTATAACCTGATGGAACATGTCTAGAGGTCCTAGTTACATGGTCTATAACCTGAGTGAACGTGTCTAGGGGTCCTAGTTACATGGTCTATAACCTGAGGGAATATGTGTCTAGGGGTCCTAGTTAAATGGTCTATAACCTGAGTGAACATGTGTCTAGGGGTCCTAGTCCTAGTTACATGGTCTATAACCTGAGTGAAAATGTGTCTAGGGGTCCTAGTTACATGGTCTATAACCTGAGTAAACGTGTCTAGGGGTCCTAGTTATATGGTCTATAACCTGAGTGAACATGTGTCTAGGGGTCCTAGTGACATGGTCTATAACCTGAGTGAACATGTGTCTAGGGGTCCTAGTTACATGTTCTATAACCTGAGTGAACATGTGTCTAGGGGTCCTAGTTATATGGTCTATAACCTGAGTGAATGTGTCTAGGGGTCCTAGTTACATGGTCTATAACCTGAGTGAGCGTGTCTAGGGGTCCTAGTTACATGGTCTATAACCTGAGTGAACATGTGTCGAGGGGTCCTAGTTACATGGTCTATAACCTGAGTGAACGTGTCTAGGGGCCCTAGTTACATGGTCTATAACCTGAGGGAACATGTGTCTAGGGGTCCTAGTCCTAGTTACATGGTCTATAACCTGAGTGAAAATGTGTCTAGGGGTCCTAGTTACATGGTCTATAACCTGAGTGAACATGTGTCTAGGGGCCCTAGTCCTAGGTACATGGTCTATAACCTGAGTGAACATGTGTCTAGGGGTCCTAGTTACATGGTCTATAACCTGAGTGAACGTGTCTAGGGGTCCTAGTTATATGGTCTATAACCTGAGTGAACATGTGTCTAGGGGTCCTAGTGACATGGTCTATAACCTGAGTGAACATGTGTCTAGGGGTCCTAGTTACATGTTCTATAACCTGAGTGAACATGTGTCTAGGGGTCCTAGTTACATGGTCTATAACCTGAGTGAACGTGTCTAGGGGTCCTAGTTATATGGTCTATAACCTGAGTGAACATGTGTCTAGGGGTCCTAGTCCTAGTTACATGTTCTATAACCTGAGTGAACATGTGTCTAGGGGTCCTAGTTACATGGTCTATAACCTGAGTGAACATGTGTCTAGGGGTCCTAGTTATATGGTCTATAACCTGAGTGAACATGTGTCTAGGGGTCCTAGTCCTAGTTACATGTTCTATAACCTGAGTGAACATGTGTCTAGGGGTCCTAGTTATATGGTCTATAACCTGAGTGAATGTGTCTAGGGGTCCTAGTTACATGGTCTATAACCTGAGTGAGCGTGTCTAGGGGTCCTAGTTACATGGTATATAACCTGAGTAAACGTGTCTAGGGGCCCTAGTTACATGGTCTATAACCTGAGGGAACATGTGTCTAGGGGTCCTAGTGCTAGTTACATGTTCTATAACCTGAGTGAACATGTGTCTAGGGGTCCTAGTTACATGGTCTATAACCTGAGTGAACATGTCTAGGGGTCCTAGTTACATGGTCTATAACCTGAGTGAACATGTGTCGAGGGGTCCTAGTCCCAGTTACATGGTCTATAACCTGAGTGAACATGTGTCTAGGGGCCCTAGTCCTTGTTACATGGTCTATAACCTGAGGGAACGTGTCTAGGGGTCCTAGTTACATGGTCTATAACCTGAGTGAACATGTCTAGGGGTCCTAGTTACGTGGTCTATAATCTGAGTGAACATGTCTAGGGGACCTAGTCCAAGTTACATGGTCTATAACCTGAGTGAACATGTGTCTAGGGGTCCTAGTCCCAGTTACATGTTCTATAACCCGAGTGAACATGTGTCTACGGGTCCTAGTTACATGGTCAATAACCTGAGTGAACTTGTGTCTAGGGGTCCTAGTTACATGGTCTATAACCTGAGTGAACATGTGTCTAGGGGTCCTAGTTACATGGTCTATAACCTGAGTGAACATGTGTCTAGGGGTCCTAGTTACATGATCTATAACCTGAGTGAACATGTGTCGAGGGGTCCTAGTCCCAGTTACATGGTCTATAACCTGAGTGAACATGATTCTAGGGGCCCTAGTCCTAGTCACATGGTCTATAACCTGAGTGAAAATGTGTCTAGGGGTCCTAGTTACATGGTCTATAACCTGAGTGAACATGTGTCTAGGGGTCCTAATTGCATGGTCTATAACCTGAGTGAACATGTGTCTAGGGACCCTAGGCCTAGTTACATGGTCTATAACCTGAGTGAACATGTGTCTAGGGGTCCTAGTTACATGGTCTATAACCTGAGTGAACATGTGTCTAGGGGCCCTAGTCCTAGTCACATGGTCTTAAACCTGAGGGAACATGTGTCTAGGGGCCCTAGTCCTAGTTACATGGTCTATAACCTGAGTGAACGTGTCTAGGGGTCCTAGTTACATGGTCTATAATCTGAGTGAACATGTGTCTAGGGGTCCTAGTTACATGGTCTATAACCTGAGTGAACATGTGTCTAGGGGTCCTAGTTACATGATCTATAACCTGAGTGAACATGTGTCTAGGGGTCCTAGTCCTAGTTACATGGTCTATAACCTGAGTGAACGTGTCTAGGGGTCCTAGTTACATGGTCTATAACCTGAGGGAACATGTGTCTAGGGGTCCTAGTTAAATGGTCTATAACCTGAGTGAACATGTGTCTAGGGGTCCTAGTCCTAGTTACATGGTCTATAACCTGAGTGAAAATGTGTCTAGGGGTCCTAGTTACATGGTCTATAACTTGAGTGAACATGTGTCTAGGGGCCCTAGTCCTAGTTACATGGTCTATAACCTGAGTGAACATGTGTCTATGGGTCCTAGTTACATGGTCTATAACCTGAGTGAACGTGTCTAGGGGTCCTAGTTATATGGTCTATAACCTGAGTGAACATGTGTCTAGGGGTCCTAGTCCTAGTTACATGTTCTATAACCTGAGTGAACATGTGTCTAGGGGTCGTAGTTATATGGTCTATAACCTGAGTGAATGTGTCTAGGGGTCCTAGTTACATGGTCTATAACCTGAGTGAGCGTGTCTAGGGGTCCTAGTTACATGGTCTATAACCTGAGTGAACATGTGTCGAGGGGTCCTAGTTACATGGTCTATAACCTGAGTGAACGTGTCTAGGGGCCCTAGTTACATGGTCTATAACCTGAGGGAACATGTGTCTAGGGGTCCTAGTCCTAGTTACATGTTCTATAACCTGAGTGAACATGTGTCTAGGGGTCCTAGTTACATGGTCTATAACCTGAGTGAACATGTCTAGGGGTCCTAGTTACATGGTCTATAACCTGAGTGAACATGTGTCGAGGGGTCCTAGTCCCAGTTACATGGTCTATAACCTGAGTGAACATGTGTCTAGGGGCCCTAGTCCTTGTTAAATGGTCTATAACCTGATGGAACATGTCTAGAGGTCCTAGTTACATGGTCTATAACCTGAGTGAACGTGTCTAGGGGTCCTAGTTACATGGTCTATAACCTGAGGGAATATGTGTCTAGGGGTCCTAGTTAAATGGTCTATAACCTGAGTGAACATGTGTCTAGGGGTCCTAGTCCTAGTTACATGGTCTATAACCTGAGTGAAAATGTGTCTAGGGGTCCTAGTTACATGGTCTATAACCTGAGTAAACGTGTCTAGGGGTCCTAGTTATATGGTCTATAACCTGAGTGAACATGTGTCTAGGGGTCCTAGTGACATGGTCTATAACCTGAGTGAACATGTGTCTAGGGGTCCTAGTTACATGTTCTATAACCTGAGTGAACATGTGTCTAGGGGTCCTAGTTATATGGTCTATAACCTGAGTGAATGTGTCTAGGGGTCCTAGTTACATGGTCTATAACCTGAGTGAGCGTGTCTAGGGGTCCTAGTTACATGGTCTATAACCTGAGTGAACATGTGTCGAGGGGTCCTAGTTACATGGTCTATAACCTGAGTGAACGTGTCTAGGGGCCCTAGTTACATGGTCTATAACCTGAGGGAACATGTGTCTAGGGGTCCTAGTCCTAGTTACATGTTCTATAACCTGAGTGAACATGTGTCTAGGGGTCCTAGTTACATGGTCTATAACCTGAGTGAACATGTGTCGAGGGGTCCTAGTCCCAGTTACATGGTCTATAACCTGAGTGAACATGTGTCTAGGGGCCCTAGTCCTTGTTACATGGTCTATAACCTGATGGAACATGTCTAGGGGTCCTAGTTACATGGTCTATAACCTGAGTGAACGTGTCTAGGGGTCCAGTTACATGGTCTATAACCTGAGGGAATATGTGTCTAGGGGTCCTAGTTAAATGGTCTATAACCTGAGTGAACATGTGTCTAGGGGTCCTAGTCCTAGTTACATGGTCTATAACCTGAGTGAAAATGTGTCTAGGGGTCCTAGTTACATGGTCTATAACCTGAGTGAACATGTGTCTAGGGGCCCTAGTCCTAGGTACATGGTCTATAACCTGAGTGAACATGTGTCTAGGGGTCCTAGTTACATGGTCTATAACCTGAGTGAACGTGTCTAGGGGTCCTAGTTATATGGTCTATAACCTGAGTGAACATGTGTCTAGGGGTCCTAGTGACATGGTCTATAACCTGAGTGAACATGTGTCTAGGGGTCCTAGTTACATGTTCTATAACCTGAGTGAACATGTGTCTAGGGGTCCTAGTTACATGGTCTATAACCTGAGTGAACGTGTCTAGGGGTCCTAGTTATATGGTCTATAACCTGAGTGAACATGTGTCTAGGGGTCCTAGTCCTAGTTACATGTTCTATAACCTGAGTGAACATGTGTCTAGGGGTCCTAGTTACATGGTCTATAACCTGAGTGAACATGTGTCTAGGGGTCCTAGTTATATGGTCTATAACCTGAGTGAACATGTGTCTAGGGGTCCTAGTCCTAGTTACATGTTCTATAACCTGAGTGAACATGTGTCTAGGGGTCCTAGTTATATGGTCTATAACCTGAGTGAATGTGTCTAGGGGTCCTAGTTACATGGTCTATAACCTGAGTGAGCGTGTCTAGGGGTCCTAGTTACATGGTATATAACCTGAGTGAACGTGTCTAGGGGCCCTAGTTACATGGTCTATAACCTGAGGGAACATGTGTCTAGGGGTCCTAGTGCTAGTTACATGTTCTATAACCTGAGTGAACATGTGTCTAGGGGTCCTAGTTACATGGTCTATAACCTGAGTGAACATGTCTAGGGGTCCTAGTTACATGGTCTATAACCTGAGTGAACATGTGTCGAGGGGTCCTAGTCCCAGTTACATGGTCTATAACCTGAGTGAACATGTGTCTAGGGGCCCTAGTCCTTGTTACATGGTCTATAACCTGAGGGAACGTGTCTAGGGGTCCTAGTTACATGGTCTATAACCTGAGTGAACATGTCTAGGGGTCCTAGTTACGTGGTCTATAATCTGAGTGAACATGTCTAGGGGACCTAGTCCAAGTTACATGGTCTATAACCTGAGTGAACATGTGTCTAGGGGTCCTAGTCCCAGTTACATGTTCTATAACCCGAGTGAACATGTGTCTACGGGTCCTAGTTACATGGTCAATAACCTGAGTGAACTTGTGTCTAGGGGTCCTAGTTACATGGTCTATAACCTGAGTGAACATGTGTCTAGGGGTCCTAGTTACATGGTCTATAACCTGAGTGAACATGTGTCTAGGGGTCCTAGTTACATGATCTATAACCTGAGTGAACATGTGTCGAGGGGTCCTAGTCCCAGTTACATGGTCTATAACCTGAGTGAACATGATTCTAGGGGCCCTAGTCCTAGTCACATGGTCTATAACCTGAGTGAAAATGTGTCTAGGGGTCCTAGTTACATGGTCTATAACCTGAGTGAACATGTGTCTAGGGGTCCTAATTGCATGGTCTATAACCTGAGTGAACATGTGTCTAGGGACCCTAGGCCTAGTTACATGGTCTATAACCTGAGTGAACATGTGTCTAGGGGTCCTAGTTACATGGTCTATAACCTGAGTGAACATGTGTCTAGGGGCCCTAGTCCTAGTCACATGGTCTTAAACCTGAGGGAACATGTGTCTAGGGGCCCTAGTCCTAGTTACATGGTCTATAACCTGAGTGAACGTGTCTAGGGGTCCTAGTTACATGGTCTATAATCTGAGTGAACATGTGTCTAGGGGTCCTAGTTACATGGTCTATAACCTGAGTGAACATGTGTCTAGGGGTCCTAGTTACATGATCTATAACCTGAGTGAACATGTGTCTAGGGGTCCTAGTCCTAGTTACATGGTCTATAACCTGAGTGAACGTGTCTAGGGGTCCTAGTTACATGGTCTATAACCTGAGGGAACATGTGTCTAGGGGTCCTAGTTAAATGGTCTATAACCTGAGTGAACATGTGTCTAGGGGTCCTAGTCCTAGTTACATGGTCTATAACCTGAGTGAAAATGTGTCTAGGGGTCCTAGTTACATGGTCTATAACTTGAGTGAACATGTGTCTAGGGGCCCTAGTCCTAGTTACATGGTCTATAACCTGAGTGAACATGTGTCTATGGGTCCTAGTTACATGGTCTATAACCTGAGTGAACGTGTCTAGGGGTCCTAGTTATATGGTCTATAACCTGAGTGAACATGTGTCTAGGGGTCCTAGTTACATGGTCTATAACCTGAGTGAACATGTGTCTAGGGGTCCTAGTTACATGTTCTATAACCTGAGTGAACATGTGTCTAGGGGTCCTAGTTATATGGTCTATAACCTGAGGGAACATGTCTAGGGGTCCTAGTTACATGGTCTATAACCTGAGTGAACGTGTCTAGGGGTCCTAGTTATATGGTCTATAACCTGAGTGAACATGTGTCTAGGGGTCCTAGTCCTAGTTACATGTTCTATAACCTGAGTGAACATGTGTCTAGGGGTCCTAGTTACATGGTCTATAACCTGAGTGAACATGTGTCTAGGGGTTCTAGTCCTAGTTACATGTTCTATAACCTGAGTGAACATGTGTCTAGGGGTCCTAGTTATATGGTCTATAACCTGAGTGAATGTGTCTAGGGGTCCTAGTTACATGGTCTATAACCTGAGTGAATGTGTCTAGGGGTCCTAGTTACATGGTCTATAACCTGAGTGAGCGTGTCTAGGGGTCCTAGTTACATGGTCTATAACCTGAGTGAACATGTGTCGAGGGGTCCTAGTTACATGGTCTATAACCTGAGTGAACGTGTCTAGGGGCCCTAGTTACATGGTCTATAACCTGAGGGAACATGTGTCTAGGGGTCCTAGTCCTAGTTACATGTTCTATAACCTGAGTGAACATGTGTCTAGGGGTCCTAGTTACATGGTCTATAACCTGAGTGAACATGTCTAGGGGTCCTAGTTACATGGTCTATAACCTGAGTGAACATGTGTCGAGGGGTCCTAGTCCCAGTTACATGGTCTATAACCTGAGTGAACATGTGTCTAGGGGCCCTAGTCCTTGTTACATGGTCTATAACCTGATGGAACATGTCTAGGGGTCCTAGTTACATGGTCTATAACCTGAGTGAACGTGTCTAGGGGTCCTAGTTACATGGTCTATAACCTGAGGGAATATGTGTCTAGGGGTCCTAGTTAAATGGTCTATAACCTGAGTGAACATGTGTCTAGGGGTCCTAGTCCTAGTTACATGGTCTATAACCTGAGTGAAAATGTGTCTAGGGGTCCTAGTTACATGGTCTATAACCTGAGTAAACGTGTCTAGGGGTCCTAGTTATATGGTCTATAACCTGAGTGAACATGTGTCTAGGGGTCCTAGTGACATGGTCTATAACCTGAGTGAACATGTGTCTAGGGGTCCTAGTTACATGTTCTATAACCTGAGTGAACATGTGCTAGGGGTCCTAGTTATATGGTCTATAACCTGAGTGAACATGTGTCGAGGGGTCCTAGTCCCAGTTACATGGTCTATAACCTGAGTGAACATGTGTCTAGGGGCCCTAGTCCTTGTTACATGGTCTATAACCTGAGTGAACGTGTCTATGGGTCCTAGTTACATGCTCTATAATCTGAGTGAACATGTCTAGGGGTCCTAGTCCAAGTTACATGGTCTATAATCTGAGTGAACATGTGTCGAGGGGTCCTAGTCCCAGTTACATGGTCTATAACCTGAGTGAACATGTGTCTAGGGGCCCTAGTCCTAGTTACATGGTCTATAACCTGAGTGAACGTGTCTAGGTGTCCTAGTTACATGGTCTATAACCTGAGTGAACATGTGTCTAGGGGCCCTAGTCCTTGTTACATGGTCTATAACCTGAGTGAACGTGTCTATGGGTCCTAGTTACATGGTCTATAACCTGAGGGAACATGTGTCTAGGGGCCCTAGTCCTAGTTACATGGTCTATAACCTGAGTGAACGTGTCTAGGGGTCCTAGTTACATGGTCTATAACCTGAGTGAACATGTCTAAGGGTCCTAGTTACATGGTCTATAATCTGAGTGAACATGTCTAGGGGACCTAGTCCAAGTTACATGGTCTATAACCTGAGTGAACATGTCTAGGGGTCCTAGTTACATGGTCTATAACCTGAGGGAACATGTGTCTAGGGGTCCTAGTTAAATGGTCTATAACCTGAGTGAACATGTGTCTAGGGGTCCTAGTCCTAGTTACATGGTCTATAACCTGAGTGAAAATGTGTCTAGGGGTCCTAGTTACATGGTCTATAACCTGAGTGAACATGTGTCTAGGGGCCCTAGTCCTAGTTACATGGTCTATAACCTGAGTGAACATGTGTCTAGGGGTCCTAGTTACATGGTCTATAACCTGAGTGAACGTGTCTAGGGGTCCTAGTTATATGGTCTATAACCTGAGTGAACATGTGTCTAGGGGTCCTAGTTACATGGTCTATAACCTGAGTGAACATGTGTCTAGGGGTCCTAGTTACATGTTCTATAACCTGAGTGAACATGTGTCTAGGGGTCCTAGTTATATGGTCTATAACCTGAGGGAACATGTCTAGGGGTCCTAGTTACATGGTCTATAACCTGAGTGAACGTGTCTAGGGGTCCTAGTTATATGGTCTATAACCTGAGTGAACATGTGTCTAGGGGTCCTAGTCCTAGTTACATGTTCTATAACCTGAGTGAACATGTGTCTAGGGGTCCTAGTTACATGGTCTATAACCTGAGTGAACATGTGTCTAGGGGTCCTAGTTATATGGTCTATAACCTGAGTGAACATGTGTCTAGGGGTCCTAGTCCTAGTTACATGTTCTATAACCTGAGTGAACATGTGTCTAGGGGTCCTAGTTACATGTTCTATAACCTGAGTGAACATGTCTAGGGGTCCTAGTTATATGGTCTATAACCTGAGTGAACATGTGTCGAGGGGTCCTAGTCCCAGTTACATGGTCTATAACCTGAGTGAACATGTGTCTAGGGGCCCTAGTCCTTGTTACATGGTCTATAACCTGAGTGAACGTGTCTATGGGTCCTAGTTACATGCTCTATAATCTGAGTGAACATGTCTAGGGGTCCTAGTCCAAGTTACATGGTCTATAATCTGAGTGAACATGTGTCGAGGGGTCCTAGTCCCAGTTACATGGTCTATAACCTGAGTGAACATGTGTCTAGGGGCCCTAGTCCTAGTTACATGGTCTATAACCTGAGTGAACGTGTCTAGGTGTCCTAGTTACATGGTCTATAACCTGAGTGAACATGTGTCTAGGGGCCCTAGTCCTTGTTACATGGTCTATAACCTGAGTGAACGTGTCTATGGGTCCTTGTTACATGGTCTATAACCTGAGGGAACATGTGTCTAGGGGCCCTAGTCCTAGTTACATGGTCTATAACCTGAGTGAACGTGTCTAGGGGTCCTAGTTACATGGTCTATAATCTGAGTGAACATGTGTCTAGGGGTCCTAGTTACATGGTCTATAACCTGAGTGAACATGTGTCTAGGGGTCCTAGTTACATGGTCTATAACCTGAGTGAACATGTGTCTAGGGGTCCTAGTCCTAGTTACATGGTCTATAACCTGAGTGAACATGTCTAGGGGTCCTAGTTACATGGTCTATAACCTGAGGGAACATGTGTCTAGGGGTCCTAGTTAAATGGTCTATAACCTGAGTGAACATGTGTCTAGGGGTCCTAGTCCTAGTTACATGGTCTATAACCTGAGTGAAAATGTGTCTAGGGGTCCTAGTTACATGGTCTATAACCTGAGTGAACATGTGTCTAGGGGCCCTAGTCCTAGTTACATGGTCTATAACCTGAGTGAACATGTGTCTATGGGTCCTAGTTACATGGTCTATAACCTGAGTGAACGTGTCTAGGGGTCCTAGTTATATGGTCTATAACCTGAGTGAACATGTGTCTAGGGGTCCTAGTTACATGGTCTATAACCTGAGTGAACATGTGTCTAGGGGTCCTAGTTACATGTTCTATAACCTGAGTGAACATGTGTCTAGGGGTCCTAGTTATATGGTCTATAACCTGAGGGAACATGTCTAGGGGTCCTAGTTACATGGTCTATAACCTGAGTGAACGTGTCTAGGGGTCCTAGTTATATGGTCTATAACCTGAGTGAACATGTGTCTAGGGGTCCTAGTCCTAGTTACATGTTCTATAACCTGAGTGAACATGTGTCTAGGGGTCCTAGTTATATGGTCTATAACCTGAGTGAACATGTGTCTAGGGGTCCTAGTCCTAGTTACATGTTCTATAACCTGAGTGAACGTGTCTAGGGGTCCTAGTTATATGGTCTATAACCTGAGTGAACATGTGTCTAGGGGTCCTAGTCCTAGTTACATGTTCTATAACCTGAGTGAACATGTGTCTAGGGGTCCTAGTTACATGGTCTATAACCTGAGTGAGCGTGTCTAGGGGTCCTAGTTACATGGTCTATAACCTGAGTGAACATGTGTCGAGGGGTCCTAGTTACATGGTCTATAACGTGAGTGAACGTGTCTAGGGGCCCTAGTTACATGGTCTATAACCTGAGGGAACATGTGTCTAGGGGTCCTAGTCCTAGTTACATGTTCTATAACCTGAGTGAACATGTGTCTAGGGGTCCTAGTTACATGGTCTATAACCTGAGTGAACATGTCTAGGGGTCCTAGTTACATGGTCTATAACCTGAGTGAACATGTGTCGAGGGGTCCTAGTCCCAGTTACATGGTCTATAACCTGAGTGAACATGTGTCTAGGGGCCCTAGTCCTTGTTACATGGTCTATAACCTGATGGAACATGTCTAGGGGTCCTAGTTACATGGTCTATAACCTGAGTGAACGTGTCTAGGGGTCCTAGTTACATGGTCTATAACCTGAGGGAATATGTGTCTAGGGGTCCTAGTTAAATGGTCTATAACCTGAGTGAACATGTGTCTAGGGGTCCTAGTCCTAGTTACATGGTCTATAACCTGAGTGAAAATGTGTCTAGGGGTCCTAGTTACATGGTCTATAACCTGAGTAAACGTGTCTAGGGGTCCTAGTTATATGGTCTATAACCTGAGTGAACATGTGTCTAGGGGTCCTAGTGACATGGTCTATAACCTGAGTGAACATGTGTCTAGGGGTCCTAGTTACATGTTCTATAACCTGAGTGAACATGTGTCTAGGGGTCCTAGTTATATGGTCTATAACCTGAGTGAATGTGTCTAGGGGTCCTAGTTACATGGTCTATAACCTGAGTGAGCGTGTCTAGGGGTCCTAGTTACATGGTCTATAACCTGAGTGAACATGTGTCGAGGGGTCCTAGTTACATGGTCTATAACCTGAGTGAACGTGTCTAGGGACCCTAGTTACATGGTCTATAACCTGAGGGAACATGTGTCTAGGGGTCCTAGTCCTTGTTACATGTTCTATAACCTGAGTGAACATGTGTCTAGGGGTCCTAGTTACATGGTCTATAACCTGAGTGAACATGTCTAGGGGCCCTAGTTACATGGTCTATAACCTGAGGGAACATGTGTCTAGGGGTCCTAGTCCTAGTTACATGTTCTATAACCTGAGTGAACATGTGTCTAGGGGTCCTAGTTACATGGTCTATTGCCTGAGTGAACATGTGTCGAGGGGTCCTAGTCCCAGTTACATGGTCTATAACCTGAGTGAACATGTGTCTAGGGGCCCTAGTCCTTGTTACATGGTCTATAACCTGATGGAACATGTCTAGGGGTCCTAGTTACATGGTCTATAACCTGAGTGAACGTGTCTAGGGGTTCCAGTTACATGGTCTATAACCTGAGGGAATATGTGTCTAGGGGTCCTAGTTAAATGGTCTATAACCTGAGTGAACATGTGTCTAGGGGTCCTAGTCCTAGTTACATGGTCTATAACCTGAGTGAAAATGTGTCTAGGGGTCCTAGTTACATGGTCTATAACCTGAGTGAACATGTGTCTAGGGGCCCTAGTCCTAGGTACATGGTCTATAACCTGAGTGAACATGTGTCTAGGGGTCCTAGTTACATGGTCTATAACCTGAGTGAACGTGTCTAGGGGTCCTAGTTATATGGTCTATAACCTGAGTGAACATGTGTCTAGGGGTCCTAGTGACATGGTCTATAACCTGAGTGAACATGTGTCTAGGGGTCCTAGTTACATGTTCTATAACCTGAGTGAACATGTGTCTAGGGGTCCTAGTTACATGGTCTATAACCTGAGTGAACGTGTCTAGGGGTCCTAGTTATATGGTCTATAACCTGAGTGAACATGTGTCTAGGGGTCCTAGTCCTAGTTACATGTTCTATAACCTGAGTGAACATGTGTCTAGGGGTCCTAGTTACATGGTCTATAACCTGAGTGAACATGTGTCTAGGGGTCCTAGTTATATGGTCTATAACCTGAGTGAACATGTGTCTAGGGGTCCTAGTCCTAGTTACATGTTCTATAACCTGAGTGAACATGTGTCTAGGGGTCCTAGTTATATGGTCTATAACCTGAGTGAATGTGTCTAGGGGTCCTAGTTACATGGTCTATAACCTGAGTGAGCGTGTCTAGGGGTCCTAGTTACATGGTATATAACCTGAGTGAACGTGTCTAGGGGCCCTAGTTACATGGTCTATAACCTGAGGGAACATGTGTCTAGGGGTCCTAGTGCTAGTTACATGTTCTATAACCTGAGTGAACATGTGTCTAGGGGTCCTAGTTACATGGTCTATAACCTGAGTGAACATGTCTAGGGGTCCTAGTTACATGGTCTATAACCTGAGTGAACATGTGTCGAGGGGTCCTAGTCCCAGTTACATGGTCTATAACCTGAGTGAACATGTGTCTAGGGGCCCTAGTCCTTGTTACATGGTCTATAACCTGAGGGAACGTGTCTAGGGGTCCTAGTTACATGGTCTATAACCTGAGTGAACATGTCTAGGGGTCCTAGTTACGTGGTCTATAATCTGAGTGAACATGTCTAGGGGACCTAGTCCAAGTGACATGGTCTATAACCTGAGTGAACATGTGTCTAGGGTTCCTAGTCCCAGTTACATGTTCTATAACCCGAGTGAACATGTGTCTACGGGTCCTAGTTACATGGTCAATAACCTGAGTGAACTTGTGTCTAGGGGTCCTAGTTACATGGTCTATAACCTGAGTGAACATGTGTCTAGGGGTCCTAGTTACATGGTCTATAACCTGAGTGAACATGTGTCTAGGGGTCCTAGTTACATGATCTATAACCTGAGTGAACATGTGTCGAGGGGTCCTAGTCCCAGTTACATGGTCTATAACCTGAGTGAACATGATTCTAGGGGCCCTAGTCCTAGTCACATGGTCTATAACCTGAGTGAAAATGTGTCTAGGGGTCCTAGTTACATGGTCTATAACCTGAGTGAACATGTGTCTAGGGGTCCTAATTGCATGGTCTATAACCTGAGTGAACATGTGTCTAGGGACCCTAGGCCTAGTTACATGGTCTATAACCTGAGTGAACATGTGTCTAGGGGTCCTAGTTACATGGTCTATAACCTGAGTGAACATGTGTCTAGGGGCCCTAGTCCTAGTCACATGGTCTTAAACCTGAGGGAACATGTGTCTAGGGGCCCTAGTCCTAGTTACATGGTCTATAACCTGAGTGAACGTGTCTAGGGGTCCTAGTTACATGGTCTATAATCTGAGTGAACATGTGTCTAGGGGTCCTAGTTACATGGTCTATAACCTGTGTGAACATGTGTCTAGGGGTCCTAGTTACATGATCTATAACCTGAGTGAACATGTGTCTAGGGGTCCTAGTCCTAGTTACATGGTCTATAACCTGAGTGAACGTGTCTAGGGGTCCTAGTTATATGGTCTATAACCTGAGGGAACATGTGTCTAGGGGTCCTAGTTAAATGGTCTATAACCTGAGTGAACATGTGTCTAGGGGTCCTAGTCCTAGTTACATGGTCTATAACCTGAGTGAAAATGTGTCTAGGGGTCCTAGTTACATGGTCTATAACTTGAGTGAACATGTGTCTAGGGGCCCTAGTCCTAGTTACATGGTCTATAACCTGAGTGAACATGTGTCTAGGGGTCCTAGTTACATGGTCTATAACCTGAGTGAATGTGTCTAGGGGTCCTAGTTATATGGTCTATAACCTGAGTGAACATGTGTCTAGGGGTCCTAGTTACATGGTCTATAACCTGAGTGAACATGTGTCTAGGGGTCCTAGTTACATGTTCTATAACCTGAGTGAACATGTGTCTAGGGGTCCTAGTTATATGGTCTATAACCTGAGGGAACATTTCTAGGGGTCCTAGTTGCATGGTCTATAACCTGAGTGAACGTGTCTAGGGGTCCTAGTTACATGGTCTATAACCTGAGGGAACATGTGTCTAGGGGTCCTAGTTAAATGGTCTATAACCTGAGTGAACATGTGTCTAGGGGTCCTAGTCCTAGTTACATGGTCTATAACCTGAGTGAAAATGTGTCTAGGGGTCCTAGTTACATGGTCTATAACTTGAGTGAACATGTGTCTAGGGGCCCTAGTCCTAGTTACATGGTCTATAACCTGAGTGAACATGTGTCTAGGGCTCCTAGTTACATGGTCTATAACCTGAGTGAATGTGTCTAGGGGTCCTAGTTATATGGTCTATAACCTGAGTGAACATGTGTCTAGGGGTCCTAGTTACATGGTCTATAACCTGAGTGAACATGTGTCTAGGGGTCCTAGTTACATGTTCTATAACCTGAGTGAACATGTGTCTAGGGGTCCTAGTTATATGGTCTATAACCTGAGGGAACATTTCTAGGGGTCCTAGTTACATGGTCTATAACCTGAGTGAACGTGTCTAGGGGTCCTAGTTACATGGTCTATAACCTGAGGGAACATGTGTCTAGGGGTCCTAGTTAAATGGTCTATAACCTGAGTGAACATGTGTCTAGGGGTCCTAGTCCTAGTTACATGGTCTATAACCTGAGTGAAAATGTGTCTAGGGGTCCTAGTTACATGGTCTATAACTTGAGTGAACATGTGTCTAGGGGCCCTAGTCCTAGTTACATGGTCTATAACCTGAGTGAACATGTGTCTAGGGGTCCTAGTTACATGGTCTATAACCTGAGTGAATGTGTCTAGGGGTCCTAGTTATATGGTCTATAACCTGAGTGAACATGTGTCTAGGGGTCCTAGTTACATGGTCTATAACCTGAGTGAACATGTGTCTAGGGGTCCTAGTTACATGTTCTATAACCTGAGTGAACATGTGTCTAGGGGTCCTAGTTATATGGTCTATAACCTGAGGGAACATTTCTAGGGGTCCTAGTTACATGGTCTATAACCTGAGTGAACGTGTCTAGGGGTCCTAGTTATATGGTCTATAACCTGAGTGAACATGTGTCTAGGGGTCCTAGTCCTAGTTACATGTTCTATAACCTGAGTGAACATGTGTCTAGGGGTCCTAGTTACATGGTCTATAACCTGAGTGAACATGTGTCTAGGGGTCCTAGTTATATGGTCTATAACCTGAGTGAACATGTGTCTAGGGGTCCTAGTTACATGGTCTATATCCTGAGTGAATGTGTCTAGGGGTCCTAGTTACATGGTCTATAACCTGAGTCAGCGTGTCTAGGGGTCCTAGTTACATGGTCTATAACCTGAGTGAACATGTGTCGAGGGGTCCTAGTTACATGGTCTATAACCTGAGTGAACGTGTCTAGGGGCCCTAGTTACATGGTCTATAACCTGAGGGAACATGTGTCTAGGGGTCCTAGTCCTAGTTACATGTTCTATAACCTGAGTGAACATGTGTCTCGGGGTCCTAGTTACATGGTCTATAACCTGAGTGAACATGTCTAGGGGTCCTAGTTACATGGTCTATAACCTGAGTGAACATGTGTCGAGGGGTCCTAGTCCCAGTTACATGGTCTATAACCTGAGTGAACATGTGTCTAGGGGCCCTAGTCCTTGTTACATGGTCTATAACCTGATGGAACATGTCTAGGGGTCCTAGTTACATGGTCTATAACCTGAGTGAACATGTGTCTAGGGGTCCTAGTTACATGGTCTATAACCTGAGTGAACATGTGTCGAGGGGTCCTAGTCCCAGTTACATGGTCTATAACCTGAGTGAACATGTGTCTAGGGGCCCTAGTCCTTGTTACATGGTCTATAACCTGAGTGAACGTGTCTATGGGTCCTAGTTACATGGTCTATAACCTGAGTGAACATGTCTAAGGGTCCTAGTTACATGGTCTATAATCTGAGTGAACATGTCTAGGGGACCTAGTCCAAGTTACATGGTCTATAACCTGAGTAAACGTGTCTAGGGGTCCTAGTTACATGGTCTATAACCTGAGGGAACATGTGTCTAGGGGTCCTAGTTAAATGGTCTATAACCTGAGTGAACATGTGTCTAGGGGTCCTAGTCCTAGTTACTTGGTCTATAACCTGAGTGAAAATGTGTCTAGGGGTCCTAGTTACATGGTCTATAACCTGAGTGAACATGTGTCTAGGGGCCCTAGTCCTAGTTACATGGTCTATAACCTGAGTGAACATGTGTCTAGGGGTCCTAGTTACATGGTCTATAACCTGAGTGAACATGTCTAGGGGTCCTAGTTACGTGGTCTATAATCTGAGTGAACATGTCTAGGGGACCTAGTCCAAGTTACATGGTCTATAACCTGAGTGAACATGTGTCTAGGGGTCCTAGTCCCAGTTACATGTTCTATAACCCGAGTGAACATGTGTCTACGGGTCCTAGTTACATGGTCAATAACCTGAGTGAATGTGTCTAGGGGTCCTAGTTACATGGTCTATAACCTGAGTCAGCGTGTCTAGGGGTCCTAGTTACATGGTCTATAACCTGAGTGAACATGTGTCGAGGGGTCCTAGTTACATGGTCTATAACCTGAGTGAACGTGTCTAGGGGTCCTAGTTACATGGTCTATAACCTGAGTGAACATGTGTCGAGGGGTCCTAGTTACATGGTCTATAACCTGAGTGAACGTGTCTAGGGGCCCTAGTTACATGGTCTATAACCTGAGGGAACATGTGTCTAGGGGTCCTAGTCCTAGTTACATGTTCTATAACCTGAGTGAACATGTGTCTCGGGGTCCTAGTTACATGGTCTATAACCTGAGTGAACATGTCTAGGGGTCCTAGTTACATGGTCTATAACCTGAGTGAACATGTGTCGAGGGGTCCTAGTCCCAGTTACATGGTCTATAACCTGAGTGAACATGTGTCTAGGGGCCCTAGTCCTTGTTACATGGTCTATAACCTGATGGAACATGTCTAGGGGTCCTAGTTACATGGTCTATAACCTGAGTGAACATGTGTCTAGGGGTCCTAGTTACATGGTCTATAACCTGAGTGAACATGTGTCGAGGGGTCCTAGTCCCAGTTACATGGTCTATAACCTGAGTGAACATGTGTCTAGGGGCCCTAGTCCTTGTTACATGGTCTATAACCTGAGTGAACGTGTCTATGGGTCCTAGTTACATGGTCTATAACCTGAGTGAACATGTCTAAGGGTCCTAGTTACATGGTCTATAATCTGAGTGAACATGTCTAGGGGACCTAGTCCAAGTTACATGGTCTATAACCTGAGTAAACGTGTCTAGGGGTCCTAGTTACATGGTCTATAACCTGAGGGAACATGTGTCTAGGGGTCCTAGTTAAATGGTCTATAACCTGAGTGAACATGTGTCTAGGGGTCCTAGTCCTAGTTACTTGGTCTATAACCTGAGTGAAAATGTGTCTAGGGGTCCTAGTTACATGGTCTATAACCTGAGTGAACATGTGTCTAGGGGCCCTAGTCCTAGTTACATGGTCTATAACCTGAGTGAATGTGTCTAGGGGTCCTAGTTATATGGTCTATAACCTGAGTGAACATGTGTCTAGGGGTCCTAGTTACATGGTCTATAACCTGAGTGAACATGTGTCTAGGGGTCCTAGTTACATGTTCTATAACCTGAGTGAACATGTGTCTAGGGGTCCTAGTTATATGGTCTATAACCTGAGGGAACATTTCTAGGGGTCCTAGTTACATGGTCTATAACCTGAGTGAACGTGTCTAGGGGTCCTAGTTATATGGTCTATAACCTGAGTGAACATGTGTCTAGGGGTCCTAGTCCTAGTTACATGTTCTATAACCTGAGTGAACATGTGTCTAGGGGTCCTAGTTACATGGTCTATAACCTGAGTGAACATGTGTCTAGGGGTCCTAGTTATATGGTCTATAACCTGAGTGAACATGTGTCTAGGGGTCCTAGTTACATGGTCTATAACCTGAGTGAATGTGTCTAGGGGTCCTAGTTACATGGTCTATAACCTGAGTCAGCGTGTCTAGGGGTCCTAGTTACATGGTCTATAACCTGAGTGAACATGTGTCGAGGGGTCCTAGTTACATGGTCTATAACCTGAGTGAACGTGTCTAGGGGCCCTAGTTACATGGTCTATAACCTGAGGGAACATGTGTCTAGGGGTCCTAGTCCTAGTTACATGTTCTATAACCTGAGTGAACATGTGTCTCGGGGTCCTAGTTACATGGTCTATAACCTGAGTGAACATGTCTAGGGGTCCTAGTTACATGGTCTATAACCTGAGTGAACATGTGTCGAGGGGTCCTAGTCCCAGTTACATGGTCTATAACCTGAGTGAACATGTGTCTAGGGGCCCTAGTCCTTGTTACATGGTCTATAACCTGATGGAACATGTCTAGGGGTCCTAGTTACATGGTCTATAACCTGAGTGAACATGTGTCTAGGGGTCCTAGTTACATGGTCTATAACCTGAGTGAACATGTGTCGAGGGGTCCTAGTCCCAGTTACATGGTCTATAACCTGAGTGAACATGTGTCTAGGGGCCCTAGTCCTTGTTACATGGTCTATAACCTGAGTGAACGTGTCTATGGGTCCTAGTTACATGGTCTATAACCTGAGTGAACATGTCTAAGGGTCCTAGTTACATGGTCTATAATCTGAGTGAACATGTCTAGGGGACCTAGTCCAAGTTACATGGTCTATAACCTGAGTAAACGTGTCTAGGGGTCCTAGTTACATGGTCTATAACCTGAGGGAACATGTGTCTAGGGGTCCTAGTTAAATGGTCTATAACCTGAGTGAACATGTGTCTAGGGGTCCTAGTCCTAGTTACTTGGTCTATAACCTGAGTGAAAATGTGTCTAGGGGTCCTAGTTACATGGTCTATAACCTGAGTGAACATGTGTCTAGGGGCCCTAGTCCTAGTTACATGGTCTATAACCTGAGTGAACATGTGTCTAGGGGTCCTAGTTACATGGTCTATAACCTGAGTGAACATGTCTAGGGGTCCTAGTTACGTGGTCTATAATCTGAGTGAACATGTCTAGGGGACCTAGTCCAAGTTACATGGTCTATAACCTGAGTGAACATGTGTCTAGGGGTCCTAGTCCCAGTTACATGTTCTATAACCCGAGTGAACATGTGTCTACGGGTCCTAGTTACATGGTCAATAACCTGAGTGAATGTGTCTAGGGGTCCTAGTTACATGGTCTATAACCTGAGTCAGCGTGTCTAGGGGTCCTAGTTACATGGTCTATAACCTGAGTGAACATGTGTCGAGGGGTCCTAGTTACATGGTCTATAACCTGAGTGAACGTGTCTAGGGGTCCTAGTTACATGGTCTATAACCTGAGTGAACATGTGTCGAGGGGTCCTAGTTACATGGTCTATAACCTGAGTGAACGTGTCTAGGGGCCCTAGTTACATGGTCTATAACCTGAGGGAACATGTGTCTAGGGGTCCTAGTCCTAGTTACATGTTCTATAACCTGAGTGAACATGTGTCTCGGGGTCCTAGTTACATGGTCTATAACCTGAGTGAACATGTCTAGGGGTCCTAGTTACATGGTCTATAACCTGAGTGAACATGTGTCGAGGGGTCCTAGTCCCAGTTACATGGTCTATAACCTGAGTGAACATGTGTCTAGGGGCCCTAGTCCTTGTTACATGGTCTATAACCTGATGGAACATGTCTAGGGGTCCTAGTTACATGGTCTATAACCTGAGTGAACATGTGTCTAGGGGTCCTAGTTACATGGTCTATAACCTGAGTGAACATGTGTCGAGGGGTCCTAGTCCCAGTTACATGGTCTATAACCTGAGTGAACATGTGTCTAGGGGCCCTAGTCCTTGTTACATGGTCTATAACCTGAGTGAACGTGTCTATGGGTCCTAGTTACATGGTCTATAACCTGAGTGAACATGTCTAAGGGTCCTAGTTACATGGTCTATAATCTGAGTGAACATGTCTAGGGGACCTAGTCCAAGTTACATGGTCTATAACCTGAGTAAACGTGTCTAGGGGTCCTAGTTACATGGTCTATAACCTGAGGGAACATGTGTCTAGGGGTCCTAGTTAAATGGTCTATAACCTGAGTGAACATGTGTCTAGGGGTCCTAGTCCTAGTTACTTGGTCTATAACCTGAGTGAAAATGTGTCTAGGGGTCCTAGTTACATGGTCTATAACCTGAGTGAACATGTGTCTAGGGGCCCTAGTCCTAGTTACATGGTCTATAACCTGAGTGAACATGTGTCTAGGGGTCCTAGTTACATGGTCTATAACCTGAGTGAACATGTCTAGGGGTCCTAGTTACGTGGTCTATAATCTGAGTGAACATGTCTAGGGGACCTAGTCCAAGTTACATGGTCTATAACCTGAGTGAACATGTGTCTAGGGGTCCTAGTCCCAGTTACATGTTCTATAACCCGAGTGAACATGTGTCTACGGGTCCTAGTTACATGGTCAATAACCTGAGTGAACTTGTGTCTAGGGGTCCTAGTTACATGGTCTATAACCTGAGTGAACATGTGTCTAGGGGTCCTAGTTACATGATCTATAACCTGAGTGAACATGTGTCGAGGGGTCCTAGTCCCAGTTACATGGTCTATAACCTGAGTGAACATGTGTCTAGGGGCCCTAGTCCTTGTTACATTGTCTATAACCTGAGTGAACATGTCTATGGGTCCTAGTTACATGGTCTATAACCTGAGTGAACATGTGTCTAGGGGTCCTAGTTATATGGTCTATAACCTGAGGGAACATGTCTAGGGGTCCTAGTTACATGGTCTATAACCTGAGTGAACGTGTCTAGGGGTCCTAGTTATATGGTCTATAACCTGAGTGAACATGTGTCTAGGGGTCCTAGTCCTAGTTACATGTTCTATAACCTGAGTGAACATGTGTCTAGGGGTCCTAGTTACATGGTCTATAACCTGAGTGAACATGTGTCTAGGGGTCCTAGTTATATGGTCTATATCCTGAGTGAACATGTGTCTAGGGGTCCTAGTTACATGGTCTATAACCTGAGTGAATGTGTCTAGGGGTCCTAGTTACATGCTCTATAACCTGAGTGAGCGTGTCTAGGGGTCCTAGTTACATGGTCTATAACCTGAGTGAACATGTGTCGAGGGGTCCTAGTTACATGGTCTATAACCTGAGTGAACGTGTCTAGGGGCCCTAGTTACATGGTCTATAACCTGAGTGAACATGTGTCTAGGGGCCCTAGTCCTTGTTACATGGTCTATAACCTGAGTGAACGTGTCTATGGGTCCTAGTTACATGGTCTATAACCTGAGTGAACATGTCTAAGGGTCCTAGTTACATGGTCTATAATCTGAGTGAACATGTCTAGGGGACCTAGTCCAAGTTACATGGTCTATAACCTGAGTAAACGTGTCTAGGGGTCCTAGTTACATGGTCTATAACCTGAGGGAACATGTGTCTAGGGGTCCTAGTTAAATGGTCTATAACTTGAGTGAACATGTGTCTAGGGGTCCTAGTCCTAGTTACTTGGTCTATAGCCTGAGTGAAAATGTGTCTAGGGGTCCTAGTTACATGGTCTATAACCTGAGTGAACATGTGTCTAGGGGCCCTAGTCCTAGTTACATGGTCTATAACCTGAGTGAACATGTGTCTAGGGGTCCTAGTTACATGGTCTATAACCTGAGTGAACATGTCTAGGGGTCCTAGTTACGTGGTCTATAATCTGAGTGAACATGTCTAGGGGACCTAGTTCAAGTTACATGGTCTATAACCTGAGTGAACATGTGTCTAGGGGTCCTAGTCCCAGTTACATGTTCTATAACCCGAGTGAACATGTGTCTACGGGTCCTAGTTACATGGTCAATAACCTGAGTGAACTTGTGTCTAGGGGTCCTAGTTACATGGTCTATAACCTGAGTGAACATGTGTCTAGGGGTCCTAGTTACATGGTCTATAACCTGAGTGAACATGTGTCTAGGGGTCCTAGTTACATGGTCTATAACCTGAGTGAACATGTGTCTAGGGGTCCTAGTTACATGATCTATAACCTGAGTGAACATGTGTCGAGGGGTCCTAGTCCCAGTTACATGGTCTATAACCTGAGTGAACATGTGTCTAGGGGCCCTAGTCCTTGTTACATTGTCTATAACCTGAGTGAACATGTCTATGGGTCCTAGTTACATGGTCTATAACCTGAGTGAACATGTGTCTAGGGGTCCTAGTTACATGGTCTATAACCTGAGTGAACGTGTCTAGGGGTCCTAGTTATATGGTCTATAACCTGAGTGAACATGTGTCTAGGGGTCCTAGTCCTAGTTACATGTTCTATAACCTGAGTGAACATGTGTCTAGGGGTCCTAGTTACATGGTCTATAACCTGAGTGAACATGTGTCTAGGGGTCCTAGTTATATGGTCTATATCCTGAGTGAACATGTGTCTAGGGGTCCTAGTTACATGGTCTATAACCTGAGTGAATGTGTCTAGGGGTCCTAGTTACATGCTCTATAACCTGAGTGAGCGTGTCTAGGGGTCCTAGTTACATGGTCTATAACCTGAGTGAACATGTGTCGAGGGGTCCTAGTTACATGGTCTATAACCTGAGTGAACGTGTCTAGGGGCCCTAGTTACATGGTCTATAACCTGAGGGAACATGTGTCTAGGGGTCCTAGTCCTAGTTACATGTTCTATAACCTGAGTGAACATGTGTCTCGGGGTCCTAGTTACATGGTCTATAACCTGAGTGAACATGTCTAGGGGTCCTAGTTACATGGTCTATAACCTGAGTGAACATGTGTCGAGGGGTCCTAGTCCCAGTTACATGGTCTATAACCTGAGTGAACATGTGTCTAGGGGCCCTAGTCCTTGTTACATGGTCTATAACCTGATGGAACATGTCTAGGGGTCCTAGTTACATGGTCTATAACCTGAGTGAACATGTGTCTAGGGGTCCTAGTTACATGGTCTATAACCTGAGTGAACATGTGTCGAGGGGTCCTAGTCCCAGTTACATGGTCTATAACCTGAGTGAACATGTGTCTAGGGGCCCTAGTCCTTGTTACATGGTCTATAACCTGAGTGAACGTGTCTATGGGTCCTAGTTACATGGTCTATAACCTGAGTGAACATGTCTAAGGGTCCTAGTTACATGGTCTATAATCTGAGTGAACATGTCTAGGGGACCTAGTCCAAGTTACATGGTCTATAACCTGAGTGAACGTGTCTAGGGGTCCTAGTTACATGGTCTATAACCTGAGGGAACATGTGTCTAGGGGTCCTAGTTAAATGGTCTATAACCTGAGTGAACATGTGTCTAGGGGTCCTAGTTACATGGTCTATAACCTGAGTGAACATGTGTCTAGGGGTCCTAGTTACATGGTCTATAACCTGAGTGAACATGTGTCTAGGGGTCCTAGTTACATGGTCTATAACCTGAGTGAACATGTGTCTAGGGGTCCTAGTTACATGATCTATAACCTGAGTGAACATGTGTCGAGGGGTCCTAGTCCCAGTTACATGGTCTATAACCTGAGTGAACATGTGTCTAGGGGCCCTAGTCCTTGTTACATTGTCTATAACCTGAGTGAACGTGTCTATGGGTCCTAGTTACATGGTCTATAACCTGAGTGAACATGATTCTAGGGGCCCTAGTCCTAGTCACATGGTCTATAACCTGAGTGAAAATGTGTCTAGGGGTCCTAGTTACATGGTCTATAACCTGAGTGAACATGTGTCTAGGGGTCCTAATTGCATGGTCTATAACCTGAGTGAACATGTGTCTAGGGACCCTAGGCCTAGTTACATGGTCTATAACCTGAGTGAACATGTGTCTAGGGGTCCTAGTTACATGGTCTATAACCTGAGTGAACGTGTCTAGGGGTCCTAGTTACATGGTCTATAATCTGAGTGAACATGTGTCTAGGGGTCCTAGTTACATGGTCTATAACCTGAGTGAACATGTGTCTAGGGGTCCTAGTCCTAGTTACATGGTCTATAACCTGAGTGAAAATGTGTCTAGGGGTCCTAGTTACATGGTCTATAACTTGAGTGAACATGTGTCTAGGGGCCCTAGTCCTAGTTACATGGTCTATAACCTGAGTGAACATGTGTCTAGGGGTCCTAGTTACATGGTCTATAACCTGAGTGAATGTGTCTAGGGGTCCTAGTTATATGGTCTATAACCTGAGTGAACATGTGTCTAGGGGTCCTAGTTACATGGTCTATAACCTGAGTGAACATGTGTCTAGGGGTCCTAGTTACATGTTCTATAACCTGAGTGAACGTGTCTAGGGGTCCTAGTTATATGGTCTATAACCTGAGTGAACATGTGTCTAGGGGTCCTAGTCCTAGTTACATGTTCTATAACCTGAGTGAACATGTGTCTAGGGGTCCTAGTTACATGGTCTATAACCTGAGTGAACATGTGTCTAGGGGTCCTAGTTATATGGTCTATAACCTGAGTGAACATGTGTCTAGGGGTCCTAGTTACATGGTCTATAACCTGAGTGAATGTGTCTAGGGGTCCTAGTTACATGGTCTATAACCTGAGTGAGCGTGTCTAGGGGTCCTAGTTACATGGTCTATAACCTGAGTGAACATGTGTCGAGGGGTCCTAGTTACATGGTCTATAACCTGAGTGAACGTGTCTAGGGGCCCTAGTTACATGGTCTATAACCTGAGGGAACATGTGTCTAGGGGTCCTAGTCCTAGTTACATGTTCTATAACCTGAGTGAACATGTGTCTCGGGGTCCTAGTTACATGGTCTATAACCTGAGTGAACATGTCTAGGGGTCCTAGTTACATGGTCTATAACCTGAGTGAACATGTGTCGAGGGGTCCTAGTCCCAGTTACATGGTCTATAACCTGAGTGAACATGTGTCTAGGGGCCCTAGTCCTTGTTACATGGTCTATAACCTGATGGAACATGTCTAGGGGTCCTAGTTACATGGTCTATAACCTGAGTGAACATGTGTCTAGGGGTCCTAGTTACATGGTCTATAACCTGAGTGAACATGTCTAAGGGTCCTAGTTACATGGTCTATAATCTGAGTGAACATGTCTAGGGGACCTAGTCCAAGTTACATGGTCTATAACCTGAGTAAACGTGTCTAGGGGTCCTAGTTACATGGTCTATAACCTGAGGGAACATGTGTCTAGGGGTCCTAGTTAAATGGTCTATAACCTGAGTGAACATGTGTCTAGGGGTCCTAGTCCTAGTTACTTGGTCTATAACCTGAGTGAAAATGTGTCTAGGGGTCCTAGTTACATGGTCTATAACCTGAGTGAACATGTGTCTAGGGGCCCTAGTCCTAGTTACATGGTCTATAACCTGAGTGAACATGTGTCTAGGGGTCCTAGTTACATGGTCTATAACCTGAGTGAACATGTCTAGGGGTCCTAGTTACGTGGTCTATAATCTGAGTGAACATGTCTAGGGGACCTAGTCCAAGTTACATGGTCTATAACCTGAGTGAACATGTGTCTAGGGGTCCTAGTCCCAGTTACATGTTCTATAACCCGAGTGAACATGTGTCTACGGGTCCTAGTTACATGGTCAATAACCTGAGTGAACTTGTGTCTAGGGGTCCTAGTTACATGGTCTATAACCTGAGTGAACATGAGTCTAGGGGTCCTAGTTACATGGTCTATAACCTGAGTGAACATGTGTCTAGGGGTCCTAGTTACCATGGTCTATAACCTGAGTGAACATGTGTCTAGGGGTCCTAGTTACATGATCTATAACCTGAGTGAACATGTGTCGAGGGGTCCTAGTCCCAGTTACATGGTCTATAACCTGAGTGAACATGTGTCTAGGGGCCCTAGTCCTTGTTACATTGTCTATAACCTGAGTGAACGTGTCTATGGGTCCTAGTTACATGGTCTATAACCTGAGTGAACATGTGTCTAGGGGTCCTAGTTATATGGTCTATAACCTGAGGGAACATGTCTAGGGGTCCTAGTTACATGGTCTATAACCTGAGTGAACGTGTCTAGGGGTCCTAGTTATATGGTCTATAACCTGAGTGAACATGTGTCTAGGGGTCCTAGTCCTAGTTACATGTTCTATAACCTGAGTGAACATGTGTCTAGGGGTCCTAGTTACATGGTCTATAACCTGAGTGAACATGTGTCTAGGGGTCCTAGTTATATGGTCTATATCCTGAGTGAACATGTGTCTAGGGGTCCTAGTTACATGGTCTATAACCTGAGTGAATGTGTCTAGGGGTCCTAGTTACATGGTCTATAACCTGAGTGAGCGTGTCTAGGGGTCCTAGTTACATGGTCTATAACCTGAGTGAACATGTGTCGAGGGGTCCTAGTTACATGGTCTATAACCTGAGTGAACGTGTCTAGGGGCCCTAGTTACATGGTCTATAACCTGAGGGAACATGTGTCTAGGGGTCCTAGTCCTAGTTACATGTTCTATAACCTGAGTGAACATGTGTCTCGGGGTCCTAGTTACATGGTCTATAACCTGAGTGAACATGTCTAGGGGTCCTAGTTACATGGTCTATAACCTGAGTGAACATGTGTCGAGGGGTCCTAGTCCCAGTTACATGGTCTATAACCTGAGTGAACATGTGTCTAGGGGCCCTAGTCCTTGTTACATGGTCTATAACCTGATGGAACATGTCTAGGGGTCCTAGTTACATGGTCTATAACCTGAGTGAACATGTGTCTAGGGGTCCTAGTTACATGGTCTATAACCTGAGTGAACATGTGTCGAGGGGTCCTAGTCCCAGTTACATGGTCTATAACCTGAGTGAACATGTGTCTAGGGGCCCTAGTCCTTGTTACATGGTCTATAACCTGAGTGAACGTGTCTATGGGTCCTAGTTACATGGTCTATAACCTGAGTGAACATGTCTAAGGGTCCTAGTTACATGGTCTATAATCTGAGTGAACATGTCTAGGGGACCTAGTCCAAGTTACATGGTCTATAACCTGAGTAAACGTGTCTAGGGGTCCTAGTTACATGGTCTATAACCTGAGGGAACATGTGTCTAGGGGTCCTAGTTAAATGGTCTATAACCTGAGTGAACATGTGTCTAGGGGTCCTAGTCCTAGTTACTTGGTCTATAACCTGAGTGAAAATGTGTCTAGGGGTCCTAGTTACATGGTCTATAACCTGAGTGAACATGTGTCTAGGGGCCCTAGTCCTAGTTACATGGTCTATAACCTGAGTGAACATGTGTCTAGGGGTCCTAGTTACATGGTCTATAACCTGAGTGAACATGTCTAGGGGTCCTAGTTACGTGGTCTATAATCTGAGTGAACATGTCTAGGGGACCTAGTCCAAGTTACATGGTCTA
Source organism: Salmo salar (assembly GCF_965601325.2). Classification (NCBI taxonomy): domain Eukaryota; kingdom Metazoa; phylum Chordata; class Actinopteri; order Salmoniformes; family Salmonidae; genus Salmo; species Salmo salar. The sequence goes on along the minus strand of NC_138301.1, from coordinate 47,703,803 downwards.
TAACCTGAGTGAACATGTGTCTAGGGGTCCTAGTCCCAGTTACATGTTCTATAACCCGAGTGAACATGTGTCTACGGGTCCTAGTTACATGGTCAATAACCTGAGTGAACTTGTGTCTAGGGGTCCTAGTTACATGGTCTATAACCTGAGTGAACATGTGTCTAGGGGTCCTAGTTACATGGTCTATAACCTGAGTGAACATGTGTCTAGGGGTCCTAGTTACCATGGTCTATAACCTGAGTGAACATGTGTCTAGGGGTCCTAGTTACATGATCTATAACCTGAGTGAACATGTGTCGAGGGGTCCTAGTCCCAGTTACATGGTCTATAACCTGAGTGAACATGTGTCTAGGGGCCCTAGTCCTTGTTACATTGTCTATAACCTGAGTGAACGTGTCTATGGGTCCTAGTTACATGGTCTATAACCTGAGTGAACATGTGTCTAGGGGTCCTAGTTATATGGTCTATACCCTGAGGGAACATGTCTAGGGGTCCTAGTTACATGGTCTATAACCTGAGTGAACGTGTCTAGGGGTCCTAGTTATATGGTCTATAACCTGAGTGAACATGTGTCTAGGGGTCCTAGTCCTAGTTACATGTTCTATAACCTGAGTGAACATGTGTCTAGGGGTCCTAGTTACATGGTCTATAACCTGAGTGAACATGTGTCTAGGGGTCCTAGTTATATGGTCTATATCCTGAGTGAACATGTGTCTAGGGGTCCTAGTTACATGGTCTATAACCTGAGTGAATGTGTCTAGGGGTCCTAGTTACATGGTCTATAACCTGAGTGAGCGTGTCTAGGGGTCCTAGTTACATGGTCTATAACCTGAGTGAACATGTGTCGAGGGGTCCTAGTTACATGGTCTATAACCTGAGTGAACGTGTCTAGGGGCCCTAGTTACATGGTCTATAACCTGAGGGAACATGTGTCTAGGGGTCCTAGTCCTAGTTACATGTTCTATAACCTGAGTGAACATGTGTCTCGGGGTCCTAGTTACATGGTCTATAACCTGAGTGAACATGTCTAGGGGTCCTAGTTACATGGTCTATAACCTGAGTGAACATGTGTCGAGGGGTCCTAGTCCCAGTTACATGGTCTATAACCTGAGTGAACATGTGTCTAGGGGCCCTAGTCCTTGTTACATGGTCTATAACCTGAGTGAACGTGTCTATGGGTCCTAGTTACATGGTCTATAACCTGAGTGAACATGTCTAAGGGTCCTAGTTACATGGTCTATAATCTGAGTGAACATGTCTAGGGGACCTAGTCCAAGTTACATGGTCTATAACCTGAGTGAACGTGTCTAGGGGTCCTAGTTACATGGTCTATAACCTGAGGGAACATGTGTCTAGGGGTCCTAGTTAAATGGTCTATAACCTGAGTGAACATGTGTCTAGGGGTCCTAGTCCTAGTTACATGGTCTATAACCTGAGTGAAAATGTGTCTAGGGGTCCTAGTTACATGGTCTATAACCTGAGTGAACATGTGTCTAGGGGCCCTAGTCCTAGTTACATGGTCTATAACCTGAGTGAACATGTGTCTAGGGGTCCTAGTTACATGGTCTATAACCTGAGTGAACATGTCTAGGGGTCCTAGTTACGTGGTCTATAATCTGAGTGAACATGTCTAGGGGACCTAGTCCAAGTTACATGGTCTATAACCTGAGTGAACATGTGTCTAGGGGTCCTAGTCCCAGTTACATGTTCTATAACCCGAGTGAACATGTGTCTACGGGTCCTAGTTACATGGTCAATAACCTGAGTGAACTTGTGTCTAGGGGTCCTAGTTACATGGTCTATAACCTGAGTGAACATGTGTCTAGGGGTCCTAGTTACATGGTCTATAACCTGAGTGAACATGTGTCTAGGGGTCCTAGTTACATGGTCTATAACCTGAGTGAACATGTGTCTAGGGGTCCTAGTTACATGATCTATAACCTGAGTGAACATGTGTCGAGGGGTCCTAGTCCCAGTTACATGGTCTATAACCTGAGTGAACATGTGTCTAGGGGCCCTAGTCCTTGTTACATTGTCTATAACCTGAGTGAACGTGTCTATGGGTCCTAGTTACATGGTCTATAACCTGAGTGAACATGATTCTAGGGGCCCTAGTCCTAGTCACATGGTCTATAACCTGAGTGAAAATGTGTCTAGGGGTCCTAGTTACATGGTCTATAACCTGAGTGAACATGTGTCTAGGGGTCCTAATTGCATGGTCTATAACCTGAGTGAACATGTGTCTAGGGACCCTAGGCCTAGTTACATGGTCTATAACCTGAGTGAACATGTGTCTAGGGGTCCTAGTTACATGGTCTATAACCTGAGTGAACGTGTCTAGGGGTCCTAGTTACATGGTCTATAATCTGAGTGAACATGTGTCTAGGGGTCCTAGTTACATGGTCTATAACCTGAGTGAACATGTGTCTAGGGGTCCTAGTTACATGATCTATAACCTGAGTGAACATGTGTCTAGGGGTCCTAGTCCTAGTTACATGGTCTATAACCTGAGTGAACGTGTCTAGGGGTCCTAGTTACATGGTCTATAACCTGAGGGAACATGTGTCTAGGGGTCCTAGTTAAATGGTCTATAACCTGAGTGAACATGTGTCTAGGGGTCCTAGTCCTAGTTACATGGTCTATAACCTGAGTGAAAATGTGTCTAGGGGTCCTAGTTACATGGTCTATAACTTGAGTGAACATGTGTCTAGGGGCCCTAGTCCTAGTTACATGGTCTATAACCTGAGTGAACATGTGTCTAGGGGTCCTAGTTACATGGTCTATAACCTGAGTGAATGTGTCTAGGGGTCCTAGTTATATGGTCTATAACCTGAGTGAACATGTGTCTAGGGGTCCTAGTTACATGGTCTATAACCTGAGTGAACATGTGTCTAGGGGTCCTAGTTACATGTTCTATAACCTGAGTGAACATGTGTCTAGGGGTCCTAGTTATATGGTCTATAACCTGAGGGAACATGTCTAGGGGTCCTAGTTACATGGTCTATAACCTGAGTGAACGTGTCTAGGGGTCCTAGTTATATGGTCTATAACCTGAGTGAACATGTGTCTAGGGGTCCTAGTCCTAGTTACATGTTCTATAACCTGAGTGAACATGTGTCTAGGGGTCCTAGTTACATGGTCTATAACCTGAGTGAACATGTGTCTAGGGGTCCTAGTTATATGGTCTATAACCTGAGTGAACATGTGTCTAGGGGTCCTAGTCCTAGTTACATGTTCTATAACCTGAGTGAACATGTGTCTAGGGGTCCTAGTTACATGGTCTATAACCTGAGTGAATGTGTCTAGGGGTCCTAGTTACATGGTCTATAACCTGAGTGAGCGTGTCTAGGGGTCCTAGTTACATGGTCTATAACCTGAGTGAACATGTGTCGAGGGGTCCTAGTTACATGGTCTATAACCTGAGTGAACGTGTCTAGGGGCCCTAGTTACATGGTCTATAACCTGAGGGAACATGTGTCTAGGGGTCCTAGTCCTAGTTACATGTTCTATAACCTGAGTGAACATGTGTCTCGGGGTCCTAGTTACATGGTCTATAACCTGAGTGAACATGTCTAGGGGTCCTAGTTACATGGTCTATAACCTGAGTGAACATGTGTCGAGGGGTCCTAGTCCCAGTTACATGGTCTATAACCTGAGTGAACATGTGTCTAGGGGCCCTAGTCCTTGTTACATGGTCTATAACCTGATGGAACATGTCTAGGGGTCCTAGTTACATGGTCTATAACCTGAGTGAACATGTGTCTAGGGGTCCCAGTTACATGGTCTATAACCTGAGTGAACATGTGTCTAGGGGCCCTAGTCCTTGTTACATGGTCTATAACCTGAGTGAACGTGTCTATGGGTCCTAGTTACATGGTCTATAACCTGAGTGAACATGTCTAAGGGTCCTAGTTACATGGTCTATAATCTGAGTGAACATGTCTAGGGGACCTAGTCCAAGTTACATGGTCTATAACCTGAGTGAACGTGTCTAGGGGTCCTAGTTACATGGTCTATAACCTGAGGGAACATGTGTCTAGGGGTCCTAGTTAAATGGTCTATAACCTGAGTGAACATGTGTCTAGGGGTCCTAGTCCTAGTTACATGGTCTATAACCTGAGTGAAAATGTGTCTAGGGGTCCTAGTTACATGGTCTATAACCTGAGTGAACATGTGTCTAGGGGCCCTAGTCCTAGTTACATGGTCTATAACCTGAGTGAACATGTGTCTAGGGGTCCTAGTTACATGGTCTATAACCTGAGTGAACGTGTCTAGGGGTCCTAGTTATATGGTCTATAACCTGAGTGAACATGTGTCTAGGGGTCCTAGTTACATGGTCTATAACCTGAGTGAACATGTGTCTAGGGGTCCTAGTTACATGTTCTATAACCTGAGTGAACATGTGTCTAGGGGTCCTAGTTATATGGTCTATAACCTGAGGGAACATGTCTAGGGGTCCTAGTTACATGGTCTATAACCTGAGTGAACGTGTCTAGGGGTCCTAGTTATATGGTCTATAACCTGAGTGAACATGTGTCTAGGGGTCCTAGTTACATGGTCTATAACCTGAGTGAACATGTGTCTAGGGGTCCTAGTTACATGTTCTATAACCTGAGTGAACATGTGTCTAGGTGTCCTAGTTATATGGTCTATAACCTGAGGGAACATGTCTAGGGGTCCTAGTTACATGGTCTATAACCTGAGTGAACGTGTCTAGGGGGTCCTAGTTATATGGTCTATAACCTGAGTGAACATGTGTCTAGGGGTCCTAGTCCTAGTTACATGTTCTATAACCTGAGTGAACATGTGTCTAGGGGTCCTAGTTACATGGTCTATAACCTGAGTGAACATGTGTCTAGGGGTCCTAGTTATATGGTCTATAACCTGAGTGAACATGTGTCTAGGGGTCCTAGTCCTAGTTACATGTTCTATAACCTGAGTGAACATGTGTCTAGGGGTCCTAGTTATATGGTCTATAACCTGAGTGAATGTGTCTAGGGGTCCTAGTTACATGGTCTATAACCTGAGTGAGCGTGTCTAGGGGTCCTAGTTACATGGTCTATAACCTGAGTGAACATGTGTCGAGGGGTCCTAGTTACATGGTCTATAACCTGAGTGAACGTGTCTAGGGGCCCTAGTTACATGGTCTATAACCTGAGGGAACATGTGTCTAGGGGTCCTAGTCCTAGTTACATGTTCTATAACCTGAGTGAACATGTGTCTCGGGGTCCTAGTTACATGGTCTATAACCTGAGTGAACATGTCTAGGGGTCCTAGTTACATGGTCTATAACCTGAGTGAACATGTGTCAAGGGGTCCTAGTCCCAGTTACATGGTCTATAACCTGAGTGAACATGTGTCTAGGGGCCCTAGTCCTTGTTACATGGTCTATAACCTGATGGAACATGTCTAGGGGTCCTAGTTACATGGTCTATAACCTGAGTGAACATGTGTCTAGGGGTCGTAGTTACATGGTCTATAACCTGAGTGAACATGTGTCGAGGGGTCCTAGTCCCAGTTACATGGTCTATAACCTGAGTGAACATGTGTCTAGGGGCCCTAGTCCTTGTTACATGGTCTATAACCTGAGTGAACTTGTCTATGGGTCCTAGTTACATGGTCTATAACCTGAGTGAACGTGTCTAGGGGTCCTAGTTATATGGTCTATAACCTGAGTGAACAAGTGTCTAGGGGTCCTAGTCCTAGTTACATGTTCTATAACCTGAGTGAACGTGTCTATGGGTCCTAGTTACATGGTCTATAACCTGAGTGAACGTGTCTAGGGGTCCTAGTTATATGGTCTATAACCTGAGTGAAAATGTGTCTAGGGGTCCTAGTTACATGGTCTATAACCTGAGTGAATGTGTCTAGGGGTCCTAGTTATATGGTCTATAACCTGAGTGAACATGTGTCTAGGGGTCCTAGTTACATGGTCTATAACCTGAGTGAACATGTGTCTAGGGGTCCTAGTTATATGGTCTATAACCTGAGTGAACATGTGTCTAGGGGTCCTAGTCCTAGTTACATGTTCTATAACCTGAGTGAACATGTGTCTAGGGGTCCTAGTTACATGGTCTATAACCTGAGTGAACATGTGTCTAGGGGTCCTAGTTATATGGTCTATAACCTGAGTGAACATGTGTCTAGGGGTCCTAGTCCTAGTTACATGTTCTATAACCTGAGTGAACATGTGTCTAGGGGTCCTAGTTACATGGTCTATAACCTGAGTGAGCGTGTCTAGGGGTCCTAGTTACATGGTCTATAACCTGAGTGAACATGTGTCGAGGGGTCCTAGTTACATGGTCTATAACCTGAGTGAACGTGTCTAGGGGCCCTAGTTACATGGTCTATAACCTGAGGGAACATGTGTCTAGGGGTCCTAGTCCTAGTTACATGTTCTATAACCTGAGTGAACATGTGTCTCGGGGTCCTAGTTACATGGTCTATAACCTGAGTGAACATGTCTAGGGGTCCTAGTTACATGGTCTATAACCTGAGTGAACATGTGTCGAGGGGTCCTAGTCCCAGTTACATGGTCTATAACCTGAGTGAACATGTGTCTAGGGGCCCTAGTCCTTGTTACATGGTCTATAACCTGATGGAACATGTCTAGGGGTCCTAGTTACATGGTCTATAACCTGAGTGAACATGTCTAGGGGACCTAGTCCAAGTTACATGGTCTATAACCTGAGTGAACGTGTCTAGGGGTCCTAGTTATATGGTCTATAACCTGAGTGAACTTGTGTCTAGGGGTCCTAGTTACATGGTCTATAACCTGAGTGAACATGTGTCTAGGGGTCCTAGTTACATGTTCTATAACCTGAGTGAACATGTGTCTAGGGGTCCTAGTTATATGGTCTATAACCTGAGGGAACATGTCTAGGGGTCCTAGTTACATGGTCTATAACCTGAGTGAACGTGTCTAGGGGTCCTAGTTATATGGTCTATAACCTGAGTGAACATGTGTCTAGGGGTCCTAGTTACATGGTCTATAACCTGAGTGAACATGTGTCTAGGGGTCCTAGTTACATGTTCTATAACCTGAGTGAACATGTGTCTAGGTGTCCTTGTTATATGGTCTATAACCTGAGGGAACATGTCTAGGGGTCCTAGTTACATGGTCTATAACCTGAGTGAACGTGTCTAGGGGTCCTAGTTATATGGTCTATAACCTGAGTGAACATGTGTCTAGGGGTCCTAGTCCTAGTTACATGTTCTATAACCTGAGTGAACATGTGTCTAGGTGTCCTAGTTACATGGTCTATAACCTGAGTGAGCGTGTCTAGGGGTCCTAGTTACATGGTCTATAACCTGAGTGAACATGTGTCGAGGGGTCCTAGTTACATGGTCTATAACCTGAGTGAACGTGTCTAGGGGCCCTAGTTACATGGTCTATAACCTGAGGGAACATGTGTCTAGGGGTCCTAGTCCTAGTTACATGTTCTATAACCTGAGTGAACATGTGTCTCGGGGTCCTAGTTACATGGTCTATAACCTGAGTGAACATGTCTAGGGGTCCTAGTTACATGGTCTATAACCTGAGTGAACATGTGTCGAGGGGTCCTAGTCCCAGTTACATGGTCTATAACCTGAGTGAACATGTGTCTAGGGGCCCTAGTCCTTGTTACATGGTCTATAACCTGATGGAACATGTCTAGGGGTCCTAGTTACATGGTCTATAACCTGAGTGAACATGTGTCTAGGGGTCCCAGTTACATGGTCTATAACCTGAGTGAACATGTGTCTAGGGGCCCTAGTCCTTGTTACATGCTCTATAACCTGAGTGAACGTGTCTATGGGTCCTAGTTACATGGTCTATAACCTGAGTGAACATGTCTAAGGGTCCTAGTTACATGGTCTATAATCTGAGTGAACATGTCTAGGGGACCTAGTCCAAGTTACATGGTCTATAACCTGAGTGAACGTGTCTAGGGGTCCTAGTTACATGGTCTATAACCTGAGGGAACATGTGTCTAGGGGTCCTAGTTAAATGGTCTATAACCTGAGTGAACATGTGTCTAGGGGTCCTAGTCCTAGTTACATGGTCTATAACCTGAGTGAAAATGTGTCTAGGGGTCCTAGTTACATGGTCTATAACCTGAGTGAACATGTGTCTAGGGGCCCTAGTCCTAGTTACATGGTCTATAACCTGAGTGAACATGTGTCTAGGGGTCCTAGTTACATGGTCTATAACCTGAGTGAACGTGTCTAGGGGTCCTAGTTATATGGTCTATAACCTGAGTGAACATGTGTCTAGGGGTCCTAGTTACATGGTCTATAACCTGAGTGAACATGTGTCTAGGGGTCCTAGTTACATGTTCTATAACCTGAGTGAACATGTGTCTAGGGGTCCTAGTTATATGGTCTATAACCTGAGGGAACATGTCTAGGGGTCCTAGTTACATGGTCTATAACCTGAGTGAACGTGTCTAGGGGTCCTAGTTATATGGTCTATAACCTGAGTGAACATGTGTCTAGGGGTCCTAGTTACATGGTCTATAACCTGAGTGAACATGTGTCTAGGGGTCCTAGTTACATGTTCTATAACCTGAGTGAACATGTGTCTAGGTGTCCTAGTTATATGGTCTATAACCTGAGGGAACATGTCTAGGGGTCCTAGTTACATGGTCTATAACCTGAGTGAACGTGTCTAGGGGTCCTAGTTATATGGTCTATAACCTGAGTGAACATGTGTCTAGGGGTCCTAGTCCTAGTTACATGTTCTATAACCTGAGTGAACATGTGTCTAGGGGTCCTAGTTACATGGTCTATAACCTGAGTGAACATGTGTCTAGGGGTCCTAGTTATATGGTCTATAACCTGAGTGAACATGTGTCTAGGGGTCCTAGTCCTAGTTACATGTTCTATAACCTGAGTGAACATGTGTCTAGGGGTCCTAGTTATATGGTCTATAACCTGAGTGAATGTGTCTAGGGGTCCTAGTTACATGGTCTATAACCTGAGTGAGCGTGTCTAGGGGTCCTAGTTACATGGTCTATAACCTGAGTGAACATGTGTCGAGGGGTCCTAGTTACATGGTCTATAACCTGAGTGAACGTGTCTAGGGGCCCTAGTTACATGGTCTATAACCTGAGGGAACATGTGTCTAGGGGTCCTAGTCCTAGTTACATGTTCTATAACCTGAGTGAACATGTGTCTCGGGGTCCTAGTTACATGGTCTATAACCTGAGTGAACATGTCTAGGGGTCCTAGTTACATGGTCTATAACCTGAGTGAACATGTGTCGAGGGGTCCTAGTCCCAGTTACATGGTCTATAACCTGAGTGAACATGTGTCTAGGGGCCCTAGTCCTTGTTACATGGTCTATAACCTGATGGAACATGTCTAGGGGTCCTAGTTACATGGTCTATAACCTGAGTGAACATGTGTCTAGGGGTCCTAGTTACATGGTCTATAACCTGAGTGAACATGTGTCGAGGGGTCCTAGTCCCAGTTACATGGTCTATAACCTGAGTGAACATGTGTCTAGGGGCCCTAGTCCTTGTTACATGGTCTATAACCTGAGTGAACTTGTCTATGGGTCCTAGTTACATGGTCTATAACCTGAGTGAACGTGTCTAGGGGTCCTAGTTACATGGTCTATAACCTGAGTGAACAAGTGTCTAGGGGTCCTAGTCCTAGTTACATGTTCTATAACCTGAGTGAACGTGTCTATGGGTCCTAGTTACATGGTCTATAACCTGAGTGAACGTGTCTAGGGGTCCTAGTTATATGGTCTATAACCTGAGTGAAAATGTGTCTAGGGGTCCTAGTTACATGGTCTATAACCTGAGTGAATGTGTCTAGGGGTCCTAGTTACATGGTCTATAACCTGAGGGAACATGTGTCTAGGGGTCCTAGTTAAATGGTCTATAACCTGAGTGAACATGTGTCTAGGGGTCCTAGTCCTAGTTACATGGTCTATAACCTGAGTGAAAATGTGTCTAGGGGTCCTAGTTACATGGTCTATAACCTGAGTGAACATGTGTCTAGGGGCCCTAGTCCTAGTTACATGGTCTATAACCTGAGTGAACATGTGTCTAGGGGTCCTAGTTACATGGTCTATAACCTGAGTGAACGTGTCTAGGGGTCCTAGTTATATGGTCTATAACCTGAGTGAACATGTGTCTAGGGGTCCTAGTTACATGGTCTATAACCTGAGTGAACATGTGTCTAGGGGTCCTAGTTACATGTTCTATAACCTGAGTGAACATGTGTCTAGGGGTCCTAGTTATATGGTCTATAACCTGAGGGAACATGTCTAGGGGTCCTAGTTACATGGTCTATAACCTGAGTGAACGTGTCTAGGGGTCCTAGTTATATGGTCTATAACCTGAGTGAACATGTGTCTAGGGGTCCTAGTTACATGGTCTATAACCTGAGTGAACATGTGTCTAGGGGTCCTAGTTACATGTTCTATAACCTGAGTGAACATGTGTCTAGGTGTCCTAGTTATATGGTCTATAACCTGAGGGAACATGTCTAGGGGTCCTAGTTACATGGTCTATAACCTGAGTGAACGTGTCTAGGGGTCCTAGTTATATGGTCTATAACCTGAGTGAACATGTGTCTAGGGGTCCTAGTCCTAGTTACATGTTCTATAACCTGAGTGAACATGTGTCTAGGGGTCCTAGTTACATGGTCTATAACCTGAGTGAACATGTGTCTAGGGGTCCTAGTTATATGGTCTATAACCTGAGTGAACATGTGTCTAGGGGTCCTAGTCCTAGTTACATGTTCTATAACCTGAGTGAACATGTGTCTAGGGGTCCTAGTTATATGGTCTATAACCTGAGTGAATGTGTCTAGGGGTCCTAGTTACATGGTCTATAACCTGAGTGAGCGTGTCTAGGGGTCCTAGTTACATGGTCTATAACCTGAGTGAACATGTGTCGAGGGGTCCTAGTTACATGGTCTATAACCTGAGTGAACGTGTCTAGGGGCCCTAGTTACATGGTCTATAACCTGAGGGAACATGTGTCTAGGGGTCCTAGTCCTAGTTACATGTTCTATAACCTGAGTGAACATGTGTCTCGGGGTCCTAGTTACATGGTCTATAACCTGAGTGAACATGTCTAGGGGTCCTAGTTACATGGTCTATAACCTGAGTGAACATGTGTCAAGGGGTCCTAGTCCCAGTTACATGGTCTATAACCTGAGTGAACATGTGTCTAGGGGCCCTAGTCCTTGTTACATGGTCTATAACCTGATGGAACATGTCTAGGGGTCCTAGTTACATGGTCTATAACCTGAGTGAACATGTGTCTAGGGGTCGTAGTTACATGGTCTATAACCTGAGTGAACATGTGTCGAGGGGTCCTAGTCCCAGTTACATGGTCTATAACCTGAGTGAACATGTGTCTAGGGGCCCTAGTCCTTGTTACATGGTCTATAACCTGAGTGAACGTGTCTATGGGTCCTAGTTACATGGTCTATAACCTGAGTGAACGTGTCTAGGGGTCCTAGTTATATGGTCTATAACCTGAGTGAACATGTGTCTAGGGGTCCTAGTCCTAGTTACATGTTCTATAACCTGAGTGAACGTGTCTATGGGTCCTAGTTACATGGTCTATAACCTGAGTGAACGTGTCTAGGGGTCCTAGTTATATGGTCTATAACCTGAGTGAACATGTGTCTAGGGGTCCTAGTTACATGGTCTATAACCTGAGTGAATGTGTCTAGGGGTCCTAGTTATATGGTCTATAACCTGAGTGAACATGTGTCTAGGGGTCCTAGTTACATGGTCTATAACCTGAGTGAACATGTGTCTAGGGGTCCTAGTTATATGGTCTATAACCTGAGTGAACATGTGTCTAGGGGTCCTAGTCCTAGTTACATGTTCTATAACCTGAGTGAACATGTGTCTAGGGGTCCTAGTTACATGGTCTATAACCTGAGTGAACATGTGTCTAGGGGTCCTAGTTATATGGTCTATAACCTGAGTGAACATGTGTCTAGGGGTCCTAGTCCTAGTTACATGTTCTATAACCTGAGTGAACATGTGTCTAGGGGTCCTAGTTACATGGTCTATAACCTGAGTGAATGTGTCTAGGGGTCCTAGTTACATGGTCTATAACCTGAGTGAGCGTGTCTAGGGGTCCTAGTTACATGGTCTATAACCTGAGTGAACATGTGTCGAGGGGTCCTAGTTACATGGTCTATAACCTGAGTGAACGTGTCTAGGGGCCCTAGTTACATGGTCTATAACCTGAGTGAACATGTGTCTAGGGGTCCTAGTCCTAGTTACATGTTCTATAACCTGAGTGAACATGTGTCTCGGGGTCCTAGTTACATGGTCTATAACCTGAGTGAACATGTCTAGGGGTCCTAGTTACATGGTCTATAACCTGAGTGAACATGTGTCGAGGGGTCCTAGTCCCAGTTACATGGTCTATAACCTGAGTGAACATGTGTCTAGGGGCCCTAGTCCTTGTTACATGGTCTATAACCTGATGGAACATGTCTAGGGGTCCTAGTTACATGGTCTATAACCTGAGTGAACATGTGTCTAGGGGTCCTAGTTACATGGTCTATAACCTGAGTGAACATGTGTCGAGGGGTCCTAGTCCCAGTTACATGGTCTATAACCTGAGTGAACATGTGTCTAGGGGCCCTAGTCCTTGTTACATGGTCTATAACCTGAGTGAACGTGTCTATGGGTCCTAGTTACATGGTCTATAACCTGAGTGAACATGTCTAAGGGTCCTAGTTACATGGTCTATAATCTGAGTGAACATGTCTAGGGGACCTAGTCCAAGTTACATGGTCTATAACCTGAGTGAACGTGTCTAGGGGTCCTAGTTACATGGTCTATAACCTGAGGGAACATGTGTCTAGGGGTCCTAGTTAAATGGTCTATAACCTGAGTGAACATGTGTCTAGGGGTCCTAGTCCTAGTTACATGGTCTATAACCTGAGTGAAAATGTGTCTAGGGGTCCTAGTTACATGGTCTATAACCTGAGTGAACATGTGTCTAGGGGCCCTAGTCCTAGTTACATGGTCTATAACCTGAGTGAACATGTGTCTAGGGGTCCTAGTTACATGGTCTATAACCTGAGTGAACGTGTCTAGGGGTCCTAGTTATATGGTCTATAACCTGAGTGAACTTGTGTCTAGGGGTCCTAGTTACATGGTCTATAACCTGAGTGAACATGTGTCTAGGGGTCCTAGTTACATGTTCTATAACCTGAGTGAACATGTGTCTAGGGGTCCTAGTTATATGGTCTATAACCTGAGGGAACATGTCTAGGGGTCCTAGTTACATGGTCTATAACCTGAGTGAACGTGTCTAGGGGTCCTAGTTATATGGTCTATAACCTGAGTGAACATGTGTCTAGGGGTCCTAGTTACATGGTCTATAACCTGAGTGAACATGTGTCTAGGGGTCCTAGTTACATGTTCTATAACCTGAGTGAACATGTGTCTAGGTGTCCTAGTTATATGGTCTATAACCTGAGGGAACATGTCTAGGGGTCCTAGTTACATGGTCTATAACCTGAGTGAACGTGTCTAGGGGTCCTAGTTATATGGTCTATAACCTGAGTGAACATGTGTCTAGGGGTCCTAGTCCTAGTTACATGTTCTATAACCTGAGTGAACATGTGTCTAGGGGTCCTAGTTACATGGTCTATAACCTGAGTGAACATGTGTCTAGGGGTCCTAGTTATATGGTCTATAACCTGAGTGAACATGTGTCTAGGGGTCCTAGTCCTAGTTACATGTTCTATAACCTGAGTGAACATGTGTCTAGGGGTCCTAGTTATATGGTCTATAACCTGAGTGAATGTGTCTAGGGGTCCTAGTTACATGGTCTATAACCTGAGTGAGCGTGTCTAGGGGTCCTAGTTACATGGTCTATAACCTGAGTGAACATGTGTCGAGGGGTCCTAGTTACATGGTCTATAACCTGAGTGAACGTGTCTAGGGGCCCTAGTTACATGGTCTATAACCTGAGGGAACATGTGTCTAGGGGTCCTAGTCCTAGTTACATGTTCTATAACCTGAGTGAACATGTGTCTCGGGGTCCTAGTTACATGGTCTATAACCTGAGTGAACATGTCTAGGGGTCCTAGTTACATGGTCTATAACCTGAGTGAACATGTGTCGAGGGGTCCTAGTCCCAGTTACATGGTCTATAACCTGAGTGAACATGTGTCTAGGGGCCCTAGTCCTTGTTACATGGTCTATAACCTGAGTGGAACGTGTCTAGGGGTCCTAGTTACATGGTCTATAACCTGAGTGAACAGTGTCTAGGGGTCCTAGTTACATGGTCTATAACCTGAGTGAACATGTCTAGGGGACCTAGTCCAAGTTACATGGTCTATAACCTGAGTGAACATGTGTCTAGGGGTCCTAGTCCCGTACATGGTCTATAACCTGAGTGAACATGTGTCTAGGGGTCCTAGTTACATGGTCTATAACCTGAGTGAACATGTGTCTAGGGGTCCTAGTTACATGTTCTATAACCTGAGTGAACATGTGTCTAGGGGTCCTAGTTATATGGTCTATAACCTGAGTGAACAGTGTCTAGGGGTCCTAGTTACATGGTCTATAACCTGAGTGAACGTGTCTAGGGGTCCTAGTTATATGGTCTATAACCTGAGTGAACATGTGTCTAGGGGTCCTAGTCCTAGTTACATGGTCTATAACCTGAGTGAACATGTGTCTAGGGGTCCTAGTTACATGGTCTATAACCTGAGTGAACATGTGTCTAGGGGTCCTAGTTATATGGTCTATAACCTGAGTGAACATGTGTCTAGGGGTCCTAGTCCTTGTTACATGTTCTATAACCTGAGTGAACATGTGTCTAGGGGTCCTAGTTATATGGTCTATAACCTGAGTGAATGTGTCTAGGAGTCCTAGTTACATGGTCTATAACCTGAGTGAGCGTGTCTAGGGGTCCTAGTTACATGGTCTATAACCTTAGTGAACATGTGTCGAGGGGTCCTAGTTACATGGTCTATAACCTGAGTGAACGTGTCTAGGGGCCCTAGTTACATGGTCTATAACCTGAGGGAACATGTGTCTAGGGGTCCTAGTCCTAGTTACATGTTCTATAACCTGAGTGAACATGTGTCTCGGGGTCCTAGTTACATGGTCTATAACCTGAGTGAACATGTCTAGGGGTCCTAGTTACATGGTCTATAACCTGAGTGAACATGTGTCGAGGGGTCCTAGTCCCAGTTACATGGTCTATAACCTGAGTGAACATGTGTCTAGGGGCCCTAGTCCTTGTTACATGGTCTATAACCTGATGGAACATGTCTAGGGGTCCTAGTTACATGGTCTATAACCTGAGTGAACATGTGTCTAGGGGTCCTAGTTACATGGTCTATAACCTGAGTGAACATGTGTCGAGGGGTCCTAGTCCCAGTTACATGGTCTATAACCTGAGTGAACATGTGTCTAGGGGCCCTAGTCCTTGTTACATGGTCTATAACCTGAGTGAACGTGTCTATGGGTCCTAGTTACATGGTCTATAACCTGAGTGTCTAGGGGTCCTAGTTATATGGTCTATAACCTGAGTGAACATGTGTCTAGGGGTCCTAGTCCTAGTTACATGTTCTATAAACTGAGTGAACATGTGTCTAGGGGTCCTAGTTATATGGTCTATAACCTGAGTGAATGTGTCTAGGAGTCCTAGTTACATGGTCTATAACCTGAGTGAGCGTGTCTAGGGGTCCTAGTTACATGGTCTATAACCTGAGTGAACATGTGTCGAGGGGTCCTAGTTACATGGTCTATAACCTGAGTGAACGTGTCTAGGGGCCCTAGTTACATGGTCTATAACCTGAGGGAACATGTGTCTAGGGGTCCTAGTCCTAGTTACATGTTCTATAACCTGAGTGAACATGTGTCTCGGGGTCCTAGTTACATGGTCTATAACCTGAGTGAACATGTCTAGGGGTCCTAGTTACATGGTCTATAACCTGAGTGAACATGTGTCGAGGGGTCCTAGTCCCAGTTACATGGTCTATAACCTGAGTGAACATGTGTCTAGGGGCCCTAGTCCTTGTTACATGGTCTATAACCTGATGGAACATGTCTAGGGGTCCTAGTTACATGGTCTATAACCTGAGTGAACATGTGTCTAGGGGTCCTAGTTACATGGTCTATAACCTGAGTGAACATGTATCGAGGGGTCCTAGTCCCAGTTACATGGTCTATAACCTGAGTGAACATGTGTCTAGGGGCCCTAGTCCTTGTTACATGGTCTATAACCTGAGTGAACGTGTCTATGGGTCCTAGTTACATGGTCTATAACCTGAGTGAACATGTCTAAGGGTCCTAGTTACATGGTCTATAATCTGAGTGAACATGTCTAGGGGACCTAGTCCAAGTTACATGGTCTATAACCTGAGTGAACGTGTCTAGGGGTCCTAGTTACATGGTCTATAACCTGAGGGAACATGTGTCTAGGGGTCCTAGTTAAATGGTCTATAACCTGAGTGAACATGTGTCTAGGGGTCCTAGTCCTAGTTACATGGTCTATAACCTGAGTGAAAATGTGTCTAGGGGTCCTAGTTACATGGTCTATAACCTGAGTGAACATGTGTCTAGGGGCCCTAGTCCTAGTTACATGGTCTATAACCTGAGTGAACAGTGTCTAGGGGTCCTAGTTACATGGTCTATAACCTGAGTGAACGTGTCTAGGGGTCCTAGTTATATGGTCTATAACCTGAGTGAACTTGTGTCTAGGGGTCCTAGTTACATGGTCTATAACCTGAGTGAACATGTGTCTAGGGGTCCTAGTTACATGTTCTATAACCTGAGTGAACATGTGTCTAGGGGTCCTAGTTATATGGTCTATAACCTGAGGGAACATGTCTAGGGGTCCTAGTTACATGGTCTATAACCTGAGTGAACGTGTCTAGGGGTCCTAGTTATATGGTCTATAACCTGAGTGAACATGTGTCTAGGGGTCCTAGTTACATGGTCTATAACCTGAGTGAACATGTGTCTAGGGGTCCTAGTTACATGTTCTATAACCTGAGTGAACATGTGTCTAGGTGTCCTAGTTATATGGTCTATAACCTGAGGGAACATGTCTAGGGGTCCTAGTTACATGGTCTATAACCTGAGTGAACGTGTCTAGGGGTCCTAGTTATATGGTCTATAACCTGAGTGAACATGTGTCTAGGGGTCCTAGTCCTAGTTACATGTTCTATAACCTGAGTGAACATGTGTCTAGGGGTCCTAGTTACATGGTCTATAACCTGAGTGAACATGTGTCTAGGGGTCCTAGTTATATGGTCTATAACCTGAGTGAACATGTGTCTAGGGGTCCTAGTCCTAGTTACATGTTCTATAACCTGAGTGAACATGTGTCTAGGGGTCCTAGTTATATGGTCTATAACCTGAGTGAATGTGTCTAGGGGTCCTAGTTACATGGTCTATAACCTGAGTGAGCGTGTCTAGGGGTCCTAGTTACATGGTCTATAACCTGAGTGAACATGTGTCGAGGGGTCCTAGTTACATGGTCTATAACCTGAGTGAACGTGTCTAGGGGCCCTAGTTACATGGTCTATAACCTGAGGGAACATGTGTCTAGGGGTCCTAGTCCTAGTTACATGTTCTATAACCTGAGTGAACATGTGTCTCGGGGTCCTAGTTACATGGTCTATAACCTGAGTGAACATGTCTAGGGGTCCTAGTTACATGGTCTATAACCTGAGTGAACATGTGTCAAGGGGTCCTAGTCCCAGTTACATGGTCTATAACCTGAGTGAACATGTGTCTAGGGGCCCTAGTCCTTGTTACATGGTCTATAACCTGATGGAACATGTCTAGGGGTCCTAGTTACATGGTCTATAACCTGAGTGAACATGTGTCTAGGGGTCCTAGTTACATGGTCTATAACCTGAGTGAACATGTGTCGAGGGGTCCTAGTCCCAGTTACATGGTCTATAACCTGAGTGAACATGTGTCTAGGGGCCCTAGTCCTTGTTACATGGTCTATAACCTGAGTGAACGTGTCTATGGGTCCTAGTTACATGGTCTATAACCTGAGTGAACGTGTCTAGGGGTCCTAGTTATATGGTCTATAACCTGAGTGAACATGTGTCTAGGGGTCCTAGTCCTAGTTACATGTTCTATAACCTGAGTGAACATGTGTCTAGGGGTCCTAGTTACATGGTCTATAACCTGAGTGAACATGTGTCTAGGGGTCCTAGTTATATGGTCTATAACCTGAGTGAACATGTGTCTAGGGGTCCTAGTCCTTGTTACATGTTCTATAACCTGAGTGAACATGTGTCTAGGGGTCCTAGTTATATGGTCTATAACCTGAGTGAATGTGTCTAGGAGTCCTAGTTACATGGTCTATAACCTGAGTGAGCGTGTCTAGGGGTCCTAGTTACATGGTCTATAACCTTAGTGAACATGTGTCGAGGGGTCCTAGTTACATGGTCTATAACCTGAGTGAACGTGTCTAGGGGCCCTAGTTACATGGTCTATAACCTGAGGGAACATGTGTCTAGGGGTCCTAGTCCTAGTTACATGTTCTATAACCTGAGTGAACATGTGTCTCGGGGTCCTAGTTACATGGTCTATAACCTGAGTGAACATGTCTAGGGGTCCTAGTTACATGGTCTATAACCTGAGTGAACATGTGTCGAGGGGTCCTAGTCCCAGTTACATGGTCTATAACCTGAGTGAACATGTGTCTAGGGGCCCTAGTCCTTGTTACATGGTCTATAACCTGATGGAACATGTCTAGGGGTCCTAGTTACATGGTCTATAACCTGAGTGAACATGTGTCTAGGGGTCCTAGTTACATGGTCTATAACCTGAGTGAACATGTGTCGAGGGGTCCTAGTCCCAGTTACATGGTCTATAACCTGAGTGAACATGTGTCTAGGGGCCCTAGTCCTTGTTACATGGTCTATAACCTGAGTGAACGTGTCTATGGGTCCTAGTTACATGGTCTATAACCTGAGTGAACATGTCTAGGGGTCCTAGTTACATGGTCTATAATCTGAGTGAACATGTCTAGGGGACCTAGTCCAAGTTACATGGTCTATAACCTGAGTGAACATGTGTCTAGGGGTCCTAGTCCCAGTTACATGTTCTATAACCTGAGTGAAAATGTGTCTAGGGGTCCTAATTGCATGGTCTATAACCTGAGTGAACTTGTGTCTAGGGGTCCTAGTTACATGGTCTATAACCTGAGTGAACATGTGTCTTGGGGTCCTAATTGCATGGTCTATAACCTGAGTGAACATGTGTCTAGGGGTCCTAGTTACATGGTCTATATCCTGAGTGAACATGTGTCTAGGGACCCTATGCCTAGTTACATGGTCTATAACTTGAGTGAACATGTGTCTAGGGGTCCTAGTTACATGGTCTATAACCTGAGTGAACATGTGTCTAGGGACCCTAGGCCTAGTTACATGGTCTATAACCTGAGTGAACATGTGTCTAGGGGTCCTAGTTACATGGTCTATATCCTGAGTGAACATGTGTCTAGGGACCCTAGGCCTAGTTACATGGTCTATAACCTGAGTGAACATGTGTCTAGGGGTCCTAGTTACATGGTCTATAACCTGAGTGAACATGTGTCTAGGGACCCTAGGCCTAATTACATGGTCTATAACCTGAGTGAACATGTGTCTAGGGGTCCTAGTTACATGGTCTATAACCTGAGTGAACATGTGTCTAGGGGCCCTAGTCCTAGTTACATGGTCTATAACCTGAGGGAACATGTCTAGGGGTCCTAGTTACATGGTCTATAACCTGAGTGAACATGTCTAGGGGTCCTAGTTATATGGTCTATAACCTGAGTGAACATGTGTCTAGGGGTCCTAGTCCTAGTTACATGTTCTATAACCTGAGTGAACATGTGTCTAGGGGTCCTAGTTACATGGTCTATAACCTGAGGGAACATGTGTCTAGGGGTCCTAGTCCTAGTTACATGTTCTATAACCTGAGTGAACATGTGTCTCGGGGTCCTAGTTACATGGTCTATAACCTGAGTGAACATGTCTAGGGGTCCTAGTTACATGGTCTATAACCTGAGTGAACATGTGTCGAGGGGTCCTAGTCCCAGTTACATGGTCTATAACCTGAGTGAACATGTGTCTAGGGGCCCTAGTCCTTGTTACATGGTCTATAACCTGATGGAACATGTCTAGGGGTCCTAGTTACATGGTCTATAACCTGAGTGAACATGTGTCTAGGGGTCCTAGTTATATGGTCTATAACCTGAGTGAACATGTGTCGAGGGGTCCTAGTCCCAGTTACATGGTCTATAACCTGAGTGAACATGTGTCTAGGGGCCCTAGTCCTTGTTACATGGTCTATAACCTGAGTGAACGTGTCTATGGGTCCTAGTTACATGGTCTATAACCTGAGTGAACATGTCTAGGGGTCCTAGTTACATGGTCTATAATCTGAGTGAACATGTCTAGGGGACCTAGTCCAAGTTACATGGTCTATAACCTGAGTGAACATGTGTCTAGGGGTCCTAGTCCCAGTTACATGTTCTATAACCTGAGTGAACATGTGTCTTGTGGTCCTAGTTACATGGTCAATAACCTGAGTGAACTTGTGTCTAGGGGTTCGAGTTACATGGTCTATAACCTGAGTGAACATGTGTCTAGGGGTCCTAGTTACATGGTCTATAACCTGAGTGAACATGTGTCTAGGGGTCCTAGTTATATGGTCTATAACCTGAGTGAACGTGTCTAGGGGTCCTAGTTATATGGTCTATAACCTGAGTGAACATGTGTCTAGGGGTCCTAGTCCTAGTTACATGTTCTATAACCTGAGTGAACATGTGTCTAGGGGTCCTAGTTACATGGTCTATAACCTGAGTGAACATGTGTCTAGGGGTCCTAGTTATATGGTCTATAACCTGAGTGAACATGTGTCTAGGGGTCCTAGTCCTTGTTACATGTTCTATAACCTGAGTGAACATGTGTCTAGGGGTCCTAGTTATATGGTCTATAACCTGAGTGAATGTGTCTAGGAGTCCTAGTTACATGGTCTATAACCTGAGTGAGCGTGTCTAGGGGTCCTAGTTACATGGTCTATAACCTTAGTGAACATGTGTCGAGGGGTCCTAGTTACATGGTCTATAACCTGAGTGAACGTGTCTAGGGGCCCTAGTTACATGGTCTATAACCTGAGGGAACATGTGTCTAGGGGTCCTAGTCCTAGTTACATGTTCTATAACCTGAGTGAACATGTGTCTCGGGGTCCTAGTTACATGGTCTATAACCTGAGTGAACATGTCTAGGGGTCCTAGTTACATGGTCTATAACCTGAGTGAACATGTGTCGAGGGGTCCTAGTCCCAGTTACATGGTCTATAACCTGAGTGAACATGTGTCTAGGGGCCCTAGTCCTTGTTACATGGTCTATAACCTGATGGAACATGTCTAGGGGTCCTAGTTACATGGTCTATAACCTGAGTGAACATGTGTCTAGGGGTCCTAGTTACATGGTCTATAACCTGAGTGAACATGTGTCGAGGGGTCCTAGTCCCAGTTACATGGTCTATAACCTGAGTGAACATGTGTCTAGGGGCCCTAGTCCTTGTTACATGGTCTATAACCTGAGTGAACGTGTCTATGGGTCCTAGTTACATGGTCTATAACCTGAGTGAACATGTCTAGGGGTCCTAGTTACATGGTCTATAATCTGAGTGAACATGTCTAGGGGACCTAGTCCAAGTTACATGGTCTATAACCTGAGTGAACATGTGTCTAGGGGTCCTAGTCCCAGTTACATGTTCTATAACCTGAGTGAACATGTGTCTTGCGGTCCTAGTTACATGGTCAATAACCTGAGTGAACTTGTGTCTAGGGGTTCGAGTTACATGGTCTATAACCTGAGTGAACATGTGTCTAGGGGTCCTAGTTATATGGTCTATAACCTGAGTGAACATGTGTCTAGGGGCCCTAGTCCTAGTCACATGGTCTATAACCTGAGTGAACATGTCTCTAGGGGTCCTAGTTACATGGTCTATAACCTGAGTGAACATGATTCTAGGGGCCCTAGTCTTAGTCACATGGTCTATAACCTGAGTGAAAATGTGTCTAGGGGTCCTAATTGCATGGTCTATAACCTGAGTGAACATGTGTCTAGGGGTCCTAGTTACATGGTCTATATCCTGAGTGAACATGTGTCTAGGGACCCTATGCCTAGTTACATGGTCTATAACTTGAGTGAACATGTGTCTAGGGGTCCTAGTTACATGGTCTATAACCTGAGTGAACATGTGTCTAGGGACCCTAGGCCTAGTTACATGGTCTATAACCTGAGTGAACATGTGTCTAGGGGTCCTAGTTACATGGTCTATATCCTGAGTGAACATGTGTCTAGGGACCCTAGGCCTAGTTACATGGTCTATAACCTGAGTGAACATGTGTCTAGGGGTCCTAGTTACATGGTCTATAACCTGAGTGAACATGTGTCTAGGGACCCTAGGCCTAATTACATGGTCTATAACCTGAGTGAACATGTGTCTAGGGGTCCTAGTTACATGGTCTATAACCTGAGTGAACATGTGTCTAGGGGCCCTAGTCCTAGTTACATGGTCTATAACCTGAGGGAACATGTCTAGGGGTCCTAGTTACATGGTCTATAACCTGAGTGAACTGTGTCTAGGGGTCCTAGTTACATGGTCTATAACCTGAGTGAACATGTGTCTAGGGGTCCTAGTCCTAGTTACATGGTCTATAACCTGAGTGAACATGTGTCTAGGGGTCCTAGTTACATGGTCTATAACCTGAGGGAACATGTGTCTAGGGGTCCTAGTCCTAGTTACATGGTCTATAACCTGAGTGAACATGTGTCTCGGGGTCCTAGTTACATGGTCTATAACCTGAGTGAACATGTCTAGGGGTCCTAGTTACATGGTCTATAACCTGAGTGAACATGTGTCTAGGGGCCCTAGTCCTAGTTACATGGTCTATAACCTGAGTGAACATGTGTCTAGGGGTCCTAGTTACATGGTCTATAACCTGAGTGAACGTGTCTAGGGGTCCTAGTTATATGGTCTATAACCTGAGTGAACATGTGTCTAGGGGTCCTAGTTACATGGTCTATAACCTGAGTGAACATGTGTCTAGGGGTCCTAGTTACATGTTCTATAACCTGAGTGAACATGTGTCTAGGGGTCCTAGTTATATGGTCTATAACCTGAGGGAACATGTCTAGGGGTCCTAGTTACATGGTCTATAACCTGAGTGAACGTGTCTAGGGGTCCTAGTTATATGGTCTATAACCTGAGTGAACATGTGTCTAGGGGTCCTAGTTACATGGTCTATAACCTGAGTGAACATGTGTCTAGGGGTCCTAGTTACATGTTCTATAACCTGAGTGAACATGTGTCTAGGTGTCCTAGTTATATGGTCTATAACCTGAGGGAACATGTCTAGGGGTCCTAGTTACATGGTCTATAACCTGAGTGAACGTGTCTAGGGGTCCTAGTTATATGGTCTATAACCTGAGTGAACATGTGTCTAGGGGTCCTAGTCCTAGTTACATGTTCTATAACCTGAGTGAACATGTGTCTAGGGGTCCTAGTTACATGGTCTATAACCTGAGTGAACATGTGTCTAGGGGTCCTAGTTATATGGTCTATAACCTGAGTGAACATGTGTCTAGGGGTCCTAGTCCTAGTTACATGTTCTATAACCTGAGTGAACATGTGTCTAGGGGTCCTAGTTACATGGTCTATAACCTGAGTGAACATGTGTCTAGGGGTCCTAGTTATATGGTCTATAACCTGAGTGAACATGTGTCTAGGGGTCCTAGTCCTTGTTACATGTTCTATAACCTGAGTGAACATGTGTCTAGGGGTCCTAGTTATATGGTCTATAACCTGAGTGAATGTGTCTAGGAGTCCTAGTTACATGGTCTATAACCTGAGTGAGCGTGTCTAGGGGTCCTAGTTACATGGTCTATAACCTTAGTGAACATGTGTCGAGGGGTCCTAGTTACATGGTCTATAACCTGAGTGAACGTGTCTAGGGGCCCTAGTTACATGGTCTATAACCTGAGGGAACATGTGTCTCTAGGGGTCCTAGTCCTAGTTACATGTTCTATAACCTGAGTGAACATGTGTCTCGGGGTCCTAGTTACATGGTCTATAACCTGAGTGAACATGTCTAGGGGTCCTAGTTACATGGTCTATAACCTGAGTGAACATGTGTCGAGGGGTCCTAGTCCCAGTTACATGGTCTATAACCTGAGTGAACATGTGTCTAGGGGCCCTAGTCCTTGTTACATGGTCTATAACCTGATGGAACATGTCTAGGGGTCCTAGTTACATGGTCTATAACCTGAGTGAACATGTGTCTAGGGGTCCTAGTTACATGGTCTATAACCTGAGTGAACATGTGTCGAGGGGTCCTAGTCCCAGTTACATGGTCTATAACCTGAGTGAACATGTGTCTAGGGGCCCTAGTCCTTGTTACATGGTCTATAACCTGAGTGAACGTGTCTATGGGTCCTAGTTACATGGTCTATAACCTGAGTGAACATGTCTAGGGGTCCTAGTTACATGGTCTATAATCTGAGTGAACATGTCTAGGGGACCTAGTCCAAGTTACATGGTCTATAACCTGAGTGAACATGTGTCTAGGGGTCCTAGTCCCAGTTACATGTTCTATAACCTGAGTGAACATGTGTCTTGCGGCCCTAGTTACATGGTCAATAACCTGAGTGAACTTGTGTCTAGGGGTTCGAGTTACATGGTCTATAACCTGAGTGAACATGTGTCTAGGGGTCCTAGTTATATGGTCTATAACCTGAGTGAACATGTGTCTAGGGGCCCTAGTCCTAGTCACATGGTCTATAACCTGAGTGAACATGTCTCTAGGGTTCCTAGTTACATGGTCTATAACCTGAGTGAACATGATTCTAGGGGCCCTAGTCTTAGTCACATGGTCTATAACCTGAGTGAAAATGTGTCTAGGGGTCCTAATTGCATGGTCTATAACCTGAGTGAACATGTGTCTAGGGGTCCTAGTTACATGGTCTATATCCTGAGTGAACATGTGTCTAGGGACCCTATGCCTAGTTACATGGTCTATAACTTGAGTGAACATGTGTCTAGGGGTCCTAGTTACATGGTCTATAACCTGAGTGAACATGTGTCTAGGGACCCTAGGCCTAGTTACATGGTCTATAACCTGAGTGAACATGTGTCTAGGGGTCCTAGTTACATGGTCTATATCCTGAGTGAACATGTGTCTAGGGACCCTAGGCCTAGTTACATGGTCTATAATCTGAGTGAACATGTGTCTAGGGGTCCTAGTTACATGGTCTATAACCTGAGTGAACATGTGTCTAGGGACCCTAGGCCTAATTACATGGTCTATAACCTGAGTGAACATGTGTCTAGGGGTCCTAGTTACATGGTCTATAACCTGAGTGAACATGTGTCTAGGGGCCCTAGTCCTAGTTACATGGTCTATAACCTGAGGGAACATGTCTAGGGGTCCTAGTTACATGGTCTATAACCTGAGTGAATGTGTCTAGGGGTCCTAGTTACATGGTCTATAACCTGAGTGAAAATGTGTCTAGGGGTCCTAGTCCTAGTTACATGTTCTATAACCTGAGTGAACATGTGTCTAGGGGTCCTAGTTACATGGTCTATAACCTGAGGGAACATGTGTCTAGGGGTCCTAGTCCTAGTTACATGTTCTATAACCTGAGTGAACATGTGTCTCGGGGTCCTAGTTACATGGTCTATAACCTGAGTGAACATGTCTAGGGGTCCTAGTTACATGGTCTATAACCTGAGTGAACATGTGTCTAGGGGCCCTAGTCCTAGTTACATGGTCTATAACCTGAGTGAACATGTGTCTAGGGGTCCTAGTTACATGGTCTATAACCTGAGTGAACGTGTCTAGGGGTCCTAGTTATATGGTCTATAACCTGAGTGAACATGTGTCTAGGGGTCCTAGTTACATGGTCTATAACCTGAGTGAACATGTGTCTAGGGTTCCTAGTTACATGTTCTATAACCTGAGTGAACATGTGTCTAGGGGTCCTAGTTATATGGTCTATAACCTGAGGGAACATGTCTAGGGGTCCTAGTTACATGGTCTATAACCTGAGTGAACGTGTCTAGGGATCCTAGTTATATGGTCTATAACCTGAGTGAACATGTGTCTAGGGGTCCTAGTTACATGGTCTATAACCTGAGTGAACATGTGTCTAGGGGTCCTAGTTACATGTTCTATAACCTGAGTGAACATGTGTCTAGGTGTCCTAGTTATATGGTCTATAACCTGAGGGAACATGTCTAGGGGTCCTAGTTACATGGTCTATAACCTGAGTGAACGTGTCTAGGGGTCCTAGTTATATGGTCTATAACCTGAGTGAACATGTGTCTAGGGGTCCTAGTCCTAGTTACATGTTCTATAACCTGAGTGAACATGTGTCTAGGGGTCCTAGTTACATGGTCTATAACCTGAGTGAACATGTGTCTAGGGGTCCTAGTTATATGGTCTATAACCTGAGTGAACATGTGTCTAGGGGTCCTAGTCCTAGTTACATGTTCTATAACCTGAGTGAACATGTGTCTAGGGGTCCTAGTTATATGGTCTATAACCTGAGTGAATGTGTCTAGGGGTCCTAGTTACATGGTCTATAACCTGAGTGAGCGTGTCTAGGGGTCCTAGTTACATGGTCTATAACCTGAGTGAACATGTGTCGAGGGGTCCTAGTTACATGGTCTATAACCTGAGTGAACGTGTCTAGGGGCCCTAGTTACATGGTCTATAACCTGAGGGAACATGTGTCTAGGGGTCCTAGTCCTAGTTACATGTTCTATAACCTGAGTGAACATGTGTCTCGGGGTCCTAGTTACATGGTCTATAACCTGAGTGAACATGTCTAGGGGTCCTAGTTACATGGTCTATAACCTGAGTGAACATGTGTCAAGGGGTCCTAGTCCCAGTTACATGGTCTATAACCTGAGTGAACATGTGTCTAGGGGCCCTAGTCCTTGTTACATGGTCTATAACCTGATGGAACATGTCTAGGGGTCCTAGTTACATGGTCTATAACCTGAGTGAACATGTGTCTAGGGGTCCTAGTTACATGGTCTATAACCTGAGTGAACATGTGTCGAGGGGTCCTAGTCCCAGTTACATGGTCTATAACCTGAGTGAACATGTGTCTAGGGGCCCTAGTCCTAGTTACATGTTCTATAACCTGAGTGAACATGTGTCTAGGGGTCCTAGTTACATGGTCTATAACCTGAGTGAACATGTGTCTAGGGGTCCTAGTTATATGGTCTATAACCTGAGTGAACATGTGTCTAGGGGTCCTAGTCCTTGTTACATGTTCTATAACCTGAGTGAACATGTGTCTAGGGGTCCTAGTTATATGGTCTATAACCTGAGTGAATGTGTCTAGGAGTCCTAGTTACATGGTCTATAACCTGAGTGAGCGTGTCTAGGGGTCCTAGTTACATGGTCTATAACCTTAGTGAACATGTGTCGAGGGGTCCTAGTTACATGGTCTATAACCTGAGTGAACGTGTCTAGGGGCCCTAGTTACATGGTCTATAACCTGAGGGAACATGTGTCTAGGGGTCCTAGTCCTAGTTACATGTTCTATAACCTGAGTGAACATGTGTCTCGGGGTCCTAGTTACATGGTCTATAACCTGAGTGAACATGTCTAGGGGTTCTAGTTACATGGTCTATAACCTGAGTGAACATGTGTCGAGGGGTCCTAGTCCCAGTTACATGGTCTATAACCTGAGTGAACATGTGTCTAGGGGCCCTAGTCCTTGTTACATGGTCTATAACCTGATGGAACATGTCTAGGGGTCCTAGTTACATGGTCTATAACCTGAGTGAACATGTGTCTAGGGGTCCTAGTTACATGGTCTATAACCTGAGTGAACATGTGTCTAGGGGTCCTAGTTACATGTTCTATAACCTGAGTGAACATGTGTCTAGGGGTCCTAGTTATATGGTCTATAACCTGAGGGAACATGTCTAGGGGTCCTAGTTACATGGTCTATAACCTGAGTGAACGTGTCTAGGGGTCCTAGTTATATGGTCTATAACCTGAGTGAACATGTGTCTAGGGGTCCTAGTTACATGGTCTATAACCTGAGTGAACATGTGTCTAGGGGTCCTAGTTACATGTTCTATAACCTGAGTGAACATGTGTCTAGGTGTCCTAGTTATATGGTCTATAACCTGAGGGAACATGTCTAGGGGTCCTAGTTACATGGTCTATAACCTGAGTGAACGTGTCTAGGGGTCCTAGTTATATGGTCTATAACCTGAGTGAACATGTGTCTAGGGGTCCTAGTCCTAGTTACATGTTCTATAACCTGAGTGAACATGTGTCTAGGGGTCCTAGTTACATGGTCTATAACCTGAGTGAACATGTGTCTAGGGGTCCTAGTTATATGGTCTATAACCTGAGTGAACATGTGTCTAGGGGTCCTAGTCCTAGTTACATGTTCTATAACCTGAGTGAACATGTGTCTAGGGGTCCTAGTTATATGGTCTATAACCTGAGTGAATGTGTCTAGGGGTCCTAGTTACATGGTCTATAACCTGAGTGAGCGTGTCTAGGGGTCCTAGTTACATGGTCTATAACCTGAGTGAACATGTGTCGAGGGGTCCTAGTTACATGGTCTATAACCTGAGTGAACGTGTCTAGGGGCCCTAGTTACATGGTCTATAACCTGAGGGAACATGTGTCTAGGGGTCCTAGTCCTAGTTACATGTTCTATAACCTGAGTGAACATGTGTCTCGGGGTCCTAGTTACATGGTCTATAACCTGAGTGAACATGTCTAGGGGTCCTAGTTACATGGTCTATAGCCTGAGTGAACATGTGTCAAGGGGTCCTAGTCCCAGTTACATGGTCTATTACCTGAGTGAACATGTGTCTAGGGGCCCTAGTCCTTGTTACATGGTCTATAACCTGATGGAACATGTCTAGGGGTCCTAGTTACATGGTCTATAACCTGAGTGAACATGTGTCTAGGGGTCCTAGTTACATGGTCTATAACCTGAGTGAACATGTGTCGAGGGGTCCTAGTCCCAGTTACATGGTCTATAACCTGAGTGAACATGTGTCTAGGGGCCCTAGTCCTAGTTACATGTTCTATAACCTGAGTGAACATGTGTCTAGGGGTCCTAGTTACATGGTCTATAACCTGAGTGAACATGTGTCTAGGGGTCCTAGTTATATGGTCTATAACCTGAGTGAACATGTGTCTAGGGGTCCTAGTCCTTGTTACATGTTCTATAACCTGAGTGAACATGTGTCTAGGGGTCCTAGTTATATGGTCTATAACCTGAGTGAATGTGTCTAGGAGTCCTAGTTACATGGTCTATAACCTGAGTGAACATGTCTAGGGGACCTAGTCCAAGTTACATGGTCTATAACCTGAGTGAACATGTGTCTAGGGGTCCTAGTCCCAGTTACATGTTCTATAACCTGAGTGAACATGTGTCTTGCGGTCCTAGTTACATGGTCAATAACCTGAGTGAACTTGTGTCTAGGGGTTCGAGTTACATGGTCTATAACCTGAGTGAACATGTGTCTAGGGGTCCTAGTTATATGGTCTATAACCTGAGTGAACATGTGTCTAGGGGCCCTAGTCCTAGTCACATGGTCTATAACCTGAGTGAACATGTCTCTAGGGGTCCTAGTTACATGGTCTATAACCTGAGTGAACATGATTCTAGGGGCCCTAGTCTTAGTCACATGGTCTATAACCTGAGTGAAAATGTGTCTAGGGGTCCTAATTGCATGGTCTATAACCTGAGTGAACTTGTGTCTAGGGGTCCTAGTTACATGGTCTATAACCTGAGTGAACATGTGTCTTGGGGTCCTAATTGCATGGTCTATAACCTGAGTGAACATGTGTCTAGGGACCCTATGCCTAGTTACATGGTCTATAACTTGAGTGAACATGTGTCTAGGGGTCCTAGTTACATGGTCTATAACCTGAGTGAACATGTGTCTAGGGACCCTAGGCCTAGTTACATGGTCTATAACCTGAGTGAACATGTGTCTAGGGGTCCTAGTTACATGGTCTATATCCTTAGTGAACATGTGTCT
This sequence comes from Salmo salar, assembly GCF_965601325.2. Lineage (NCBI taxonomy): Eukaryota > Metazoa > Chordata > Actinopteri > Salmoniformes > Salmonidae > Salmo > Salmo salar. The sequence continues at coordinate 47,673,745 of NC_138301.1, read as the reverse complement.
AGGGACCCTAGGCCTAGTTACATGGTCTATAACCTGAGTGAACATGTGTCTAGGGGTCCTAGTTACATGGTCTATAACCTGAGTGAACATGTGTCTAGGGACCCTAGGCCTAATTACATGGTCTATAACCTGAGTGAACATGTGTCTAGGGGTCCTAGTTACATGGTCTATAACCTGAGTGAACATGTGTCTAGGGGCCCTAGTCCTAGTTACATGGTCTATAACCTGAGGGAACATGTCTAGGGGTCCTTGTTACATGGTCTATAACCTGAGTGAACATGTCTAGGGGTCCTAGTTATATGGTCTATAACCTGAGTGAACATGTGTCTAGGGGTCCTAGTCCTAGTTACATGTTCTATAACCTGAGTGAACATGTGTCTAGGGGTCCTAGTTACATGGTCTATAACCTGAGGGAACATGTGTCTAGGGGTCCTAGTCCTAGTTACATGTTCTATAACCTGAGTGAACATGTGTCTCGGGGTCCTAGTTACATGGTCTATAACCTGAGTGAACATGTCTAGGGGTCCTAGTTACATGGTCTATAACCTGAGTGAACATGTGTCGAGGGGTCCTAGTCCCAGTTACATGGTCTATAACCTGAGTGAACATGTGTCTAGGGGCCCTAGTCCTTGTTACATGGTCTATAACCTGATGGAACATGTCTAGGGTCCTAGCTACATGGTCTATAACCTGAGTGAACATGTGTCTAGGGGTCCTAGTTATATGGTCTATAACCTGAGTGAACATGTGTCGAGGGGTCCTAGTCCCAGTTACATGGTCTATAACCTGAGTGAACATGTGTCTAGGGGCCCTAGTCCTTGTTACATGGTCTATAACCTGAGTGAACGTGTCTATGGGTCCTAGTTACATGGTCTATAACCTGAGTGAACATGTCTAGGGGTCCAAGTTACATGGTCTATAACCTGAGTGAACATGTGTCTAGGGGTCCTAGTCCCAGTTACATGTTCTATAACCTGAGTGAACATGTGTCTTGCGGTCCTAGTTACATGGTCAATAACCTGAGTGAACTTGTGTCTAGGGGTTTGAGTTACATGGTCTATAACCTGAGTGAACATGTGTCTAGGGGTCCTAGTTACATGGTCTATAACCTGAGTGAACATGTGTCTAGGGGTCCTAGTTATATGGTCTATAACCTGAGTGAACGTGTCTAGGGGTCCTAGTTATATGGTCTATAACCTGAGTGAACATGTGTCTAGGGGTCCTAGTCCTAGTTACATGTTCTATAACCTGATTGAACATGTGTCTAGGGGTCCTAGTTACATGGTCTATAACCTGAGTGAACATGTGTCTAGGGGTCCTAGTTATATGGTCTATAACCTGAGTGAACATGTGTCTAGGGGTCCTAGTCCTTGTTACATGTTCTATAACCTGAGTGAACATGTGTCTAGGGGTCCTAGTTATATGGTCTATAACCTGAGTGAATGTGTCTAGGAGTCCTAGTTACATGGTCTATAACCTGAGTGAGCGTGTCTAGGGGTCCTAGTTACATGGTCTATAACCTTAGTGAACATGTGTCGAGGGGTCCTAGTTACATGGTCTATAACCTGAGTGAACGTGTCTAGGGGCCCTAGTTACATGGTCTATAACCTGAGGGAACATGTGTCTAGGGGTCCTAGTCCTAGTTACATGTTCTATAACCTGAGTGAACATGTGTCGAGGGGTCCTAGTCCCAGTTACATGGTCTATAACCTGAGTGAAAATGTGTCTAGGGGCCCTAGTCCTTGTTACATGGTCTATAACCTGAGTGAACGTGTCTATGGGTCCTAGTTACATGGTCTATAACCTGAGTGAACATGTCTAGGGGTCCTAGTTACATGGTCTATAATCTGAGTGAACATGTCTAGGGGACCTAGTCCAAGTTACATGGTCTATAACCTGAGTGAACATGTGTCTAGGGGTCCTAGTCCCAGTTACATGTTCTATAACCTGAGTGAACATGTGTCTTGCGGTCCTAGTTACATGGTCAATAACCTGAGTGAACTTGTGTCTAGGGGTTCGAGTTACATGGTCTATAACCTGAGTGAACATGTGTCTAGGGGTCCTAGTTATATGGTCTATAACCTGAGTGAACATGTGTCTAGGGGCCCTAGTCCTAGTCACATGGTCTATAACCTGAGTGAACATGTCTCTAGGGGTCCTAGTTACATGGTCTATAACCTGAGTGAACATGATTCTAGGGGCCCTAGTCTTAGTCACATGGTCTATAACCTGAGTGAAAATGAGTCTAGGGGTCCTAATTGCATGGTCTATAACCTGAGTGAACTTGTGTCTAGGGGTCCTAGTTACATGGTCTATAACCTGAGTGAACATGTGTCTTGGGGTCCTAATTGCATGGTCTATAACCTGAGTGAACATGTGTCTAGGGGTCCTAGTTACATGGTCTATATCCTGAGTGAACATGTGTCTAGGGACCCTATGCCTAGTTACATGGTCTATAACTTCAGTGAACATGTGTCTAGGGGTCCTAGTTACATGGTCTATAACCTGAGTGAACATGTGTCTAGGGACCCTAGGCCTAGTTACATGGTCTATAACCTGAGTGAACATGTGTCTAGGGGTCCTAGTTACATGGTCTATATCCTGAGTGAACATGTGTCTAGGGACCCTAGGCCTAGTTACATGGTCTATAATCTGAGTGAACATGTGTCTAGGGGTCCTAGTTACATGGTCTATAACCTGAGTGAACATGTGTCTAGGGACCCTAGGCCTAATTACATGGTCTATAACCTGAGTGAACATGTGTCTAGGGGTTCGAGTTACATGGTCTATAACCTGAGTGAACATGTGTCTAGGGGCCCTAGTCCTAGTTACATGGTCTATAACCTGAGGGAACATGTCTAGGGGTCCTAGTTACATGGTCTATAACCTGAGTGAATGTGTCTAGGGGTCCTAGTTATATGGTCTATAACCTGAGTGAACATGTGTCTAGGGGTCCTAGTCCTAGTTACATGTTCTATAACCTGATTGAACATGTGTCTAGGGGTCCTAGTTACATGGTCTATAACCTGAGGGAACATGTGTCTAGGGGTCCTAGTCCTAGTTACATGTTCTATAACCTGAGTGAACATGTGTCTCGGGGTCCTAGTTACATGGTCTATAACCTGAGTGAACATGTCTAGGGGTCCTAGTTACATGGTCTATAACCTGAGTGAACATGTGTCGAGGGGTCCTAGTCCCAGTTACATGGTCTATAACCTGAGTGAACATGTGTCTAGGGGCCCTAGTCCTTGTTACATGGTCTATAACCTGATGGAACATGTCTAGGGGTCCTAGTTACATGGTCTATAACCTGAGTGAACATGTGTCTAGGGGTCCTAGTTATATGGTCTATAACCTGAGTGAACATGTGTCGAGGGGTCCTAGTCCCAGTTACATGGTCTATAACCTGAGTGAACATGTGTCTAGGGGCCCTAGTCCTTGTTACATGGTCTATAACCTGATGGAACATGTCTAGGGGTCCTAGTTACATGGTCTATAACCTGAGTGAACATGTGTCTAGGGGTCCTAGTTACATGGTCTATAACCTGAGTGAACATGTATCGAGGGGTCCTAGTCCCAGTTACATGGTCTATAACCTGAGTGAACATGTGTCTAGGGGCCCTAGTCCTTGTTACATGGTCTATAACCTGAGTGAACGTGTCTATGGGTCCTAGTTACATGGTCTATAACCTGAGTGAACATGTCTAAGGGTCCTAGTTACATGGTCTATAATCTGAGTGAACATGTCTAGGGGACCTAGTCCAAGTTACATGGTCTATAACCTGAGTGAACGTGTCTAGGGGTCCTAGTTACATGGTCTATAACCTGAGGGAACATGTGTCTAGGGGTCCTAGTTAAATGGTCTATAACCTGATTGAACATGTGTCTAGGGGTCCTAGTCCTAGTTACATGGTCTATAACCTGAGTGAAAATGTGTCTAGGGGTCCTAGTTACATGGTCTATAACCTGAGTGAACATGTGTCTAGGGGCCTTAGTCCTAGTTACATGGTCTATAACCTGAGTGAACATGTGTCTAGGGGTCCTAGTTACATGGTCTATAACCTGAGTGAACGTGTCTAGGGGTCCTAGTTATATGGTCTATAACCTGAGTGAACATGTGTCTAGGGGTCCTAGTTACATGGTCTATAACCTGAGTGAACATGTGTCTAGGGGTCCTAGTTACATGTTCTATAACCTGAGTGAACATGTGTCTAGGGGTCCTAGTTATATGGTCTATAACCTGAGGGACCATGTCTAGGGGTCCTAGTTACATGGTCTATAACCTGAGTGAATGTGTCTAGGGGTCCTAGTTATATGGTCTATAACCTGAGTGAACATGTGTCTAGGGGCCCTAGTCCTTGTTACATGGTCTATAACCTGATGGAACATGTCTAGGGGTCCTAGTTACTTGGTCTATAACCTGAGTGAACATGTGTCTAGGGGTCCTAGTTACATGGTCTATAACCTGAGTGAACATGTATCGAGGGGTCCTAGTCCCAGTTACATGGTCTATAACCTGAGTGAACATGTGTCTAGGGGCCCTAGTCCTTGTTACATGGTCTATAACCTGAGTGAACGTGTCTATGGGTCCTAGTTACATGGTCTATAACCTGAGTGAACATGTCTAAGGGTCCTAGTTACATGGTCTATAATCTGAGTGAACATGTCTAGGGGACCTAGTCCAAGTTACATGGTCTATAACCTGAGTGAACGTGTCTAGGGGTCCTAGTTACATGGTCTATAACCTGAGGGAACATGTGTCTAGGGGTCCTAGTTAAATGGTCTATAACCTGATTGAACATGTGTCTAGGGGTCCTAGTCCTAGTTACATGGTCTATAACCTGAGTGAAAATGTGTCTAGGGGTCCTAGTTACATGGTCTATAACCTGAGTGAACATGTGTCTAGGGGCCTTAGTCCTAGTTACATGGTCTATAACCTGAGTGAACATGTGTCTAGGGGTCCTAGTTACATGGTCTATAACCTGAGTGAACGTGTCTAGGGATCCTAGTTATATGGTCTATAACCTGAGTGAACATGTGTCTAGGGGTCCTAGTTACATGGTCTATAACCTGAGTGAACATGTGTCTAGGGGTCCTAGTTACATGTTCTATAACCTGAGTGAACATGTGTCTAGGGGTCCTAGTTATATGGTCTATAACCTGAGGGACCATGTCTAGGGGTCCTAGTTACATGGTCTATAACCTGAGTGAACGTGTCTAGGGGTCCTAGTTATATGGTCTATAACCTGAGTGAACATGTGTCTAGGGGTCCTAGTTACATGGTCTATAACCTGAGTGAACATGTGTCTAGGGGTCCTAGTTACATGTTCTATAACTTGAGTGAACATGTGTCTAGGTGTCCTAGTTATATGGTCTATAACCTGAGGGAACATGTCTAGGGGTCCTAGTTACATGGTCTATAACCTGAGTGAACGTGTCTAGGGGTCCTAGTTATATGGTCTATAACCTGAGTGAACATGTGTCTAGGGGTCCTAGTCCTAGTTACATGTTCTATAACCTGAGTGAACATGTGTCTAGGGGTCCTAGTTACATGGTCTATAACCTGAGTGAACATGTGTCTAGGGGTCCTAGTTATATGGTCTATAACCTGAGTGAACATGTGTCTAGGGGTCCTAGTCCTAGTTACATGTTCTATAACCTGAGTGAACATGTGTCTAGGGGTCCTAGTTATATGGTCTATAACCTGAGTGAATGTGTCTAGGGGTCCTAGTTACATGGTCTATAACCTGAGTGAGCGTGTCTAGGGGTCCTAGTTACATGGTCTATAACCTGAGTGAACATGTGTCGAGGGGTCCTAGTTACATGGTCTATAACCTGAGTGAACGTGTCTAGGGGCCCTAGTTACATGGTCTATAACCTGAGGGAACATGTGTCTAGGGGTCCTAGTCCTAGTTACATGTTCTATAACCTGAGTGAACATGTGTCTCGGGGTCCTACTTACATGGTCTATAACCTGAGTGAACATGTCTAGGGGTCCTAGTTACATGGTCTATAACCTGAGTGAACGTGTCTATGGGTCCTAGTTACATGGTCTATAACCTGAGTGAACATGTCTAGGGGACCTAGTCCAAGTTACATGGTCTATAACCTGAGTGAACATGTGTCTAGGGGTCCTAGTCCCAGTTACATGTTCTATAACCTGAGTGAACATGTGTCTTGCGGTCCTAGTTACGTGGTCAATAACCTGAGTGAACTTGTGTCTAGGGGTTCGAGTTACATGGTCTATAACCTGAGTGAACATGTGTCTAGGGGTCCTAGTTACATGGTCTATAACCTGAGTGAACATGTGTCTAGGGGTCCTAGTTATATGGTCTATAACCTGAGTGAACGTGTCTAGGGGTCCTAGTTATATGGTCTATAACCTGAGTGAACATGTGTCTAGGGGTCCTAGTCCTAGTTACATGTTCTATAACCTGAGTGAACATGTGTCTAGGGGTCCTAGTTACATGGTCTATAACCTGAGTGAACATGTGTCTAGGGGTCCTAGTTATATGCTCTATAACGTGAGTGAACATGTGTCTAGGGGTCCTAGTCCTTGTTACATGTTCTATAACCTGAGTGAACATGTGTCTAGGGGTCCTAGTTATATGGTCTATAACCTGAGTGAATGTGTCTAGGAGTCCTAGTTACATGGTCTATAACCTGAGTGAGCGTGTCTAGGGGTCCTAGTTACATGGTCTATAACCTTAGTGAACATGTGTCGAGGGGTCCTAGTTACATGGTCTATAACCTGAGTGAACGTGTCTAGGGGCCCTAGTTACATGGTCTATAACCTGAGGGAACATGTGTCTAGGGGTCCTAGTCCTAGTTACATGTTCTATAACCTGAGTGAACATGTGTCTCGGGGTCCTAGTTACATGGTCTATAACCTGAGTGAACATGTCTAGGGGTCCTAGTTACATGGTCTATAACCTGAGTGAACATGTGTCGAGGGGTCCTAGTCCCAGTTACATGGTCTATAACCTGAGTGAACATGTGTCTAGGGGCCCTAGTCCTTGTTACATGGTCTATAACCTGATGGAACATGTCTAGGGGTCCTAGTTACATGGTCTATAACCTGAGTGAACATGTGTCTAGGGGTCCTAGTTACATGGTCTATAACCTGAGTGAACATGTGTCGAGGGGTCCTAGTCCCAGTTACATGGTCTATAACCTGAGTGAAAATGTGTCTAGGGGCCCTAGTCCTTGTTACATGGTCTATAACCTGAGTGAACGTGTCTATGGGTCCTAGTTACATGGTCTATAACCTGAGTGAACATGTCTAGGGGTCCTAGTTACATGGTCTATAATCTGAGTGAACATGTCTAGGGGACCTAGTCCAAGTCACATGGTCTATAACCTGAGTGAACATGTGTCTAGGGGTCCTAGTCCCAGTTACATGTTCTATAACCTGAGTGAACATGTGTCTTGCGGTCCTAGTTACATGGTCAATAACCTGAGTGAACTTGTGTCTAGGGGTTCGAGTTACATGGTCTATAACCTGAGTGAACATGTGTCTAGGGGTCCTAGTTATATGGTCTATAACCTGAGTGAACATGTGTCTAGGGGCCCTAGTCCTAGTCACATGGTCTATAACCTGAGTGAACATGTCTCTAGGGGTCCTAGTTACATGGTCTATAACCTGAGTGAACATGATTCTAGGGGCCCTAGTCTTAGTCACATGGTCTATAACCTGAGTGAAAATGAGTCTAGGGGTCCTAATTGCATGGTCTATAACCTGAGTGAACTTGTGTCTAGGGGTCCTAGTTACATGGTCTATAACCTGAGTGAACATGTGTCTTGGGGTCCTAATTGCATGGTCTATAACCTGAGTGAACATGTGTCTAGGGGTCCTAGTTACATGGTCTATATCCTGAGTGAACATGTGTCTAGGGACCCTATGCCTAGTTACATGGTCTATAACTTGAGTGAACATGTGTCTAGGGGTCCTAGTTACATGGTCTATAACCTGAGTGAACATGTGTCTAGGGACCCTAGGCCTAGTTACATGGTCTATAACCTGAGTGAACATGTGTCTAGGGGTCCTAGTTACATGGTCTATATCCTGAGTGAACATGTGTCTAGGTACCCTAGGCCTAGTTACATGGTCTATAATCTGAGTGAACATGTGTCTAGGGGTCCTAGTTACATGGTCTATAACCTGAGTGAACATGTGTCTAGGGACCCTAGGCCTAATTACATGGTCTATAACCTGAGTGAACATGTGTCTAGGGGTCCGAGTTACATGGTCTATAACCTGAGTGAACATGCGTCTAGGGGCCCTAGTCCTAGTTACATGGTCTATAATCTGAGGGAACATGTCTAGGGGTCCTAGTTACATGGTCTATAACCTGAGTGAATGTGTCTAGGGGTCCTAGTTATATGGTCTATAACCTGAGTGAACATGTGTCTAGGGGTCCTAGTCCTAGTTACATGTTCTATAACCTGAGTGAACATGTGTCTAGGGGTCCTAGTTACATGGTCTATAACCTGAGGGAACATGTGTCTAGGGGTCCTAGTCCTAGTTACATGTTCTATAACCTGAGTGAACATGTGTCTAGGGGTCCTAGTTACATGGTCTATAACCTGAGTGAACATGTCTAGGGGTCCTAGTTACATGGTCTATAACCTGAGTGAACATGTGTCGAGGGGTCCTAGTCCCAGTTACATGGTCTATAACCTGAGTGAACATGTGTCTAGGGGCCCTAGTCCTTGTTACATGGTCTATAACCTGATGGAACATGTCTAGGGGTCCTAGTTACATGGTCTATAACCTGAGTGAACATGTGTCTAGGGGTCCTAGTTATATGGTCTATAACCTGAGTGAACATGTGTCGAGGGGTCCTAGTCCCAGTTACATGGTCTATAACCTGAGTGAACATGTGTCTAGGGGCCCTAGTCCTTGTTACATGGTCTATAACCTGATGGAACATGTCTAGGGGTCCTAGTTACATGGTCTATAACCTGAGTGAACATGTGTCTAGGGGTCCTAGTTACATGGTCTATAACCTGAGTGAACATGTATCGAGGGGTCCTAGTCCCAGTTACATGGTCTATAACCTGAGTGAACATGTGTCTAGGGGCCCTAGTCCTTGTTACATGGTCTATAACCTGAGTGAACGTGTCTATGGGTCCTAGTTACATGGTCTATAACCTGAGTGAACATGTCTAAGGGTCCTAGTTACATGGTCTATAATCTGAGTGAACATGTCTAGGGGACCTAGTCCAAGTTACATGGTCTATAACCTGAGTGAACATGTGTCTAGGGGTCCTAGTCCCAGTTACATGTTCTATAACCTGAGTGAACATGTGTCTTGCGGTCCTAGTTACATGGTCAATAACCTGAGTGAACTTGTGTCTAGGGGTTCGAGTTACATGGTCTATAACCTGAGTGAACATGTGTCTAGGGGTCCTAGTTACATGGTCTATAACCTGAGTGAACATGTGTCTAGGGGTCCTAGTTATATGGTCTATAACCTGAGTGAACGTGTCTAGGGGTCCTAGTTATATGGTCTATAACCTGAGTGAACATGTGTCTAGGGGTCCTAGTCCTAGTTACATGTTCTATAACCTGAGTGAACATGTGTCTAGGGGTCCTAGTTACATGGTCTATAACCTGAGTGAACATGTGTCTAGGGGTCCTAGTTATATGCTCTATAACCTGAGTGAACATGTGTCTAGGGGTCCTAGTCCTTGTTACATGTTCTATAACCTGAGTGAACATGTGTCTAGGGGTCCTAGTTATATGGTCTATAACCTGAGTGAATGTGTCTAGGAGTCCTAGTTACATGGTCTATAACCTGAGTGAGCGTGTCTAGGGGTCCTAGTTACATGGTCTATAACCTTAGTGAACATGTGTCGAGGGGTCCTAGTTACATGGTCTATAACCTGAGTGAACGTGTCTAGGGGCCCTAGTTACATGGTCTATAACCTGAGGGAACATGTGTCTAGGGGTCCTAGTCCTAGTTACATGTTCTATAACCTGAGTGAACATGTGTCTCGGGGTCCTAGTTACATGGTCTATAACCTGAGTGAACATGTCTAGGGGTCCTAGTTACATGGTCTATAACCTGAGTGAACATGTGTCGAGGGGTCCTAGTCCCAGTTACATGGTCTATAACCTGAGTGAACATGTGTCTAGGGGCCCTAGTCCTTGTTACATGGTCTATAACCTGATGGAACATGTCTAGGGGTCCTAGTTACATGGTCTATAACCTGAGTGAACATGTGTCTAGGGGTCCTAGTTACATGGTCTATAACCTGAGTGAACATGTGTCGAGGGGTCCTAGTCCCAGTTACATGGTCTATAACCTGAGTGAAAATGTGTCTAGGGGCCCTAGTCCTTGTTACATGGTCTATAACCTGAGTGAACGTGTCTATGGGTCCTAGTTACATGGTCTATAACCTGAGTGAACATGTCTAGGGGTCCTAGTTACATGGTCTATAATCTGAGTGAACATGTCTAGGGGACCTAGTCCAAGTTACATGGTCTATAACCTGAGTGAACATGTGTCTAGGGGTCCTAGTCCCAGTTACATGTTCTATAACCTGAGTGAACATGTGTCTTGCGGTCCTAGTTACATGGTCAATAACCTGAGTGAACTTGTGTCTAGGGGTTCGAGTTACATGGTCTATAACCTGAGTGAACATGTGTCTAGGGGTCCTAGTTATATGGTCTATAACCTGAGTGAACATGTGTCTAGGGGCCCTAGTCCTAGTCACATGGTCTATAACCTGAGTGAACATGTCTCTAGGGGTCCTAGTTACATGGTCTATAACCTGAGTGAACATGATTCTAGGGGCCCTAGTCTTAGTCACATGGTCTATAACCTGAGTGAAAATGAGTCTAGGGGTCCTAATTGCATGGTCTATAACCTGAGTGAACTTGTGTCTAGGGGTCCTAGTTACATGGTCTATAACCTGAGTGAACATGTGTCTTGGGGTCCTAATTGCATGGTCTATAACCTGAGTGAACATGTGTCTAGGGGTCCTAGTTACATGGTCTATATCCTGAGTGAACATGTGTCTAGGGACCCTATGCCTAGTTACATGGTCTATAACTTGAGTGAACATGTGTCTAGGGGTCCTAGTTACATGGTCTATAACCTGAGTGAACATGTGTCTAGGGACCCTAGGCCTAGTTACATGGTCTATAACCTGAGTGAACATGTGTCTAGGGGTCCTAGTTACATGGTCTATATCCTGAGTGAACATGTGTCTAGGTACCCTAGGCCTAGTTACATGGTCTATAATCTGAGTGAACATGTGTCTAGGGGTCCTAGTTACATGGTCTATAACCTGAGTGAACATGTGTCTAGGGACCCTAGGCCTAATTACATGGTCTATAACCTGAGTGAACATGTGTCTAGGGGTCCGAGTTACATGGTCTATAACCTGAGTGAACATGTGTCTAGGGGCCCTAGTCCTAGTTACATGGTCTATAACCTGAGGGAACATGTCTAGGGGTCCTAGTTACATGGTCTATAACCTGAGGGAACATGTGTCTAGGGGTCCTAGTCCTAGTTACATGTTCTATAACCTGAGTGAACATGTGTCTAGGGGTCCTAGTTACATGGTCTATAACCTGAGTGAACATGTCTAGGGGTCCTAGTTACATGGTCTATAACCTGAGTGAACATGTGTCGAGGGGTCCTAGTCCCAGTTACATGGTCTATAACCTGAGTGAACATGTGTCTAGGGGCCCTAGTCCTTGTTACATGGTCTATAACCTGATGGAACATGTCTAGGGGTCCTAGTTACATGGTCTATAACCTGAGTGAACATGTGTCTAGGGGTCCTAGTTATATGGTCTATAACCTGAGTGAACATGTGTCGAGGGGTCCTAGTCCCAGTTACATGGTCTATAACCTGAGTGAACATGTGTCTAGGGGCCCTAGTCCTTGTTACATGGTCTATAACCTGATGGAACATGTCTAGGGGTCCTAGTTACATGGTCTATAACCTGAGTGAACATGTGTCTAGGGGTCCTAGTTACATGGTCTATAACCTGAGTGAACATGTATCGAGGGGTCCTAGTCCCAGTTACATGGTCTATAACCTGAGTGAACATGTGTCTAGGGGCCCTAGTCCTTGTTACATGGTCTATAACCTGAGTGAACGTGTCTATGGGTCCTAGTTACATGGTCTATAACCTGAGTGAACATGTCTAAGGGTCCTAGTTACATGGTCTATAATCTGAGTGAACATGTCTAGGGGACCTAGTCCAAGTTACATGGTCTATAACCTGAGTGAACGTGTCTAGGGGTCCTAGTTACATGGTCTATAACCTGAGGGAACATGTGTCTAGGGGTCCTAGTTAAATGGTCTATAACCTGATTGAACATGTGTCTAGGGGTCCTAGTCCTAGTTACATGGTCTATAACCTGAGTGAAAATGTGTCTAGGGGTCCTAGTTACATGGTCTATAACCTGAGTGAACATGTGTCTAGGGGCCCTAGTCCTAGTTACATGGTCTATAACCTGAGTGAACATGTGTCTAGGGGTCCTAGTTACATGGTCTATAACCTGAGTGAACGTGTCTAGGGGTCCTAGTTATATGGTCTATAACCTGAGTGAACATGTGTCTAGGGGTCCTAGTTACATGGTCTATAACCTGAGTGAACATGTGTCTAGGGGTCCTAGTTACATGTTCTATAACCTGAGTGAACATGTGTCTAGGTGTCCTAGTTATATGGTCTATAACCTGAGGGAACATGTCTAGGGGTCCTAGTTACATGGTCTATAACCTGAGTGAACGTGTCTAGGGGTCCTAGTTATATGGTCTATAACCTGAGTGAACATGTGTCTAGGGGTCCTAGTCCTAGTTACATGTTCTATAACCTGAGTGAACATGTGTCTAGGGGTCCTAGTTACATGGTCTATAACCTGAGTGAACATGTGTCTAGGGGTCCTAGTTATATGGTCTATAACCTGAGTGAACATGTGTCTAGGGGTCCTAGTCCTAGTTACATGTTCTATAACCTGAGTGAACATGTGTCTAGGGGTCCTAGTTATATGGTCTATAACCTGAGTGAATGTGTCTAGGGGTCCTAGTTACATGGTCTATAACCTGAGTGAACATGTCTAGGGGACCTAGTCCAAGTTACATGGTCTATAACCTGAGTGAACGTGTCTAGGGGTCCTAGTTACATGGTCTATAACCTGAGGGAACATGTGTCTAGGGGTCCTAGTTAAATGGTCTATAACCTGATTGAACATGTGTCTAGGGGTCCTAGTCCTAGTTACATGGTCTATAACCTGAGTGAAAATGTGTCTAGGGGTCCTAGTTACATGGTCTATAACCTGAGTGAACATGTGTCTAGGGGCCCTAGTCCTAGTTACATGGTCTATAACCTGAGTGAACATGTGTCTAGGGGTCCTAGTTACATGGTCTATAACCTGAGTGAACGTGTCTAGGGGTCCTAGTTATATGGTCTATAACCTGAGTGAACATGTGTCTAGGGGTCCTAGTTACATGGTCTATAACCTGAGTGAACATGTGTCTAGGGGTCCTAGTTACATGTTCTATAACCTGAGTGAACATGTGTCTAGGGGTCCTAGTTATATGGTCTATAACCTGAGGGACCATGTCTAGGGGTCCTAGTTACATGGTCTATAACCTGAGTGAACGTGTCTAGGGGTCCTAGTTATATGGTCTATAACCTGAGTGAACATGTGTCTAGGGGTCCTAGTTACATGGTCTATAACCTGAGTGAACATGTGTCTAGGGGTCCTAGTTACATGTTCTATAACCTGAGTGAACATGTGTCTAGGTGTCCTAGTTATATGGTCTATAACCTGAGGGAACATGTCTAGGGGTCCTAGTTACATGGTCTATAACCTGAGCGAACGTGTCTAGGGGTCCTAGTTATATGGTCTATAACCTGAGTGAACATGTGTCTAGGGGTCCTAGTCCTAGTTACATGTTCTATAACCTGAGTGAACATGTGTCTAGGGGTCCTAGTTACATGGTCTATAACCTGAGTGAACATGTGTCTAGGGGTCCTAGTTATATGGTCTATAACCTGAGTGAACATGTGTCTAGGGGTCCTAGTCCTAGTTACATGTTCTATAACCTGAGTGAACATGTGTCTAGGGGTCCTAGTTATATGGTCTATAACCTGAGTGAATGTGTCTAGGGGTCCTAGTTACATGGTCTATAACCTGAGTGAGCGTGTCTAGGGGTCCTAGTTACATGGTCTATAACCTGAGTGAACATGTGTCGAGGGGTCCTAGTTACATGGTCTATAACCTGAGTGAACGTGTCTAGGGGCCCTAGTTACATGGTCTATAACCTGAGGGAACATGTGTCTAGGGGTCCTAGTCCTAGTTACATGTTCTATAACCTGAGTGAACATGTGTCTCGGGGTCCTAGTTACATGGTCTATAACCTGAGTGAACATGTCTAGGGGTCCTAGTTACATGGTCTATAACCTGAGTGAACATGTGTCTAGGGGCCCTAGTCCTTGTTACATGGTCTATAACCTGATGGAACATGTCTAGGGGTCCTAGTTACATGGTCTATAACCTGAGTGAACATGTGTCTAGGGGTCCTAGTTACATGGTCTATAACCTGAGTGAACATGTGTCGAGGGGTCCTAGTCCCAGTTACATGGTCTATAACCTGAGTGAACATGTGTCTAGGGGCCCTAGTCCTTGTTACATGGTCTATAACCTGAGTGAACGTGTCTATGGGTCCTAGTTACATGGTCTATAACCTGAGTGAACATGTCTAGGGGTCCTAGTTACATGGTCTATAATCTGAGTGAACATGTCTAGGGGACCTAGTCCAAGTTACATGGTCTATAACCTGAGTGAACATGTGTCTAGGGGTCCTAGTCCCAGTTACATGTTCTATAACCTGAGTGAACATGTGTCTTGCGGTCCTAGTTACATGGTCAATAACCTGAGTGAACTTGTGTCTAGGGGTTCGAGTTACATGGTCTATAACCTGAGTGAACATGTGTCTAGGGGTCCTAGTTACATGGTCTATAACCTGAGTGAACATGTGTCGAGGGGTCCTAGTCCCAGTTACATGGTCTATAACCTGAGTGAACATGTGTCTAGCGGCCCTAGTCCTTGTTACATGGTCTATAACCTGAGTGAACGTGTCTATGGGTCCTAGTTACATGGTCTATAACCTGAGTGAACGTGTCTAGGGGTCCTAGTTATATGGTCTATAACCTGAGTGAACATGTGTCTAGGGGTCCTAGTCCTAGTTACATGTTCTATAACCTGAGTGAACATGTGTCTAGGGGTCCTAGTTACATGGTCTATAACCTGAGTGAACATGTGTCTAGGGGTCCTAGTTATATGGTCTATAACCTGAGTGAACATGTGTCTAGGGGTCCTGGTCCTTGTTACATGTTCTATAACCTGAGTGAACATGTGTCTAGGGGTCCTAGTTATATGGTCTATAACCTGAGTGAATGTGTCTAGGAGTCCTAGTTACATGGTCTATAACCTGAGTGAGCGTGTCTAGGGGTCCTAGTTACATGGTCTATAACCTTAGTGAACATGTGTCGAGGGGTCCTAGTTACATGGTCTATAACCTGAGTGAACGTGTCTAGGGGCCCTAGTTACATGGTCTATAACCTGAGGGAACATGTGTCTAGGGGTCCTAGTCCTAGTTACATGTTCTATAACCTGAGTGAACATGTGTCTCGGGGTCCTAGTTAAATGGTCTATAACCTGAGTGAACATGTCTAGGGGTCCTAGTTACATGGTCTATAACCTGAGTGAACATGTGTCGAGGGGTCCTAGTCCCAGTTACATGGTCTATAACCTGAGTGAACATGTGTCTAGGGGCCCTAGTCCTTGTTACATGGTCTATAACCTGATGGAACATGTCTAGGGGTCCTAGTTACATGGTCTATAACCTGAGTGAACATGTGTCTAGGGGTCCTAGTTACATGGTCTATAACCTGAGTGAACATGTGTCGAGGGGTCCTAGTCCCAGTTACATGGTCTATAACCTGAGTGAACATGTGTCTAGGGGCCCTAGTCCTTGTTACATGGTCTATAACCTGAGTGAACGTGTCTATGGGTCCTAGTTACATGGTCTATAACCTGAGTGAACATGTCTAGGGGTCCTAGTTACATGGTCTATAATCTGAGTGAACATGTCTAGGGGACCTAGTCCAAGTTACATGGTCTATAACCTGAGTGAACATGTGTCTAGGGGTCCTAGTCCCAGTTACATGTTCTATAACCTGAGTGAACATGTGTCTTGCGGTCCTAGTTACATGGTCAATAACCTGAGTGAACTTGTGTCTAGGGGTTCGAGTTACATGGTCTATAACCTGAGTGAACATGTGTCTAGGGGTCCTAGTTATATGGTCTAAAACCTGAGTGAACATGTGTCTAGGGGCCCTAGTCCTAGTCACATGGTCTATAACCTGAGTGAACATGTCTCTAGGGGTCCTTGTTACATGGTCTATAACCTGAGTGAACATGATTCTAGGGGCCCTAGTCTTAGTCACATGGTCTATAACCTGAGTGAAAATGTGTCTAGGGGTCCTAATTGCATGGTCTATAACCTGAGTGAACTTGTGTCTAGGGGTCCTAGTTACATGGTCTATAACCTGAGGGAACATGTGTCTAGGGGTCCTAGTCCTAGTTACATGTTCTATAACCTGAGTGAACATGTGTCTAGGGGTCCTAGTTACATGGTCTATAACCTGAGGGAACATGTGTCTAGGGGTCCTAGTCCTAGTTACATGTTCTATAACCTGAGTGAACATGTGTCTCGGGGTCCTAGTTACATGGTCTATAACCTGAGTGAACATGTCTAGGGGTCCTAGTTACATGGTCTATAACCTGAGTGAACATGTGTCGAGGGGTCCTAGTCCCAGTTACATGGTCTATAACCTGAGTGAACATGTGTCTAGGGGCCCTAGTCCTTGTTACATGGTCTATAACCTGATGGAACATGTCTAGGGTCCTAGTTACATGGTCTATAACCTGAGTGAACATGTGTCTAGGGGTCCTAGTTATATGGTCTATAACCTGAGTGAACATGTGTCGAGGGGTCCTAGTCCCAGTTACATGGTCTATAACCTGAGTGAACATGTGTCTAAGGGCCCTAGTCCTTGTTACATGGTCTATAACCTGAGTGAACGTGTCTATGGGTCCTAGTTACATGGTCTATAACCTGAGTGAACATGTCTAGGGGTCCTAGTTACATGGTCTATAACCTGAGTGAACATGTCTAGGGGTCCTAGTTACATGGTCTATAATCTGAGTGAACATGTCTAGGGGACCTAGTCCAAGTTACATGGTCTATAACCTGAGTGAACATGTGTCTAGGGGTCCTAGTCCCAGTTACATGTTCTATAACCTGAGTGAACATGTGTCTTGCGGTCCTAGTTACATGGTCAATAACCTGAGTGAACTTGTGTCTAGGGGTTCGAGTTACATGGTCTATAACCTGAGTGAACATGTGTCTAGGGGTCCTAGTTACATGGTCTATAACCTGAGTGAACATGTGTCTAGGGGTCCTAGTTCTATGGTCTATAACCTGAGTGAACGTGTCTAGGGGTCCTAGTTATATGGTCTATAACCTGAGTGAACATGTGTCTAGGGGTCCTAGTCCTAGTTACATGTTCTATAACCTGAGTGAACATGTGTCTAGGGGTCCTAGTTACATGGTCTATAACCTGAGTGAACATGTGTCTAGGGGTCCTAGTTATATGGTCTATAACCTGAGTGAACATGTGTCTAGGGGTCCTAGTCCTTGTTACATGTTCTATAACCTGAGTGAACATGTGTCTAGGGGTCCTAGTTATATGGTCTATAACCTGAGTGAATGTGTCTAGGAGTCCTAGTTACATGGTCTATAACCTGAGTGAGCGTGTCTAGGGGTCCTAGTTACATGGTCTATAACCTTAGTGAACATGTGTCGAGGGGTCCTAGTTACATGGTCTATAACCTGAGTGAACGTGTCTAGGGGCCCTAGTTACATGGTCTATAACCTGAGGGAACATGTGTCTAGGGGTCCTAGTCCTAGTTACATGTTCTATAACCTGAGTGAACATGTGTCTCGGGGTCCTAGTTACATGGTCTATAACCTGAGTGAACATGTCTAGGGGTCCTAGTTACATGGTCTATAACCTGAGTGAACATGTGTCGAGGGGTCCTAGTCCCAGTTACATGGTCTATAACCTGAGTGAACATGTGTCTAGGGGCCCTAGTCCTTGTTACATGGTCTATAACCTGATGGAACATGTCTAGGGGTCCTAGTTACATGGTCTATAACCTGAGTGAACATGTGTCTAGGGGTCCTAGTTACATGGTCTATAACCTGAGTGAACATGTGTCGAGGGGTCCTAGTCCCAGTTACATGGTCTATAACCTGAGTGAACATGTGTCTAGGGGCCCTAGTCCTTGTTACATGGTCTATAACCTGAGTGAACGTGTCTATGGGTCCTAGTTACATGGTCTATAACCTGATTGAACATGTGTCTAGGGGTCCTAGTCCTAGTTACATGGTCTATAACCTGAGTGAAAATGTGTCTAGGGGTCCTAGTTACATGGTCTATAACCTGAGTGAACATGTGTCTAGGGGCCCTAGTCCTAGTTACATGGTCTATAACCTGAGTGAACATGTGTCTAGGGGTCCTAGTTACATGGTCTATAACCTGAGTGAATGTGTCTAGGGGTCCTAGTTATATGGTCTATAACCTGAGTGAACATGTGTCTAGGGGTCCTAGTTACATGGTCTATAACCTGAGTGAACATGTGTCTAGGGGTCCTAGTTACATGTTCTATAACCTGAGTGAACATGTGTCTAGGGGTCCTAGTTATATGGTCTATAACCTGAGGGACCATGTCTAGGGGTCCTAGTTACATGGTCTATAACCTGAGTGAACGTGTCTAGGGGTCCTAGTTATATGGTCTATAACCTGAGTGAACATGTGTCTAGGGGTCCTAGTTACATGGTCTATAACCTGAGTGAACATGTGTCTAGGGGTCCTAGTTACATGTTCTATAACCTGAGTGAACATGTGTCTAGGTGTCCTAGTTATATGGTCTATAACCTGAGGGAACATGTCTAGGGGTCCTAGTTACATGGTCTATAACCTGAGCGAACGTGTCTAGGGGTCCTAGTTATATGGTCTATAACCTGAGTGAACATGTGTCTAGGGGTCCTAGTCCTAGTTACATGTTCTATAACCTGAGTGAACATGTGTCTAGGGGTCCTAGTTACATGGTCTATAACCTGAGTGAACATGTGTCTAGGGGTCCTAGTTATATGGTCTATAACCTGAGTGAACATGTGTCTAGGGGTCCTAGTCCTAGTTACATGTTCTATAACCTGAGTGAACATGTGTCTAGGGGTCCTAGTTATATGGTCTATAACCTGAGTGAATGTGTCTAGGGGTCCTAGTTACATGGTCTATAACCTGAGTGAGCGTGTCTAGGGGTCCTAGTTACATGGTCTATAACCTGAGTGAACATGTGTCGAGGGGTCCTAGTTACATGGTCTATAACCTGAGTGAACGTGTCTAGGGGCCCTAGTTACATGGTCTATAACCTGAGGGAACATGTGTCTAGGGGTCCTAGTCCTAGTTACATGTTCTATAACCTGAGTGAACATG
The DNA here is from genome assembly GCF_965601325.2 of Salmo salar. Lineage (NCBI taxonomy): Eukaryota > Metazoa > Chordata > Actinopteri > Salmoniformes > Salmonidae > Salmo > Salmo salar. The sequence continues at coordinate 47,654,148 of NC_138301.1, read as the reverse complement.
TGTCTCGGGGTCCTAGTTACATGGTCTATAACCTGAGTGAACATGTCTAGGGGTCCTAGTTACATGGTCTATAACCTGAGTGAACATGTGTCTAGGGGCCCTAGTCCTTGTTACATGGTCTATAACCTGATGGAACATGTCTAGGGGTCCTAGTTACATGGTCTATAACCTGAGTGAACATGTGTCTAGGGGTCCTAGTTACATGGTCTATAACCTGAGTGAACATGTGTCGAGGGGTCCTAGTCCCAGTTACATGGTCTATAACCTGAGTGAACATGTGTCTAGGGGCCCTAGTCCTTGTTACATGGTCTATAACCTGAGTGAACGTGTCTATGGGTCCTAGTTACATGGTCTATAACCTGAGTGAATATGTCTAGGGGTCGTAGTTACATGGTCTATAATCTGAGTGAACATGTCTAGGGGACCTAGTCCAAGTTACATGGTCTATAACCTGAGTGAACATGTGTCTAGGGGTCCTAGTCCCAGTTACATGTTCTATAACCTGAGTGAACATGTGTCTTGCGGTCCTAGTTACATGGTCAATAACCTGAGTGAACTTGTGTCTAGGGGTTCGAGTTACATGGTCTATAACCTGAGTGAACATGTATCTAGGGGTCCTAGTTACATGGTCTATAACCTGAGTGAACATGTGTCGAGGGGTCCTAGTCCCAGTTACATGGTCTATAACCTGAGTGAACATGTGTCTAGCGGCCCTAGTCCTTGTTACATGGTCTATAACCTGAGTGAACGTGTCTATGGGTCCTAGTTACATGGTCTATAACCTGAGTGAACGTGTCTAGGGGTCCTAGTTATATGGTCTATAACCTGAGTGAACATGTGTCTAGGGGTCCTAGTCCTAGTTACATGTTCTATAACCTGAGTGAACATGTGTCTAGGGGTCCTAGTTACATGGTCTATAACCTGAGTGAACATGTGTCTAGGGGTCCTAGTTATATGGTCTATAACCTGAGTGAACATGTGTCTAGGGGTCCTAGTCCTTGTTACATGTTCTATAACCTGAGTGAACATGTGTCTAGGGGTCCTAGTTATATGGTCTATAACCTGAGTGAATGTGTCTAGGAGTCCTAGTTACATGGTCTATAACCTGAGTGAGCGTGTCTAGGGGTCCTAGTTACATGGTCTATAACCTTAGTGAACATGTGTCGAGGGGTCCTAGTTACATGGTCTATAACCTGAGTGAACGTGTCTAGGGGCCCTAGTTACATGGTCTATAACCTGAGGGAACATGTGTCTAGGGGTCCTAGTCCTAGTTACATGTTCTATAACCTGAGTGAACATGTGTCTCGGGGTCCTAGTTAAATGGTCTATAACCTGAGTGAACATGTCTAGGGGTCCTAGTTACATGGTCTATAACCTGAGTGAACATGTGTCGAGGGGTCCTAGTCCCAGTTACATGGTCTATAACCTGAGTGAACATGTGTCTAGGGGCCCTAGTCCTTGTTACATGGTCTATAACCTGATGGAACATGTCTAGGGGTCCTAGTTACATGGTCTATAACCTGAGTGAACATGTGTCTAGGGGTCCTAGTTACATGGTCTATAACCTGAGTGAACATGTGTCGAGGGGTCCTAGTCCCAGTTACATGGTCTATAACCTGAGTGAACATGTGTCTAGGGGCCCTAGTCCTTGTTACATGGTCTATAACCTGAGTGAACGTGTCTATGGGTCCTAGTTACATGGTCTATAACCTGAGTGAACATGTCTAGGGGTCCTAGTTACATGGTCTATAATCTGAGTGAACATGTCTAGGGGACCTAGTCCATGTTACATGGTCTATAACCTGAGTGAACATGTGTCTAGGGGTCCTAGTCCCAGTTACATGTTCTATAACCTGAGTGAACATGTGTCTTGCGGTCCTAGTTACATGGTCAATAACCTGAGTGAACTTGTGTCTAGGGGTTCGAGTTACATGGTCTATAACCTGAGTGAACATGTGTCTAGGGGTCCTAGTTATATGGTCTAAAACCTGAGTGAACATGTGTCTAGGGGCCCTAGTCCTAGTCACATGGTCTATAACCTGAGTGAACATGTCTCTAGGGGTCCTTGTTACATGGTCTATAACCTGAGTGAACATGATTCTAGGGGCCCTAGTCTTAGTCACATGGTCTATAACCTGAGTGAAAATGTGTCTAGGGGTCCTAATTGCATGGTCTATAACCTGAGTGAACTTGTGTCTAGGGGTCCTAGTTACATGGTCTATAACCTGAGGGAACATGTGTCTAGGGGTCCTAGTCCTAGTTACATGTTCTATAACCTGAGTGAACATGTGTCTAGGGGTCCTAGTTACATGGTCTATAACCTGAGGGAACATGTGTCTAGGGGTCCTAGTCCTAGTTACATGTTCTATAACCTGAGTGAACATGTGTCTCGGGGTCCTAGTTACATGGACTATAACCTGAGTGAACATGTCTAGGGGTCCTAGTTACATGGTCTATAACCTGAGTGAACATGTGTCGAGGGGTCCTAGTCCCAGTTACATGGTCTATAACCTGAGTGAACATGTGTCTAGGGGCCCTAGTCCTTGTTACATGGTCTATAACCTGATGGAACATGTCTAGGGTCCTAGTTACATGGTCTATAACCTGAGTGAACATGTGTCTAGGGGTCCTAGTTATATGGTCTATAACCTGAGTGAACATGTGTCGAGGGGTCCTAGTCCCAGTTACATGGTCTATAACCTGAGTGAACATGTGTCTAAGGGCCCTAGTCCTTGTTACATGGTCTATAACCTGAGTGAACGTGTCTATGGGTCCTAGTTACATGGTCTATAACCTGAGTGAACATGTCTAGGGGTCCTAGTTACATGGTCTATAACCTGAGTGAACATGTCTAGGGGTCCTAGTTACATGGTCTATAATCTGAGTGAACATGTCTAGGGGACCTAGTCCAAGTTACATGGTCTATAACCTGAGTGAACATGTGTCTAGGGGTCCTAGTCCCAGTTACATGTTCTATAACCTGAGTGAACATGTGTCTTGCGGTCCTAGTTACATGGTCAATAACCTGAGTGAACTTGTGTCTAGGGGTTCGAGTTACATGGTCTATAACCTGAGTGAACATGTGTCTAGGGGTCCTAGTTACATGGTCTATAACCTGAGTGAACATGTGTCTAGGGGTCCTAGTTCTATGGTCTATAACCTGAGTGAACGTGTCTAGGGGTCCTAGTTATATGGTCTATAACCTGAGTGAACATGTGTCTAGGGGTCCTAGTCCTAGTTACATGTTCTATAACCTGAGTGAACATGTGTCTAGGGGTCCTAGTTACATGGTCTATAACCTGAGTGAACATGTGTCTAGGGGTCCTAGTTATATGGTCTATAACCTGAGTGAACATGTGTCTAGGGGTCCTAGTCCTTGTTACATGTTCTATAACCTGAGTGAACATGTGTCTAGGGGTCCTAGTTATATGGTCTATAACCTGAGTGAATGTGTCTAGGAGTCCTAGTTACATGGTCTATAACCTGAGTGAGCGTGTCTAGGGGTCCTAGTTACATGGTCTATAACCTTAGTGAACATGTGTCGAGGGGTCCTAGTTACATGGTCTATAACCTGAGTGAACGTGTCTAGGGGCCCTAGTTACATGGTCTATAACCTGAGGGAACATGTGTCTAGGGGTCCTAGTCCTAGTTACATGTTCTATAACCTGAGTGAACATGTGTCTCGGGGTCCTAGTTACATGGTCTATAACCTGAGTGAACATGTCTAGGGGTCCTAGTTACATGGTCTATAACCTGAGTGAACATGTGTCGAGGGGTCCTAGACCCAGTTACATGGTCTATAACCTGAGTGAACATGTGTCTAGGGGCCCTAGTCCTTGTTACATGGTCTATAACCTGATGGAACATGTCTAGGGGTCCTAGTTACATGGTCTATAACCTGAGTGAACATGTGTCTAGGGGTCCTAGTTACATGGTCTATAACCTGAGTGAACATGTGTCGAGGGGTCCTAGTCCCAGTTACATGGTCTATAACCTGAGTGAACATGTGTCTAGGGGCCCTAGTCCTTGTTACATGGTCTATAACCTGAGTGAACGTGTCTATGGGTCCTAGTTACATGGTCTATAACCTGAGTGAACATGTCTAGGGGTCCTAGTTACATGGTCTATAATCTGAGTGAACATGTCTAGGGGACCTAGTCCAAGTTACATGGTCTATAACCTGAGTGAACATGTGTCTAGGGGTCCTAGTCCCAGTTACATGTTCTATAACCTGAGTGAACATGTGTCTTGCGGTCCTAGTTACATGGTCAATAACCTGAGTGAACTTGTGTCTAGGGGTTCGAGTTACATGGTCTATAACCTGAGTGAACATGTGTCTAGGGGTCTTAGTTATATGGTCTAAAACCTGAGTGAACATGTGTCTAGGGGCCCTAGTCCTAGTCACATGGGCTATAACCTGAGTGAACATGTCTCTAGGGGTCCTAGTTACATGGTCTATAACCTGAGTGAACATGATTCTAGGGGCCCTAGTCTTAGTCACATGGTCTATAACCTGAGTGAAAATGTGTCTAGGGGTCCTAATTGCATGGTCTATAACCTGAGTGAACTTGTGTCTAGGGGTCCTAGTTACATGGTCTATAACCTGAGGGAACATGTGTCTAGGGGTCCTAGTCCTAGTTACATGTTCTATAACCTGAGTGAACATGTGTCTAGGGGTCCTAGTTACATGGTCTATAACCTGAGGGAACATGTGTCTAGGGGTCCTAGTCCTAGTTACATGTTCTATAACCTGAGTGAACATGTGTCTCGGGGTCCTAGTTACATGGTCTATAACCTGAGTGAACATGTCTAGGGGTCCTAGTTACATGGTCTATAACCTGAGTGAACATGTGTCGAGGGGTCCTAGTCCCAGTTACATGGTCTATAACCTGAGTGAACATGTGTCTAGGGGCCCTAGTCCTTGTTACATGGTCTATAACCTGATGGAACATGTCTAGGGTCCTAGTTACATGGTCTATAACCTGAGTGAACATGTGTCTAGGGGTCCTAGTTATATGGTCTATAACCTGAGTGAACATGTGTCGAGGGGTCCTAGTCCCAGTTACATGGTCTATGACCTGAGTGAACATGTGTCTAGGGGCCCTAGTCCTTGTTACATGGTCTATAACCTGAGTGAACGTGTCTATGGGTCCTAGTTACATGGTCTATAACCTGAGTGAACATGTCTAGGGGTCCTAGTTACATGGTCTATAACCTGAGTGAACATGTCTAGGGGTCCTAGTTACATGGTCTATAATCTGAGTGAACATGTCTAGGGGACCTAGTCCAAGTTACATGGTCTATAACCTGAGTGAACATGTGTCTAGGGGTCCTAGTCCCAGTTACATGTTCTATAACCTGAGTGAACATGTGTCTTGCGGTCCTAGTTACATGGTCAATAACCTGAGTGAACTTGTGTCTAGGGGTTCGAGTTACATGGTCTATAACCTGAGTGAACATGTGTCTAGGGGTCCTAGTTACATGGTCTATAACCTGAGTGAACATGTGTCTAGGGGTCCTAGTTATATGGTCTATAACCTGAGTGAACGTGTCTAGGGGTCCTAGTTATATGGTCTATAACCTGAGTGAACATGTGTCTAGGAGTCCTAGTCCTAGTTACATGTTCTATAACCTGAGTGAACATGTGTCTAGGGGTCCTAGTTACATGGTCTATAACCTGAGTGAACATGTGTCTAGGGGTCCTAGTTATATGGTCTATAACCTGAGTGAACATGTGTCTAGGGGTCCTAGTCCTTGTTACATGTTCTATAACCTGAGTGAACATGTGTCTAGGGGTCCTAGTTATATGGTCTATAACCTGAGTGAATGTGTCTAGGAGTCCTAGTTACATGGTCTATAACCTGAGTGAGCGTGTCTAGGGGTCCTAGTTACATGGTCTATAACCTTAGTGAACATGTGTCGAGGGGTCCTAGTTACATGGTCTATAACCTGAGTGAACATGTCTAGGGGCCCTAGTTACATGGTCTATAACCTGAGGGAACATGTGTCTAGGGGTCCTAGTCCTAGTTACATGTTCTATAACCTGAGTGAACATGTGTCTCGGGGTCCTAGTTACATGGTCTATAACCTGAGTGAACATGTCTAGGGGTCCTAGTTACATGGTCTATAACCTGAGTGAACATGTGTCGAGGGGTCCTAGTCCCAGTTACATGGTCTATAACCTGAGTGAACATGTGTCTAGGGGCCCTAGTCCTTGTTACATGGTCTATAACCTGATGGAACATGTCTAGGGGTCCTAGTTACATGGTCTATAACCTGAGTGAACATGTGTCTAGGGGTCCTAGTTACATGGTCTATAACCTGAGTGAACATGTGTCGAGGGGTCCTAGTCCCAGTTACATGGTCTATAACCTGAGTGAAAATGTGTCTAGGGGCCCTAGTCCTTGTTACATGGTCTATAACCTGAGTGAACGTGTCTATGGGTCCTAGTTACATGGTCTATAACCTGAGTGAACATGTCTAGGGGTCCTAGTTACATGGTCTATAATCTGAGTGAACATGTCTAGGGGACCTAGTCCAAGTTACATGGTCTATAACCTGAGTGAACATGTGTCTAGGGGTCCTAGTCCCAGTTACATGTTCTATAACCTGAGTGAACATGTGTCTTGCGGTCCTAGTTACATGGTCAATAACCTGAGTGAACTTGTGTCTAGGGGTTCGAGTTACATGGTCTATAACCTGAGTGAACATGTGTCTAGGGGTCCTAGTTATATGGTCTATAACCTGAGTGAACATGTGTCTAGGGGCCCTAGTCCTAGTCACATGGTCTATAACCTGAGTGAACATGTCTCTAGGGGTCCTAGTTACATGGTCTATAACCTGAGTGAACATGATTCTAGGGGCCCTAGTCTTAGTCACATGGTCTATAACCTGAGTGAAAATGAGTCTAGGGGTCCTAATTGCATGGTCTATAACCTGAGTGAACATGTGTCTAGGGGTCCTAGTTACATGGTCTATATCCTGAGTGAACATGTGTCTAGGGACCCTATGCCTAGTTACATGGTCTATAACTTGAGTGAACATGTGTCTAGGGGTCCTAGTTACATGGTCTATAACCTGAGTGAACATGTGTCTAGGGACCCTAGGCCTAGTTACATGGTCTATAACCTGAGTGAACATGTGTCTAGGGGTTCTAGTTACATGGTCTATATCCTGAGTGAACATGTGTCTAGGGACCCTAGGCCTAGTTACATGGTCTATAATCTGAGTGAACATGTGTCTAGGGGTCCTAGTTACATGGTCTATAACCTGAGTGAACATGTGTCTAGGGACCCTAGGCCTAATTACATGGTCTATAACCTGAGTGAACATGTGTCTAGGGGTCCGAGTTACATGGTCTATAACCTGAGTGAACATGTGTCTAGGGGCCCTAGTCCTAGTTACATGGTCTATAACCTGAGGGAACATGTCTAGGGGTCCTAGTTACATGGCCTATAACCTGAGTGAATGTGTCTAGGGGTCCTAGTTATATGGTCTATAACCTGAGTGAACATGTGTCTAGGGGTCCTAGTCCTAGTTACATGTTCTATAACCTGAGTGAACATGTGTCTAGGGGTCCTAGTTACATGGTCTATAACCTGAGGGAACATGTGTCTAGGGGTCCTAGTCCTAGTTACATGTTCTATAACCTGAGTGAACATGTGTCTCGGGGTCCTAGTTACATGGTCTATAACCTGAGTGAACATGTCTAGGGGTCCTAGTTACATGGTCTATAACCTGAGTGAACATGTGTCGAGGGGTCCTAGTCCCAGTTAAATGGTCTATAACCTGAGTGAACATGTGTCTAGGGGCCCTAGTCCTTGTTACATGGTCTATAACCTGATGGAACATGTCTAGGGGTCCTAGTTACATGGTCTATAACCTGAGTGAACATGTGTCTAGGGGTCCTAGTTATATGGTCTATAACCTGAGTGAACATTTGTCGAGGGGTCCTAGTCCCAGTTACATGGTCTATAACCTGAGTGAACATGTGTCTAGGGGCCCTAGTCCTTGTTACATGGTCTATAACCTGATGGAACATGTCTAGGGGTCCTAGTTACATGGTCTATAACCTGAGTGAACATGTGTCTAGGGGTCCTAGTTACATGGTCTATAACCTGAGTGAACATGTATCGAGGGGTCCTAGTCCCAGTTACATGGTCTATAACCTGAGTGAACATGTGTCTAGGGGCCCTAGTCCTTGTTACATGGTCTATAACCTGAGTGAACGTGTCTATGGGTCCTAGTTACATGGTCTATAACCTGAGTGAACATGTCTAAGGGTCCTAGTTACATGGTCTATAATCTGAGTGAACATGTCTAGGGGACCTAGTCCAAGTTACATGGTCTATAACCTGAGTGAACGTGTCTAGGGGTCCTAGTTACATGGTCTATAACCTGAGGGAACATGTGTCTAGGGGTCCTAGTTAAATGGTCTATAACCTGATTGAACATGTGTCTAGGGGTCCTAGTCCTAGTTACATGGTCTATAACCTGAGTGAAAATGTGTCTAGGGGTCCTAGTTACATGGTCTATAACCTGAGTGAACATGTGTCTAGGGGCCCTAGTCCTAGTTACATGGTCTATAACCTGAGTGAACATGTGTCTAGGGGTCCTAGTTACATGGTCTATAACCTGAGTGAACGTGTCTAGGGGTCCTAGTTATATGGTCTATAACCTGAGTGAACATGTGTCTAGGGGTCCTAGTTACATGGTCTATAACCTGAGTGAACATGTGTCTAGGGGTCCTAGTTACATGTTCTATAACCTGAGTGAACACAAGATACAGTACCTGCGTAAGATTTCATACAACAACAGGTCCTAGTTACATGGTCTATAACCTGAGTGAACATGTGTCTAGGGACCCTAGGCCTAGTTACATGGTCTATAACCTGAGTGAGCGTGTCTAGGGGTCCTAGTTACATGGTCTATAACCTGAGTGAACATGTGTCGAGGGGTCCTAGTTACATGGTCTATAACCTGAGTGAACGTGTCTAGGGGCCCTAGTTACATGGTCTATAACCTGAGGGAACATGTGTCTAGGGGTCCTAGTCCTAGTTACATGTTCTATAACCTGAGTGAACATGTGTCTCGGGGTCCTAGTTACATGGTCTATAACCTGAGTGAACATGTCTAGGGGTCCTAGTTACATGGTCTATAACCTGAGTGAACATGTGTCTAGGGGCCCTAGTCCTTGTTACATGGTCTATAACCTGATGGAACATGTCTAGGGGTCCTAGTTACATGGTCTATAACCTGAGTGAACATGTGTCTAGGGGTCCTAGTTACATGGTCTATAACCTGAGTGAACATGTGTCGAGGGGTCCTAGTCCCAGTTACATGGTCTATAACCTGAGTGAACATGTGTCTAGGGGCCCTAGTCCTTGTTACATGGTCTATAACCTGAGTGAACGTGTCTATGGGTCCTAGTTACATGGTCTATAACCTGAGTGAACGTGTCTAGGGGTCCTAGTTATATGGTCTATAACCTGAGTGAACATGTGTCTAGGGGTCCTAGTCCTAGTTACATGTTCTATAACCTGAGTGAACATGTGTCTAGGGGTCCTAGTTACATGGTCTATAACCTGAGTGAACATGTGTCTAGGGGTCCTAGTTATATGGTCTATAACCTGAGTGAACATGTGTCTAGGGGTCCTAGTCCTTGTTACATGTTCTATAACCTGAGTGAACATGTGTCTAGGGGTCCTAGTTATATGGTCTATAACCTGAGTGAATGTGTCTAGGAGTCCTAGTTACATGGTCTATAACCTGAGTGAGCGTGTCTAGGGGTCCTAGTTACATGGTCTATAACCTTAGTGAACATGTGTCGAGGGGTCCTAGTTACATGGTCTATAACCTGAGTGAACGTGTCTAGGGGCCCTAGTTACATGGTCTATAACCTGAGGGAACATGTGTCTAGGGGTCCTAGTCCTAGTTACATGTTCTATAACCTGAGTGAACATGTGTCTCGGGGTCCTAGTTACATGGTCTATAACCTGAGTGAACATGTCTAGGGGTCCTAGTTACATGGTCTATAACCTGAGTGAACATGTGTCGAGGGGTCCTAGTCCCAGTTACATGGTCTATAACCTGAGTGAACATGTGTCTAGGGGCCCTAGTCCTTGTTACATGGTCTATAACCTGATGGAACATGTCTAGGGGTCCTAGTTACATGGTCTATAACCTGAGTGAACATGTGTCTAGGGGTCCTAGTTACATGGTCTATAACCTGAGTGAACATGTGTCGAGGGGTCCTAGTCCCAGTTACATGGTCTATAACCTGAGTGAACATGTGTCTAGGGGCCCTAGTCCTTGTTACATGGTCTATAACCTGAGTGAACGTGTCTATGGGTCCTAGTTACATGGTCTATAACCTGAGTGAACATGTCTAGGGGTCCTAGTTACATGGTCTATCATCTGAGTGAACATGTCTAGGGGACCTAGTCCAAGTTACATGGTCTATAACCTGAGTGAACATGTGTCTAGGGGTCCTAGTCCCAGTTACATGTTCTATAACCTGAGTGAACGTGTCTATGGGTCCTAGTTACATGGTCTATAACCTGAGTGAACGTGTCTAGGGGTCCTAGTTATATGGTCTATAACCTGAGTGAACATGTGTCTAGGGGTCCTAGTCCTAGTTACATGTTCTATAACCTGAGTGAACATGTGTCTAGGGGTCCTAGTTACATGGTCTATAACCTGAGAGAACATGTGTCTAGGGGTCCTAGTTATATGGTCTATAACCTGAGTGAACATGTGTCTAGGGGTCCTAGTCCTTGTTACATGTTCTATAACCTGAGTGAACATGTGTCTAGGGGTCCTAGTTATATGGTCTATAACCTGAGTGAATGTGTCTAGGAGTCCTAGTTACATGGTCTATAACCTTAGTGAACATGTGTCTATGGGTCCTAGTTACATGGTCTATAACCTGAGTGAACGTGTCTAGGGGTCCTAGTTATATGGTCTATAACCTGAGTGAACATGTGTCTAGGGGTCCTAGTCCTAGTTACATGTTCTATAACCTGAGTGAACATGTGTCTAGGGGTCCTAGTTACATGGTCTATAACCTGAGTGAACATGTGTCTAGGGGTCCTAGTTATATGGTCTATAACCTGAGTGAACATGTGTCTAGGGGTCCTAGTCCTTGTTACATGTTCTATAACCTGAGTGAACATGTGTCTAGGGGTCCTAGTTATATGGTCTATAACCTGAGTGAATGTGTCTAGGAGTCCTAGTTACATGGTCTATAACCTTAGTGAACATGTGTCGAGGGGTCCTAGTTACATGGTCTATAACCTGAGTGAACGTGTCTAGGGGCCCTAGTTACATGGTCTATAACCTGAGGGAACATGTGTCTAGGGGTCCTAGTCCTAGTTACATGTTCTATAACCTGAGTGAACATGTGTCTCGGGGTCCTAGTTACATGGTCTATAACCTGAGTGAACATGTCTAGGGGTCCTAGTTACATGGTCTATAACCTGAGTGAACATGTGTCGAGGGGTCCTAGTCCCAGTTACATGGTCTATAACCTGAGTGAACATGTGTCTAGGGGCCCTAGTCCTTGTTACATGGTCTATAACCTGATGGAACATGTCTAGGGGTCCTAGTTACATGGTCTATAACCTGAGTGAACGTGTCTAGGGGTCCTAGTTATATGGTCTATAACCTGAGTGAACATGTGTCTAGGGGTCCTAGTCCTAGTTACATGTTCTATAACCTGAGTGAACATGTGTCTAGGGGTCCTAGTTACATGGTCTATAACCTGAGTGAACATGTGTCTAGGGGTCCTAGTTATATGGTCTATAACCTGAGTGAACATGTGTCTAGGGGTCCTAGTCCTTGTTACATGTTCTATAACCTGAGTGAACATGTGTCTAGGGGTCCTAGTTATATGGTCTATAACCTGAGTGAATGTGTCTAGGAGTCCTAGTTACATGGTCTATAACCTGAGTGAGCGTGTCTAGGGGTCCTAGTTACATGGTCTATAACCTTAGTGAACATGTGTCGAGGGGTCCTAGTTACATGGTCTATAACCTGAGTGAACGTGTCTAGGGGCCCTAGTTACATGGTCTATAACCTGAGGGAACATGTGTCTAGGGGTCCTAGTCCTAGTTACATGTTCTATAACCTGAGTGAACATGTGTCTCGGGGTCCTAGTTACATGGTCTATAACCTGAGTGAACATGTCTAGGGGTCCTAGTTACATGGTCTATAACCTGAGTGAACATGTGTCGAGGGGTCCTAGTCCCAGTTACATGGTCTATAACCTGAGTGAACATGTGTCTAGGGGCCCTAGTCCTTGTTACATGGTCTATAACCTGATGGAACATGTCTAGGGGTCCTAGTTACATGGTCTATAACCTGAGTGAACATGTGTCTAGGGGTCCTAGTTACATGGTCTATAACCTGAGTGAACATGTGTCGAGGGGTCCTAGTCCCAGTTACATGGTCTATAACCTGAGTGAACATGTGTCTAGGGGCCCTAGTCCTTGTTACATGGTCTATAACCTGAGTGAACGTGTCTATGGGTCCTAGTTACATGGTCTATAACCTGAGTGAACATGTCTAGGGGTCCTAGTTACATGGTCTATCATCTGAGTGAACATGTCTAGGGGACCTAGTCCAAGTTACATGGTCTATAACCTGAGTGAACATGTGTCTAGGGGTCCTAGTCCCAGTTACATGTTCTATAACCTGAGTGAACGTGTCTATGGGTCCTAGTTACATGGTCTATAACCTGAGTGAACGTGTCTAGGGGTCCTAGTTATATGGTCTATAACCTGAGTGAACATGTGTCTAGGGGTCCTAGACCTAGTTACATGTTCTATAACCTGAGTGAACATGTGTCTAGGGGTCCTAGTTACATGGTCTATAACCTGAGTGAACATGTGTCTAGGGGTCCTAGTTATATGGTCTATAACCTGAGTGAACATGTGTCTAGGGGTCCTAGTCCTTGTTACATGTTCTATAACCTGAGTGAACATGTGTCTAGGGGTCCTAGTTATATGGTCTATAACCTGAGTGAATGTGTCTAGGAGTCCTAGTTACATGGTCTATAACCTTAGTGAACATGTGTCTATGGGTCCTAGTTACATGGTCTATAACCTGAGTGAACGTGTCTAGGGGTCCTAGTTATATGGTCTATAACCTGAGTGAACATGTGTCTAGGGGTCCTAGTCCTAGTTACATGTTCTATAACCTGAGTGAACATGTGTCTAGGGGTCCTAGTTACATGGTCTATAACCTGAGTGAACATGTGTCTAGGGGTCCTAGTTATATGGTCTATAACCTGAGTGAACATGTGTCTAGGGGTCCTAGTCCTTGTTACATGTTCTATAACCTGAGTGAACATGTGTCTAGGGGTCCTAGTTATATGGTCTATAACCTGAGTGAATGTGTCTAGGAGTCCTAGTTACATGGTCTATAACCTTAGTGAACATGTGTCGAGGGGTCCTAGTTACATGGTCTATAACCTGAGTGAACGTGTCTAGGGGCCCTAGTTACATGGTCTATAACCTGAGGGAACATGTGTCTAGGGGTCCTAGTCCTAGTTACATGTTCTATAACCTGAGTGAACATGTGTCTCGGGGTCCTAGTTACATGGTCTATAACCTGAGTGAACATGTCTAGGGGTCCTAGTTACATGGTCTATAACCTGAGTGAACATGTGTCGAGGGGTCCTAGTCCCAGTTACATGGTCTATAACCTGAGTGAACATGTGTCTAGGGGCCCTAGTCCTTGTTACATGGTCTATAACCTGATGGAACATGTCTAGGGGTCCTAGTTACATGGTCTATAACCTGAGTGAACATGTGTCTAGGGGTCCTAGTTACATGGTCTATAACCTGAGTGAACATGTGTCGAGGGGTCCTAGTCCCAGTTACATGGTCTATAACCTGAGTGAACATGTGTCTAGGGGCCCTAGTCCTTGTTACATGGTCTATAACCTGAGTGAACGTGTCTATGGGTCCTAGTTACATGGTCTATAACCTGAGTGAACATGTCTAGGGGTCCTAGTTACATGGTCTATCATCTGAGTGAACATGTCTAGGGGACCTAGTCCAAGTTACATGGTCTATAACCTGAGTGAACATGTGTCTAGGGGTCCTAGTCCCAGTTACATGTTCTATAACCTGAGTGAACATGTGTCTTGCGGTCCTAGTTACATGGTCAATAACCTGAGTGAACTTGTGTCTAGGGGTTCGAGTTACATGGTCTATAACCTGAGTGAACATGTGTCTAGGGGTCCTAGTTATATGGTCTATAACCTGAGTGAACATGTGTCTAGGGGCCCTAGTCCTAGTCACATGGTCTATAACCTGAGTGAACATGTCTCTAGGGGTCCTAGTTACATGGTCTATAACCTGAGTGAACATGATTCTAGGGGCCCTAGTCTTAGTCACATGGTCTATAACCTGAGTGAAAATGTGTCTAGGGGTCCTAATTGCATGGTCTATAACCTGAGTGAACTTGTCTCTAGGGGTCCTAGTTACATGGTCTATAACCTGAGTGAACATGTGTCTTGGGGTCCTAATTGCATGGTCTATAACCTGAGTGAACATGTGTCTAGGGGTCCTAGTTACATGGTCTATATCCTGAGTGAACATGTGTCTAGGGACCCTATGCCTAGTTACATGGTCTATAACTTGAGTGAACATGTGTCTAGGGGTCCTAGTTACATGGTCTATAACCTGAGTGAACATGTGTCTAGGGACCCTAGGCCTAGTTACATGGTCTATAACCTGAGTGAACATGTGTCTAGGGGTCCTAGTTACATGGTCTATATCCTGAGTGAACATGTGTCTAGGGACCCTAGGCCTAGTTACATGGTCTATAACCTGAGTGAACATGTGTCTAGGGGTCCTAGTTACATGGTCTATAACCTGAGTGAACATGTGTCTAGGGACCCTAGGCCTAATTACATGGTCTATAACCTGAGTGAACATGTGTCTAGGGGTCCTAGTTACATGGTCTATAACCTGAGTGAACATGTGTCTTTGGGCCCTAGTCCTAGTTACATGGTCTATAACCTGAGGGAACATGTCTAGGGGTCCTAGTTACATGGTCTATAACCTGAGTGAATGTGTCTAGGGGTCCTAGTTATATGGTCTATAACCTGAGTGAACATGTGTCTAGGGGTCCTAGTCCTAGTTACATGTTCTATAACCTGAGTGAACATGTGTCTAGGGGTCCTAGTTACATGGTCTATAACCTGAGGGAACATGTGTCTAGGGGTCCTAGTCCTAGTTACATGTTCTATAACCTGAGTGAACATGTGTCTCGGGGTCCTAGTTACATGGTCTATAACCTGAGTGAACATGTCTAGGGGTCCTAGTTACATGGTCTATAACCTGAGTGAACATGTGTCGAGGGGTCCTAGTCCCAGTTACATGGTCTATAACCTGAGTGAACATGTGTCTAGGGGCCCTAGTCCTTGTTACATGGTCTATAACCTGATGGAACATGTCTAGGGGTCCTAGTTACATGGTCTATAACCTGAGTGAACATGTGTCTAGGGGTCCTAGTTATATGGTCTATAACCTGAGTGAACATGTGTCGAGGGGTCCTAGTCCCAGTTACATGGTCTATAACCTGAGTGAACATGTGTCTAGGGGCCCTAGTCCTTGTTACATGGTCTATAACCTGAGCGAACGTGTCTATGGGTCCTAGTTACATGGTCTATAACCTGAGTGAACATGTCTAGGGGTCCTAGTTACATGGTCTATAATCTGAGTGAACATGTCTAGGGGACCTAGTCCAAGTTACATCGTCTATAACCTGAGTGAACGTGTCTAGGGGTCCTAGTCCCAGTTACATGTTCTATAACCTGAGTGAACATGTGTCTTGCGGTCCTAGTTACATGGTCAATAACCTGAGTGAACTTGTGTCTAGGGGTTCGAGTTACATGGTCTATAACCTGAGTGAACATGTGTCTAGGGGTCCTAGTTACATGGTCTATAACCTGAGTGAACATGTGTCTAGGGGTCCTAGTTATATGGTCTATAACCTGAGTGAACATGTGTCTAGGGGCCCTAGTCCTAGTCACATGGTCTATAACCTGAGTGAACATGTCTCTAGGGGTCCTAGTTACATGGTCTATAACCTGAGTGAACATGATTCTAGGGGCCCTAGTCTTAGTCACATGGTCTATAACCTGAGTGAAAATGTGTCTAGGGGTCCTAATTGCATGGTCTATAACCTGAGTGAACTTGTGTCTAGGGGTCATAGTTACATGGTCTATAACCTGAGTGAACATGTGTCTTGGGGTCCTAATTGCATGGTCTATAACCTGAGTGAACATGTGTCTAGGTGTGCTAGTTACATGGTCTATATCCTGAGTGAACATGTGTCTAGGGACCCTATGCCTAGTTACATGGTCTATAACTTGAGTGAACATGTGTCTAGGGGTCCTAGTTACATGGTCTATAACCTGAGTGAACATGTGTCTAGGGACCCTAGGCCTAGTTACATGGTCTATAACCTGAGTGAACATGTGTCTAGGGGTCCTAGTTACATGGTCTATATCCTGAGTGAACATGTGTCTAGGGACCCTAGGCCTAGTTACATGGTCTATAACCTGAGTGAACATGTGTCTAGGGGTCCTAGTTACATGGTCTATAACCTGAGTGAACATGTGTCTAGGGACCCTAGGCCTAATTACATGGTCTATAACCTGAGTGAACATGTGTCTAGGGGTCCTAGTTACATGGTCTATAACCTGAGTGAACATGTGTCTAGGGGCCCTAGTCCTAGTTACATGGTCTATAACCTGAGGGAACATGTCTAGGGGTCCTAGTTACATGGTCTATAACCTGAGTGAACGTGTCTAGGGGTCCTAGTTATATGGTCTATAACCTGAGTGAACATGTGTCTAGGGGTCCTAGTCCTAGTTACATGTTCTATAACCTGAGTGAACATGTGTCTAGGGGTCCTAGTTACATGGTCTATAACCTGAGGGAACATGTGTCTAGGGGTCCTAGTCCTAGTTACATGTTCTATAACCTGAGTGAACATGTGTCTCGGGGTCCTAGTTACATGGTCTATAACCTGAGTGAACATGTCTAGGGGTCCTAGTTACATGGTCTATAACCTGAGTGAACATGTGTCGAGGGGTCCTAGTCCCAGTTACATGGTCTATAACCTGAGTGAACATGTGTCTAGGGGCCCTAGTCCTTGTTACATGGTCTATAACCTGATGGAACATGTCTAGGGGTCCTAGTTACATGGTCTATAACCTGAGTGAACATGTGTCTAGGGGTCCTAGTTACATGGTCTATAACCTGAGTGAACATGTGTCGAGGGGTCCTAGTCCCAGTTACATGGTCTATAACCTGAGTGAACATGTGTCTAGGGGCCCTAGTCCTTGTTACATGGCCTATAACCTGAGTGAACGTGTCTATGGGTCCTAGTTACATGGTCTATAACCTGAGTGAACATGTCTAGGGGTCCTAGTTACATGGTCTATAATCTGAGTGAACATGTCTAGGGGACCTAGTCCAAGTTACATGGTCTATAACCTGAGTGAACATGTGTCTAGGGGTCCTAGTCCCAGTTACATGTTCTATAACCTGAGTGAACATGTGTCTTGCGGTCCTAGTTACATGGTCAATAACCTGAGTGAACTTGTGTCTAGGGGTTCGAGTTACATGGTCTATAACCTGAGTGAACATGTGTCTAGGGGTCCTAGTTACATGGTCTATAACCTGAGTGAACATGTGTCTAGGGGTCCTAGTTATATGGTCTATAACCTGAGTGAACATGTGTCTAGGGGCCCTAGTCCTAGTCACATGGTCTATAACCTGAGTGAACATGTCTCTAGGGGTCCTAGTTACATGGTCTATAACCTGAGTGAACATGATTCTAGGGGCCCTAGCCTTAGTCACATGGTCTATAACCTGAGTGAAAATGTGTCTAGGGGTCCTAATTGCATGGTCTATAACCTGAGTGAACTTGTGTCTAGGGGTCCTAGTTACATGGTCTATAACCTGAGTGAACATGTGTCTTGGGGTCCTAATTGCATGGTCTATAACCTGAGTGAACATGTGTCTAGGGGTCCTAGTTACATGGTCTATATCCTGAGTGAACATGTGTCTAGGGACCCTATGCCTAGTTACATGGTCTATAACTTGAGTGAACATGTGTCTAGGGGTCCTAGTTACATGGTCTATAACCTGAGTGAACATGTGTCTAGGGACCCTAGGCCTAGTTACATGGTCTATAACCTGAGTGAACATGTGTCTAGGGGTTCTAGTTACATGGTCTATATCCTGAGTGAACATGTGTCTAGGGACCCTAGGCCTAGTTACATGGTCTATAACCTGAGTGAACATGTGTCTAGGGGTCCTAGTTACATGGTCTATAACCTGAGTGAACATGTGACTAGGGACCCTAGGCATAATTACATGGTCTATAACCTGAGTGAACATGTGTCTAGGGGTCCTAGTTACATGGTCTATAACCTGAGTGAACATGTGTCTAGGGGCCCTAGTCCTAGTTACATGGTCTATAACCTGAGGGAACATGTCTAGGGGTCCTAGTTACATGGTCTATAACCTGAGTGAACGTGTCTAGGGGTCCTAGTTATATGGTCTATAACCTGAGTGAACATGTGTCTAGGGGTCCTAGTCCTAGTTACATGTTCTATAACCTGAGTGAACATGTGTCTAGGGGTCCTAGTTACATGGTCTATAACCTGAGTGAACATGTGTCTAGGGTTCCTAGTTATATGGTCTATAACCTGAGTGAACATGTGTCTAGGGGTCCTAGTCCTAGTTACATGTTCTATAACCTGAGTGAACATGTCTAGGGTTCCTAGTTACATGGTCTATAACCTGAGTGAGCCTGTCTAGGGGTCCTAGTTACATGGTCTATAACCTGAGTGAACATGTGTCGAGGGGTCCTAGTTACATGGTCTATAACCTGAGTGAACGTGTCTAGGGGCCCTAGTTACATGTTCTATAACCTGAGTGAACATGTGTCTAGGGGTCCTAGTTACATGGTCTATAACCTGAGTGAACATGTGTCGAGGGCTCCTAGTCCCAGTTACATGGTCTATAACCTGAGTGAACATGTGTCTAGGGGTCCTAGTTACATGGTCTATAACCTGAGTGAACAAGTGTCTAGGGGTCCTAGTCCTAGTTACATGTTCTATAACCTGAGTGAACATGTGTCTAGGGGTCCTAGTTACATGGTCTATAACCTGAGTGAACATGTGTCTAGGGGTCATAGTTATATGGTCTATAACCTGAGTGAACATGTGTCTAGGGGTCCTAGTTATATGGTCTATAACCTGAGTGAACATGTGTCTAGGGGTCCCAGTTACATGGTCTATAACCTGAGTGAGCATGTGTCTAGGGGCCCTAGTCCTAGTTACATGGTCTATAACCTGAGTGAACGTGTCTAGGGGTCCTAGTTACATGGTCTATAACCTGAGTGAACATGTCTAGGGGTCCTAGTTACATGGTCTATAATCTGAGTGAACATGTCTAGGGGACCTAGTCCAAGTTACATGGTCTATAACCTGAGTGAACATGTGTCTAGGGGTCCTAGTCCCAGTTACATGTTCTATAAGCTGAGTGAACATGTGTCTACGGGTCCTAGTTACATGGTCAATAACCTGAGTGAACTTGTGTCTAGGGGTCCGAGTTACATGGTCTATAACCTGAGTGAACATGTGTCTAGGGGTCCTAGTTACATGGTCTATAACCTGAGTGAACATGTGTCTAGGGGTCCTAGTTACATGGTCTATAACCTGAGTGAACATGTGTCTAGGGGTCCTAGTTACATGGTCTATAACCTGAGTGAACATGATTCTAGGGGCCCTAGTCCTAGTCACATGGTCTATAACCTGAGTGAAAATGTGTCTAGGGGTCCTAGTTACATGGTCTATAACCTGAGTGAACATGTGTCTAGGGGTCCTAGTTATATGGCCTATAACCTGAGTGAACATGTGTCTAGGGGCCCTAGTCCTAGTCACATGGTCTATAACCTGAGTGAAAATGTGTCTAGGGGTCCTAGTTACATGGTCTA
This sequence comes from Salmo salar, assembly GCF_965601325.2. Classification (NCBI taxonomy): domain Eukaryota; kingdom Metazoa; phylum Chordata; class Actinopteri; order Salmoniformes; family Salmonidae; genus Salmo; species Salmo salar. The sequence goes on along the minus strand of NC_138301.1, from coordinate 47,634,120 downwards.
TAACCTGAGTGAACATGTGTCCAGGGGCCCTAGTCCTAGTTACATGGTTTATAACCTGAGTGAACATGTGTCTAGGGGTCCTAATTGCATGGTCTATAACCTGAGTGAACATGTGTCTAGGGGTCCTAGTTACATGGTCTATAACCTGAGTGAACATGTGTCTAGGGGTCCTAATTGCATGGTCTATAACCTGAGTGAACATGTGTCTAGGGGTCCTAGTTACATGGTCTATATCCTGAGTGAACATGTGTCTAGGGACCCTAGGCCTAGTTACATGGTCTATAACTTGAGTGAACATGTGTCTAGGGGTCCTAGTTACATGGTCTATAACCTGAGTGAACATGTGTCTAGGGACCCTAGGCCTAGTTACATGGTCTATAACCTGAGTGAACATGTGTCTAGGGGTCCTAGTTACATGGTCTATATCCTGAGTGAACATGTGTCTAGGGACCCTAGGCCTAGGTACATGGTCTATAACCTGAGTGAAGATGTGTCTGGGGGTCCTAGTTACATGGTCTATAACCTGAGTGAACATGTGTCTAGGGACCCTAGGCCTAATTACATGGTCTATAACCTGAGTAAACATGTGTCTAGGGGTCCTAGTTACATGGTCTATAACCTGAGTGAACATGTGTCTAGGGACCCTAGGCCTAGTTACATGGTCTATAACCTGAGTGAACATGTGTCTAGGGGTCCTAGTCCTAGTTACATGGTCTATAACCTGAGTGAACATGTGTCTAGGGGTCCTAGTTACATAGTCTATAACCTGAGTGAACATGTGTCTAGGGGTCCTAGTCCTAGTTAAATGGTCTATAACCTGAGTGAACATGTGTCTAGGGGTCCTAGTCCTAGTTAAATGGTCTATAACCTGAGTGAACGTGTCTAGGGGTCCTAGTTACATGGTCTATAACCTGAGGGAACATGTGTCTAGGGGTCCTAGTTAAATGGTCTATAACCTGAGTGAACATGTGTCTAGGGGTCCTAGTCCTAGTTACATGGTCTATAACCTGAGTGAAAATGTGTCTAGGGGTCCTAGTTACATGGTCTATATCCTGAGTGAACATGTGTCTAGGGACCCTAGGCCTAGTTACATGGTCTATAACCTGAGTGAACATGTGTCTAGGGGTCCTAGTTACATGGTCTATAACCTGAGTGAACATGTGTCTAGGGACCCTAGGCCTAATTACATGGTCTATAACCTGAGTGAACATGTGTCTAGGGGTCCTAGTTACATGGTCTATAACCTGAGTGAACATGTGTCTAGGGGCCCTAGTCCTAGTTACATGGTCTATAACCTGAGGGAACATGTCTAGGGGTCCTAGTTACATGGTGTATAACCTGAGTGAACGTGTCTAGGGGTCCTAGTTATATGGTCTATAACCTGAGTGAACATGTGTCTAGGGGTCCTAGTCCTAGTTACATGTTCTATAACCTGAGTGAACATGTGTCTAGGGGTCCTAGTTACATGGTCTATAACCTCAGGGAACATGTGTCTAGGGGTCCTAGTCCTAGTTACATGTTCTATAACCTGAGTGAACATGTGTCTCGGGGTCCTAGTTACATGGTCTATAACCTGAGTGAACATGTCTAGGGGTCCTAGTTACATGGTCTATAACCTGAGTGAACATGTGTCGAGGGGTCCTAGTCCCAGTTACATGGTCTATAACCTGAGTGAACATGTGTCTTGCGGTCCTAGTTACATGGTCAATAACCTGAGTGAACTTGTGTCTAGGGGTTCGAGTTACATGGTCTATAACCTGAGTGAACATGTGTCTAGGGGTCCTAGTTATATGGTCTATAACCTGAGTGAACATGTGTCTAGGGGCCCTAGTCCTAGTCACATGGTCTATAACCTGAGTGAACATGTCTCTAGGGGTCCTAGTTACATGGTCTATAACCTGAGTGAACATGATTCTAGGGGCCCTAGTCTTAGTCACATGGTCTATAACCTGAGTGAAAATGTGTCTAGGGGTCCTAATTGCATGGTCTATAACCTGAGTGAACTTGTGTCTAGGGGTCCTAGTTACATGGTCTATAACCTGAGTGAACATGTGTCTTGGGGTCCTAATTGCATGGTCTATAACCTGAGTGAACATGTGTCTAGGGGTCCTAGTTACATGGTCTATATCCTGAGTGAACATGTGTCTAGGGACCCTATGCCTAGTTACATGGTCTATAACTTGAGTGAACATGTGTCTAGGGGTCCTAGTTACATGGTCTATAACCTGAGTGAACATGTGTCTAGGGACCCTAGGCCTAGTTACATGGTCTATAACCTGAGTGAACATGTGTCTAGGGGTCCTAGTTACATGGTCTATATCCTGAGTGAACATGTGTCTAGGGACCCTAGGCCTAGTTACATGGTCTATAATCTGAGTGAACATGTGTCTAGGGGTCCTAGTTACATGGTCTATAACCTGAGTGAACATGTGTCTAGGGGTCCTAGTTATATGGTCTATAACCTGAGTGAACATGTGTCTAGGGGTCCTAGTCCTAGTTACATGTTCTATAACCTGAGTGAACATGTCTAGGGTTCCTAGTTACATGGTCTATAACCTGAGTGAGCGTGTCTAGGGGTCCTAGTTACATGGTCTATAACCTGAGTGAACATGTGTCGAGGGGTCCTAGTTACATGGTCTATAACCTGAGTGAACGTGTCTAGGGGCCCTAGTTACATGGTCTATAACCTGAGGGAACATGTGTCTAGGGGTCCTAGTCCTAGTTACATGTTCTATAACCTGAGTGAACATGTGTCTAGGGGTCCTAGTTACATGGTCTATAACCTGAGTGAACATGTGTCGAGGGGTCCTAGTCCCAGTTACATGGTCTATAACCTGAGTGAACATGTGTCTAGGGGTCCTAGTTACATGGTCTATAACCTGAGTGAACATGTGTCTAGGGGTCCTAGTCCTAGTTACATGTTCTATAACCTGAGTGAACATGTGTCTAGGGGTCCTAGTTACATGGTCTATAACCTGAGTGAACATGTGTCTAGGTGTCATAGTTATATGGTCTATAACCTGAGTGAACATGTGTCTAGGGGTCCTAGTTATATGGTCTATAACCTGAGTGAACATGTGTCTAGGGGTCCCAGTTACATGGTCTATAACCTGAGTGAGCATGTGTCTAGGGGCCCTAGTCCTAGTTACATGGTCTATAACCTGAGTGAACATGTCTAGGGGTCCTAGTTACATGGTCTATAACCTGAGTGAACATGTCTAGGGGTCCTAGTTACATGGTCTATAATCTGAGTGAACATGTCTAGGGGACCTAGTCCAAGTTACATGGTCTATAACCTGAGTGAACATGTGTCTAGGGGTCCTAGTCCCAGTTACATGTTCTATAAGCTGAGTGAACATGTGTCTACGGGTCCTAGTTACATGGTCAATAACCTGAGTGAACTTGTGTCTAGGGGTCCGAGTTACATGGTCTATAACCTGAGTGAACATGTGTCTAGGGGCCCTAGTCCTAGTCACATGGTCTATAACCTGAGTGAACATGTGTCTAGGGGTCCTAGTTACATGGTCTATAACCTGAGTGAACATGTGTCTAGGGGTCCTAGTTACATGGTCTATAACCTGAGTGAACATGTGTCTAGGGGTCCTAGTTACATGGTCTATAACCTGAGTGAACATGATTCTAGGGGCCCTAGTCCTAGTCACATGGTCTATAACCTGAGTGAAAATGTGTCTAGGGGTTCGAGTTACATGGTCTATAACCTGAGTGAACATGTGTCTAGGGGTCCTAGTTATATGGTCTATAACCTGAGTGAACATGTGTCTAGGGGCCCTAGTCCTAGTCACATGGTCTATAACCTGAGTGAACATGTCTCTAGGGGTCCTAGTTACATGGTCTATAACCTGAGTGAACATGTGTCCAGGGGCCCTAGTCCTAGTTACATGGTTTATAACCTGAGTGAACATGTGTCTAGGGGTCCTAATTGCATGGTCTATAACCTGAGTGAACTTGTGTCTAGGGGTCCTAGTTACATGGTCTATAACCTGAGTGAACATGTGTCTTGGGGTCCTAATTGCATGGTCTATAACCTGAGTGAACATGTGTCTAGTTGTCCTAGTTACATGGTCTATATCCTGAGTGAACATGTGTCTAGGGACCCTAGGCCTAGTTACATGGTCTATAATCTGAGTGAACATGTGTCTAGGGGTCCTAGTTACATGGTCTATAACCTGAGTGAACATGTGTCTAGGGACCCTAGGCCTAATTACATGGTCTATAACCTGAGTGAACATGTGTCTAGGGGTCCTAGTTACATGGTCTATAACCTGAGTGAACATGTGTCTAGGGGCCCTAGTCCTAGTTACATGGTCTATAACCTGAGGGAACATGTCTAGGGGTCCTAGTTACATGGTCTATAACCTGAGTGAACGTGTCTAGGGGTCCTAGTTATATGGTCTATAACCTGAGTGAACATGTGTCTAGGGGTCCTAGTCCTAGTTACATGTTCTATAACCTGAGTGAACATGTGTCTAGGGGTCCTAGTTACATGGTCTATAACCTGAGGGAACATGTGTCTAGGGGTCCTAGTCCTAGTTACATGTTCTATAACCTGAGTGAACATGTGTCTCGGGGTCCTAGTTACATGGTCTATAACCTGAGTGAACATGTCTAGGGGTCCTAGTTACATGGTCTATAACCTGAGTGAACATGTGTCGAGGGGTCCTAGTCCCAGTTACATGGTCTATAACCTGAGTGAACATGTGTCTAGGGGCCCTAGTCCTTGTTACATGGTCTATAACCTGATGGAACATGTCTAGGGGTCCTAGTTACATGGTCTATAACCTGAGTGAACATGTGTCTAGGGGTCCTAGTTATATGGTCTATAACCTGAGTGAACATGTGTCGAGGGGTCCTAGTCCCAGTTACATGGTCTATAACCTGAGTGAACATGTGTCTAGGGGCCCTAGTCCTTGTTACATGGTCTATAACCTGAGTGAACGTGTCTATGGGTCCTAGTTACATGGTCTATAACCTGAGTGAACATGTCTAGGGGTCCTAGTTACATGGTCTATAATCTGAGTGAACATGTCTAGGGGACCTAGTCCAAGTTACATGGTCTATAACCTGAGTGAACATGTGTCTAGGGGTCCTAGTCCCAGTTACATGTTCTATAACCTGAGTGAACATGTGTCTTGCGGTCCTAGTTACATGGTCAATAACCTGAGTGAACTTGTGTCTAGGGGTTCGAGTTACATGGTCTATAACCTGAGTGAACATGTGTCTAGGGGTCCTAGTTACATGGTCTATAACCTGAGTGAACATGTGTCTAGGGGTCCTAGTTATATGGTCTATAACCTGAGTGAACATGTGTCTAGGGGCCCTAGTCCTAGTCACATGGTCTATAACCTGAGTGAACATGTCTCTAGGGGTCCTAGTTACATGGTCTATAACCTGAGTGAACATGATTCTAGGGGCCCTAGTCTTAGTCACATGGTCTATAACCTGAGTGAAAATGTGTCTAGGGGTCCTAATTGCATGGTCTATAACCTGAGTGAACTTGTGTCTAGGGGTCCTAGTTACATGGTCTTTAACCTGAGTGAACATGTGTCTTGGGGTCCTAATTGCATGGTCTATAACCTGAGTGAACATGTGTCTAGGGGTCCTAGTTACATGGTCTATATCCTGAGTGAACATGTGTCTAGGGGCCCTAGTCCTAGTCACATGGTCTATAACCTGAGTGAACATGTCTCTAGGGGTCCTAGTTACATGGTCTATAACCTGAGTGAACATGATTCTAGGGGCCCTAGTCTTAGTCACATGGTCTATAACCTGAGTGAAAATGTGTCTAGGGGTCCTAATTGCATGGTCTATAACCTGAGTGAACTTGTGTCTAGGGGTCCTAGTTACATGGTCTATAACCTGAGTGAACATGTGTCTTGGGGTCCTAATTGCATGGTCTATAACCTGAGTGAACATGTGTCTAGGGGTCCTAGTTACATGGTCTATATCCTGAGTGAACATGTGTCTAGGGACCCTATGCCTAGTTACATGGTCTATAACTTGAGTGAACATGTGTCTAGGGGTCCTAGTTACATGGTCTATAACCTGAGTGAACATGTGTCTAGGGACCCTAGGCCTAGTTACATGTTCTATAACCTGAGTGAACATGTGTCTAGTTGTCCTAGTTACATGGTCTATATCCTGAGTGAACATGTGTCTAGGGACCCTAGGCCTAGTTACATGGTCTATAATCTGAGTGAACATGTGTCTAGGGGTCCTAGTTACATGGTCTATAACCTGAGTGAACATGTGTCTAGGGACCCTAGGCCTAATTACATGGTCTATAACCTGAGTGAACATGTGTCTAGGGGTCCTAGTTACATGGTCTATAACCTGAGTGAACATGTGTCTAGGGGCCCTAGTCCTAGTTACATGGTCTATAACCTGAGGGAACATGTCTAGGGGTCCTAGTTACATGGTCTATAACCTGAGTGAACGTGTCTAGGGGTCCTAGTTATATGGTCTATAACCTGAGTGAACATGTGTCTAGGGGTCCTAGTCCTAGTTACATGTTCTATAACCTGAGTGAACATGTGTCTAGGGGTCCTAGTTACATGGTCTATAACCTGAGGGAACATGTGTCTAGGGGTCCTAGTCCTAGTTACATGTTCTATAACCTGAGTGAACATGTGTCTCGGGGTCCTAGTTACATGGTCTATAACCTGAGTGAACATGTCTAGGGGTCCTAGTTACATGGTCTATAACCTGAGTGAACATGTGTCGAGGGGTCCTAGTCCCAGTTACATGGTCTATAACCTGATGGAACATGTCTAGGGGTCCTAGTTACATGGTCTATAACCTGAGTGAACATGTGTCTAGGGGTCCTAGTTATATGGTCTATAACCTGAGTGAACATGTGTCGAGGGGTCCTAGTCCCAGTTACATGGTCTATAACCTGAGTGAACATGTGTCTAGGGGCCCTAGTCCTTGTTACATGCTCTATAACCTGAGTGAACGTGTCTATGGGTCCTAGTTACATGGTCTATAACCTGAGTGAACATGTCTAGGGGTCCTAGTTACATGGTCTATAATCTGAGTGAACATGTCTAGGGGACCTAGTCCAAGTTACATGGTCTATAACCTGAGTGAACATGTGTCTAGGGGTCCTAGTCCCAGTTACATGTTCTATAACCTGAGTGAACATGTGTCTTGCGGTCCTAGTTACATGGTCAATAACCTGAGTGAACTTGTGTCTAGGGGTTCGAGTTACATGGTCTATAACCTGAGTGAACATGTGTCTAGGGGTCCTAGTTACATGGTCTATAACCTGAGTGAACATGTGTCTAGGGGTCCTAGTTATATGGTCTATAACCTGAGTGAACATGTGTCTAGGGGCCCTAGTCCTAGTCACATGGTCTATAACCTGAGTGAACATGTCTCTAGGGGTCCTAGTTACATGGTCTATAACCTGAGTGAACATGATTCTAGGGGCCCTAGTCTTAGTCACATGGTCTATAACCTGATTGAAAATGTGTCTAGGGGTCCTAATTGCATGGTCTATAACCTGAGTGAACTTGTGTCTAGGGGTCCTAGTTACATGGTCTTTAACCTGAGTGAACATGTGTCTTGGGGTCCTAATTGCATGGTCTATAACCTGAGTGAACATGTGTCTAGGGGTCCTAGTTACATGGTCTATATCCTGAGTGAACATGTGTCTAGGGACCCTATGCCTAGTTACATGGTCTATAACTTGAGTGAACATGTGTCTAGGGGTCCTAGTTACATGGTCTATAACCTGAGTGAACATGTGTCTAGGGACCCTAGGCCTAGTTACATGGTCTATAACCTGAGTGAACATGTGTCTAGGGGTCCTAGTTACATGGTCTATATCCTGAGTGAACATGTGTCTAGGGACCCTAGGCCTAGTTACATGGTCCATAACCTGAGTGAACATGTGTCTAGGGGTCCTAGTTACATGGTCTATAACCTGAGTGAACATGTGTCTAGGGACCCTAGGCCTAATTACATGGTCTATAACCTGAGTGAACATGTGTCTAGGGGTCCTAGTTACATGGTCTATAACCTGAGTGAACATGTGTCTAGGGGCCCTAGTCCTAGTTACATGGTCTATAACCTGAGGGAACATGTCTAGGGGTCCTAGTTACATGGTCTATAACCTGAGTGAACGTGTCTAGGGGTCCTAGTTATATGGTCTATAACCTGAGTGAACATGTGTCTAGGGGTCCTAGTCCTAGTTACATGTTCTATAACCTGAGTGAACATGTGTCTAGGGGTCCTAGTTACATGGTCTATAACCTGAGGGAACATGTGTCTAGGGGTCCTACTCCTAGTTACATGTTCTATAACCTGAGTGAACATGTGTCTCGGGGTCCTAGTTACATGGTCTATAACCTGAGTGAACATGTCTAGGGGTCCTAGTTACATGGTCTATAACCTGAGTGAACATGTGTCGAGGGGTCCTAGTCCCAGTTACATGGTCTATAACCTGAGTGAACATGTGTCTAGGGGCCCTAGTCCTTGTTACATGGTCTATAACCTGATGGAACATGTCTAGGGGTCCTAGTTACATGGTCTATAACCTGAGTGAACATGTGTCTAGGGGTCCTAGTTACATGGTCTATAACCTGAGTGAACATGTGTCGAGGGGTCCTAGTCCCAGTTACATGGTCTATAACCTGAGTGAACATGTGTCTAGGGGCCCTAGTCCTTGTTACATGGTCTATAACCTGAGTGAACGTGTCTATGGGTCCTAGTTACATGGTCTATAACCTGAGTGAACTTGTGTCTAGGGGTCCTAGTTACATGGTCTATAACCTGAGTGAACATGTGTCTTGGGGTCCTAATTGCATGGTCTATAACCTGAGTGAACATGTGTCTAGGGGTCCTAGTTACATGGTCTATATCCTGAGTGAACATGTGTCTAGGGACCCTATGCCTAGTTACATGGTCTATAACTTGAGTGAACATGTGTCTAGGGGTCCTAGTTACATGGTCTATAACCTGAGTGAACATGTGTCTAGGGACCCTAGGCCTAGTTACATGGTCTATAACCTGAGTGAACATGTGTCTAGGGGTCCTAGTTACATGGTCTATATCCTGAGTGAACATGTGTCTAGGGACCCTAGGCCTAGTTACATGGTCTATATCCTGAGTGAACATGTGTCTAGGGACCCTAGGCCTAGTTACATGGTCTATAACCTGAGTGAACATGTGTCTAGGGGTCCTAGTTACATGGTCTATAACCTGAGTGAACATGTGTCTAGGGACCCTAGGCCTAATTACATGGTCTATAACCTGAGTGAACATGTGTCTAGGGGTCCTAGTTACATGGTCTATAACCTGAGTGAACATGTGTCTAGGGGCCCTAGTCCTAGTTACATGGTCTATAACCTGAGGGAACATGTCTAGGGGTCCTAGTTACATGGTCTATAACCTGAGTGAACGTGTCTAGGGGTCCTAGTTATATGGTCTATAACCTGAGTGAACATGTGTCTAGGGGTCCTAGTCCTAGTTACATGTTCTATAACCTGAGTGAACATGTGTCTAGGGGTCCTAGTTACATGGTCTATAACCTGAGTGAACATGTGTCTAGGGGTCCTAGTTATATGGTCTATAACCTGAGTGAACATGTGTCTAGGGGTCCTAGTCCTAGTTACATGTTCTATAACCTGAGTGAACATGTCTAGGGTTCCTAGTTACATGGTCTATAACCTGAGTGAGCATGTCTAGGGGTCCTAGTTACATGGTCTATAACCTGAGTGAACATGTGTCGAGGGGTCCTAGTTACATGGTCTATAACCTGAGTGAACGTGTCTAGGGGCCCTAGTTACATGGTCTATAACCTGAGGGAACATGTGTCTAGGGGTCCTAGTCCTAGTTACATGTTCTATAACCTGAGTGAACATGTGTCTAGGGGTCCTAGTTACATGGTCTATAACCTGAGTGAACATGTGTCTAGGGGTCATAGTTATATGGTCTATAACCTGAGTGAACATGTGTCTAGGGGTCCTAGTTATATGGTCTATAACCTGAGTGAACATGTGTCTAGGGGTCCCAGTTACATGGTCTATAACCTGAGTGAGCATGTGTCTAGGGGCCCTAGTCCTAGTTACATGGTCTATAACCTGAGTGAACGTGTCTAGGGGTCCTAGTTACATGGTCTATAACCTGAGTGAACATGTCTAGGGGTCCTAGTTACATGGTCTATAATCTGAGTGAACATGTCTAGGGGACCTAGTCCAAGTTACATGGTCTATAACCTGAGTGAACATGTGTCTAGGGGTCCTAGTCCCAGTTACATGTTCTATAAGCTGAGTGAACATGTGTCTACGGGTCCTAGTTACATGGTCAATAACCTGAGTGAACTTGTGTCTAGGGGTCCGAGTTACATGGTCTATAACCTGAGTGAACATGTGTCTAGGGGTCCTAGTTACATGGTCTATAACCTGAGTGAACATGTGTCTAGGGGTCCTAGTTACATGGTCTATAACCTGAGTGAACATGTGTCTAGGGGCCCTAGTCCTAGTCACATGGTCTATAACCTGAGTGAAAATGTGTCTAGGGGTCCTAGTTACATGGTCTATAACCTGAGTGAACATGTGTCTAGGGGTCCTAGTTATATGGCCTATAACCTGAGTGAACATGTGTCTAGGGGCCCTAGTCCTAGTCACATGGTCTATAACCTGAGTGAAAATGTGTCTAGGGGTCCTAGTTACATGGTCTATAACCTGAGTGAACATGTGTCCAGGGGCCCTAGTCCTAGTTACATGGTTTATAACCTGAGTGAACATGTGTCTAGGGGTCCTAATTGCATGGTCTATAACCTGAGTGAACATGTGTCTAGGGGTCCTAGTTACATGGTCTATAACCTGAGTGAACATGTGTCTAGGGGTCCTAATTGCATGGTCTATAACCTGAGTGAACATGTGTCTAGGGGTCCTAGTTACATGGTCTATATCCTGAGTGAACATGTGTCTAGGGACCCTAGGCCTAGTTACATGGTCTATAACTTGAGTGAACATGTGTCTAGGGGTCCTAGTTACATGGTCTATAACCTGAGTGAACATGTGTCTAGGGACCCTAGGCCTAGTTACATGGTCTATAACCTGAGTGAACATGTGTCTAGGGGTCCTAGTTACATGGTCTATATCCTGAGTGAACATGTGTCTAGGGACCCTAGGCCTAGGTACATGGTCTATAACCTGAGTGAACATGTGTCTGGGGGTCCTAGTTACATGGTCTATAACCTGAGTGAACATGTGTCTAGGGACCCTAGGCCTAATTACATGGTCTATAACCTGAGTGAACATGTGTCTAGGGGTCCTAGTTACATGGTCTATAACCTGAGTGAACATGTGTCTAGGGACCCTAGGCCTAGTTACATGGTCTATAACCTGAGTGAACATGTGTCTAGGGGTCCTAGTCCTAGTTACATGGTCTATAACCTGAGTGAACATGTGTCTAGGGGTCCTAGTTACATAGTCTATAACCTGAGTGAACATGTGTCTAGGGGTCCTAGTCCTAGTTACATGGTCTATAACCTGAGTGAACGTGTCTAGGGGTCCTAGTTACATGGTCTATAACCTGAGGGAACATGTGTCTAGGGGTCCTAGTTAAATGGTCTATAACCTGAGTGAACATGTGTCTAGGGGTCCTAGTCCTAGTTACATGTTCTATAACCTGAGTGAACATGTCTAGGGTTCCTAGTTACATGGTCTATAACCTGAGTGAGCATGTCTAGGGGTCCTAGTTACATGGTCTATAACCTGAGTGAACATGTGTCGAGGGGTCCTAGTTACATGGTCTATAACCTGAGTGAACGTGTCTAGGGGCCCTAGTTACATGGTCTATAACCTGAGGGAACATGTGTCTAGGGGTCCTAGTCCTAGTTACATGTTCTATAACCTGAGTGAACATGTGTCTAGGGGTCCTAGTTACATGGTCTATAACCTGAGTGAACATGTGTCTAGGGGTCATAGTTATATGGTCTATAACCTGAGTGAACATGTGTCTAGGGGTCCTAGTTATATGGTCTATAACCTGAGTGAACATGTGTCTAGGGGTCCCAGTTACATGGTCTATAACCTGAGTGAGCATGTGTCTAGGGGCCCTAGTCCTAGTTACATGGTCTATAACCTGAGTGAACGTGTCTAGGGGTCCTAGTTACATGGTCTATAACCTGAGTGAACATGTCTAGGGGTCCTAGTTACATGGTCTATAATCTGAGTGAACATGTCTAGGGGACCTAGTCCAAGTTACATGGTCTATAACCTGAGTGAACATGTGTCTAGGGGTCCTAGTCCCAGTTACATGTTCTATAAGCTGAGTGAACATGTGTCTACGGGTCCTAGTTACATGGTCAATAACCTGAGTGAACTTGTGTCTAGGGGTCCGAGTTACATGGTCTATAACCTGAGTGAACATGTGTCTAGGGGTCCTAGTTACATGGTCTATAACCTGAGTGAACATGTGTCTAGGGGTCCTAGTTACATGGTCTATAACCTGAGTGAACATGTGTCTAGGGGCCCTAGTCCTAGTCACATGGTCTATAACCTGAGTGAAAATGTGTCTAGGGGTCCTAGTTACATGGTCTATAACCTGAGTGAACATGTGTCTAGGGGTCCTAGTTATATGGCCTATAACCTGAGTGAACATGTGTCTAGGGGCCCTAGTCCTAGTCACATGGTCTATAACCTGAGTGAAAATGTGTCTAGGGGTCCTAGTTACATGGTCTATAACCTGAGTGAACATGTGTCCAGGGGCCCTAGTCCTAGTTACATGGTTTATAACCTGAGTGAACATGTGTCTAGGGGTCCTAATTGCATGGTCTATAACCTGAGTGAACATGTGTCTAGGGGTCCTAGTTACATGGTCTATAACCTGAGTGAACATGTGTCTAGGGGTCCTAATTGCATGGTCTATAACCTGAGTGAACATGTGTCTAGGGGTCCTAGTTACATGGTCTATATCCTGAGTGAACATGTGTCTAGGGACCCTAGGCCTAGTTACATGGTCTATAACTTGAGTGAACATGTGTCTAGGGGTCCTAGTTACATGGTCTATAACCTGAGTGAACATGTGTCTAGGGACCCTAGGCCTAGTTACATGGTCTATAACCTGAGTGAACATGTGTCTAGGGGTCCTAGTTACATGGTCTATATCCTGAGTGAACATGTGTCTAGGGACCCTAGGCCTAGGTACATGGTCTATAACCTGAGTGAACATGTGTCTGGGGGTCCTAGTTACATGGTCTATAACGTGAGTGAACATGTGTCTAGGGACCCTAGGCCTAATTACATGGTCTATAACCTGAGTGAACATGTGTCTAGGGGTCCTAGTTACATGGTCTATAACCTGAGTGAACATGTGTCTAGGGACCCTAGGCCTAGTTACATGGTCTATAACCTGAGTGAACATGTGTCTAGGGGTCCTAGTCCTAGTTACATGGTCTATAACCTGAGTGAACATGTGTCTAGGGGTCCTAGTTACATAGTCTATAACCTGAGTGAACATGTGTCTAGGGGTCCTAGTCCTAGTTACATGGTCTATAACCTGAGTGAACGTGTCTAGGGGTCCTAGTTACATGGTCTATAACCTGAGGGAACATGTGTCTAGGGGTCCTAGTTAAATGGTCTATAACCTGAGTGAACATGTGTCTAGGGGTCCTAGTCCTAGTTACATGGTCTATAACCTGAGTGAAAATGTGTCTAGGGGTCCTAGTTACATGGTCTATAACCTGAGTGAACATGTGTCTAGGGGCCCTAGTCCTAGTTACATGGTCTATAACATGAGTGAACATGTGTCTAGGGGTCCTAGTTACATGGTCTATAACCTGAGTGAACGTGTCAAGGGGTCCTAGTTATATGGTCTATAACCTGAGTGAACATGTGTCTAGGGGTCCTAGTTACATGGTCTATAACCTGAGTGAACATGTGTCTAGGGGTCCTAGTTACATGTTCTATAACCTGAGTGAACATGTGTCTAGGGGTCCTAGTTATATGGTCTATAACCTGAGGGAACATGTGTCTAGGGGCCCTAGTCCTAGTCACATGGTCTATAACCTGAGTGAACATGTGTCTAGGGGTCCTAGTTACATGGTCTATAACCTGAGTGAACATGTGTCTAGGGGTCCTAGTTACATGGTCTATAACCTGAGTGAACATGTGTCTAGGGGTCCTAGTTACATGGTCTATAACCTGAGTGAACATGATTCTAGGGGCCCTAGTCCTAGTCACATGGTCTATAACCTGAGTGAAAATGTGTCTAGGGGTCCTAGTTACATGGTCTATAACCTGAGTGAACATGTGTCTAGGGGTCCTAGTTATATGGCCTATAACCTGAGTGAACATGTGTCTAGGGGCCCTAGTCCTAGTCACATGGTCTATAACCTGAGTGAAAATGTGTCTAGGGGTCCTAGTTACATGGTCTATAACCTGAGTGAACATGTGTCCAGGGGCCCTAGTCCTAGTTACATGGTTTATAACCTGAGTGAACATGTGTCTAGGGGTCCTAATTGCATGGTCTATAACCTGAGTGAACATGTGTCTAGGGGTCCTAGTTACATGGTCTATAACCTGAGTGAACATGTGTCTAGGGGTCCTAATTGCATGGTCTATAACCTGAGTGAACATGTGTCTAGGGGTCCTAGTTACATGGTCTATATCCTGAGTGAACATGTGTCTAGGGACCCTAGGCCTAGTTACATGGTCTATAACTTGAGTGAACATGTGTCTAGGGGTCCTAGTTACATGGTCTATAACCTGAGTGAACATGTGTCTAGGGACCCTAGGCCTAGTTACATGGTCTATAACCTGAGTGAACATGTGTCTAGGGGTCCTAGTTACATGGTCTATATCCTGAGTGAACATGTGTCTAGGGACCCTAGGCCTAGGTACATGGTCTATAACCTGAGTGAACATGTGTCTGGGGGTCCTAGTTACATGGTCTATAACCTGAGTGAACATGTGTCTAGGGACCCTAGGCCTAATTACATGGTCTATAACCTGAGTGAACATGTGTCTAGGGGTCCTAGTTACATGGTCTATAACCTGAGTGAACATGTGTCTAGGGACCCTAGGCCTAGTTACATGGTCTATAACCTGAGTGAACATGTGTCTAGGGGTCCTAGTCCTAGTTACATGGTCTATAACCTGAGTGAACATGTGTCTAGGGGTCCTAGTTACATAGTCTATAACCTGAGTGAACATGTGTCTAGGGGTCCTAGTCCTAGTTACATGGTCTATAACCTGAGTGAACGTGTCTAGGGGTCCTAGTTACATGGTCTATAACCTGAGGGAACATGTGTCTAGGGGTCCTAGTTAAATGGTCTATAACCTGAGTGAACATGTGTCTAGGGGTCCTAGTCCTAGTTACATGGTCTATAACCTGAGTGAAAATGTGTCTAGGGGTCCTAGTTACATGGTCTATAACCTGAGTGAACATGTGTCTAGGGGCCCTAGTCCTAGTTACATGGTCTATAACATGAGTGAACATGTGTCTAGGGGTCCTAGTTACATGGTCTATAACCTGAGTGAACGTGTCAAGGGGTCCTAGTTATATGGTCTATAACCTGAGTGAACATGTGTCTAGGGGTCCTAGTTACATGGTCTATAACCTGAGTGAACATGTGTCTAGGGGTCCTAGTTACATGTTCTATAACCTGAGTGAACATGTGTCTAGGGGTCCTAGTTATATGGTCTATAACCTGAGGGAACATGTCTAGGGGTCCTAGTTACATGGTCTATAACCTGAGTGAACATGTGTCTAGGGGTCCTAGTTACATGGTCTATAACCTGAGTGAACATGTGTCTAGGGGTCCTAGTTACATGGTCTATAACCTGAGTGAACATGTGTCTAGGGGTCCTAGTTATATGGTCTATAACCTGAGTGAACATGTGTCTAGGGGTCCTAGTCCTAGTTACATGTTCTATAACCTGAGTGAACATGTCTAGGGTTCCTAGTTACATGGTCTATTACCTGAGTGAGCGTGTCTAGGGGTCCTAGTTACATGGTCTATAACCTGAGTGAACATGTGTCGAGGGGTCCTAGTTACATGGTCTATAACCTGAGTGAACGTGTCTAGGGGCCCTAGTTACATGGTCTATAACCTGAGGGAACATGTGTCTAGGGGTCCTAGTCCTAGTTACATGTTCTATAACCTGAGTGAACATGTGTCTAGGGGTCCTAGTTACATGGTCTATAACCTGAGTGAACATGTGTCGAGGGGTCCTAGTCCCAGTTACATGGTCTATAACCTGAGTGAACATGTGTCTAGGGGTCCTAGTTACATGGTCTATAACCTGAGTGAACATGTGTCTAGGGGTCCTAGTCCTAGTTACATGTTCTATAACCTGAGTGAACATGTGTCTAGGGGTCCTAGTTACATGGTCTATAACCTGAGTGAACATGTGTCTAGGGGTCATAGTTATATGGTCTATAACCTGAGTGAACATGTGTCTAGGGGTCCTAGTTATATGGTCTATAACCTGAGTGAACATGTGTCTAGGGGTCCCAGTTACATGGTCTATAACCTGAGTGAGCATGTGTCTAGGGGCCCTAGTCCTAGTTACATGGTCTATAACCTGAGTGAACGTGTCTAGGGGTCCTAGTTACATGGTCTATAACCTGAGTGAACATGTCTAGGGGTCCTAGTTACATGGTCTATAATCTGAGTCAACATGTCTAGGGGACCTAGTCCAAGTTACATGGTCTATAACCTGAGTGAACATGTGTCTAGGGGTCCTAGTCCCAGTTACATGTTCTATAAGCTGAGTGAACATGTGTCTACGGGTCCTAGTTACATGGTCTATAACTTGAGTGAACATGTGTCTAGGGGTCCTAGTTACATGGTCTATAACCTGAGTGAACATGTGTCTAGGGACCCTAGGCCTAGTTACATGGTCTATAACCTGAGTGAACATGTGTCTAGGGGTCCTAGTTACATGGTCTATATCCTGAGTGAACATGTGTCTAGGGACCCTAGGCCTAGGTACATGGTCTATATCTGAGTGAACATGTGTCTGGGGGTCCTAGTTACATGGTCTATAACCTGAGTGAACATGTGTCTAGGGACCCTAAGCCTAATTACATGGTCTATAACCTGAGTGAACATGTGTCTAGGGGTCCTAGTTACATGGTCTATAACCTGAGTGAACATGTGTCTAGGGACCCTAGGCCTAGTTACATGGTCTATAACCTGAGTGAACATGTGTCTAGGGGTCCTAGTCCTAGTAACATGGTCTATAACCTGAGTGAACATGTGTCTAGGGGTCCTAGTTACATAGTCTATAACCTGAGTGAACATGTGTCTAGGGGTCCTAGTCCTAGTTACATGGTCTATAACCTGAGTGAACGTGTCTAGGGGTCCTAGTTACATGGTCTATAACCTGAGGGAACATGTGTCTAGGGGTCCTAGTTAAATGGTCTATAACCTGAGTGAACATGTGTCTAGGGGTCCTAGTCCTAGTTACATGGTCTATAACCTGAGTGAAAATGTGTCTAGGGGTCCTAGTTACATGGTCTATAACCTGAGTGAACATGTGTCTAGGGGCCCTAGTCCTAGTTACATGGTCTATAACCTGAGTGAACATGTGTCTAGGGGTCCTAGTTACATGGTCTATAACCTGAGTGAACGTGTCAAGGGGTCCTAGTTATATGGTCTATAACCTGAGTGAACATGTGTCTAGGGGTCCTAGTTACATGGTCTATAACCTGAGTGAACATGTGTCTAGGGGTCCTAGTTACATGTTCTATAACCTGAGTGAACATGTGTCTAGGGGTCCTAGTTATATGGTCTATAACCTGAGGGAACATGTCTAGGGGTCCTAGTTACATGGTCTATAACCTGAGTGAACATGTGTCTAGGGGTCCTAGTTACATGGTCTATAACCTGAGTGAACATGTGTCTAGGGGTCCTAGTTATATGGTCTATAACCTGAGTGAACATGTGTCTAGGGGTCCCAGTTACATGGTCTATAACCTGAGTGAGCATGTGTCTAGGGGCCCTAGTCCTAGTTACATGGTCTATAACCTGAGTGAACGTGTCTAGGGGTCCTAGTTACATGGTCTATAACCTGAGTGAACATGTCTAGGGGTCCTAGTTACATGGTCTATAATCTGAGTCAACATGTCTAGGGGACCTAGTCCAAGTTACATGGTCTATAACCTGAGTGAACATGTGTCTAGGGGTCCTAGTCCCAGTTACATGTTCTATAAGCTGAGTGAACATGTGTCTACGGGTCCTAGTTACATGGTCTATAACTTGAGTGAACATGTGTCTAGGGGTCCTAGTTACATGGTCTATAACCTGAGTGAACATGTGTCTAGGGACCCTAGGCCTAGTTACATGGTCTATAACCTGAGTGAACATGTGTCTAGGGGTCCTAGTTACATGGACTATATCCTGAGTGAACATGTGTCTAGGGGTCCTAGTCCTAGTTACATGGTCTATAACCTGAGTGAACGTGTCTAGGGGTCCTAGTTACATGGTCTATAACCTGAGGGAACATGTGTCTAGGGGTCCTAGTTAAATGGTCTATAACCTGAGTGAACATGTGTCTAGGGGTCCTAGTCCTAGTTACATGGTCTATAACCTGAGTGAAAATGTGTCTAGGGGTCCTAGTTACATGGTCTATAACCTGAGTGAACATGTGTCTAGGGGCCCTAGTCCTAGTTACATGGTCTATAACCTGAGTGAACATGTGTCTAGGGGTCCTAGTTACATGGTCTATAACCTGAGTGAACGTGTCAAGGGGTCCTAGTTATATGGTCTATAACCTGAGTGAACATGTGTCTAGGGGTCCTAGTTACATGGTCTATAACCTGAGTGAACATGTGTCTAGGGGTCCTAGTTACATGTTCTATAACCTGAGTGAACATGTGTCTAGGGGTCCTAGTTATATGGTCTATAACCTGAGGGAACATGTCTAGGGGTCCTAGTTACATGGTCTATAACCTGAGTGAACATGTGTCTAGGGGTCCTAGTTACATGGTCTATAACCTGAGTGAACATGTGTCTAGGGGTCCTAGTTACATGGTCTATAACCTGAGTGAACATGTGTCTAGGGGTCCTAGTTATATGGTCTATAACCTGAGTGAACATGTGTCTAGGGGTCCTAGTCCTAGTTACATGTTCTATAACCTGAGTGAACATGTCTAGGGTTCCTAGTTACATGGTCTATAACCTGAGTGAGCGTGTCTAGGGGTCCTAGTTACATGGTCTATAACCTGAGTGAACATGTGTCGAGGGGTCCTAGTTACATGGTCTATAACCTGAGTGAACGTGTCTAGGGGCCCTAGTTACATGGTCTATAACCTGAGGGAACATGTGTCTAGGGGTCCTAGTCCTAGTTACATGTTCTATAACCTGAGTGAACATGTGTCTAGGGGTCCTAGTTACATGGTCTATAACCTGAGTGAACATGTATCGAGGGGTCCTAGTCCCAGTTACATGGTCTATAACCTGAGTGAACATGTGTCTAGGGGTCCTAGTTACATGGTCTATAACCTGAGTGAACATGTGTCTAGGGGTCCTAGTCCTAGTTACATGTTCTATAACCTGAGTGAACATGTGTCTAGGGGTCCTAGTTACATGGTCTATAACCTGAGTGAACATGTGTCTAGGGGTCATAGTTATATGGTCTATAACCTGAGTGAACATGTGTCTAGGGGTCCTAGTTATATGGTCTATAACCTGAGTGAACATGTGTCTAGGGGTCCCAGTTACATGGTCTATAACCTGAGTGAGCATGTGTCTAGGGGCCCTAGTCCTAGTTACATGGTCTATAACCTGAGTGAACGTGTCTAGGGGTCCTAGTTACATGGTCTATAACCTGAGTGAACATGTCTAGGGGTCCTAGTTACATGGTCTATAATCTGAGTGAACATGTCTAGGGGACCTAGTCCAAGTTACATGGTCTATAACCTGAGTGAACATGTGTCTAGGGGTCCTAGTCCCAGTTACATGTTCTATAAGCTGAGTGAACATGTGTCTACGGGTCCTAGTTACATGGTCAATAACCTGAGTGAACTTGTGTCTAGGGGTCCGAGTTACATGGTCTATAACCTGAGTGAACATGTGTCTAGGGGTCCTAGTTACATGGTCTATAACCTGAGTGAACATGTGTCTAGGGGTCCTAGTTACATGGTCTATAACCTGAGTGAGCATGTGTCGAGGGGTCCTAGTTACATGGTCTATAACCTGAGTGAACATGTGTCTAGGGGCCCTAGTCCTAGTTACATGGTCTATAACCTGAGTGAACATGTGTCTAGGGGTCCTAGTTACATGGTCTATAACCTGAGTGAACGTGTCAAGGGGTCCTAGTTATATGGTCTATAACCTGAGTGAACATGTGTCTAGGGGTCCTAGTTACATGGTCTATAACCTGAGTGAACATGTGTCT
The DNA here is from genome assembly GCF_965601325.2 of Salmo salar. Taxonomy (NCBI): domain Eukaryota; kingdom Metazoa; phylum Chordata; class Actinopteri; order Salmoniformes; family Salmonidae; genus Salmo; species Salmo salar. Next base: position 47,613,742 of record NC_138301.1, on the reverse strand, counting down.
AGGGGTCCTAGTTACATGTTCTATAACCTGAGTGAACATGTGTCTAGGGGTCCTAGTTATATGGTCTATAACCTGAGGGAACATGTCTAGGGGTCCTAGTTACATGGTCTATAACCTGAGTGAACATGTGTCTAGGGGTCCTAGTTACATGGTCTATAACCTGAGTGAACATGTGTCTAGGGGTCCTAGTTATATGGTCTATAACCTGAGTGAACATGTGTCTAGGGGTCCCAGTTACATGGTCTATAACCTGAGTGAGCATGTGTCTAGGGGCCCTAGTCCTAGTTACATGGTCTATAACCTGAGTGAACGTGTCTAGGGGTCCTAGTTACATGGTCTATAACCTGAGTGAACATGTCTAGGGGTCCTAGTTACATGGTCTATAATCTGAGTCAACATGTCTAGGGGACCTAGTCCAAGTTACATGGTCTATAACCTGAGTGAACATGTGTCTAGGGGTCCTAGTCCCAGTTACATGTTCTATAAGCTGAGTGAACATGTGTCTACGGGTCCTAGTTACATGGTCTATAACTTGAGTGAACATGTGTCTAGGGGTCCTAGTTACATGGTCTATAACCTGAGTGAACATGTGTCTAGGGACCCTAGGCCTAGTTACATGGTCTATAACCTGAGTGAACATGTGTCTAGGGGTCCTAGTTACATGGACTATATCCTGAGTGAACATGTGTCTAGGGGTCCTAGTCCTAGTTACATGGTCTATAACCTGAGTGAACGTGTCTAGGGGTCCTAGTTACATGGTCTATAACCTGAGGGAACATGTGTCTAGGGGTCCTAGTTAAATGGTCTATAACCTGAGTGAACATGTGTCTAGGGGTCCTAGTCCTAGTTACATGGTCTATAACCTGAGTGAAAATGTGTCTAGGGGTCCTAGTTACATGGTCTATAACCTGAGTGAACATGTGTCTAGGGGCCCTAGTCCTAGTTACATGGTCTATAACCTGAGTGAACATGTGTCTAGGGGTCCTAGTTACATGGTCTATAACCTGAGTGAACGTGTCAAGGGGTCCTAGTTATATGGTCTATAACCTGAGTGAACATGTGTCTAGGGGTCCTAGTTACATGGTCTATAACCTGAGTGAACATGTGTCTAGGGGTCCTAGTTACATGTTCTATAACCTGAGTGAACATGTGTCTAGGGGTCCTAGTTATATGGTCTATAACCTGAGGGAACATGTCTAGGGGTCCTAGTTACATGGTCTATAACCTGAGTGAACATGTGTCTAGGGGTCCTAGTTACATGGTCTATAACCTGAGTGAACATGTGTCTAGGGGTCCTAGTTACATGGTCTATAACCTGAGTGAACATGTGTCTAGGGGTCCTAGTTATATGGTCTATAACCTGAGTGAACATGTGTCTAGGGGTCCTAGTCCTAGTTACATGTTCTATAACCTGAGTGAACATGTCTAGGGTTCCTAGTTACATGGTCTATAACCTGAGTGAGCGTGTCTAGGGGTCCTAGTTACATGGTCTATAACCTGAGTGAACATGTGTCGAGGGGTCCTAGTTACATGGTCTATAACCTGAGTGAACGTGTCTAGGGGCCCTAGTTACATGGTCTATAACCTGAGGGAACATGTGTCTAGGGGTCCTAGTCCTAGTTACATGTTCTATAACCTGAGTGAACATGTGTCTAGGGGTCCTAGTTACATGGTCTATAACCTGAGTGAACATGTATCGAGGGGTCCTAGTCCCAGTTACATGGTCTATAACCTGAGTGAACATGTGTCTAGGGGTCCTAGTTACATGGTCTATAACCTGAGTGAACATGTGTCTAGGGGTCCTAGTCCTAGTTACATGTTCTATAACCTGAGTGAACATGTGTCTAGGGGTCCTAGTTACATGGTCTATAACCTGAGTGAACATGTGTCTAGGGGTCATAGTTATATGGTCTATAACCTGAGTGAACATGTGTCTAGGGGTCCTAGTTATATGGTCTATAACCTGAGTGAACATGTGTCTAGGGGTCCCAGTTACATGGTCTATAACCTGAGTGAGCATGTGTCTAGGGGCCCTAGTCCTAGTTACATGGTCTATAACCTGAGTGAACGTGTCTAGGGGTCCTAGTTACATGGTCTATAACCTGAGTGAACATGTCTAGGGGTCCTAGTTACATGGTCTATAATCTGAGTGAACATGTCTAGGGGACCTAGTCCAAGTTACATGGTCTATAACCTGAGTGAACATGTGTCTAGGGGTCCTAGTCCCAGTTACATGTTCTATAAGCTGAGTGAACATGTGTCTACGGGTCCTAGTTACATGGTCAATAACCTGAGTGAACTTGTGTCTAGGGGTCCGAGTTACATGGTCTATAACCTGAGTGAACATGTGTCTAGGGGTCCTAGTTACATGGTCTATAACCTGAGTGAACATGTGTCTAGGGGTCCTAGTTACATGGTCTATAACCTGAGTGAGCATGTGTCGAGGGGTCCTAGTTACATGGTCTATAACCTGAGTGAACATGTGTCTAGGGGCCCTAGTCCTAGTTACATGGTCTATAACCTGAGTGAACATGTGTCTAGGGGTCCTAGTTACGTGGTCTATAACCTGAGTGAACGTGTCAAGGGGTCCTAGTTATATGGTCTATAACCTGAGTGAACATGTGTCTAGGGGTCCTAGTTACATGGTCTATAACCTGAGTGAACATGTGTCTAGGGACCCTAGGCCTAGGTACATGGTCTATATCTGAGTGAACATGTGTCTGGGGGTCCTAGTTACATGGTCTATAACCTGAGTGAACATGTGTCTAGGGACCCTAAGCCTAATTACATGGTCTATAACCTGAGTGAACATGTGTCTAGGGGTCCTAGTTACATGGTCTATAACCTGAGTGAACATGTGTCTAGGGGTCCTAGTTATATGGTCTATAACCTGAGTGAACATGTGTCTAGGGGTCCCAGTTACATGGTCTATAACCTGAGTGAGCATGTGTCTAGGGGCCCTAGTCCTAGTTACATGGTCTATAACCTGAGTGAACGTGTCTAGGGGTCCTAGTTACATGGTCTATAACCTGAGTGAACATGTCTAGGGGTCCTAGTTACATGGTCTATAATCTGAGTCAACATGTCTAGGGGACCTAGTCCAAGTTACATGGTCTATAACCTGAGTGAACATGTGTCTAGGGGTCCTAGTCCCAGTTACATGTTCTATAAGCTGAGTGAACATGTGTCTACGGGTCCTAGTTACATGGTCTATAACTTGAGTGAACATGTGTCTAGGGGTCCTAGTTACATGGTCTATAACCTGAGTGAACATGTGTCTAGGGACCCTAGGCCTAGTTACATGGTCTATAACCTGAGTGAACATGTGTCTAGGGGTCCTAGTTACATGGTCTATATCCTGAGTGAACATGTGTCTAGGGACCCTAGGCCTAGGTACATGGTCTATATCTGAGTGAACATGTGTCTGGGGGTCCTAGTTACATGGTCTATAACCTGAGTGAACATGTGTCTAGGGACCCTAAGCCTAATTACATGGTCTATAACCTGAGTGAACATGTGTCTAGGGGTCCTAGTTACATGGTCTATAACCTGAGTGAACATGTGTCTAGGGACCCTAGGCCTAGTTACATGGTCTATAACCTGAGTGAACATGTGTCTAGGGGTCCTAGTCCTAGTAACATGGTCTATAACCTGAGTGAACATGTGTCTAGGGGTCCTAGTTACATAGTCTATAACCTGAGTGAACATGTGTCTAGGGGTCCTAGTCCTAGTTACATGGTCTATAACCTGAGTGAACGTGTCTAGGGGTCCTAGTTACATGGTCTACAACCTGAGGGAACATGTGTCTAGGGGTCCTAGTTAAATGGTCTATAACCTGAGTGAACATGTGTCTAGGGGTCCTAGTCCTAGTTACATGGTCTATAACCTGAGTGAAAATGTGTCTAGGGGTCCTAGTTACATGGTCTATAACCTGAGTGAACATGTGTCTAGGGGCCCTAGTCCTAGTTACATGGTCTATAACCTGAGTGAACATGTGTCTAGGGGTCCTAGTTACATGGTCTATAACCTGAGTGAACGTGTCAAGGGGTCCTAGTTATATGGTCTATAACCTGAGTGAACATGTGTCTAGGGGTCCTAGTTACATGGTCTATAACCTGAGTGAACATGTGTCTAGGGGTCCTAGTTACATGTTCTATAACCTGAGTGAACATGTGTCTAGGGGTCCTAGTTATATGGTCTATAACCTGAGGGAACATGTCTAGGGGTCCTAGTTACATGGTCTATAACCTGAGTGAACATGTGTCTAGGGGTCCTAGTTACATGGTCTATAACCTGAGTGAACATGTGTCTAGGGGTCCTAGTTACATGGTCTATAACCTGAGTGAACATGTGTCTAGGGGTCCTAGTTATATGGTCTATAACCTGAGTGAACATGTGTCTAGGGGTCCTAGTCCTAGTTACATGTTCTATAACCTGAGTGAACATGTCTAGGGTTCCTAGTTACATGGTCTATAACCTGAGTGAGCGTGTCTAGGGGTCCTAGTTACATGGTCTATAACCTGAGTGAACATGTGTCGAGGGGTCCTAGTTACATGGTCTATAACCTGAGTGAACGTGTCTAGGGGCCCTAGTTACATGGTCTATAACCTGAGGGAACATGTGTCTAGGGGTCCTAGTCCTAGTTACATGTTCTATAACCTGAGTGAACATGTGTCTAGGGGTCCTAGTTACATGGTCTATAACCTGAGTGAACATGTGTCGAGGGGTCCTAGTCCCAGTTACATGGTCTATAACCTGAGTGAACATGTGTCTAGGGGTCCTAGTTACATGGTCTATAACCTGAGTGAACATGTGTCTAGGGGTCCTAGTCCTAGTTACATGTTCTATAACCTGAGTGAACATGTGTCTAGGGGTCCTAGTTACATGGTCTATAACCTGAGTGAACATGTGTCTAGGGGTCATAGTTATATGGTCTATAACCTGAGTGAACATGTGTCTAGGGGTCCTAGTTATATGGTCTATAACCTGAGTGAACATGTGTCTAGGGGTCCCAGTTACATGGTCTATAACCTGAGTGAGCATGTGTCTAGGGGCCCTAGTCCTAGTTACATGGTCTATAACCTGAGTGAACGTGTCTAGGGGTCCTAGTTACATGGTCTATAACCTGAGTGAACATGTCTAGGGGTCCTAGTTACATGGTCTATAATCTGAGTGAACATGTCTAGGGGACCTAGTCCAAGTTACATGGTCTATAACCTGAGTGAACATGTGTCTAGGGGTCCTAGTCCCAGTTACATGTTCTATAAGCTGAGTGAACATGTGTCTACGGGTCCTAGTTACATGGTCAATAACCTGAGTGAACTTGTGTCTAGGGGTCCGAGTTACATGGTCTATAACCTGAGTGAACATGTGTCTAGGGGTCCTAGTTACATGGTCTATAACCTGAGTGAACATGTGTCTAGGGGTCCTAGTTACATGGTCTATAACCTGAGTGAGCATGTGTCGAGGGGTCCTAGTTACATGGTCTATAACCTGAGTGAACATGTGTCTAGGGGCCCTAGTCCTAGTTACATGGTCTATAACCTGAGTGAACATGTGTCTAGGGGTCCTAGTTACATGGTCTATAACCTGAGTGAACGTGTCAAGGGGTCCTAGTTATATGGTCTATAACCTGAGTGAACATGTGTCTAGGGGTCCTAGTTACATGGTCTATAACCTGAGTGAACATGTGTCTAGGGACCCTAGGCCTAGGTACATGGTCTATATCTGAGTGAACATGTGTCTGGGGGTCCTAGTTACATGGTCTATAACCTGAGTGAACATGTGTCTAGGGACCCTAAGCCTAATTACATGGTCTATAACCTGAGTGAACATGTGTCTAGGGGTCCTAGTTACATGGTCTATAACCTGAGTGAACATGTGTCTAGGGACCCTAGGCCTAGTTACATGGTCTATAACCTGAGTGAACATGTGTCTAGGGGTCCTAGTCCTAGTAACATGGTCTATAACCTGAGTGAACATGTGTCTAGGGGTCCTAGTTACATAGTCTATAACCTGAGTGAACATGTGTCTAGGGGTCCTAGTCCTAGTTACATGGTCTATAACCTGAGTGAACGTGTCTAGGGGTCCTAGTTACATGGTCTATAACCTGAGGGAACATGTGTCTAGGGGTCCTAGTTAAATGGTCTATAACCTGAGTGAACATGTGTCTAGGGGTCCTAGTCCTAGTTACATGGTCTATAACCTGAGTGAAAATGTGTCTAGGGGTCCTAGTTACATGGTCTATAACCTGAGTGAACATGTGTCTAGGGGCCCTAGTCCTAGTTACATGGTCTATAACCTGAGTGAACATGTTTCTAGGGGTCCTAGTTACATGGTCTATAACCTGAGTGAACGTGTCAAGGGGTCCTAGTTATATGGTCTATAACCTGAGTGAACATGTGTCTAGGGGTCCTAGTTACATGGTCTATAACCTGAGTGAACATGTGTCTAGGGGTCCTAGTTACATGTTCTATAACCTGAGTGAACATGTGTCTAGGGGTCCTAGTTATATGGTCTATAACCTGAGGGAACATGTCTAGGGGTCCTAGTTACATGGTCTATAACCTGAGTGAACATGTGTCTAGGGGTCCTAGTTACATGGTCTATAACCTGAGTGAACATGTGTCTAGGGGTCCTAGTTACATGGTCTATAACCTGAGTGAACATGTGTCTAGGGGTCCTAGTTATATGGTCTATAACCTGAGTGAACATGTGTCTAGGGGTCCTAGTCCTAGTTACATGTTCTATAACCTGAGTGAACATGTCTAGGGTTCCTAGTTACATGGTCTATAACCTGAGTGAGCGTGTCTAGGGGTCCTAGTTACATGGTCTATAACCTGAGTGAACATGTGTCGAGGGGTCCTAGTTACATGGTCTATAACCTGAGTGAACGTGTCTAGGGGCCCTAGTTACATGGTCTATAACCTGAGGGAACATGTGTCTAGGGGTCCTAGTCCTAGTTACATGTTCTATAACCTGAGTGAACATGTGTCTAGGGGTCCTAGTTACATGGTCTATAACCTGAGTGAACATGTGTCGAGGGGTCCTAGTCCCAGTTACATGGTCTATAACCTGAGTGAACATGTGTCTAGGGGTCCTAGTTACATGGTCTATAACCTGAGTGAACATGTGTCTAGGGGTCCTAGTCCTAGTTACATGTTCTATAACCTGAGTGAACATGTGTCTAGGGGTCCTAGTTACATGGTCTATAACCTGAGTGAACATGTGTCTAGGGGTCATAGTTATATGGTCTATAACCTGAGTGAACATGTGTCTAGGGGTCCTAGTTATATGGTCTATAACCTGAGTGAACATGTGTCTAGGGGTCCCAGTTACATGGTCTATAACCTGAGTGAGCATGTGTCTAGGGGCCCTAGTCCTAGTTACATGGTCTATAACCTGAGTGAACGTGTCTAGGGGTCCTAGTTACATGGTCTATAACCTGAGTGAACATGTCTAGGGGTCCTAGTTAAATGGTCTATAATCTGAGTGAACATGTCTAGGGGACCTAGTCCAAGTTACATGGTCTATAACCTGAGTGAACATGTGTCTAGGGGTCCTAGTCCCAGTTACATGTTCTATAAGCTGAGTGAACATGTGTCTACGGGTCCTAGTTACATGGTCAATAACCTGAGTGAACTTGTGTCTAGGGGTCCGAGTTACATGGTCTATAACCTGAGTGAACATGTGTCTAGGGGTCCTAGTTACATGGTCTATAACCTGAGTGAACATGTGTCTAGGGGTCCTAGTTACATGGTCTATAACCTGAGTGAGCATGTGTCGAGGGGTCCTAGTTACATGGTCTATAACCTGAGTGAACATGTGTCTAGGGGCCCTAGTCCTAGTTACATGGTCTATAACCTGAGTGAACATGTGTCTAGGGGTCCTAGTTACATGGTCTATAACCTGAGTGAACGTGTCAAGGGGTCCTAGTTATATGGTCTATAACCTGAGTGAACATGTGTCTAGGGGTCCTAGTTACATGGTCTATAACCTGAGTGAACATGTGTCTAGGGGTCCTAGTTACATGTTCTATAACCTGAGTGAACATGTGTCTAGGGGTCCTAGTTATATGGTCTATAACCTGAGGGAACATGTCTTGGGGTCCTAGTTACATGGTCTATAACCTGAGTGAACATGTGTCTAGGGGTCCTAGTTACATGGTCTATAACCTGAGTGAACATGTGTCTAGGGGTCCTAGTTACATGGTCTATATCCTGAGTGAACATGTGTCTAGGGACCCTAGGCCTAGTTACATGGTCTATATCCTGAGTGAACATGTGTCTAGGGACCCTAGGCCTAGTTACATGGTCTATAACCTGAGTGAACATGTGTCTAGGGGTCCTAGTTACATGGTCTATAACCTGAGTGAACATGTGTCTAGGGACCCTAGGCCTAATTACATGGTCTATAACCTGAGTGAACATGTGTCTAGGGGTCCTAGTTACATGGTCTATAACCTGAGTGAACATGTGTCTAGGGGCCCTAGTCCTAGTTACATGGTCTATAACCTGAGGGAAAATGTCTAGGGGTCCTAGTTACATGGTCTATAACCTGAGTGAACGTGTCTAGGGGTCCTAGTTATATGGTCTATAACCTGAGTGAACATGTGTCTAGGGGTCCTAGTCCTAGTTACATGTTCTATAACCTGAGTGAACATGTGTCTAGGGGTCCTAGTTACATGGTCTATAACCTGAGTGAACATGTGTCTAGGGGTCCTAGTTATATGGTCTATAACCTGAGTGAACATGTGTCTAGGGGTCCTAGTCCTAGTTACATGTTCTATAACCTGAGTGAACATGTCTAGGGTTCCTAGTTACATGGTCTATAACCTGAGTGAGCGTGTCTAGGGGTCCTAGTTACATGGTCTATAACCTGAGTGAACATGTGTCGAGGGGTCCTAGTTACATGGTCTATAACCTGAGTGAACGTGTCTAGGGGCCCTAGTTACATGGTCTATAACCTGAGGGAACATGTGTCTAGGGGTCCTAGTCCTAGTTACATGTTCTATAACCTGAGTGAACATGTGTCTAGGGGTCCTAGTTACATGGTCTATAACCTGAGTGAACATGTGTCGAGGGGTCCTAGTCCCAGTTACATGGTCTATAACCTGAGTGAACATGTGTCTAGGGGTCCTAGTTACATGGTCTATAACCTGAGTGAACATGTGTCTAGGGGTCCTAGTCCTAGTTACATGTTCTATAACCTGAGTGAACATGTGTCTAGGGGTCCTAGTTACATGGTCTATAACCTGAGTGAACATGTGTCTAGGGGTCATAGTTATATGGTCTATAACCTGAGTGAACATGTGTCTAGGGGTCCTAGTTATATGGTCTATAACCTGAGTGAACATGTGTCTAGGGGTCCCAGTTACATGGTCTATAACCTGAGTGAGCATGTGTCTAGGGGCCCTAGTCCTAGTTACATGGTCTATAACCTGAGTGAACGTGTCTAGGGGTCCTAGTTACATGGTCTATAACCTGAGTGAACATGTCTAGGGGTCCTAGTTACATGGTCTATAATCTGAGTGAACATGTCTAGGGGACCTAGTCCAAGTTACATGGTCTATAACCTGAGTGAACATGTGTCTAGGGGCCCTAGTCCCAGTTACATGTTCTATAAGCTGAGTGAACATGTGTCTACGGGTCCTAGTTACATGGTCAAAAACCTGAGTGAACTTGTGTCTAGGGGTCCGAGTTACATGGTCTATAACCTGAGTGAACATGTGTCTAGGGGTCCTAGTTACATGGTCTATAACCTGAGTGAACATGTGTCTAGGGGTCCTAGTTACATGGTCTATAACCTGAGTGAACATGTGTCTAGGGATCCTAGTTATATGGTCTATAACCTGAGTGAACATGTGTCTAGGGGCCCTAGTCCTAGTCACATGGTCTATAACCTGAGTGAACATGTGTCTAGGGGTCCTAGTTACATGGTCTATAACCTGAGTGAACATGTGTCTAGGGGTCCTAGTTACATGGTCTATAACCTGAGTGAACATGTGTCTAGGGGTCCCAGTTACATGGTCTATAACCTGAGTGAGCATGTGTCTAGGGGCCCTAGTCCTAGTTACATGGTCTATAACCTGAGTGAACGTGTCTAGGGGTCTTAGTTACATGGTCTATAACCTGAGTGAACATGTCTAGGGGTCCTAGTTACATGGTCTATAATCTGAGTCAACATGTCTAGGGGACCTAGTCCAAGTTACATGGTCTATAACCTGAGTGAACATGTGTCTAGGGGTCCTAGTCCCAGTTACATGTTCTATAAGCTGAGTGAACATGTGTCTACGGGTCCTAGTTACATGGTCTATAACTTGAGTGAACATGTGTCTAGGGGTCCTAGTTACATGGTCTATAACCTGAGTGAACATGTGTCTAGGGACCCTAGGCCTAGTTACATGGTCTATAACCTGAGTGAACATGTGTCTAGGGGTCCTAGTTACATGGTCTATATCCTGAGTGAACATGTGTCTAGGGACCCTAGGCCTAGGTACATGGACTATAACCTGAGTGAACATGTGTCTGGGGGTCCTAGTTACATGGTCTATAACCTGAGTGAACATGTGTCTAGGGACCCTAGGCCTAATTACATGGTCTATAACCTGAGTGAACATGTGTCTAGGGGTCCTAGTTACATGGTCTATAACCTGAGTGAACATGTGTCTAGGGACCCTAGGCCTAGTTACATGGTCTATAACCTGAGTGAACATGTGTCTAGGGGTCCTAGTCCTAGTAACATGGTCTATAACCTGAGTGAACATGTGTCTAGGGGTCCTAGTTACATAGTCTATAACCTGAGTGAACATGTGTCTAGGGGTCCTAGTCCTAGTTACATGGTCTATAACCTGAGTGAACGTGTCTAGGGGTCCTAGTTACATGGTCTATAACCTGAGGGAACATGTGTCTAGGGGTCCTAGTTAAATGGTCTATAACCTGAGTGAACATGTGTCTAGGGGTCCTAGTCCTAGTTACATGGTCTATAACCTGAGTGAAAATGTGTCTAGGGGTCCTAGTTACATGGTCTATAACCTGAGTGAACATGTGTCTAGGGGCCCTAGTCCTAGTTACATGGTCTATAACCTGAGTGAACATGTGTCTAGGGGTCCTAGTTACATGGTCTATAACCTGAGTGAACGTGTCAAGGGGTCCTAGTTATATGGTCTATAACCTGAGTGAACATGTGTCTAGGGGTCCTAGTTACATGGTCTATAACCTGAGTGAACATGTGTCTAGGGGTCCTAGTTACATGTTCTATAACCTGAGTGAACATGTGTCTAGGGGTCCTAGTTATATGGTCTATAACCTGAGGGAACATGTCTAGGGGTCCTAGTTACATGGTCTATAACCTGAGTGAACATGTGTCTAGGGGTCCTAGTTACATGGTCTATAACCTGAGTGAACATGTGTCTAGGGGTCCTAGTTACATGGTCTATAACCTGAGTGAACATGTGTCTAGGGGTCCTAGTTATATGGTCTATAACCTGAGTGAACATGTGTCTAGGGGTCCTAGTCCTAGTTACATGTTCTATAACCTGAGTGAACATGGCTAGGGTTCCTAGTTACATGGTCTATAACCTGAGTGAGCGTGTCTAGGGGTCCTAGTTACATGGTCTATAACCTGAGTGAACATGTGTCGAGGGGTCCTAGTTACATGGTCTATAACCTGAGTGAACGTGTCTAGGGGCCCTAGTTACATGGTCTATAACCTGAGGGAACATGTGTCTAGGGGTCCTAGTCCTAGTTACATGTTCTATAACCTGAGTGAACATGTGTCTAGGGGTCCTAGTTACATGGTCTATAACCTGAGTGAACATGTGTCGAGGGGTCCTAGTCCCAGTTACATGGTCTATAACCTGAGTGAACATGTGTCTAGGGGTCCTAGTTACATGGTCTATAACCTGAGTGAACATGTGTCTAGGGGTCCTAGTCCTAGTTACATGTTCTATAACCTGAGTGAACATGTGTCTAGGGGTCCTAGTTACATGGTCTATAACCTGAGTGAACATGTGTCTAGGGGTCCTAGTTATATGGTCTATAACCTGAGTGAACATGTGTCTAGGGGTCCCAGTTACATGGTCTATAACCTGAGTGAGCATGTGTCTAGGGGCCCTAGTCCTAGTTACATGGTCTATAACCTGAGTGAACGTGTCTAGGGGTCCTAGTTACATGGTCTATAACCTGAGTGAACATGTCTAGGGGTCCTAGTTACATGGTCTATAATCTGAGTGAACATGTCTAGGGGACCTAGTCCAAGTTACATGGTCTATAACCTGAGTGAACATGTGTCTAGGGGTCCTAGTCCCAGTTACATGTTCTATAAGCTGAGTGAACATGTGTCTACGGGTCCTAGTTACATGGTCAATAACCTGAGTGAACTTGTGTCTAGGGGTCCGAGTTACATGGTCTATAACCTGAGTGAACATGTGTCTAGGGGTCCTAGTTACATGGTCTATAACCTGAGTGAACATGTGTCTAGGGGTCCTAGTTACATGGTCTATAACCTGAGTGAGCATGTGTCGAGGGGTCCTAGTTACATGGTCTATAACCTGAGTGAACATGTGTCTAGGGGCCCTAGTCCTAGTTACATGGTCTATAACCTGAGTGAACATGTGTCTAGGGGTCCTAGTTACATGGTCTATAACCTGAGTGAACGTGTCAAGGGGTCCTAGTTATATGGTCTATAACCTGAGTGAACATGTGTCTAGGGGTCCTAGTTACATGGTCTATAACCTGAGTGAACATGTGTCTAGGGGTCCTAGTTACATGTTCTATAACCTGAGTGAACATGTGTCTAGGGGTCCTAGTTATATGGTCTATAACCTGAGGGAACATGTCTTGGGGTCCTAGTTACATGGTCTATAACCTGAGTGAACATGTGTCTAGGGGTCCTAGTTACATGGTCTATAATCTGAGTGAACATGTGTCTAGGGGTCCTAGTTACATGGTCTATATCCTGAGTGAACATGTGTCTAGGGACCCTAGGCCTAGTTACATGGTCTATATCCTGAGTGAACATGTGTCTAGGGACCCTAGGCCTAGTTACATGGTCTATAACCTGAGTGAACATGTGTCTAGGGGTCCTAGTTACATGGTCTATAACCTGAGTGAACATGTGTCTAGGGACCCTAGGCCTAATTACATGGTCTATAACCTGAGTGAACATGTGTCTAGGGGTCCTAGTTACATGGTCTATAACCTGAGTGAACATGTGTCTAGGGGCCCTAGTCCTAGTTACATGGTCTATAACCTGAGGGAAAATGTCTAGGGGTCCTAGTTACATGGTCTATAACCTGAGTGAACGTGTCTAGGGGTCCTAGTTATATGGTCTATAACCTGAGTGAACATGTGTCTAGGGGTCCTAGTCCTAGTTACATGTTCTATAACCTGAGTGAACATGTGTCTAGGGGTCCTAGTTACATGGTCTATAACCTGAGTGAACATGTGTCTAGGGGTCCTAGTTATATGGTCTATAACCTGAGTGAACATGTGTCTAGGGGTCCTAGTCCTAGTTACATGTTCTATAACCTGAGTGAACATGTCTAGGGTTCCTAGTTACATGGTCTATAACCTGAGTGAGCGTGTCTAGGGGTCCTAGTTACATGGTCTATAACCTGAGTGAACATGTGTCGAGGGGTCCTAGTTACATGGTCTATAACCTGAGTGAACGTGTCTAGGGGCCCTAGTTACATGGTCTATAACCTGAGGGAACATGTGTCTAGGGGTCCTAGTCCTAGTTACATGTTCTATAACCTGAGTGAACATGTGTCTAGGGGTCCTAGTTACATGGTCTATAACCTGAGTGAACATGTGTCGAGGGGTCCTAGTCCCAGTTACATGGTCTATAACCTGAGTGAACATGTGTCTAGGGGTCCTAGTTACATGGTCTATAACCTGAGTGAACATGTGTCTAGGGGTCCTAGTCCTAGTTACATGTTCTATAACCTGAGTGAACATGTGTCTAGGGGTCCTAGTTACATGGTCTATAACCTGAGTGAACATGTGTCTAGGGGTCATAGTTATATGGTCTATAACCTGAGTGAACATGTGTCTAGGGGTCCTAGTTATATGGTCTATAACCTGAGTGAACATGTGTCTAGGGGTCCCAGTTACATGGTCTATAACCTGAGTGAGCATGTGTCTAGGGGCCCTAGTCCTAGTTACATGGTCTATAACCTGAGTGAACGTGTCTAGGGGTCCTAGTTACATGGTCTATAACCTGAGTGAACATGTCTAGGGGTCCTAGTTACATGGTCTATAATCTGAGTGAACATGTCTAGGGGACCTAGTCCAAGTTACATGGTCTATAACCTGAGTGAACATGTGTCTAGGGGTCCTAGTCCCAGTTACATGTTCTATAAGCTGAGTGAACATGTGTCTACGGGTCCTAGTTACATGGTCAATAACCTGAGTGAACTTGTGTCTAGGGGTCCGAGTTACATGGTCTATAACCTGAGTGAACATGTGTCTAGGGGTCCTAGTTACATGGTCTATAACCTGAGTGAACATGTGTCTAGGGGTCCTAGTTACATGGTCTATAACCTGAGTGAACATGTGTCTAGGGATCCTAGTTATATGGTCTATAACCTGAGTGAACATGTGTCTAGGGGCCCTAGTCCTAGTCACATGGTCTATAACCTGAGTGAACATGTGTCTAGGGGTCCTAGTTACATGGTCTATAACCTGAGTGAACATGTGTCTAGGGGTCCTAGTTACATGGTCTATAACCAGAGTGAACATGTGTCTAGGGGTCCTAGTTACATGGTCTATAACCTGAGTGAACATGATTCTAGGGGCCCAAGTCCTAGTCACATGGTCTATAACCTGAGTGAAAATGTGTCTAGGGGTCCTAGTTACATGGTCTATAACCTGAGTGAACATGTGTCTAGGGGTCCTAGTTATATGGCCTATAACCTGAGTGAACATGTGTCTAGGGGCCCTAGTCCTAGTCACATGGTCTATAACCTGAGTGAAAATGTGTCTAGGGGTCCTAGTTACATGGTCTATAACCTGAGTGAACATGTGTCCAGGGGCCCTAGTCCTAGTTACATGGTTTATAACCTGAGTGAACATGTGTCTAGGGGTCCTAGTCCTAGTTACATGTTCTATAACCTGAGTGAACATGTGTCTAGGGGTCCTAGTTACATGGTCTATAACCTGAGTGAACATGTGTCTAGGGGTCCTAGTTATATGGTCTATAACCTGAGTGAACATGTGTCTAGGGGTCCCAGTTACATGGTCTATAACCTGAGTGAGCATGTGTCTAGGGGCCCTAGTCCTAGTTACATGGTCTATAACCTGAGTGAACGTGTCTAGGGGTCCTAGTTACATGGTCTATAACCTGAGTGAACATGTCTAGGGGTCCTAGTTACATGGTCTATAATCTGAGTGAACATGTCTAGGGGACCTAGTCCAAGTTACATGGTCTATAACCTGAGTGAACATGTGTCTAGGGGTCCTAGTCCCAGTTACATGTTCTATAAGCTGAGTGAACATGTGTCTACGGGTCCTAGTTACATGGTCAATAACCTGAGTGAACTTGTGTCTAGGGGTCCGAGTTACATGGTCTATAACCTGAGTGAACATGTGTCTAGGGGTCCTAGTTACATGGTCTATAACCTGAGTGAACATGTGTCTAGGGGTCCTAGTTACATGGTCTATAACCTGAGTGAGCATGTGTCGAGGGGTCCTAGTTACATGGTCTATAACCTGAGTGAACATGTGTCTAGGGGCCCTAGTCCTAGTTACATGGTCTATAACCTGAGTGAACATGTGTCTAGGGGTCCTAGTTACATGGTCTATAACCTGAGTGAACGTGTCAAGGGGTCCTAGTTATATGGTCTATAACCTGAGTGAACATGTGTCTAGGGGTCCTAGTTACATGGTCTATAACCTGAGTGAACATGTGTCTAGGGGTCCTAGTTACATGTTCTATAACCTGAGTGAACATGTGTCTAGGGGTCCTAGTTATATGGTCTATAACCTGAGGGAACATGTCTTGGGGTCCTAGTTACATGGTCTATAACCTGAGTGAACATGTGTCTAGGGGTCCTAGTTACATGGTCTATAATCTGAGTGAACATGTGTCTAGGGGTCCTAGTTACATGGTCTATATCCTGAGTGAACATGTGTCTAGGGACCCTAGGCCTAGTTACATGGTCTATATCCTGAGTGAACATGTGTCTAGGGACCCTAGGCCTAGTTACATGGTCTATAACCTGAGTGAACATGTGTCTAGGGGTCCTAGTTACATGGTCTATAACCTGAGTGAACATGTGTCTAGGGACCCTAGGCCTAATTACATGGTCTATAACCTGAGTGAACATGTGTCTAGGGGTCCTAGTTACATGGTCTATAACCTGAGTGAACATGTGTCTAGGGGCCCTAGTCCTAGTTACATGGTCTATAACCTGAGGGAAAATGTCTAGGGGTCCTAGTTACATGGTCTATAACCTGAGTGAACGTGTCTAGGGGTCCTAGTTATATGGTCTATAACCTGAGTGAACATGTGTCTAGGGGTCCTAGTCCTAGTTACATGTTCTATAACCTGAGTGAACATGTGTCTAGGGGTCCTAGTTACATGGTCTATAACCTGAGTGAACATGTGTCTAGGGGTCCTAGTTATATGGTCTATAACCTGAGTGAACATGTGTCTAGGGGTCCTAGTCCTAGTTACATGTTCTATAACCTGAGTGAACATGTCTAGGGTTCCTAGTTACATGGTCTATAACCTGAGTGAGCGTGTCTAGGGGTCCTAGTTACATGGTCTATAACCTGAGTGAACATGTGTCGAGGGGTCCTAGTTACATGGTCTATAACCTGAGTGAACGTGTCTAGGGGCCCTAGTTACATGGTCTATAACCTGAGGGAACATGTGTCTAGGGGTCCTAGTCCTAGTTACATGTTCTATAACCTGAGTGAACATGTGTCTAGGGGTCCTAGTTACATGGTCTATAACCTGAGTGAACATGTGTCGAGGGGTCCTAGTCCCAGTTACATGGTCTATAACCTGAGTGAACATGTGTCTAGGGGTCCTAGTTACATGGTCTATAACCTGAGTGAACATGTGTCTAGGGGTCCTAGTCCTAGTTACATGTTCTATAACCTGAGTGAACATGTGTCTAGGGGTCCTAGTTACATGGTCTATAACCTGAGTGAACATGTGTCTAGGGGTCATAGTTATATGGTCTATAACCTGAGTGAACATGTGTCTAGGGGTCCTAGTTATATGGTCTATAACCTGAGTGAACATGTGTCTAGGGGTCCCAGTTACATGGTCTATAACCTGAGTGAGCATGTGTCTAGGGGCCCTAGTCCTAGTTACATGGTCTATAACCTGAGTGAACGTGTCTAGGGGTCCTAGTTACATGGTCTATAACCTGAGTGAACATGTCTAGGGGTCCTAGTTACATGGTCTATAATCTGAGTGAACATGTCTAGGGGACCTAGTCCAAGTTACATGGTCTATAACCTGAGTGAACATGTGTCTAGGGGTCCTAGTCCCAGTTACATGTTCTATAAGCTGAGTGAACATGTGTCTACGGGTCCTAGTTACATGGTCAATAACCTGAGTGAACTTGTGTCTAGGGGTCCGAGTTACATGGTCTATAACCTGAGTGAACATGTGTCTAGGGGTCCTAGTTACATGGTCTATAACCTGAGTGAACATGTGTCTAGGGGTCCTAGTTACATGGTCTATAACCTGAGTGAACATGTGTCTAGGGATCCTAGTTATATGGTCTATAACCTGAGTGAACATGTGTCTAGGGGCCCTAGTCCTAGTCACATGGTCTATAACCTGAGTGAACATGTGTCTAGGGGTCCTAGTTACATGGTCTATAACCTGAGTGAACATGTGTCTAGGGGTCCTAGTTACATGGTCTATAACCAGAGTGAACATGTGTCTAGGGGTCCTAGTTACATGGTCTATAACCTGAGTGAACATGATTCTAGGGGCCCAAGTCCTAGTCACATGGTCTATAACCTGAGTGAAAATGTGTCTAGGGGTCCTAGTTACATGGTCTATAACCTGAGTGAACATGTGTCTAGGGGTCCTAGTTATATGGCCTATAACCTGAGTGAACATGTGTCTAGGGGCCCTAGTCCTAGTCACATGGTCTATAACCTGAGTGAAAATGTGTCTAGGGGTCCTAGTTACATGGTCTATAACCTGAGTGAACATGTGTCCAGGGGCCCTAGTCCTAGTTACATGGTTTATAACCTGAGTGAACATGTGTCTAGGGGTCCTAATTGCATGGTCTATAACCTGAGTGAACATGTGTCTAGGGGTCCTAGTTACATGGTCTATAACCTGAGTGAACATGTGTCTAGGGGTCCTAATTGCATGGTCTATAACCTGAGTGAACATGTGTCTAGGGGTCCTAGTTACATGGTCTATATCCTGAGTGAACATGTGTCTAGGGACCCTAGGCCTAGTTACATGGTCTATAACTTGAGTGAACATGTGTCTAGGGGTCCTAGTTACATGGTCTATAACCTGAGTGAACATGTGTCTAGGGACCCTAGGCCTAGTTACATGGTCTATAACCTGAGTGAACATGTGTCTAGGGGTCCTAGTTACATGGTCTATATCCTGAGTGAACATGTGTCTAGGGACCCTAGGCCTAGGTACATGGTCTATAACCTGAGTGAACATGTGTCTGGGGGTCCTAGTTACATGGTCTATAACCTGAGTGAAGATGTGTCTAGGGACCCTAGGCCTAATTACATGGTCTATAACCTGAGTGAACATGTGTCTAGGGGTCCTAGTTACATGGTCTATAACCTGAGTGAACATGTGTCTAGGGACCCTAGGCCTAGTTACATGGTCTATAACCTGAGTGAACATGTGTCTAGGGGTCCTAGTCCTAGTTACATGGTCTATAACCTGAGTGAACATGTGTCTAGGGGTCCTAGTTACATAGTCTATAACCTGAGTGAACATGTGTCTAGGGGTCCTAGTCCTAGTTACATGGTCTATAACCTGAGTGAACGTGTCTAGGGGTCCTAGTTACATGGTCTATAACCTGAGGGAACATGTGTCTAGGGGTCCTAGTTAAATGGTCTATAACCTGAGTGAACATGTGTCTAGAGGTCCTAGTCCTAGTTACATGGTCTATAACCTGAGTGAAAATGTGTCTAGGGGTCCTAGTTACATGGTCTATAACCTGAGTGAACATGTGTCTAGGGGCCCTAGTCCTAGTTACATGGTCTATAACCTGAGTGAACATGTGTCTAGGGGTCCTAGTTACATGGTCTATAACCTGAGTGAACGTGTCAAGGGGTCCTAGTTATATGGTCTATAACCTGAGTGAACATGTGTCTAGGGGTCCTAGTTACATGGTCTATAACCTGAGTGAACATGTGTCTAGGGGTCCTAGTTACATGTTCTATAACCTGAGTGAACATGTGTCTAGGGGTCCTAGTTATATGGTCTATAACCTGAGGGAACATGTCTAGGGGTCCTAGTTACATGGTCTATAACCTGAGTGAAGATGTGTCTAGGGGTCCTAGTTACATGGTCTATAACCTGAGTGAACATGTGTCTAGGGGTCCTAGTTACATGGTCTATAACCTGAGTGAACATGTGTCTAGGGGTCCTAGTTATATGGTCTATAACCTGAGTGAACATGTGTCTAGGGGTCCTAGTCCTAGTTACATGTTCTATAACCTGAGTGAACATGTCTAGGGTTCCTAGTTACATGGTCTATAACCTGAGTGAGCGTGTCTAGGGGTCCTAGTTACATGGTCTATAACCTGAGTGAACATGTGTCGAGGGGTCCTAGTTACATGGTCTATAACCTGAGTGAACGTGTCTAGGGGCCCTAGTTACATGGTCTATAACCTGAGGGAACATGTGTCTAGGGGTCCTAGTCCTAGTTACATGTTCTATAATCTGAGTGAACATTTGTCTAGGGGTCCTAGTTACATGGTCTATAACCTGAGTGAACATGTGTCTAGGGGTCCTAGTCCTAGTTACATGTTCTATAACCTGAGTGAACATGTGTCTAGGGGTCCTAGTTACATGGTCTATAACCTGAGTGAACATGTGTCTAGGGGTCATAGTTATATGGTCTATAACCTGAGTGAACATGTGTCTAGGGGTCCTAGTTATATGGTCTATAACCTGAGTGAACATGTGTCTAGGGGTCCCAGTTACATGGTCTATAACCTGAGTGAGCATGTGTCTAGGGGCCCTAGTCCTAGTTACATGGTCTATAACCTGAGTGAACGTGTCTAGGGGTCCTAGTTACATGGTCTATAACCTGAGTGAACATGTCTAGGGGTCCTAGTTACATGGTCTATAATCTGAGTGAACATGTCTAGGGGACCTAGTCCAAGTTACATGGTCTATAACCTGAGTGAACATGTGTCTAGGGGTCCTAGTCCCAGTTACATGTTCTATAAGCTGAGTGAACATGTGTCTACGGGTCCTAGTTACATGGTCAATAACCTGAGTGAACTTGTGTCTAGGGGTCCGAGTTACATGGTCTATAACCTGAGTGAACATGTGTCTAGGGGTCCTAGTTACATGGTCTATAACCTGAGTGAACATGTGTCTAGGGGTCCTAGTTACATGGTCTATAACCTGAGTGAGCATGTGTCGAGGGGTCCTAGTTACATGGTCTATAACCTGAGTGAACATGTGTCTAGGGGCCCTAGTCCTATTTACATGGTCTATAACCTGAGTGAACATGTGTCTAGGGGTCCTAGTTACATGGTCTATAACCTGAGTGAACGTGTCAAGGGGTCCTAGTTATATGGTCTATAACCTGAGGGAACATGTCTAGGGGTCCTAGTTACATGGTCTATAACCTGAGTGAACATGTGTCTAGGGGTCCTAGTTACATGTTCTATAACCTGAGTGAACATGTGTCTAGGGGTCCTAGTTATATGGTCTATAACCTGAGGGAACATGTCTAGGGGTCCTAGTTACATGGTCTATAACCTGAGTGAACATGTGTCTAGGGGTCCTAGTTACATGGTCTATAACCTGAGTGAACATGTGTCTAGGGGTCCTAGTTACATGGTCTATAACCTGAGTGAACATGTGTCTAGGGGTCCTAGTTATATGGTCTATAACCTGAGTGAACATGTGTCTAGGGGTCCTAGTCCTAGTTACATGTTCTATAACCTGAGTGAACATGTCTAGGGTTCCTAGTTACATGGTCTATAACCTGAGTGAGCGTGTCTAGGGGTCCTAGTTACATGGTCTATAACCTGAGTGAACATGTGTCGAGGGGTCCTAGTTACATGGTCTATAACCTGAGTGAACGTGTCTAGGGGCCCTAGTTACATGGTCTATAACCTGAGGGAACATGTGTCTAGGGGTCCTAGTCCTAGTTACATGTTCTATAACCTGAGTGAACATGTGTCTAGGGGTCCTAGTTACATGGTCTATAACCTGAGTGAACATGTGTCGAGGGGTCCTAGTCCCAGTTACATGGTCTATAACCTGAGTGAACATGTGTCTAGGGGTCCTAGTTACATGGTCTATAACCTGAGTGAACATGTGTCTAGGGGTCCTAGTCCTAGTTACATGTTCTATAACCTGAGTGAACATGTGTCTAGGGGTCCTAGTTACATGGTCTATAACCTGAGTGAACATGTGTCTAGGGGTCATAGTTATATGGTCTATAACCTGAGTGAACATGTGTCTAGGGGTCCTAGTTATATGGTCTATAACCTGAGTGAACATGTGTCTAGGGGTCCCAGTTACATGGTCTATAACCTGAGTGAGCATGTGTCTAGGGGCCCTAGTCCTAGTTACATGGTCTATAACCTGAGTGAACGTGTCTAGGGGTCCTAGTTACATGGTCTATAACCTGAGTGAACATGTCTAGGGGTCCTAGTTACATGGTCTATAATCTGAGTGAACATGTCTAGGGGACCTACTCCAAGTTACATGGTCTATAACCTGAGTGAACATGTGTCTAGGGGTCCTAGTCCCAGTTACATGTTCTATAAGCTGAGTGAACATGTGTCTACGGGTCCTAGTTACATGGTCAATAACCTGAGTGAACTTGTGTCTAGGGGTCCGAGTTACATGGTCTATAACCTGAGTGAACATATGTCTAGGGGTCCTAGTTACATGGTCTATAACCTGAGTGAACATGTGTCTAGGGGTCCTAGTTACATGGTCTATAACCTGAGTGAACATGTGTCTAGGGGTCCTAGTTATATGGTCTATAACCTGAGTGAACATGTGTCTAGGGGCCCTAGTCCTAGTCACATGGTCTATAACCTGAGTGAACATGTGTCTAGGGGTCCTAGTTACATGGTCTATAACCTGAGTGAACATGTGTCTAGGGGTCCTAGTTACATGGTCTATAACCTGAGTGAACATGATTCTAGGGGCCCTAGTCCTAGTCACATGGTCTATAACCTGAGTGAAAATGTGTCTAGGGGTCCTAGTTACATGGTCTATAACCTGAGTGAACATGTGTCTAGGGGTCCTAGTTATATGGCCTATAACCTGAGTGAACATGTGTCTAGGGGCCCTAGTCCTAGTCACATGGTCTATAACCTGAGTGAAAATGTGTCTAGGGGTTCTAGTTACATGGTCTATAACCTGAGTGAACATGTGTCTAGGGGCCCTAGTCCTAGTTACATGGTTTATAACCTGAGTGAACATGTGTCTAGGGGTCCTAATTGCATGGTCTATAACCTGAGTGAACATGTGTCTAGGGGTCCTAGTTACATGGTCTATAACCTGAGTGAACATGTGTCTAGGGGTCCTAATTGCATGGTCTATAACCTGAGTGAACATGTGTCTAGGGGTCCTAGTTACATGGTCTATATCCTGAGTGAACATGTGTCTAGGGACCCTAGGCCTAGTTACATGGTCTATAACTTGAGTGAACATGTGTCTAGGGGTCCTAGTTACATGGTCTATAACCTGAGTGAACATGTGTCTAGGGACCCTAGGCCTAGTTACATGGTCTATAACCTGAGTGAACATGTGTCTAGGGGTCCTAGTTACATGGTCTATATCCTGAGTGAACATGTGTCTAGGGACCCTAGGCCTAGGTACATGGTCTATAACCTGAGTGAACATGTGTCTGGGGGTCCTAGTTACATGGTCTATAACCTGAGTGAACATGTGTCTAGGGACCCTAGGCCTAATTACATGGTCTATAACCTGAGTGAACATGTGTCTAGGGGTCCTAGTTACATGGTCTATAACCTGAGTGAACATGTGTCTAGGGACCCTAGGCCTAGTTACATGGTCTATAACCTGAGTGAACATGTGTCTAGGGGTCCTAGTCCTAGTTACATGGTCTATAACCTGAGTGAACATGTGTCTAGGGGTCCTAGTTACATAGTCTATAACCTGAGTGAACATGTGTCTAGGGGTCCTAGTCCTAGTTACATGGTCTATAACCTGAGTGAACGTGTCTAGGGGTCCTAGTTACATGGTCTATAACCTGAGGGAACATGTGTCTAGGGGTCCTAGTTAAATGGTCTATAACCTGAGTGAACATGTGTCTAGGGGCCCTAGTCCTAGTTACATGGTCTATAACCTGAGTGAACATGTGTCTAGGGGTCCTAGTTACATGGTCTATAACCTGAGTGAACGTGTCAAGGGGTCCTAGTTATATGGTCTATAACCTGAGTGAACATGTGTCTAGGGGTCCTAGTTACATGGTCTATAACCTGAGTGAACATGTGTCTAGGGGTCCTAGTTACATGTTCTATAACCTGAGTGAACATGTGTCTAGGGGTCCTAGTTATATGGTCTATAACCTGAGGGAACATGTCTAGGGGTCCTAGTTACATGGTCTATAACCTGATTGAACATGTGTCGAGGGGTCCTAGTCCCAGTTACATGGTCTATAACCTGAGTGAACATGTGTCTAGGGGCCCTAGTCCTTGTTACATGGTCTATAACCTGAGGGAACATGTCTAGGGGTCCTAGTTACATGGTCTATAACCTGAGTGAACATGTGTCTAGGGGTCCTAGTTACATGATCTATAACCTGACTGAACATGTGTCGAGGGGTCCTAGTCCCAGTTACATGGTCTATAACCTGAGTGAACATGTGTCTAGGGGCCCTAGTCCTTGTTACATGGTCTATAACCTGAGTGAACGTGTCTATGGGTCCTAGTTACATGGTCTATAACCTGAGTGAACATGATTCTAGGGGCCCTAGTCCTAGTCACATGGTCTATAACCTGAGTGAAAATGTGTCTAGGGGTCCTAGTTACATGGTCAATAACCTCAGTGAACATGTGTCTAGGGGTCCTAATTGCATGGTCTATAACCTGAGTGAACATGTGTCTAGGGGTCCTAGTTATATGGTCTATAACCTGAGTGAACATGTGTCTAGGGGCCCTAGTCCTAGTCACATGGTCTATAACCTGAGTGAAAATGTGTCTAGGGGTCCTAGTTACATGGTCTATAACCTGAGTGAACATGTGTCTAGGGGCCCTAGTCCTAGTTACATGGTCTATAACCTGAGGGAACATGTGTCTAGGGACCCTAGGCCTAGTTACATGGTCTATAACTTGAGTGAACATGTGTCTAGGGGTCCTAGTTACATGGTCTATAACCTGAGTGAACATGTGTCTAGGGGCCCTAGTCCTAGTTACATGGTCTATAATCTGAGGGAACATGTCTAGGGGTCCTAGTTACATGGTCTATAACCTGAGTGAACGTGTCTAGGGGTCCTAGTCCTATTTACATGTTCTATAACCTGAGTGAACATGTGTCTAGGGGTCCTAGTTACATGGTCTATAACCTGAGTGAACATGTGTCTAGGGGTCCTAGTTATATGGTCTATAACCTGAGTGAACATGTGTCTAGGGGTCCTAGTCCTAGTTACATGTTCTATAACCTGAGTGAACATGTCTAGGGTTCCTAGTTACATGGTCTATAACCTGAGTGAGCGTGTCTAGGGGTCCTAGTTACATGGTCTATAACCTGAGTGAACATGTGTCGAGGGGTCCTAGTTACATGGTCTATAACCTGAGTGAACGTGTCTAGGGGCCCTAGTTACATGGTCTATAACCTGAGGGAACATGTGTCTAGGGGTCCTAGTCCTAGTTACATGTTCTATAACCTGAGTGAACATGTGTCTAGGGGTCCTAGTTACATGGTCTATAACCTGAGTGAACATGTGTCGAGGGGTCCTAGTCCCAGTTACATGGTCTATAACCTGAGTGAACATGTGTCTAGGGGTCCTAGTTACATGGTCTATAACCTGAGTGAACATGTGTCTAGGGGTCCTAGTCCTAGTTACATGTTCTATAACCTGAGTGAACATGTGTCTAGGGGTCCTAGTTACATGGTCTATAACCTGAGTGAACATGTGTCTAGGGGTCATAGTTATATGGTCTATAACCTGAGTGAACATGTGTCTAGGGGTCCTAGTTATATGGTCTATAACCTGAGTGAACATGTGTCTAGGGGTCCCAGTTACATGGTCTATAACCTGAGTGAGCATGTGTCTAGGGGCCCTAGTCCTAGTTACATGGTCTATAACCTGAGTGAACGTGTCTAGGGGTCCTAGTTACATGGTCTATAACCTGAGTGAACATGTCTAGGGGTCCTAGTTACATGGTCTATAATCTGAGTGAACATGTCTAGGGGACCTAGTCCAAGTTACATGGTCTATAACCTGAGTGAACATGTGTCTAGGGGTCCTAGTCCCAGTTACATGTTCTATAACCTGAGTGAACATGTGTCTACGGGTCCTAGTTACATGGTCAATAACCTGAGTGAACTTGTGTCTAGGGGTCCGAGTTACATGGTCTATAACCTGAGTGAACATGTGTCTAGGGGTCCTAGTTACATGGTCTATAACCTGAGTGAACATGTGTCTAGGGGTCCTAGTTACATGGTCTATAACCTGAGTGAACATGTGTCTAGGGGTCCTAGTTATATGGTCTATAACCTGAGTGAACATGTGTCTAGGGGCCCTAGTCCTAGTCACATGGTCTATAACCTGAGTGAACATGTGTCTAGGGGTCCTAGTTACATGGTCTATAACCTGAGTGAACATGTGTCTAGGGGTCCTAGTTACATGGTCTATAACCTGAGTGAACATGATTCTAGGGGCCCTAGTCCTAGTCACATGGTCTATAACCTGAGTGAAAATGTGTCTAGGGGTCCTAGTTACATGGTCTATAACCTGAGTGAACATGTGTCTAGGGGTCCTAGTTATATGGTCTATAACCTGAGTGAACATGTGTCTAGGGGCCCTAGTCCTAGTCACATGGTCTATAACCTGAGTGAAAATGTGTCTAGGGGTCCTAGTTACATGGTCTATAACCTGAGTGAACATGTGTCTAGGGGCCCTAGTCCTAGTTACATGGTCTATAACCTGAGTGAACATGTGTCTAGGGGTCCTAATTGCATGGTCTATAACCTGAGTGAACATGTGTCTAGGGGTCCTAGTTACATGGTCTATAACCTGAGTGAACATGTGTCTAGGGGTCCTAATTCCATGGTCTATAACCTGAGTGAACATGTGTCTAGGGGTCCTAGTTACATGGTCTATATCCTGAGTGAACATGTGTCTAGGGACCCTAGGCCTAGTTACATGGTCTATAACTTGAGTGAACATGTGTCTAGGGGTCCTAGTTACATGGTCTATAACCTGAGTGAACATGTGTCTAGGGACCCTAGGCCTAGTTACATGGTCTATAACCTGAGTGAACATGTGTCTAGGGGTCCTAGTTACATGGTCTATATCCTGAGTGAACATGTGTCTAGGGACCCTAGGCCTAGTTACATGGTCTATAACCTGAGTGAACATGTGTCTAGGGGTCCTAGTTACATGGTCTATAACCTGAGTGAACATGTGTCTAGGGACCCTAGGCCTAATTACATGGTCTATAACCTGAGTGAACATGTGTCTAGGGGTCCTAGTTACATGGTCTATAACCTGAGTGAACATGTGTCTAGGGACCCTAGGCCTAGTTACATGGTCTATAACCTGAGTGAACATGTGTCTAGGGGTCCTAGTCCTAGTTACATGGTCTATAACCTGAGTGAACATGTGTCTAGGGGTCCTAGTTACATAGTCTATAACCTGAGTGAACATGTGTCTAGGGGTCCTAGTCCTAGTTACATGGTCTATAACCTGAGTGAACGTGTCTAGGGGTCCTAGTTACATGGTCTATAACCTGAGGGAACATGTGTCTAGGGGTCCTAGTTAAATGGTCTATAACCTGAGTGAACATGTGTCTAGGGGCCCTAGTCCTAGTTACATGGTCTATAACCTGAGTGAACATGTGTCTAGGGGTCCTAGTTACATGGTCTATAACCTGAGTGAACGTGTCTAGGGGTCCTAGTTATATGGTCTATAACCTGAGTGAACATGTGTCTAGGGGTCCTAGTTACATGGTCTATAACCTGAGTGAACATGTGTCTAGGGGTCCTAGTTACATGTTCTATAACCTGAGTGAACATGTGTCTAGGGGTCCTAGTTATATGGTCTATAACCTGAGGGAACATGTCTAGGGGTCCTAGTTACATGGTCTATAACCTGAGTGAACATGTGTCGAGGGGTCCTAGTCCCAGTTACATGGTCTATAACCTGAGTGAACATGTGTCTAGGGGCCCTAGTCCTTGTTACATGGTCTATAACCTGAGGGAACATGTCTAGGGGTCCTAGTTACATGGTCTATAACCTGAGTGAACATGTGTCTAGGGGTCCTAGTTACATGGTCTATAACCTGAGTGAACATGTGTCTAGGGGCCCTAGTCCTAGTCACATGGTCTATAACCTGAGTGAACATGTGTCTAGGGGTCCTAGTTACATGGTCTATAACCTGAGTGAACATGTGTCTAGGGGTCCTAGTTACATGGTCTATAACCTGAGTGAACATGATTCTAGGGGCCCTAGTCCTAGTCACATGGTCTATAACCTGAGTGAAAATGTGTCTAGGGGTCCTAGTTACATGGTCTATAACCTGAGTGAACATGTGTCTAGGGGTCCTAGTTATATGGTCTATAACCTGAGTGAACATGTGTCTAGGGGCCCTAGTCCTAGTCACATGGTCTATAACCTGAGTGAAAATGTGTCTAGGGGTCCTAGTTACATGGTCTATAACCTGAGTGAACATGTGTCTAGGGGCCCTAGTCCTAGTTACATGGTTTATAACCTGAGTGAACATGTGTCTAGGGGTCCTAATTGCATGGTCTATAACCTGAGTGAACATGTGTCTAGGGGTCCTAGTTACATGGTCTATAACCTGAGTGAACATGTGTCTAGGGGTCCTAATTGCATGGTCTATAACCTGAGTGAACATGTGTCTAGGGGTCCTAGTTACATGGTCTATATCCTGAGTGAACATGTGTCTAGGGACCCTAGGCCTAGTTACATGGTCTATAACTTGAGTGAACATGTGTCTAGGGGTCCTAGTTACATGGTCTATAACCTGAGTGAACATGTGTCTAGGGACCCTAGGCCTAGTTACATGGTCTATAACCTGAGTGAACATGTGTCTAGGGGTCCTAGTTACATGGTCTATATCCTGAGTGAACATGTGTCTAGGGACCCTAGGCCTAGTTACATGGTCTATAACCTGAGTGAACATGTGTCTAGGGGTCCTAGTTACATGGTCTATAACCTGAGTGAACATGTGTCTAGGGACCCTAGGCCTAATTACATGGTCTATAACCTGAGTGAACATGTGTCTAGGGGTCCTAGTTACATGGTCTATAACCTGAGTGAACATGTGTCTAGGGACCCTAGGCCTAGTTACATGGTCTATAACCTGAGTGAACATGTGTCTAGGGGTCCTAGTCCTAGTTACATGGTCTATAACCTGAGTGAACATGTGTCTAGGGGTCCTAGTTACATAGTCTATAACCTGAGTGAACATGTGTCTAGGGGTCCTAGTCCTAGTTACATGGTCTATAACCTGAGTGAACGTGTCTAGGGGTCCTAGTTACATGGTCTATAACCTGAGGGAACATGTGTCTAGGGGTCCTAGTTAAATGGTCTATAACCTGAGTGAACATGTGTCTAGGGGCCCTAGTCCTAGTTACATGGTCTATAACCTGAGTGAACATGTGTCTAGGGGTCCTAGTTACATGGTCTATAACCTGAGTGAACGTGTCTAGGGGTCCTAGTTATATGGTCTATAACCTGAGTGAACATGTGTCTAGGGGTCCTAGTTACATGGTCTATAACCTGAGTGAACATGTGTCTAGGGGTCCTAGTTACATGTTCTATAACCTGAGTGAACATGTGTCTAGGGGTCCTAGTTATATGGTCTATAACCTGAGGGAACATGTCTAGGGGTCCTAGTTACATGGTCTATAACCTGAGTGAACATGTGTCGAGGGGTCCTAGTCCCAGTTACATGGTCTATAACCTGAGTGAACATGTGTCTAGGGGCCCTAGTCCTTGTTACATGGTCTATAACCTGAGGGAACATGTCTAGGGGTCCTAGTTACATGGTCTATAACCTGAGTGAACATGTGTCTAGGGGTCCTAGTTACATGATCTATAACCTGACTGAACATGTGTCGAGGGGTCCTAGTCCCAGTTACATGGTCTATAACCTGAGTGAACATGTGTCTAGGGGTCCTAGTCCTAGTTACATGGTCTATAACCTGAGTGAACATGTGTCTAGGGGTCCTAGTTACATGGTCTATAACCTGAGTGAACATGTGTCTAGGGGTCCTAGTCCTAGTTCACATGGTCTATAACCTGAGTGAACATGTGTCTAGGGGTCCTATGTTACATGGTCTATAACCTGAGTGAACATGTGTCTAGGGGTCCTAGTTGACATGGTCTATAACCTGAGTGAACATGTGTCTAAGGGTCCTAGTCCTAGTTACATGGTCTATAACCTGAGGGAACATGTGTCTAGGGGCCCTAGTCCTAGTTACATGGTCTATAACCTGAGTGAACATGTGTCTAGGGGTCCTAGTTACATGGTCTATAACCTGAGTGAACATGTGTCTAGGGGCCCTAGTCCTAGTTACATGGTCTATAACCTGAGTGAACATGTGTCTAGGGGTCCTAGTTACATGGTCTATAACCTGAGTGAACATGTGTCTAGGGGTCCTAGTCCTAGTTACATGTTCTATAACCTGAGTGAACATGTGTCTAGGGGTCCTAGTTACATGGTCTATAACCTGAGTGAACATGTGTCTAGGGGTCCTAGTTACATGGTCTATAACCTGAGTGAGCGTGTCTAGGGGTCCTAGTTACATGGTCTATAACCTGAGTGAACATGTGTCGAGGGGTCCTAGTTACATGGTCTATAACCTGAGTGAACGTGTCTAGGGGCCCTAGTTACATGGTCTATAACCTGAGGGAACATGTGTCTAGGGGTCCTAGTCCTAGTTACATGTTCTATAACCTGAGTGAACATGTGTCTAGGGGTCCTAGTTACATGGTCTATAACCTGAGTGAACATGTCTAGGGGTCCTAGTTACATGGTCTATAACCTGAGTGAACATGTGTCGAGGGGTCCTAGTCCCAGTTACATGGTCTATAACCTGAGTGAACATGTGTCTAGGGGCCCTAGTCCTTGTTACATGGTCTATAACCTGAGTGAACAGTGTCTAGGGGTCCTAGTTACATGGTCTATAACCTGAGTGAACATGTGTCTAGGGGTCCTAGCCTAGTTACATGGTCTATAACCTGAGTGAACATGTGTCTAGGGGTCCTAGTTACATGGTCTATAACCTGAGTGAACATGTGACTAGGGGTCCTAGTTACATGGTCTATAACCTGAGTGAACATGTGTCTAGGGGCCCTAGTCCTAGTTACATGGTCTATAACCTGAGTGAACATGTGTCTAGGGGTCCTAGTTACATGGTCTATAACCTGAGTGAACATGTGTCTAGGGGTCCTAGTCCTAGTTACATGGTCTATAACCTGAGTGAACATGTGTCTAGGGGTCCTAGTTACATGGTCTATAACCTGAGTGAACGTGTCTAGGGGTCCTAGTTTCATGGTCTATAACCTGAGTGAACATGTGTCTAGGGGCCCTAGTCCTAGTTACATGGTCTATAACCTGAGTGAACGTGTCTAGGGGTCCTAGTTACATGGTCTATAATCTGAGTGAACATGTCTAGGGGACCTAGTCCAAGTTACATGGTCTATAACCTGAGTGAACATGTGTCTAGGGGTCCTAGTCCCAGTTACATGTTCTATAACCTGAGTGAACATGTGTCTACGGGTCCTAGTTACATGGTCAATAACCTGAGTGAACTTGTGTCTAGGGGTCCGAGTTACATGGTCTATAACCTGAGTGAACATGTGTCTAGGGGTCCTAGTTACATGGTCTATAACCTGAGTGAACATGTGTCTAGGGGTCCTAGTTACATGGTCTATAACCTGAGTGAACATGTGTCTAGGGGTCCTAGTTATATGGTCTATAACCTGAGTGAACATGTGTCTAGGGGCCCTAGTCCTAGTCACATGGTCTATAACCTGAGTGAACATGTGTCTAGGGGTCCTAGTTACATGGTCTATAACCTGAGTGAACATGTGTCTAGGGGTCCTAGTTACATGGTCTATAACCTGAGTGAACATGATTCTAGGGGCCCTAGTCCTAGTCACATGGTCTATAACCTGAGTGAAAATGTGTCTAGGGGTCCTAGTTACATGGTCTATAACCTGAGTGAACATGTGTCTAGGGGTCCTAGTTATCATGGTCTATAACCTGAGTGAACATGTGTCTAGGGGCCCTAGTCCTAGTTACATGGTCTATAACCTGAGTGAACATGTGTCTAGGGGTCCTAGTTACATGGTCTATAACCTGAGTGAACATGTGTCTAGGGGCCCTAGTCCTAGTTACATGGTCTATAACCTGAGTGAACATGTGTCTAGGGGTCCTAATTGCATGGTCTATAACCTGAGTGAACATGTGTCTAGGGGTCCTAGTTACATGGTCTATAACCTGAGTGAACATGTGTCTAGGGGTCCTAGTTACATGGTCTATATCCTGAGTGAACATGTGTCTAGGGACCCTAGGCCTAGTTACATGGTCTATAACTTGAGTGAACATGTGTCTAGGGGTCCTAGTTACATGGTCTATAACCTGAGTGAACATGTGTCTAGGGACCCTAGGCCTAGTTACATGGTCTATAACCTGAGTGAACATGTGTCTAGGGGTCCTAGTTACATGGTCTATAACCTGAGTGAACATGTGTCTAGGGACCCTAGGCCTAGTTACATGGTCTATAACCTGAGTGAACATGTGTCTAGGGGTCCTAGTTACATGGTCTATAACCTGAGTGAACATGTGTCTAGGGACCCTAGGCCTAGTTACATGGTCTATAACCTGAGTGAACATGTGTCTAGGGGTCCTAGTCCAGTACATGGTCTATAACCTGAGTGAACATGTGTCTAGGGGTCCTAGTTACATAGTCTATAACCTGAGTGAACATGTGTCTAGGGGTCCTAGTCCTAGTTACATGGTCTATAACCTGAGTGAACGTGTCTAGGGGTCCTAGTTACATGGTCTATAACCTGAGTGAACATGTGTCTAGGGGTCCTAGTTACATGGTCTATAACCTGAGTGAACATGTGTCTAGGGGCCCTAGTCCTAGTTACATGGTCTATAACCTGAGTGAACATGTGTCTAGGGGTCCTAGTTACATGGTCTATAACCTGAGTGAACGTGTCTAGGGGTCCTAGTTATATGGTCTATAACCTGAGTGAACATGTGTCTAGGGGTCCTAGTTACATGGTCTATAACCTGAGTGAACATGTGTCTAGGGGTCCTAGTTACATGTTCTATAACCTGAGTGAACATGTGTCTAGGGGTCCTAGTTATATGGTCTATAACCTGAGGGAACATGTCTAGGGGTCCTAGTTACATGGTCTATAACCTGAGTGAACATGTGTCGAGGGGTCCTAGTCCCAGTTACATGGTCTATAACCTGAGTGAACATGTGTCTAGGGGCCCTAGTCCTTGTTACATGGTCTATAACCTGAGGGAACATGTCTAGGGGTCCTAGTTACATGGTCTATAACCTGAGTGAACATGTGTCTAGGGGTCCTAGTTACATGGTCTATAACCTGAGTGAACATGTGTCGAGGGGTCCTAGTCCCAGTTACATGGTCTATAACCTGAGTGAACATGTGTCTAGGGGCCCTAGTCCTAGTTACATGGTCTATAACCTGAGTGAACGTGTCTAGGGGTCCTAGTTACATGGTCTATAACCTGAGTGAACATGTGTCTAGGGGTCCTAGTCCTAGTTACATGGTCTATAACCTGAGTGAACATGTGTCTAGGGGTCCTAGTTACATGGTCTATAACCTGAGTGAACATGTGTCTAGGGGTCCTAGTTACATGGTCTATAACCTGAGTGAACATGTGTCTAGGGGTCCTAGTCCAGTTACATGGTCTATAACCTGAGTGAACATGTGTCTAGGGGTCCTAGTTACATGGTCTATAACCTGAGTGAACATGTGTCTAGGGGTCCTAGTCCTAGTTACATGTTCTATAACCTGAGTGAACATGTGTCTAGGGGTCCTAGTTACATGGTCTATAACCTGAGTGAACATGTGTCTAGGGGTCCTAGTTATATGGTCTATAACCTGAGTGAACATGTGTCTAGGGGTCCTAGTTATATGGTCTATAACCTGAGTGAACATGTGTCTAGGGGTCCCAGTTACATGGTCTATAACCTGAGTGAACATGTGTCTAGGGGCCCTAGTCCTAGTTACATGGTCTATAACCTGAGTGAACATGTGTCTAGGGGTCCTAGTTACATGGTCTATAACCTGAGTGAACATGTCTAGGGGTCCTAGTTACATGGTCTATAATCTGAGTGAACATGTCTAGGGGACCTAGTCCAAGTTACATGGTCTATAACCTGAGTGAACATGTGTCTAGGGGTCCTAGTCCCAGTTACATGTTCTATAACCTGAGTGAACATGTGTCTACGGGTCCTAGTTACATGGTCAATAACCTGAGTGAACTTGTGTCTAGGGGTCCGAGTTACATGGTCTATAACCTGAGTGAACATGTGTCTAGGGGTCCTAGTTACATGGTCTATAACCTGAGTGAACATGTGTCTAGGGGTCCTAGTTACATGGTCTATAACCTGAGTGAACATGTGTCTAGGGGTCCTAGTTATATGGTCTATAACCTGAGTGAACATGTGTCTAGGGGCCCTAGTCCTAGTCACATGGTCTATAACCTGAGTGAACATGTGTCTAGGGGTCCTAGTTACATGGTCTATAACCTGAGTGAACATGTGTCTAGGGGTCCTAGTTACATGGTCTATAACCTGAGTGAACATGATTCTAGGGGCCCTAGTCCTAGTCACATGGTCTATAACCTGAGTGAAAATGTGTCTAGGGGTCCTAGTTACATGGTCTATAACCTGAGTGAACATGTGTCTAGGGGTCCTAGTTATATGGTCTATAACCTGAGTGAACATGTGTCTAGGGGCCCTAGTCCTAGTCACATGGTCTATAACCTGAGTGAAAATGTGTCTAGGGGTCCTAGTTACATGGTCTATAACCTGAGTGAACATGTGTCTAGGGGCCCTAGTCCTAGTTACATGGTCTATAACCTGAGTGAACATGTGTCTAGGGGTCCTAATTGCATGGTCTATAACCTGAGTGAACATGTGTCTAGGGGTCCTAGTTACATGGTCTATAACCTGAGTGAACATGTGTCTAGGGGTCCTAGTTACATGGTCTATATCCTGAGTGAACATGTGTCTAGGGACCCTAGGCCTAGTTACATGGTCTATAACCTGAGTGAACATGTGTCTAGGGGTCCTAGTTACATGGTCTATAACCTGAGTGAACATGTGTCTAGGGACCCTAGGCCTAGTTACATGGTCTATAACCTGAGTGAACATGTGTCTAGGGGTCCTAGTTACATGGTCTATAACCTGAGTGAACATGTGTCTAGGGACCCTAGGCCTAGTTACATGGTCTATAACCTGAGTGAACATGTGTCTAGGGGTCCTAGTTACATGGTCTATAACCTGAGTGAACATGTGTCTAGGGACCCTAGGCCTAGTTACATGGTCTATAACCTGAGTGAACATGTGTCTAGGGGTCCTAGTTACATGGTCTATAACCTGAGTGAACATGTGTCTAGGGGTCCTAGTTACATAGTCTATAACCTGAGTGAACATGTGTCTAGGGGTCCTAGTCCTAGTTACATGGTCTATAACCTGAGTGAACGTGTCTAGGGGTCCTAGTTACATGGTCTATAACCTGAGTGAACGTGTCTAGGGGTCCTAGTTATATGGTCTATAACCTGAGTGAACATGTGTCTAGGGGTCCTAGTTACATGGTCTATAACCTGAGTGAACATGTGTCTAGGGGTCCTAGTTACATGTTCTATAACCTGAGTGAACATGTGTCTAGGGGTCCTAGTTATATGGTCTATAACCTGAGGGAACATGTCTAGGGGTCCTAGTTACATGGTCTATAACCTGAGTGAACATGTGTCGAGGGGTCCTAGTCCCAGTTACATGGTCTATAACCTGAGTGAACATGTGTCTAGGGGCCCTAGTCCTTGTTACATGGTCTATAACCTGAGGGAACATGTCTAGGGGTCCTAGTTACATGGTCTATAACCTGAGTGAACATGTGTCTAGGGGTCCTAGTTACATGGTCTATAACCTGAGTGAACATGTGTCGAGGGGTCCTAGTCCCAGTTACATGGTCTATAACCTGAGTGAACATGTGTCTAGGGGCCCTAGTCCTTGTTACATGGTCTATAACCTGAGTGAACGTGTCTATGGGTCCTAGTTACATGGTCTATAACCTGAGTGAACATGATGTCTAGGGGCCCTAGTCCTAGTCACATGGTCTATAACCTGAGTGAAAATGTGTCTAGGGGTCCTAGTTACATGGTCTATAACCTGAGTGAACATGTGTCTAGGGGTCCTAATTGCATGGTCTATAACCTGAGTGAACATGTGTCTAGGGGTCCTAGTTATATGGTCTATAACCTGAGTGAACATGTGTCTAGGGGCCCTAGTCCTAGTCACATGGTCTATAACCTGAGTGAACATGTGTCTAGGGGTCCTAGTTACATGGTCTATAACCTGAGTGAACATGTGTCTAGGGGCCCTGTCCTAGTTACATGGTCTATAACCTGAGGGAACATGTGTCTAGGGACCCTAGGCCTAGTTACATGGTCTATAACCTGAGTGAACATGTGTCTAGGGGTCCTAGTTACATGGTCTATAACCTGAGTGAACATGTGTCTAGGGGCCCTAGTCCTAGTTACATGGTCTATAACCTGAGTGAACAGTGTCTAGGGGTCCTAGTTACATGGTCTATAACCTGAGTGAACGTGTCTAGGGGTCCTAGTCCTAGTTACATGTTCTATAACCTGAGTGAACATGTGTCTAGGGGTCCTAGTTATATGGTCTATAACCTGAGTGAACATGTGTCTAGGGGTCCTAGTTACATGGTCTATAACCTGAGTGAGCGTGTCTAGGGGTCCTAGTTACATGGTCTATAACCTGAGTGAACATGTGTCGAGGGGTCCTAGTTACATGGTCTATAACCTGAGTGAACGTGTCTAGGGGCCCTAGTTACATGGTCTATAACCTGAGGGAACATGTGTCTAGGGGTCCTAGTCCTAGTTACATGTTCTATAACCTGAGTGAACATGTGTCTAGGGGTCCTAGTTACATGGTCTATAACCTGAGTGAACATGTGTCTAGGGGTCCTAGTCCCAGTTACATGGTCTATAACCTGAGTGAACATGTGTCTAGGGGCCCTAGTCCTAGTTACATGGTCTATAACCTGAGTGAACGTGTCTAGGGGTCCTAGTTACATGGTCTATAACCTGAGTGAACAGTGTCTAGGGGTCCTAGTCCAAGTTACATGGTCTATAACCTGAGTGAACATGTGTCGAGGGGTCCTAGTCCCAGTTACATGGTCTATAACCTGAGTGAACATGTGTCTAGGGGCCCTAGTCCTAGTTACATGGTCTATAACCTGAGTGAACATGTGTCTAGGGGTCCTAGTTACATGGTCTATAACCTGAGTGAACATGATTCTAGGGGCCCTAGTCCTAGTCACATGGTCTATAACCTGAGTGAAAATGTGTCTAGGGGTCCTAGTTACATGGTCTATAACCTGAGTGAACATGTGTCTAGGGGTCCTAATTGCATGGTCTATAACCTGAGTGAACATGTGTCTAGGGGTCCTAGTTATATGGTCTATAACCTGAGTGAACATGTGTCTAGGGGCCCTAGTCCTAGTCACATGGTCTATAACCTGAGTGAACATGTGTCTAGGGGTCCTAGTTACATGGTCTATAACCTGAGTGAACATGTGTCTAGGGGTCCTAGTTACATGGTCTATAACCTGAGTGAACATGTGTCTAGGGGTCCTAATTGCATGGTCTATAACCTGAGTGAACATGTGTCTAGGGGTCCTAGTTACATGGTCTATATCCTGAGTGAACATGTGTCTAGGGACCCTAGGCCTAGTTACATGGTCTATAACTTGAGTGAAAATGTGTCTAGGGGTCCTAGTTACATGGTCTATAACCTGAGTGAACATGTGTCTAGGGACCCTAGGCCTAGTTACATGGTCTATAACCTGAGTGAACATGTGTCTAGGGGTCCTAGTTACATGGTCTATAACCTGAGTGAACATGTGTCTAGGGGCCCTAGTCCTTGTTACATGGTCTATAACCTGAGGGAACATGTCTAGGGGTCCTAGTTACATGGTCTATACCCTGAGTGAACATGTGTCTAGGGGTCCTAGTTACATGGTCTATAACCTGAGTGAACATGTGTCGAGGGGTCCTAGTCCCAGTTACATGGTCTATAACCTGAGTGAACATGTGCTAGGGGCCCTAGTCCTTGTTACATGGTCTATAACCTGAGTGAAAGTGTCTATGGGTCCTAGTTACATGGTCTATAATCTGAGTGAACATGTCTAGGGGTCCTAGTCCTAGTTACATGGTCTATAATCTGAGTGAACATGTGTCGAGGGGTCCTAGTCCCAGTTACATGGTCTATAACCTGAGTGAACATGTGTCTAGGGGCTCTAGTCCTAGTTACATGGTCTATAACCTGAGTGAACGTGTCTAGGGGTCCTAGTTACATGGTCTATAACCTGAGTGAACATGTCTAGGGGTCCTAGTTACATGGTCTATAATCTGAGTGAACATGTCTAGGGGACCTAGTCCAAGTTACATGGTCTATAACCTGAGTGAACATGTGTCTAGGGGTCCTAGTCCTTGTTACATGTTCTATAACCTGAGTGAACATGTGTCTACGGGTCCTAGTTACATGGTCAATAACCTGTGTGAACTTGTGTCTAGGGGTGAGTTACATGGTCTATAACCTGAGTGAACATGTGTCTAGGGGTCCTAGTTACATGGTCTATAACCTGCGTGAACATGTGTCTAGGGGTCCTAGTTACATGGTCTATAACCTGAGTGAACATGTGTCTAGGGGTCCTAGTTATATGGTCTATAACCTGAGTGAACATGTGTCTAGGGGCCCTAGTCCTAGTCACATTGTCTATAACCTGAGTGAACATGTGTCTAGGGGTCCTAGTTACATGGTCTATAACCTGAGTGAACATGTGTCTAGGGGCCCTAGTCCTTGTTACATGGTCTATAACCTGAGGGAAGAACATGTCTAGGGGTCCTAGTTACATGGTCTATAACCTGAGTGAACATGTGTCTAGGGGTCCTAGTCACATGGTCTATAACCTGAGTGAGCATGTGTCGAGGGGTCCTAGTCCCAGTTACATGGTCTATAACCTGAGTGAACATGTGTCTAGGGGCCCTAGTCCTTGTTACATGGTCTATAACCTGAGTGAAAGTGAATATGGGTCCTAGTTACATGGTCTATAATCTGAGTGAACATGTCTAGGGGTCCTAGTCCAAGTTACATGGTCTATAATCTGAGTGAACATGTGTCGAGGGGTCCTAGTCCCAGTTACATGGTCTATAACCTGAGTGAAGATGTGTCTAGGGGCCCTAGTCCTAGTTACATGGTCTATAACCTGAGTGAACGTGTCTAGGGGTCCTAGTTACATGGTCTATAACCTGAGTGAACATGTCTAGGGGTCCTAGTTACATGGTCTATAATCTGAGTGAACATGTCTAGGGGACCTAGTCCAAGTTACATGGTCTATAACCTGAGTGAAAATGTGTCTAGGGGTCCAAGTCCCAGTTACATGTTCTATAACTTGAGTGAACATGTATGTGTCTACGGGTCCTAGTTACATGGTCAATAACCTGAGTGAACTTGTGTCTAGGGGTCCGAGTTACATGGTCTATAACCTGAGTGAACATGTGTCTAGGGGTCCTAGTTACATGGTCTATAACCTGCGTGAACATGTGTCTAGGGGTCCTAGTTACATGGTCTATAACCTGAGTGAACATGTGTCTAGGGGTCCTAGTTATATGGTCTATAACCTGAGTGAACATGTGTCTAGGGGCCCTAGTCCTAGTCACATGGTCTATAACCTGAGTGAACATGTGTCTAGGGGTCCTAGTTACATGGTCTATAACCTGAGTGAACATGTGTCTAGGGGTCCTAGTTACATGGTCTATAACCTGAGTGAGCATGTGTCGAGGGGTCCTAGTCCCAGTTACATGGTCTATAACCTGAGTGAACATGTGTCTAGGGGCCCTAGTCCTTGTTACATGGTCTATAACCTGAGTGAAAGTGAATATGGGTCCTAGTTACATGGTCTATAATCTGAGTGAACATGTCTAGGGGTCCTAGTCCAAGTTACATGGTCTATAATCTGAGTGAACATGTGTCGAGGGGTCCTAGTCCCAGTTACATGGTCTATAACCTGAGTGAACATGTGTCTAGGAGCCCTAGTCCTAGTTACATGGTCTATAACCTGAGTGAACGTGTCTAGGGGTCCTAGTTACATGGTCTATAACCTGAGTGAACATGTCTAGGGGTCCTAGTTACATGGTCTATAATCTGAGTGAACATGTCTAGGGGACCTAGTCCAAGTTACATGGTCTATAACCTGAGTGAAAATGTGTCTAGGGGTCCTAGTCCCAGTTACATGTTCTATAACCTGAGTGAACATGTGTCTACGGGTCCTAGTTACATGGTCAATAACCTGAGTGAACTTGTGTCTAGGGGTCCGAGTTAAATGGTCTATAACCTGAGTGAACATGTGTCGAGGGGTCCTAGTCCCAGTTACATGGTCTATAACCTGAGTGAACATGTCTAGGGGCCCTAGTCCTTGTTACATGGTCTATAACCTGAGTGAAAGTGTCTATGGGTCCTAGTTACATGGTCTATAATCTGAGTGAACATGTCTAGGGGTCCTAGTCCTAGTTACATGGTCTATAATCTGAGTGAACATGTGTCGAGGGGTCCTAGTCCCAGTTACATGGTCTATAACCTGAGTGAACATGTGTCTAGGGGCTCTAGTCCTAGTTACATGGTCTATAACCTGAGTGAACGTGTCTAGGGGTCCTAGTTACATGGTCTATAACCTGAGTGAACATGTCTAGGGGTCCTAGTTACATGGTCTATAATCTGAGTGAACATGTCTAGGGGACCTAGTCCAAGTTACATGGTCTATAACCTGAGTGAACATGTGTCTAGGGGTCCTAGTCCTTGTTACATGTTCTATAACCTGAGTGAACATGTGTCTACGGGTCCTAGTTACATGGTCAATAACCTGTGTGAACTTGTGTCTAGGGGTGAGTTACATGGTCTATAACCTGAGTGAACATGTGTCTAGGGGTCCTAGTTACATGGTCTATAACCTGCGTGAACATGTGTCTAGGGGTCCTAGTTACATGGTCTATAACCTGAGTGAACATGTGT
Organism: Salmo salar; assembly: GCF_965601325.2. NCBI lineage: Eukaryota > Metazoa > Chordata > Actinopteri > Salmoniformes > Salmonidae > Salmo > Salmo salar. The sequence continues at coordinate 47,573,005 of NC_138301.1, read as the reverse complement.
CTAGGGGTCCTAGTTATATGGTCTATAACCTGAGTGAACATGTGTCTAGGGGCCCTAGTCCTAGTCACATTGTCTATAACCTGAGTGAACATGTGTCTAGGGGTCCTAGTTACATGGTCTATAACCTGAGTGAACATGTGTCTAGGGGCCCTAGTCCTTGTTACATGGTCTATAACCTGAGGGAAGAACATGTCTAGGGGTCCTAGTTACATGGTCTATAACCTGAGTGAACATGTGTCTAGGGGTCCTAGTCACATGGTCTATAACCTGAGTGAGCATGTGTCGAGGGGTCCTAGTCCCAGTTACATGGTCTATAACCTGAGTGAACATGTGTCTAGGGGCCCTAGTCCTTGTTACATGGTCTATAACCTGAGTGAAAGTGAATATGGGTCCTAGTTACATGGTCTATAATCTGAGTGAACATGTCTAGGGGTCCTAGTCCAAGTTACATGGTCTATAATCTGAGTGAACATGTGTCGAGGGGTCCTAGTCCCAGTTACATGGTCTATAACCTGAGTGAAGATGTGTCTAGGGGCCCTAGTCCTAGTTACATGGTCTATAACCTGAGTGAACGTGTCTAGGGGTCCTAGTTACATGGTCTATAACCTGAGTGAACATGTCTAGGGGTCCTAGTTACATGGTCTATAATCTGAGTGAACATGTCTAGGGGACCTAGTCCAAGTTACATGGTCTATAACCTGAGTGAAAATGTGTCTAGGGGTCCAAGTCCCAGTTACATGTTCTATAACTTGAGTGAACATGTATGTGTCTACGGGTCCTAGTTACATGGTCAATAACCTGAGTGAACTTGTGTCTAGGGGTCCGAGTTACATGGTCTATAACCTGAGTGAACATGTGTCTAGGGGTCCTAGTTACATGGTCTATAACCTGCGTGAACATGTGTCTAGGGGTCCTAGTTACATGGTCTATAACCTGAGTGAACATATGTCTAGGGGTCCTAGTTATATGGTCTATAACCTGAGTGAACATGTGTCTAGGGGCCCTAGTCCTAGTCACATGGTCTATAACCTGAGTGAACATGTGTCTAGGGGTCCTAGTTACATGGTCTATAACCTGAGTGAACATGTGTCTAGGGGTCCTAGTTACATGGTCTATAACCTGAGTGAGCATGTGTCGAGGGGTCCTAGTCCCAGTTACATGGTCTATAACCTGAGTGAACATGTGTCTAGGGGCCCTAGTCCTTGTTACATGGTCTATAACCTGAGTGAAAGTGAATATGGGTCCTAGTTACATGGTCTATAATCTGAGTGAACATGTCTAGGGGTCCTAGTCCAAGTTACATGGTCTATAATCTGAGTGAACATGTGTCGAGGGGTCCTAGTCCCAGTTACATGGTCTATAACCTGAGTGAACATGTGTCTAGGAGCCCTAGTCCTAGTTACATGGTCTATAACCTGAGTGAACGTGTCTAGGGGTCCTAGTTACATGGTCTATAACCTGAGTGAACATGTCTAGGGGTCCTAGTTACATGGTCTATAATCTGAGTGAACATGTCTAGGGGACCTAGTCCAAGTTACATGGTCTATAACCTGAGTGAAAATGTGTCTAGGGGTCCTAGTCCCAGTTACATGTTCTATAACCTGAGTGAACATGTGTCTACGGGTCCTAGTTACATGGTCAATAACCTGAGTGAACTTGTGTCTAGGGGTCCGAGTTACATGGTCTATAACCTGAGTGAACATGTGTCTAGGGGTCCTAATTACATGGTCTATAACCTGCGTGAACATGTGTCTAGGGGTCCTAGTTACATGGTCTATAACCTGAGTGAACATGTGTCTAGGGGTCCTAGTTATATGGTCTATAACCTGAGTGAACATGTGTCTAGGGGCCCTAGTCCTAGTCACATGGTCTATAACCTGAGTGAACATGTGTCTAGGGGTCCTAGTTACATGGTCTATAACCTGAGTGAGCATGTGTCAAGGGGTCCTAGTCCCAGTTACATGGTCTATAACCTGAGTGAACATGTGTCTAGGGGCCCTAGTCCTTGTTACATGGTCTATAACCTGAGTGAAAGTGAATATGGGTCCTAGTTACATGGTCTATAATCTGAGTGAACATGTCTAGGGGTCCTAGTCCAAGTTACATGGTCTATAATCTGAGTGAACATGTGTCGAGGGGTCCTAGTCCCAGTTACATGGTCTATAACCTGAGTGAACATGTGTCTAGGGGCCCTAGTCCTAGTTACATGGTCTATAACCTGAGTGAACGTGTCTAGGGGTCCTAGTTACATGGTCTATAATCTGAGTGAACATGTCTAGGGGTCCTAGTTACATGGTCTATAATCTGAGTGAACATGTCTAGGGGACCTAGTCCAAGTTACATGGTCTATAACCTGAGTGAAAATGTGTCTAGGGGTCCAAGTCCCAGTTACATGTTCTATAACTTGAGTGAACATGTATGTGTCTACGGGTCCTAGTTACATGGTCAATAACCTGAGTGAACTTGTGTCTAGGGGTCCGAGTTACATGGTCTATAACCTGAGTGAACATGTGTCTAGGGGTCCTAGTTACATGGTCTATAACCTGCGTGAACATGTGTCTAGGGGTCCTAGTTACATGGTCTATAACCTGAGTGAACATGTGTCTAGGGGTCCTAGTTATATGGTCTATAACCTGAGTGAACATGTGTCTAGGGGCCCTAGTCCTAGTCACATGGTCTATAACCTGAGTGCACATGTGTCTAGGGGTCCTAGTTACATGGTCTATAACCTGAGTGAACATGTGTCTAGGGGTCCTAGTTACATGGTCAATAACCTGAGTGAACTTGTGTCTAGGGGTCCGAGTTACATGGTCTATAACCTGAGTGAACATGTGTCTAGGGGTCCTAGTTACATGGTCTATAACTTGCGTGAACATGTGTCTAGGGGTCCTAGTTACATGGTCTATAACCTGAGTGAACATGTGTCTAGGGGTCCTAGTTATATGGTCTATAACCTGAGTGAACATGTGTCTAGGGGCCCTAGTCCTAGTCACATGGTCTATAACCTGAGTGAACATGTGTCTAGGGGTCCTAGTTACATGGTCTATAACCTGAGTGAACATGTGTCTAGGGGTCCTAGTTACATGGTCTATAACCTGAGTGAGCATGTGTCGAGGGGTCCTAGTCCCAGTTACATGGTCTATAACCTGAGTGAACATGTGTCTAGGGGCCCTAGTCCTTGTTACATGGTCTATAACCTGAGTGAAAGTGAATATGGGTCCTAGTTACATGGTCTATAATCTGAGTGAACATGTCTAGGGGTCCTAGTCCAAGTTACATGGTCTATAATCTGAGTGAACATGTGTCGAGGGGTCCTAGTCCCAGTTACATGGTCTATAACCTGAGTGAACATGTGTCTAGGAGCCCTAGTCCTAGTTACATGGTCTATAACCTGAGTGAACGTGTCTAGGGGTCCTAGTTACATGGTCTATAACCTGAGTGAACATGTCTAGGGGTCCTAGTTACATGGTCTATAATCTGAGTGAACATGTCTAGGGGACCTAGTCCAAGTTACATGGTCTATAACCTGAGTGAAAATGTGTCTAGGGGTCCTAGTCCCAGTTACATGTTCTATAACCTGAGTGAACATGTGTCTACGGGTCCTAGTTACATGGTCAATAACCTGAGTGAACATGTGTCTAGGGGTCCTAGTTACATGGTCTATAACCTGAGTGAACATGTGTCTAGGGGTCCTAGTTATATGGTCTATAACCTGAGTGAACATGTGTCTAGGGGCCCTAGTCCTATTCACATGGTCTATAACCTGAGTGAACATGTGTCTAGGGGTCCTAGTTATATGGTCTATAACCTGAGTGAACATGTGTCTAGGGGCCCTAGTCCTAGTCACATGGTCTATAACCTGAGTGAACATGTGTCTAGGGGTCCTAGTTACATGGTCTATAACCTGAGTGAACATGATTCTAGGGGCCCTAGTCCTAGTCACATGGTCTATAACCTGAGTGAACATGTGTCTAGGGGTATTCCTAGTTACATGGTCTCTAACCTGTGTGAACATGTGTCTAGGTGTCCTAATTGCATGGTCTATAACCTGAGTGAAAATGTGTCTAGGGGTCCTAGTTACATGGTCTATAACCTGAGTGAACATGTGTCTTGGGGCCCTAGTCCTAGTTACATGGTCTATAACCTGAGTGAACATGTGTCTAGCGGTCCTAATTGCATGGTCTATAACCTGAGTGAACATGTGTCTAGGGGTCCTAGTTACATGGTCTGTAAACTGAGTGAACATGTGTCTAGGGGTCCTAATTGCATGGTCTATAACCTGAGTGAACATGTGTCTAGGGGTCCTAGTTACATGGTCTATATCCTGAGTGAACATGTGTCTAGGGACCCTAGGCCTAGTTACATGGTCTATTACTTGAGTGAACATGTGTCTAGGGGTCCTAGTTACATGGTCTATAACCTGAGTGAACATGTGTCTAGGGGTCCTAGTTACATGGTCTATATCCTGAGTGAAAATGTGTCTAGGGACCCTAGGCCTAGTTACATGGTCTATAACCTGAGTGAACATGTGTCTAGGGGTCCTAGTTACATGGTCTATAACCTGAGTGAACATGTGTCTAGGGACCCTAGGCCTAATTACATGGTCTATAACCTGAGTGAACATGTGTCTAGGGGTCCTAGTTACATGGTCTATAACCTGAGTGAACATGTGTCTAGGGACCCTAGGCCTAGTTACATGGTCTATAACCTGAGTGAACATGTGTCTAGGGGTCCTAGTCCTAGTTACATGGTCTATAACCTGAGTGAACGTGTCTAGGGGTCCTAGTTACATGGACTATAACCTGAGGGAACATGTGTCTAGGGTTCTAGTTAAATGGTCTATAACCTGAGTGAACATGTGTCTAGGGGTCCTAGTCCTAGTTACATGGTCTATAACCTGAGTGAACATGTGTCTAGGGGTCCTAGTTACATGGTCTATAACCTCAGTGAACATGTGTCTAGGGGTCCTAGTTACATGGTCTATAACCTGAGTGAACATGTCTAGGGGTCCTAGTTACATGGTCTATAACCTGAGTGAACATGTGTCTAGGGGTCCTGGTTACATGGTCTATAACCTGAGTGAACATGTGTCGAGGGGTCCTAGTCCCAGTTACATGGTCTATAACCTGAGTGAACATGTGTCTAGGGGCCCTAGTCCTTGTTACATGGTCTATAACCTGAGGGAACATGTCTAGGGGTCCTAGTTACATGGTCTATAACCTGAGTGAACATGTGTCTAGGGGTCCTAGTTACATGGTCTATAACCTGAGTGAACATGTGTCGAGGGGTCCTAGTCCCAGTTACATGGTCTATAACCTGAGTGAAAATGTGTCTAGGGGCCCTAGTCCTTGTTACATGGTCTATAACCTGAGTGAAAGTGTCTATGGGTCCTAGTTACATGGTCTATAATCTGAGTGAACATGTCTAGGGGTCCTAGTCCAAGTTACATGGTCTATAATCTGAGTGAACATGTGTCGAGGGGTCCTAGTCCCAGTTACATGGTCTATAACCTGAGTGAACATGTGTCTAGGGGCCCTAGTCCTAGTTACATGGTCTATAACCTGAGTGAACGTGTCTAGGGGTCCTAGTTACATGGTCTATAACCTGAGTGAACATGTCTAGGGGTCCTAGTTACATGGTCTATAATCTGAGTGAACATGTCTAGGGGACCTAGTCCAAGTTACATGGTCTATAACCTGAGTGAACATGTGTCTAGGGGTCCTAGTCCCAGTTACATGTTCTATAACCTGCGTGAACATGTGTCTAGGGGTCCTAGTTACATGGTCTATAACCTGAGTGAACATGTGTCTAGGGGTCCTAGTTATATGGTCTATAACCTGAGTGAACATGTGTCTAGGGGTCCTAGTTACATGGTCTATAACCTGAGTGAACATGATTCTAGGGGCCCTAGTCCTAGTCACATGGTCTATAACCTGAGTGAAAATGTGTCTAGGGGTCCTCGTTACATGGTCTATAACCTGAGTGAACATGTGTCTAGGGGCCCTAGTCCTAGTCACATGGTCTATAACCTGAGTGAACATGTGTCTAGGGGTCCTAGTTACATGGTCTATAACCTGAGTGAACATGTGTCTAGGGGTCCTAGTTACATGGTCTATAACCTGAGTGAGCATGTGTCGAGGGGTCCTAGTCCCAGTTACATGGTCTATAACCTGAGTGAACATGTGTCTAGGGGCCCTAGTCCTTGTTACATGGTCTATAACCTGAGTGAAAGTGAATATGGGTCCTAGTTACATGGTCTATAATCTGAGTGAACATGTCTAGGGGTCCTAGTCCAAGTTACATGGTCTATAATCTGAGTGAACATGTGTCGAGGGGTCCTAGTCCCAGTTACATGGTCTATAACCTGAGTGAACATGTGTCTAGGAGCCCTAGTCCTAGTTACATGGTCTATAACCTGAGTGAACGTGTCTAGGGGTCCTAGTTACATGGTCTATAACCTGAGTGAACATGTCTAGGGGTCCTAGTTACATGGTCTATAATCTGAGTGAACATGTCTAGGGGACCTAGTCCAAGTTACATGGTCTATAACCTGAGTGAAAATGTGTCTAGGGGTCCTAGTCCCAGTTACATGTTCTATAACCTGAGTGAACATGTGTCTACGGGTCCTAGTTACATGGTCAATAACCTGAGTGAACATGTGTCTAGGGGTCCTAGTTACATGGTCTATAACCTGAGTGAACATGTGTCTAGGGGTCCTAGTTATATGGTCTATAACCTGAGTGAACATGTGTCTAGGGGCCCTAGTCCTATTCACATGGTCTATAACCTGAGTGAACATGTGTCTAGGGGTCCTAGTTATATGGTCTATAACCTGAGTGAACATGTGTCTAGGGGCCCTAGTCCTAGTCACATGGTCTATAACCTGAGTGAACATGTGTCTAGGGGTCCTAGTTACATGGTCTATAACCTGAGTGAACATGATTCTAGGGGCCCTAGTCCTAGTCACATGGTCTATAACCTGAGTGAACATGTGTCTAGGGGTATTCCTAGTTACATGGTCTCTAACCTGTGTGAACATGTGTCTAGGTGTCCTAATTGCATGGTCTATAACCTGAGTGAAAATGTGTCTAGGGGTCCTAGTTACATGGTCTATAACCTGAGTGAACATGTGTCTAGGGGCCCTAGTCCTAGTTACATGGTCTATAACCTGAGTGAACATGTGTCTAGCGGTCCTAATTGCATGGTCTATAACCTGAGTGAACATGTGTCTAGGGGTCCTAGTTACATGGTCTGTAAACTGAGTGAACATGTGTCTAGGGGTCCTAATTGCATGGTCTATAACCTGAGTGAACATGTGTCTAGGGGTCCTAGTTACATGGTCTATATCCTGAGTGAACATGTGTCTAGGGACCCTAGGCCTAGTTACATGGTCTATTACTTGAGTGAACATGTGTCTAGGGGTCCTAGTTACATGGTCTATAACCTGAGTGAACATGTGTCTAGGGGTCCTAGTTACATGGTCTATATCCTGAGTGAAAATGTGTCTAGGGACCCTAGGCCTAGTTACATGGTCTATAACCTGAGTGAACATGTGTCTAGGGGTCCTAGTTACATGGTCTATAACCTGAGTGAACATGTGTCTAGGGACCCTAGGCCTAATTACATGGTCTATAACCTGAGTGAACATGTGTCTAGGGGTCCTAGTTACATGGTCTATAACCTGAGTGAACATGTGTCTAGGGACCCTAGGCCTAGTTACATGGTCTATAACCTGAGTGAACATGTGTCTAGGGGTCCTAGTCCTAGTTACATGGTCTATAACCTGAGTGAACGTGTCTAGGGGTCCTAGTTACATGGACTATAACCTGAGGGAACATGTGTCTAGGGTTCTAGTTAAATGGTCTATAACCTGAGTGAACATGTGTCTAGGGGTCCTAGTCCTAGTTACATGGTCTATAACCTGAGTGAACATGTGTCTAGGGGTCCTAGTTACATGGTCTATAACCTCAGTGAACATGTGTCTAGGGGTCCTAGTTACATGGTCTATAACCTGAGTGAACATGTCTAGGGGTCCTAGTTACATGGTCTATAACCTGAGTGAACATGTGTCTAGGGGTCCTGGTTACATGGTCTATAACCTGAGTGAACATGTGTCGAGGGGTCCTAGTCCCAGTTACATGGTCTATAACCTGAGTGAACATGTGTCTAGGGGCCCTAGTCCTTGTTACATGGTCTATAACCTGAGGGAACATGTCTAGGGGTCCTAGTTACATGGTCTATAACCTGAGTGAACATGTGTCTAGGGGTCCTAGTTACATGGTCTATAACCTGAGTGAACATGTGTCGAGGGGTCCTAGTCCCAGTTACATGGTCTATAACCTGAGTGAAAATGTGTCTAGGGGCCCTAGTCCTTGTTACATGGTCTATAACCTGAGTGAAAGTGTCTATGGGTCCTAGTTACATGGTCTATAATCTGAGTGAACATGTCTAGGGGTCCTAGTCCAAGTTACATGGTCTATAATCTGAGTGAACATGTGTCGAGGGGTCCTAGTCCCAGTTACATGGTCTATAACCTGAGTGAACATGTGTCTAGGGGCCCTAGTCCTAGTTACATGGTCTATAACCTGAGTGAACGTGTCTAGGGGTCCTAGTTACATGGTCTATAACCTGAGTGAACATGTCTAGGGGTCCTAGTTACATGGTCTATAATCTGAGTGAACATGTCTAGGGGACCTAGTCCAAGTTACATGGTCTATAACCTGAGTGAACATGTGTCTAGGGGTCCTAGTCCCAGTTACATGTTCTATAACCTGCGTGAACATGTGTCTAGGGGTCCTAGTTACATGGTCTATAACCTGAGTGAACATGTGTCTAGGGGTCCTAGTTATATGGTCTATAACCTGAGTGAACATGTGTCTAGGGGTCCTAGTTACATGGTCTATAACCTGAGTGAACATGATTCTAGGGGCCCTAGTCCTAGTCACATGGTCTATAACCTGAGTGAAAATGTGTCTAGGGGTCCTCGTTACATGGTCTATAACCTGAGTGAACATGTGTCTAGGGGCCCTAGTCCTAGTCACATGGTCTATAACCTGAGTGAACATGTGTCTAGGGGTCCTAGTTACATGGTCTATAACCTGAGTGAACATGTGTCTAGGGGTCCTAGTTACATGGTCTATAACCTGAGTGAGCATGTGTCGAGGGGTCCTAGTCCCAGTTACATGGTCTATAACCTGAGTGAACATGTGTCTAGGGGCCCTAGTCCTTGTTACATGGTCTATAACCTGAGTGAAAGTGAATATGGGTCCTAGTTACATGGTCTATAATCTGAGTGAACATGTCTAGGGGTCCTAGTCCAAGTTACATGGTCTATAATCTGAGTGAACATGTGTCGAGGGGTCCTAGTCCCAGTTACATGGTCTATAACCTGAGTGAACATGTGTCTAGGAGCCCTAGTCCTAGTTACATGGTCTATAACCTGAGTGAACGTGTCTAGGGGTCCTAGTTACATGGTCTATAACCTGAGTGAACATGTCTAGGGGTCCTAGTTACATGGTCTATAATCTGAGTGAACATGTCTAGGGGACCTAGTCCAAGTTACATGGTCTATAACCTGAGTGAAAATGTGTCTAGGGGTCCTAGTCCCAGTTACATGTTCTATAACCTGAGTGAACATGTGTCTACGGGTCCTAGTTACATGGTCAATAACCTGAGTGAACATGTGTCTAGGGGTCCTAGTTACATGGTCTATAACCTGAGTGAACATGTGTCTAGGGGTCCTAGTTATATGGTCTATAACCTGAGTGAACATGTGTCTAGGGGCCCTAGTCCTATTCACATGGTCTATAACCTGAGTGAACATGTGTCTAGGGGTCCTAGTTATATGGTCTATAACCTGAGTGAACATGTGTCTAGGGGCCCTAGTCCTAGTCACATGGTCTATAACCTGAGTGAACATGTGTCTAGGGGTCCTAGTTACATGGTCTATAACCTGAGTGAACATGATTCTAGGGGCCCTAGTCCTAGTCACATGGTCTATAACCTGAGTGAACATGTGTCTAGGGGTATTCCTAGTTACATGGTCTCTAACCTGTGTGAACATGTGTCTAGGTGTCCTAATTGCATGGTCTATAACCTGAGTGAAAATGTGTCTAGGGGTCCTAGTTACATGGTCTATAACCTGAGTGAACATGTGTCTAGGGGCCCTAGTCCTAGTTACATGGTCTATAACCTGAGTGAACATGTGTCTAGCGGTCCTAATTGCATGGTCTATAACCTGAGTGAACATGTGTCTAGGGGTCCTAGTTACATGGTCTGTAAACTGAGTGAACATGTGTCTAGGGGTCCTAATTGCATGGTCTATAACCTGAGTGAACATGTGTCTAGGGGTCCTAGTTACATGGTCTATATCCTGAGTGAACATGTGTCTAGGGACCCTAGGCCTAGTTACATGGTCTATTACTTGAGTGAACATGTGTCTAGGGGTCCTAGTTACATGGTCTATAACCTGAGTGAACATGTGTCTAGGGGTCCTAGTTACATGGTCTATATCCTGAGTGAAAATGTGTCTAGGGACCCTAGGCCTAGTTACATGGTCTATAACCTGAGTGAACATGTGTCTAGGGGTCCTAGTTACATGGTCTATAACCTGAGTGAACATGTGTCTAGGGACCCTAGGCCTAATTACATGGTCTATAACCTGAGTGAACATGTGTCTAGGGGTCCTAGTTACATGGTCTATAACCTGAGTGAACATGTGTCTAGGGACCCTAGGCCTAGTTACATGGTCTATAACCTGAGTGAACATGTGTCTAGGGGTCCTAGTCCTAGTTACATGGTCTATAACCTGAGTGAACGTGTCTAGGGGTCCTAGTTACATGGACTATAACCTGAGGGAACATGTGTCTAGGGTTCTAGTTAAATGGTCTATAACCTGAGTGAACATGTGTCTAGGGGTCCTAGTCCTAGTTACATGGTCTATAACCTGAGTGAACATGTGTCTAGGGGTCCTAGTTACATGGTCTATAACCTCAGTGAACATGTGTCTAGGGGTCCTAGTTACATGGTCTATAACCTGAGTGAACATGTCTAGGGGTCCTAGTTACATGGTCTATAACCTGAGTGAACATGTGTCTAGGGGTCCTGGTTACATGGTCTATAACCTGAGTGAACATGTGTCGAGGGGTCCTAGTCCCAGTTACATGGTCTATAACCTGAGTGAACATGTGTCTAGGGGCCCTAGTCCTTGTTACATGGTCTATAACCTGAGGGAACATGTCTAGGGGTCCTAGTTACATGGTCTATAACCTGAGTGAACATGTGTCTAGGGGTCCTAGTTACATGGTCTATAACCTGAGTGAACATGTGTCGAGGGGTCCTAGTCCCAGTTACATGGTCTATAACCTGAGTGAAAATGTGTCTAGGGGCCCTAGTCCTTGTTACATGGTCTATAACCTGAGTGAAAGTGTCTATGGGTCCTAGTTACATGGTCTATAATCTGAGTGAACATGTCTAGGGGTCCTAGTCCAAGTTACATGGTCTATAATCTGAGTGAACATGTGTCGAGGGGTCCTAGTCCCAGTTACATGGTCTATAACCTGAGTGAACATGTGTCTAGGGGCCCTAGTCCTAGTTACATGGTCTATAACCTGAGTGAACGTGTCTAGGGGTCCTAGTTACATGGTCTATAACCTGAGTGAACATGTCTAGGGGACCTAGTCCAAGTTACATGGTCTATAACCTGAGTGAACATGTGTCTAGGGGTCCTAGTCCCAGTTACATGTTCTATAACCTGAGTGAACATGTGTCTACGGGTCCTAGTTACATGGTCAATAACCTGAGTGAACTTGTGTCTAGGGGTCCGAGTTACATGGTCTATAACCTGAGTGAACATGTGTCTAGGGGCCCTAGTCCTAGTTACATGGTCTATAACCTGAGTGAACGTGTCTAGGGGTCCTAGTTACATGGTCTATAATCTGAGTGAACATGTCTAGGGGACCTAGTCCAAGTTACATGGTCTATAACCTGAGTGAACATGTGTCTAGGGGTCCTAGTCCCAGTTACATGTTCTATAACCTGAGTGAACATGTGTCTACGGGTCCTAGTTACATGGTCAATAACCTGAGTGAACTTGTGTCTAGGGGTCCGAGTTACATGGTCTATAACCTGAGTGAACATGTGTCTAGGGGTCCTAGTTACATGGTCTATAACCTGCGTGAACATGTGTCTAGGGGTCCTAGTTACATGGTCTATAACCTGAGTGAACATGTGTCTAGGGGTCCTAGTTATATGGTCTATAACCTGAGTGAACATGTGTCTAGGGGTCCTAGTTACATGGTCTATAACCTGAGTGAACATGATTCTAGGGGCCCTAGTCCTAGTCACATGGTCTATAACCTGAGTGAAAATGTGTCTAGGGGTCCTCGTTACATGGTCTATAACCTGAGTGAACATGTGTCTAGGTGTCCTAATTGCATGGTCTATAACCTGAGTGAACATGTGTCTAGGGGTCCTAGTTATATGGTCTATAACCTTAGTGAACATGTGTCTAGGGGCCCTAGTCCTAGTTACATGGTCAATAACCTGAGTGAACATGTGTCTAGGGGTCCTAATTGCATGGTCTATAACCTGAGTGAACATGTGTCTAGGGGTCCTAGTTACATGGTCTATAACCTGAGTGAACATGTGTCTAGGGGTCCTAATTGCATGGTCTATAACCTGAGTGAACATGTGTCTAGGGACCCTAGGCCTAGTTACATGGTCTATAACCTGAGTGAACATTTGTCTAGGGGTCCTAGTCCTAGTTACATGGTCTATAACCTGAGTGAACGTGTCTAGGGGTCCTAGTTACATGGTCTATAACCTGAGGGAACATGTGTCAAGGGTTCTAGTTGAATGGTCTATAACCTGAGTGAACATGTGTCTAGGGGTCCTAGTCCTAGTTACATGGTCTATAAACTGAGTGAAAATGTGTCTTGGGGTCCTAGTTACATGGTCTATAACCTGAGTGAACATGTGTCTAGGGGCCCTAGTCCTAGTTACATGGTCTATAACCTGAGTGAACATGTGTCTAGGGGTCCTAGTTACATGGTCTATAACCTGAGTGAACGTGTCTAGGGGTCCTAGTTATTTGGTCTATAACCTGAGTGAACATGTGTCTAGGGGTCCTAGTTACATGGTCTATAACCTGAGTGAACATGTGTCTAGGGGTCCTAGTTACATGTTCTATAACCTGAGTGAACATGTGTCTAGGGGTCCTAGTTATATGGTCTATAACCTGAGGGAACATGTCTAGGGGTCCTAGTTACATGGTCTATAACCTGAGTGAACATGTGTCTCGGGGCCCTAGTCCTTGTTACATGGTCTATAACCTGAGGGAACATGTCTAGGGGTCCTAGTTACATGGTCTATAACCTGTGTGAACATGTGTCTAGGGGTCCTAGTTACATGATCTATAACCTGAGTGAACATGTGTCGAGGGGTCCTAGTCCCAGTTATATGGTCTATAACCTGAGTGAACATGTGTCTAGGGGCCCTAGTCCTTGTTACATGGTCTATAACCTGAGGGAACGTGTCTATGGGTCCTAGTTACATGGTCTATAACCTGAGTGAACATGATTCTAGGGGCCCTAGTCCTTGTCACATGGTCTATAACCTGAATGAAAATGTGTCTAGGGGGTCCTAGTTACATGGTCTATAACCTGAGTGAACATGTGTCTAGGGGTCCTAATTGCATGGTCTATAACCTGAGTGAACATGTGTCTAGGGGTCCTAGTTATATGGTCTATAACCTGAGTGAACATGTGTCAAGGGGCCCTAGTCCTAGTCACATGGTCTATAACCTGAGTGAAAATGTGTCTAGGGGTCCTAGTTACATGGTCTATAACCTGAGTGAACATGTGTCTAGGGACCCTAGGCCTAGTTACATGGTCTATAACCTGAGAGAACATGTGTCTAGGGGTCCTAGTTACATGGTCTATAACCTGAGTGAACATGTGTCTAGGGGCCCTAGTCCTAGTCACATGGTCTATAACCTGAGGGAACATATGTCTAGGGGCCCTAGTCCTAGTTACATGGTCTATAACCTTAGTGAACGTGTCTAGGGGTCCTAGTTACATGGTCTATAATCTGAGTGAACATGTGTCGAGGGGTCCTAGTTACATGGTCTATAACCTGAGTGAACATGTGTCTAGGGGTCCTAGTTACATGGTCTATAACCTGAGTGAACATGTGTCTAGGGGTCCTAGTCCTAGTTACATGGTCTATAACCTGAGTGAAAATGTGTCTAGGGGTCCTAGTTACATGGTCTATAACCTGAGTGAACATGTGTCTAGGGGCCCTAGTCCTAGTTACATGGTCTATAACCTGAGTGAACATGTGTCTAGGGGTCCTAGTTGCATGGTCTATACCCTGAGTGAACGTGTCCAGGGGTCCTAGTTATATGGTCTATAACCTGAGGGAACATGTGTCTAGGGGTCCTAGTTACATGGTCTATAACCTGAGTGAACATGTGTCTAGGGGTCCTAGTTACATGTTCTATAACCTGAGTGAACATGTGTCTAGGGGTCCTAGTTATATGGTCTATAACCTGAGGGAACATGTCTAGGGGTACTAGTTACATGGTCTATAACCTGAGTGAACGTGTCTAGGGGTCCTAGTTATATGGTCTATAACGTGAGTGAACATGTGTCTAGGGTTCCTAGTCCTAGTTACATGTTCTATAACCTGAGTGAACATGTGTCTAGGGGTCCTAGTTACATGGTCTATAACCTGAGTGAACATGTGTCTAGGGGTCCTAGTTTTATGGTCTATAACCTGAGTGAACATGTGTCTAGGGGTCCTAGTCCTAGTTACATGTTCTATAACCTGACTGAACATGTGTCTAGGGGTCCTAGTTATATGGTCTATAACCTGAGTGAATGTGTCTAGGGGTCCTAGTTACATGGTCTATAACCTGAGTGAACATGTGTCTAGGGGCCCTAGTCCTAGTTACATGGTCTATAACCTGAGTGAACATGTGTCTAGGGGTCCTAGTTACATGGTCTATAACCTGAGTGAACGTGTCTAGGGGTCCTAGTTATTTGGTCTATAACCTGAGTGAACATGTGTCTAGGGGTCCTAGTTACATGGTCTATAACCTGAGTGAACATGTGTCTAGGGGTCCTAGTTACATGTTCTATAACCTGAGTGAACATGTGTCTAGGGGTCCTAGTTATATGGTCTATAACCTGAGGAAACATGTCTAGGGGTCCTAGTTATGGTCTATAACCTGAGTGAACATGTGTCGAGGGGTCCTAGTCCCAGTTAAATGGTCTATAACCTGAGTGAACATGTGTCTCGGGGCCCTAGTCCTTGTTACATGGTCTATAACCTGAGGGAACATGTCTAGGGGTCCTAGTTACATGGTCTATAACCTGTGTGAACATGTGTCTAGGGGTCCTAGTTACATGATCTATAACCTGAGTGAACATGTGTCGAGGGGTCCTAGTCCCAGTTATATGGTCTATAACCTGAGTGAACATGTGTCTAGGGGCCCTAGTCCTTGTTACATGGTCTATAACCTGAGTGAACGTGTCTATGGGTCCTAGTTACATGGTCTATAACCTGAGTGAACATGATTCTAGGGGCCCTAGTCCTAGTCACATGGTCTATAACCTGAGTGAAAATGTGTCTAGGGGGTCCTAGTTACATGGTCTATAACCTGAGTGAACATGTGTCTAGGGGTCCTAATTGCATGGTCTATAACCTGAGTGAACATGTGTCTAGGGGTCCTAGTTATATGGTCTATAACCTGAGTGAACATGTGTCAAGGGGCCCTAGTCCTAGTCACATGGTCTATAACCTGAGTGAAAATGTGTCTAGGGGTCCTAGTTACATGGTCTATAACCTGAGTGAACATGTGTCTAGGGACCCTAGGCCTAGTTACATGGTCTATAACCTGAGTGAACATGTGTCTAGGGGTCCTAGTTACATGGTCTATAACCTGAGTGAACATGTGTCTAGGGGCCCTAGTCCTAGTCACATGGTCTATAACCTGAGGGAACATATGTCTAGGGGCCCTAGTCCTAGTTACATGGTCTATAACCTTAGTGAACGTGTCTAGGGGTCCTAGTTGCATGGTCTATAATCTGAGTGAACATGTGTCGAGGGGTCCTAGTTACATGGTCTATAACCTGAGTGAACATGTGTCTAGGGGTCCTAGTTACATGGTCTATAACCTGAGTGAACATGTGTCTAGGGGTCCTAGTCCTAGTTACATGGTCTATAACCTGAGTGAAAATGTGTCTAGGGGTCCTAGTTACATGGTCTATAACCTGAGTGAACATGTGTCTAGGGGCCCTAGTCCTAGTTACATGGTCTATAACCTGAGTGAACATGTGTCTAGGGGTCCTAGTTGCATGGTCTATACCCTGAGTGAACGTGTCCAGGGGTCCTAGTTATATGGTCTATAACCTGAGGGAACATGTGTCTAGGGGTCCTAGTTACATGGTCTATAACCTGAGTGAACATGTGTCTAGGGGTCCTAGTTACATGTTCTATAACCTGAGTGAACATGTGTCTAGGGGTCCTAGTTATATGGTCTATAACCTGAGGGAACATGTCTAGGGGTACTAGTTACATGGTCTATAACCTGAGTGAACGTGTCTAGGGGTCCTAGTTATATGGTCTATAACGTGAGTGAACATGTGTCTAGGGTTCCTAGTCCTAGTTACA
Organism: Salmo salar; assembly: GCF_965601325.2. Lineage (NCBI taxonomy): Eukaryota > Metazoa > Chordata > Actinopteri > Salmoniformes > Salmonidae > Salmo > Salmo salar. The sequence continues at coordinate 47,556,331 of NC_138301.1, read as the reverse complement.
TGTTCTATAACCTGAGTGAACATGTGTCTAGGGGTCCTAGTTACATAGTCTATAACCTGAGTGAACATGTGTCTAGGGGTCCTAGTTTTATGGTCTATAACCTGAGTGAACATGTGTCTAGGGGTCCTAGTCCTAGTTACATGTTCTATAACCTGACTGAACATGTGTCTAGGGGTCCTAGTTATATGGTCTATAACCTGAGTGAATGTGTCTAGGGGTCCTAGTTACATGGTCTATAACCTGAGTGAACATGTGTCTAGGGGCCCTAGTCCTAGTTACATGGTCTATAACCTGAGTGAACATGTGTCTAGGGGTCCTAGTTACATGGTCTATAACCTGAGTGAACGTGTCTAGGGGTCCTAGTTATTTGGTCTATAACCTGAGTGAACATGTGTCTAGGGGTCCTAGTTAAATGGTCTATAACCTGAGTGAACATGTGTCTAGGGGTCCTAGTTACATGTTCTATAACCTGAGTGAACATGTGTCTAGTGGTCCTAGTTATATGGTCTATAACCTGAGGGAACATGTCTAGGGGTCCTAGTTACATGGTCTATAACCTGAGTGAACATGTGTCGAGGGGTCCTAGTCCCAGTTACATGGTCTATAACCTGAGTGAACATGTGTCTCGGGGCCCTAGTCCTTGTTACATGGTCTATAACCTGAGGGAACATGTCTAGGGGTCCTAGTTACATGGTCTATAACCTGTGTGAACATGTGTCTAGGGGTCCTAGTTACATGATCTATAACCTGAGTGAACATGTGTCGAGGGGTCCTAGTCCCAGTTATATGGTCTATAACCTGAGTGAACATGTGTCTAGGGGCCCTAGTCCTTGTTACATGGTCTATAACCTGAGTGAACGTGTCTATGGGTCCTAGTTACATGGTCTATAACCTGAGTGAACATGATTCTAGGGGCCCTAGTCCTAGTCACATGGTCTATAACCTGAGTGAAAATGTGTCTAGGGGGTCCTAGTTACATGGTCTATAACCTGAGTGAAGATGTGTCTAGGGGTCCTAATTGCATGGTCTATAACCTGAGTGAACATGTGTCTAGGGGTCCTAGTTATATGGTCTATAACCTGAGTGAACATGTGTCAAGGGGCCCTAGTCCTAGTCACATGGTCTATAACCTGAGTGAAAATGTGTCTAGGGGTCCTAGTTACATGGTCTATAACCTGAGTGAACATGTGTCTAGGGACCCTAGGCCTAGTTACATGGTCTATAACCTGAGTGAACATGTGTCTAGGGGTCCTAGTTACATGGTCTATAACCTGAGTGAACATGTGTCTAGGGGCCCTAGTCCTAGTCACATGGTCTATAACCTGAGGGAACATATGTCTAGGGGCCCTAGTCCTAGTTACATGGTCTATAACCTTAGTGAACGTGTCTAGGGGTCCTAGTTACATGGTCTATAATCTGAGTGAACATGTGTCGAGGGGTCCTAGTTACATGGTCTATAACCTGAGTGAACATGTGTCTAGGGGTCCTAGTTACATGGTCTATAACCTGAGTGAACATGTGTCTAGGGGTCCTAGTCCTAGTTACATGGTCTATAACCTGAGTGAAAATGTGTCTAGGGGTCCTAGTTACATGGTCTATAACCTGAGTGAACATGTGTCTAGGGGCCCTAGTCCTAGTTACATGGTCTATAACCTGAGTGAACATGTGTCTAGGGGTCCTAGTTGCATTGTCTATACCCTGAGTGAACGTGTCCAGGGGTCCTAGTTATATGGTCTATAACCTGAGGGAACATGTGTTTAGGGGTCCTAGTTACATGGTCTATAACCTGAGTGAACATGTGTCTAGGGGTCCTAGTTACATGTTCTATAACCTGAGTGAACATGTGTCTAGGGGTCCTAGTTATATGGTCTATAACCTGAGGGAACATGTCTAGGGGTACTAGTTACATGGTCTATAACCTGAGTGAACGTGTCTAGGGGTCCTAGTTATATGGTCTATAACGTGAGTGAACATGTGTCTAGGGTTCCTAGTCCTAGTTACATGTTCTATAACCTGAGTGAACATGTGTCTAGGGGTCCTAGTTACATGGTCTATAACCTGAGTGAACATGTGTCTAGGGGTCCTATTTTTATGGTCTATAACCTGAGTGAACATGTGTCTAGGGGTCCTAGTCCTAGTTACATGTTCTATAACCTGACTGAACATGTGTCTAGGGGTCCTAGCTATATGGTCTATAACCTGAGTGAATGTGTCTAGGGGTCCTAGTTACATGGTCTATAACCTGAGTGAGCGTGTCTAGGGGTCCTAGTTACATGGTCTATAACCTGAGTGAACATGTGTCGAGGGGTACGAGTTACATGGTCTATAACCTCAGTGAACGTGTCTAGGGGCCCTAGTTACATGGTCTATAACCTGAGGGAACATGTGTCTAGGGGTCCTAGTCCTAGTTACATGTTCTATAACCTGAGTGAACATGTGTCTAGGGGTCCTAGTTACATGGTCTATAACCTGAGTGAACATGTCTAGGGGTCCTAGTTACATGGTCTATAACCTGAGTGAACATGTGTCGAGGGGTCCTAGTCCCAGTTACATGGTCTATAACCTGAGTGAACATATGTCTAGGGGCCCTAGTCCTTGTTACATGGTCTATAACCTGAGGGAACATGTCTAGGGGTCCTAGTTACATGGTCTATAACCTGAGTGAACATGTGTCTAGGGGTCCTAGTTACATGGTCTATAACCTGAGTGAACATGTGTCGAGGGGTCCTAGTCCCAGTTACATGGTCTATAACCTGAGTGAACATGTGTCTAGGGGCCCTAGTCCTTGTTACATGGTCTATAACCTGAGTGAACGTGTCTATGGGTCCTAGTTACATGGTCTATAATCTGAGTGAACATGTCTAGGGGTCCTAGTCCAAGTTACATGGTCTATAATCTGAGTGAACATGTGTCGAGGGGTCCTAGTCCCAGTTACATGGTCTATAACCTGAGTGAACATGTGTCTAGGGACCCTAGTCCTAGTTACATGGTCTATAATCTGAGTGAACATGTCTAGGGGACCTAGTCCAAGTTACATGGTCTATAACCTGAGTGAACATGTGTCTAGGGGTCCTAGTCCCAGTTACATGTTCTATAACCTGAGTGAACATGTGTCTACGGGTCCTAGTTACATGGTCAATAACCTGAGTGAACTTGTGTCTAGGGGTCCGAGGTACATGGTCTATAACCTGAGTGAACATGTGTCTAGGGGTCCTAGTTACATGGTCTATAACCTGAGTGAACATGTGTCTAGGGGTCCTATTTACATGGTCTATAACCTGAGTGAACATGTGTCTAGGGGTCCTAGTTATATGGTCTATAACCTGAGTGAACATGTGTCTAGAGGCCCTAGTCCTAGTCACATGGTCTATAACTTGAGTGAACATGTGTCTAGGCGTCCTAGTTACATGGTCTATAACCTGAGTGAACATGTGTCTAGGGACCCTAGGCCTAGTTACATGGTCTATAACCTGAGTGAACATGTGTCTAGGGGTCCTAGTTACATGGTCTATATCCTGAGTGAACATGTGTCTAGGGACCCTAGGCCTAGTTACATGGTCTATAACCTGAGTGAAAATGTGTCTAGGGGTCCTAGTCCTAGTTACATGGTCTATAACCTGAGTGAACGTGTCTAGGGGTCCTAGTTACATGGACTATAACCTGAGGGAACATGTGTCTAGGGTTCTAGTTGAATGGTCTATAACCTGAGTGAACATGTGTCTAGGGGTCCTAGTCCTAGTTACATGGTCTATAACCTGAGTGAACATGTGTCTAGGGGTCCTAGTTACATGGTCTATAACCTCAGTGAACATGTGTCTAGGGGTCCTAGTTACATGGTCTATAACCTGAGTGAACATGTCTAGGGGTCCTAGTTACATGGTCTATAACCTGAGTGAACATGTGTCGAGGGGTCCTAGTCCCAGTTACATGGTCTATAACCTGAGTGAACATGTGTCTAGGGGCCCTAGTCCTTGTTACATGGTCTATAACCTGAGGGAACATGTCTAGGGGTCCTAGTTACATGGTCTATAACCTGAGTGAACATGTGTCTAGGGGTCCTAGTTACATGGTCTATAACCTGAGTGAACATGTGTCGAGGGGTCCTAGTCCCAGTTACATGGTCTATAACCTGAGTGAAAATGTGTCTAGGGGCCCTAGTCCTTGTTACATGGTCTATAACCTGAGTGAAAGTGTCTATGGGTCCTAGTTACATGGTCTATAATCTGAGTGAACATGTCTAGGGGTCCTAGTCCAAGTTACATGGTCTATAATCTGAGTGAACATGTGTCGAGGGGTCCTAGTCCCAGTTACATGGTCTATAACCTGAGTGAACATGTGTCTAGGGGCCCTAGTCCTAGTTACATGGTCTATAACCTGAGTGAACGTGTCTAGGGGTCCTAGTTACATGGTCTATAACCTGAGTGAACATGTCTAGGGGTCCTAGTTACATGGTCTATAATCTGAGTGAACATGTCTAGGGGACCTAGTCCAAGGTACATGGTCTATAACCTGAGTGAACATGTGTCTAGGGGTCCTAGTCCCAGTTACATGTTCTATAACCTGATTGAACATGTGTCTACGGGTCCTAGTTACATGGTCAATAACCTGAGTGAACTTGTGTCTAGGGGTCCGAGTTACATGGTCTATAACCTGAGTGAACATGTGTCTAGGGGTCCTAGTTACATGGTCTATAACCTGCGTGAACATGTGTCTAGGGGTCCTAGTTACATGGTCTATAACCTGAGTGAACATGTGTCTAGGGGTCCTAGTTATATGGTCTATAACCTGAGTGAACATGTGTCTAGGGGTCCTAGTTACATGGTCTATAACCTGAGTGAACATGATTCTAGGGGCCCTAGTCCTAGTCACATGGTCTATAACCTGAGTGAAAATGTGTCTAGGGGTCCTCGATACATGGTCTATAACCTGAGAGAACATGTGTCTAGGTGTCCTAATTGCATGGTCTATAACCTGAGTGAACATGTGTCTAGGGGTCCTAGTTATATGGTCTATAACCTTAGTGAACATGTGTCTAGGGGCCCTAGTCCTAGTTACATGGTCAATAACCTGAGTGAACATGTGTCTAGGGGTCCTAATTGCATGGTCTATAACCTGAGTGAACATGTGTCTAGGGGTCCTAGTTACATGGTCTATAACCTGAGTGAACATGTGTCTAGGGGTCCTAATTGCATGGTCTATAACCTGAGTGAACATGTGTCTAGGGACCCTAGGCCTAGTTACATGGTCTATAACCTGAGTGAACATTTGTCTAGGGGTCCTAGTCCTAGTTACATGGTCTATAACCTGAGTGAACGTGTCTAGGGGTCCTAGTTACATGGTCTATAACCTGAGGGAACATGTGTCAAGGGTTCTAGTTGAATGGTCTATAACCTGAGTGAACATGTGTCTAGGGGTCCTAGTCCTAGTTACATGGTCTATAACCTGAGTGAAAATGTGTCTAGGGGTCCTAGTTACATGGTCTATAACCTGAGTGAACATGTGTCTAGGGGCCCTAGTCCTAGTTACATGGTCTATAACCTGAGTGAACATGTGTCTAGGGGTCCTAGTTACATGGTCTATAACCTGAGTGAACTTGTCTAGGGGTCCTAGTTATTTGGTCTATAACCTGAGTGAACATGTGTCTAGGGGTCCTAGTTACATGGTCTATAACCTGAGTGAACATGTGTCTAGGGGTCCTAGTTACATGTTCTATAACCTGAGTGAACATGTGTCTACGGGTCCTAGTTATATGGTCTATAACCTGAGGGAACATGTCTAGGGGTCCTAGTTACATGGTCTATAACCTGAGTGAACATGTGTCGAGGGGTCCTAGTCCCAGTTACATGGTCTATAACCTGAGTGAACATGTGTCTCGGGGCCCTAGTCCTTGTTACATGGTCTATAACCTGAGGGAACATGTCTAGGGGTCCTAGTTACATGGTCTATAACCTGTGTGAACATGTGTCTAGGGGTCCTAGTTACATGATCTATAACCTGAGTGAACATGTGTCGAGGGGTCCTAGTCCCAGTTATATGGTCTATAACCTGAGTGAACATGTGTCTAGGGGCCCTAGTCCTTGTTACATGGTCTATAACCTGAGTGAACGTGTCTATGGGTCCTAGTTACATGGTCTATAACCTGAGTGAACATGATTCTAGGGGCCCTAGTCCTAGTCACATGTTCTATAACCTGAGTGAAAATGTGTCTAGGGGGTCCTAGTTACATGGTCTATAACCTGAGTGAACATGTGTCTAGGGGTCCTAATTGCATGGTCTATAACCTGAGTGAACATGTGTCTAGGGGTCCTAGTTATATGGTCTATAACCTGAGTGAACATGTGTCAAGGGGCCCTAGTCCTAGTCACATGGTCTATAACCTGAGTGAAAATGTGTCTAGGGGTCCTAGTTACATGGTCTATAACCTGAGTGAACATGTGTCAAGGGGCCCTAGTCCTAGTCACATGGTCTATAACCTGAGTGAAAATGTGTCTAGGGGTCCTAGTTACATGGTCTGTAAACTGAGTGAACATGTGTCTAGGGGTCCTAATTGCATGGTCTATAACCTGAGTGAACATGTGTCTAGGGGTCCTAGTTACATGGTCTATATCCTGAGTGAACATGTGTCTAGGGACCCTAGGCCTAGTTACATGGTCTATTACTTGAGTGAACATGTGTCTAGGGGTCCTAGTTACATGGTCTATAACCTGAGTGAACATGTGTCTAGGGGTCCTAGTTACATGGTCTATATCCTGAGTGAAAATGTGTCTAGGGACCCTAGGCCTAGTTACATGGTCTATAACCTGAGTGAACATGTGTCTAGGGGTCCTAGTTACATGGTCTATAACCTGAGTGAACATGTGTCTAGGGACCCTAGGCCTAATTACATGGTCTATAACCTGAGTGAACATGTGTCTAGGGGTCCTAGTTACATGGTCTATAACCTGAGTGAACATGTGTCTAGGGACCCTAGGCCTAGTTACATGGTCTATAACCTGAGTGAACATGTGTCTAGGGGTCCTAGTCCTAGTTACATGGTCTATAACCTGAGTGAACGTGTCTAGGGGTCCTAGTTACATGGACTATAACCTGAGGGAACATGTGTCTAGGGTTCTAGTTAAATGGTCTATAACCTGAGTGAACATGTGTCTAGGGGTCCTAGTCCTAGTTACATGGTCTATAACCTGAGTGAACATGTGTCTAGGGGTCCTAGTTACATGGTCTATAACCTCAGTGAACATGTGTCTAGGGGTCCTAGTTACATGGTCTATAACCTGAGTGAACATGTCTAGGGGTCCTAGTTACATGGTCTATAACCTGAGTGAACATGTGTCTAGGGGTCCTGGTTACATGGTCTATAACCTGAGTGAACATGTGTCGAGGGGTCCTAGTCCCAGTTACATGGTCTATAACCTGAGTGAACATGTGTCTAGGGGCCCTAGTCCTTGTTACATGGTCTATAACCTGAGGGAACATGTCTAGGGGTCCTAGTTACATGGTCTATAACCTGAGTGAACATGTGTCTAGGGGTCCTAGTTACATGGTCTATAACCTGAGTGAACATGTGTCGAGGGGTCCTAGTCCCAGTTACATGGTCTATAACCTGAGTGAAAATGTGTCTAGGGGCCCTAGTCCTTGTTACATGGTCTATAACCTGAGTGAAAGTGTCTATGGGTCCTAGTTACATGGTCTATAATCTGAGTGAACATGTCTAGGGGTCCTAGTCCAAGTTACATGGTCTATAATCTGAGTGAACATGTGTCGAGGGGTCCTAGTCCCAGTTACATGGTCTATAACCTGAGTGAACATGTGTCTAGGGGCCCTAGTCCTAGTTACATGGTCTATAACCTGAGTGAACGTGTCTAGGGGTCCTAGTTACATGGTCTATAACCTGAGTGAACATGTCTAGGGGACCTAGTCCAAGTTACATGGTCTATAACCTGAGTGAACATGTGTCTAGGGGTCCTAGTCCCAGTTACATGTTCTATAACCTGAGTGAACATGTGTCTACGGGTCCTAGTTACATGGTCAATAACCTGAGTGAACTTGTGTCTAGGGGTCCGAGTTACATGGTCTATAACCTGAGTGAACATGTGTCTAGGGGCCCTAGTCCTAGTTACATGGTCTATAACCTGAGTGAACGTGTCTAGGGGTCCTAGTTACATGGTCTATAATCTGAGTGAACATGTCTAGGGGACCTAGTCCAAGTTACATGGTCTATAACCTGAGTGAACATGTGTCTAGGGGTCCTAGTCCCAGTTACATGTTCTATAACCTGAGTGAACATGTGTCTACGGGTCCTAGTTACATGGTCAATAACCTGAGTGAACTTGTGTCTAGGGGTCCGAGTTACATGGTCTATAACCTGAGTGAACATGTGTCTAGGGGTCCTAGTTACATGGTCTATAACCTGCGTGAACATGTGTCTAGGGGTCCTAGTTACATGGTCTATAACCTGAGTGAACATGTGTCTAGGGGTCCTAGTTATATGGTCTATAACCTGAGTGAACATGTGTCTAGGGGTCCTAGTTACATGGTCTATAACCTGAGTGAACATGATTCTAGGGGCCCTAGTCCTAGTCACATGGTCTATAACCTGAGTGAAAATGTGTCTAGGGGTCCTCGTTACATGGTCTATAACCTGAGTGAACATGTGTCTAGGTGTCCTAATTGCATGGTCTATAACCTGAGTGAACATGTGTCTAGGGGTCCTAGTTATATGGTCTATAACCTTAGTGAACATGTGTCTAGGGGCCCTAGTCCTAGTTACATGGTCAATAACCTGAGTGAACATGTGTCTAGGGGTCCTAATTGCATGGTCTATAACCTGAGTGAACATGTGTCTAGGGGTCCTAGTTACATGGTCTATAACCTGAGTGAACATGTGTCTAGGGGTCCTAATTGCATGGTCTATAACCTGAGTGAACATGTGTCTAGGGACCCTAGGCCTAGTTACATGGTCTATAACCTGAGTGAACATTTGTCTAGGGGTCCTAGTCCTAGTTACATGGTCTATAACCTGAGTGAACGTGTCTAGGGGTCCTAGTTACATGGTCTATAACCTGAGGGAACATGTGTCAAGGGTTCTAGTTGAATGGTCTATAACCTGAGTGAACATGTGTCTAGGGGTCCTAGTCCTAGTTACATGGTCTATAAACTGAGTGAAAATGTGTCTTGGGGTCCTAGTTACATGGTCTATAACCTGAGTGAACATGTGTCTAGGGGCCCTAGTCCTAGTTACATGGTCTATAACCTGAGTGAACATGTGTCTAGGGGTCCTAGTTACATGGTCTATAACCTGAGTGAACGTGTCTAGGGGTCCTAGTTATTTGGTCTATAACCTGAGTGAACATGTGTCTAGGGGTCCTAGTTACATGGTCTATAACCTGAGTGAACATGTGTCTAGGGGTCCTAGTTACATGTTCTATAACCTGAGTGAACATGTGTCTAGGGGTCCTAGTTATATGGTCTATAACCTGAGGGAACATGTCTAGGGGTCCTAGTTACATGGTCTATAACCTGAGTGAACATGTGTCTCGGGGCCCTAGTCCTTGTTACATGGTCTATAACCTGAGGGAACATGTCTAGGGGTCCTAGTTACATGGTCTATAACCTGTGTGAACATGTGTCTAGGGGTCCTAGTTACATGATCTATAACCTGAGTGAACATGTGTCGAGGGGTCCTAGTCCCAGTTATATGGTCTATAACCTGAGTGAACATGTGTCTAGGGGCCCTAGTCCTTGTTACATGGTCTATAACCTGAGGGAACGTGTCTATGGGTCCTAGTTACATGGTCTATAACCTGAGTGAACATGATTCTAGGGGCCCTAGTCCTTGTCACATGGTCTATAACCTGAATGAAAATGTGTCTAGGGGGTCCTAGTTACATGGTCTATAACCTGAGTGAACATGTGTCTAGGGGTCCTAATTGCATGGTCTATAACCTGAGTGAACATGTGTCTAGGGGTCCTAGTTATATGGTCTATAACCTGAGTGAACATGTGTCAAGGGGCCCTAGTCCTAGTTACATGTTCTATAACCTGAGTGAACATGTGTCTAGGGGTCCTAGTTACATGGTCTATAACCTGAGTGAACATGTGTCTAGGGGTCCTAGTTTTATGGTCTATAACCTGAGTGAACATGTGTCTAGGGGTCCTAGTCCTAGTTACATGTTCTATAACCTGACTGAACATGTGTCTAGGGGTCCTAGTTATATGGTCTATAACCTGAGTGAATGTGTCTAGGGGTCCTAGTTACATGGTCTATAACCTGAGTGAACATGTGTCTAGGGGCCCTAGTCCTAGTTACATGGTCTATAACCTGAGTGAACATGTGTCTAGGGGTCCTAGTTACATGGTCTATAACCTGAGTGAACGTGTCTAGGGGTCCTAGTTATTTGGTCTATAACCTGAGTGAACATGTGTCTAGGGGTCCTAGTTACATGGTCTATAACCTGAGTGAACATGTGTCTAGGGGTCCTAGTTACATGTTCTATAACCTGAGTGAACATGTGTCTAGGGGTCCTAGTTATATGGTCTATAACCTGAGGAAACATGTCTAGGGGTCCTAGTTATGGTCTATAACCTGAGTGAACATGTGTCGAGGGGTCCTAGTCCCAGTTAAATGGTCTATAACCTGAGTGAACATGTGTCTCGGGGCCCTAGTCCTTGTTACATGGTCTATAACCTGAGGGAACATGTCTAGGGGTCCTAGTTACATGGTCTATAACCTGTGTGAACATGTGTCTAGGGGTCCTAGTTACATGATCTATAACCTGAGTGAACATGTGTCGAGGGGTCCTAGTCCCAGTTATATGGTCTATAACCTGAGTGAACATGTGTCTAGGGGCCCTAGTCCTTGTTACATGGTCTATAACCTGAGTGAACGTGTCTATGGGTCCTAGTTACATGGTCTATAACCTGAGTGAACATGATTCTAGGGGCCCTAGTCCTAGTCACATGGTCTATAACCTGAGTGAAAATGTGTCTAGGGGGTCCTAGTTACATGGTCTATAACCTGAGTGAACATGTGTCTAGGGGTCCTAATTGCATGGTCTATAACCTGAGTGAACATGTGTCTAGGGGTCCTAGTTATATGGTCTATAACCTGAGTGAACATGTGTCAAGGGGCCCTAGTCCTAGTCACATGGTCTATAACCTGAGTGAAAATGTGTCTAGGGGTCCTAGTTACATGGTCTATAACCTGAGTGAACATGTGTCTAGGGACCCTAGGCCTAGTTACATGGTCTATAACCTGAGTGAACATGTGTCTAGGGGTCCTAGTTACATGGTCTATAACCTGAGTGAACATGTGTCTAGGGGCCCTAGTCCTAGTCACATGGTCTATAACCTGAGGGAACATATGTCTAGGGGCCCTAGTCCTAGTTACATGGTCTATAACCTTAGTGAACGTGTCTAGGGGTCCTAGTTGCATGGTCTATAATCTGAGTGAACATGTGTCGAGGGGTCCTAGTTACATGGTCTATAACCTGAGTGAACATGTGTCTAGGGGTCCTAGTTACATGGTCTATAACCTGAGTGAACATGTGTCTAGGGGTCCTAGTCCTAGTTACATGGTCTATAACCTGAGTGAAAATGTGTCTAGGGGTCCTAGTTACATGGTCTATAACCTGAGTGAACATGTGTCTAGGGGCCCTAGTCCTAGTTACATGGTCTATAACCTGAGTGAACATGTGTCTAGGGGTCCTAGTTGCATGGTCTATACCCTGAGTGAACGTGTCCAGGGGTCCTAGTTATATGGTCTATAACCTGAGGGAACATGTGTCTAGGGGTCCTAGTTACATGGTCTATAACCTGAGTGAACATGTGTCTAGGGGTCCTAGTTACATGTTCTATAACCTGAGTGAACATGTGTCTAGGGGTCCTAGTTATATGGTCTATAACCTGAGGGAACATGTCTAGGGGTACTAGTTACATGGTCTATAACCTGAGTGAACGTGTCTAGGGGTCCTAGTTATATGGTCTATAACGTGAGTGAACATGTGTCTAGGGTTCCTAGTCCTAGTTACATGTTCTATAACCTGAGTGAACATGTGTCTAGGGGTCCTAGTTACATAGTCTATAACCTGAGTGAACATGTGTCTAGGGGTCCTAGTTTTATGGTCTATAACCTGAGTGAACATGTGTCTAGGGGTCCTAGTCCTAGTTACATGTTCTATAACCTGACTGAACATGTGTCTAGGGGTCCTAGTTATATGGTCTATAACCTGAGTGAATGTGTCTAGGGGTCCTAGTTACATGGTCTATAACCTGAGTGAACATGTGTCTAGGGGCCCTAGTCCTAGTTACATGGTCTATAACCTGAGTGAACATGTGTCTAGGGGTCCTAGTTACATGGTCTATAACCTGAGTGAACGTGTCTAGGGGTCCTAGTTATTTGGTCTATAACCTGAGTGAACATGTGTCTAGGGGTCCTAGTTAAATGGTCTATAACCTGAGTGAACATGTGTCTAGGGGTCCTAGTTACATGTTCTATAACCTGAGTGAACATGTGTCTAGTGGTCCTAGTTATATGGTCTATAACCTGAGGGAACATGTCTAGGGGTCCTAGTTACATGGTCTATAACCTGAGTGAACATGTGTCGAGGGGTCCTAGTCCCAGTTACATGGTCTATAACCTGAGTGAACATGTGTCTCGGGGCCCTAGTCCTTGTTACATGGTCTATAACCTGAGGGAACATGTCTAGGGGTCCTAGTTACATGGTCTATAACCTGTGTGAACATGTGTCTAGGGGTCCTAGTTACATGATCTATAACCTGAGTGAACATGTGTCGAGGGGTCCTAGTCCCAGTTATATGGTCTATAACCTGAGTGAACATGTGTCTAGGGGCCCTAGTCCTTGTTACATGGTCTATAACCTGAGTGAACGTGTCTATGGGTCCTAGTTACATGGTCTATAACCTGAGTGAACATGATTCTAGGGGCCCTAGTCCTAGTCACATGGTCTATAACCTGAGTGAAAATGTGTCTAGGGGGTCCTAGTTACATGGTCTATAACCTGAGTGAAGATGTGTCTAGGGGTCCTAATTGCATGGTCTATAACCTGAGTGAACATGTGTCTAGGGGTCCTAGTTATATGGTCTATAACCTGAGTGAACATGTGTCAAGGGGCCCTAGTCCTAGTCACATGGTCTATAACCTGAGTGAAAATGTGTCTAGGGGTCCTAGTTACATGGTCTATAACCTGAGTGAACATGTGTCTAGGGACCCTAGGCCTAGTTACATGGTCTATAACCTGAGTGAACATGTGTCTAGGGGTCCTAGTTACATGGTCTATAACCTGAGTGAACATGTGTCTAGGGGCCCTAGTCCTAGTCACATGGTCTATAACCTGAGGGAACATATGTCTAGGGGCCCTAGTCCTAGTTACATGGTCTATAACCTTAGTGAACGTGTCTAGGGGTCCTAGTTACATGGTCTATAATCTGAGTGAACATGTGTCGAGGGGTCCTAGTTACATGGTCTATAACCTGAGTGAACATGTGTCTAGGGGTCCTAGTTACATGGTCTATAACCTGAGTGAACATGTGTCTAGGGGTCCTAGTCCTAGTTACATGGTCTATAACCTGAGTGAAAATGTGTCTAGGGGTCCTAGTTACATGGTCTATAACCTGAGTGAACATGTGTCTAGGGGCCCTAGTCCTAGTTACATGGTCTATAACCTGAGTGAACATGTGTCTAGGGGTCCTAGTTGCATTGTCTATACCCTGAGTGAACGTGTCCAGGGGTCCTAGTTATATGGTCTATAACCTGAGGGAACATGTGTTTAGGGGTCCTAGTTACATGGTCTATAACCTGAGTGAACATGTGTCTAGGGGTCCTAGTTACATGTTCTATAACCTGAGTGAACATGTGTCTAGGGGTCCTAGTTATATGGTCTATAACCTGAGGGAACATGTCTAGGGGTACTAGTTACATGGTCTATAACCTGAGTGAACGTGTCTAGGGGTCCTAGTTATATGGTCTATAACGTGAGTGAACATGTGTCTAGGGTTCCTAGTCCTAGTTACATGTTCTATAACCTGAGTGAACATGTGTCTAGGGGTCCTAGTTACATGGTCTATAACCTGAGTGAACATGTGTCTAGGGGTCCTATTTTTATGGTCTATAACCTGAGTGAACATGTGTCTAGGGGTCCTAGTCCTAGTTACATGTTCTATAACCTGACTGAACATGTGTCTAGGGGTCCTAGCTATATGGTCTATAACCTGAGTGAATGTGTCTAGGGGTCCTAGTTACATGGTCTATAACCTGAGTGAGCGTGTCTAGGGGTCCTAGTTACATGGTCTATAACCTGAGTGAACATGTGTCGAGGGGTACGAGTTACATGGTCTATAACCTCAGTGAACGTGTCTAGGGGCCCTAGTTACATGGTCTATAACCTGAGGGAACATGTGTCTAGGGGTCCTAGTCCTAGTTACATGTTCTATAACCTGAGTGAACATGTGTCTAGGGGTCCTAGTTACATGGTCTATAACCTGAGTGAACATGTCTAGGGGTCCTAGTTACATGGTCTATAACCTGAGTGAACATGTGTCGAGGGGTCCTAGTCCCAGTTACATGGTCTATAACCTGAGTGAACATATGTCTAGGGGCCCTAGTCCTTGTTACATGGTCTATAACCTGAGGGAACATGTCTAGGGGTCCTAGTTACATGGTCTATAACCTGAGTGAACATGTGTCTAGGGGTCCTAGTTACATGGTCTATAACCTGAGTGAACATGTGTCGAGGGGTCCTAGTCCCAGTTACATGGTCTATAACCTGAGTGAACATGTGTCTAGGGGCCCTAGTCCTTGTTACATGGTCTATAACCTGAGTGAACGTGTCTATGGGTCCTAGTTACATGGTCTATAATCTGAGTGAACATGTCTAGGGGTCCTAGTCCAAGTTACATGGTCTATAATCTGAGTGAACATGTGTCGAGGGGTCCTAGTCCCAGTTACATGGTCTATAACCTGAGTGAACATGTGTCTAGGGACCCTAGTCCTAGTTACATGGTCTATAATCTGAGTGAACATGTCTAGGGGACCTAGTCCAAGTTACATGGTCTATAACCTGAGTGAACATGTGTCTAGGGGTCCTAGTCCCAGTTACATGTTCTATAACCTGAGTGAACATGTGTCTACGGGTCCTAGTTACATGGTCAATAACCTGAGTGAACTTGTGTCTAGGGGTCCGAGGTACATGGTCTATAACCTGAGTGAACATGTGTCTAGGGGTCCTAGTTACATGGTCTATAACCTGAGTGAACATGTGTCTAGGGGTCCTATTTACATGGTCTATAACCTGAGTGAACATGTGTCTAGGGGTCCTAGTTATATGGTCTATAACCTGAGTGAACATGTGTCTAGGGGCCCTAGTCCTAGTCACATGGTCTATAACTTGAGTGAACATGTGTCTAGGCGTCCTAGTTACATGGTCTATAACCTGAGTGAACATGTGTCTAGGGACCCTAGGCCTAGTTACATGGTCTATAACCTGAGTGAACATGTGTCTAGGGGTCCTAGTTACATGGTCTATATCCTGAGTGAACATGTGTCTAGGGACCCTAGGCCTAGTTACATGGTCTATAACCTGAGTGAAAATGTGTCTAGGGGTCCTAGTCCTAGTTACATGGTCTATAACCTGAGTGAACGTGTCTAGGGGTCCTAGTTACATGGACTATAACCTGAGGGAACATGTGTCTAGGGTTCTAGTTGAATGGTCTATAACCTGAGTGAACATGTGTCTAGGGGTCCTAGTCCTAGTTACATGGTCTATAACCTGAGTGAACATGTGTCTAGGGGTCCTAGTTACATGGTCTATAACCTCAGTGAACATGTGTCTAGGGGTCCTAGTTACATGGTCTATAACCTGAGTGAACATGTCTAGGGGTCCTAGTTACATGGTCTATAACCTGAGTGAACATGTGTCGAGGGGTCCTAGTCCCAGTTACATGGTCTATAACCTGAGTGAACATGTGTCTAGGGGCCCTAGTCCTTGTTACATGGTCTATAACCTGAGGGAACATGTCTAGGGGTCCTAGTTACATGGTCTATAACCTGAGTGAACATGTGTCTAGGGGTCCTAGTTACATGGTCTATAACCTGAGTGAACATGTGTCGAGGGGTCCTAGTCCCAGTTACATGGTCTATAACCTGAGTGAAAATGTGTCTAGGGGCCCTAGTCCTTGTTACATGGTCTATAACCTGAGTGAAAGTGTCTATGGGTCCTAGTTACATGGTCTATAATCTGAGTGAACATGTCTAGGGGTCCTAGTCCAAGTTACATGGTCTATAATCTGAGTGAACATGTGTCGAGGGGTCCTAGTCCCAGTTACATGGTCTATAACCTGAGTGAACATGTGTCTAGGGGCCCTAGTCCTAGTTACATGGTCTATAACCTGAGTGAACGTGTCTAGGGGTCCTAGTTACATGGTCTATAACCTGAGTGAACATGTCTAGGGGTCCTAGTTACATGGTCTATAATCTGAGTGAACATGTCTAGGGGACCTAGTCCAAGGTACATGGTCTATAACCTGAGTGAACATGTGTCTAGGGGTCCTAGTCCCAGTTACATGTTCTATAACCTGATTGAACATGTGTCTACGGGTCCTAGTTACATGGTCAATAACCTGAGTGAACTTGTGTCTAGGGGTCCGAGTTACATGGTCTATAACCTGAGTGAACATGTGTCTAGGGGTCCTAGTTACATGGTCTATAACCTGCGTGAACATGTGTCTAGGGGTCCTAGTTACATGGTCTATAACCTGAGTGAACATGTGTCTAGGGGTCCTAGTTATATGGTCTATAACCTGAGTGAACATGTGTCTAGGGGTCCTAGTTACATGGTCTATAACCTGAGTGAACATGATTCTAGGGGCCCTAGTCCTAGTCACATGGTCTATAACCTGAGTGAAAATGTGTCTAGGGGTCCTCGATACATGGTCTATAACCTGAGAGAACATGTGTCTAGGTGTCCTAATTGCATGGTCTATAACCTGAGTGAACATGTGTCTAGGGGTCCTAGTTATATGGTCTATAACCTTAGTGAACATGTGTCTAGGGGCCCTAGTCCTAGTTACATGGTCAATAACCTGAGTGAACATGTGTCTAGGGGTCCTAATTGCATGGTCTATAACCTGAGTGAACATGTGTCTAGGGGTCCTAGTTACATGGTCTATAACCTGAGTGAACATGTGTCTAGGGGTCCTAATTGCATGGTCTATAACCTGAGTGAACATGTGTCTAGGGACCCTAGGCCTAGTTACATGGTCTATAACCTGAGTGAACATTTGTCTAGGGGTCCTAGTCCTAGTTACATGGTCTATAACCTGAGTGAACGTGTCTAGGGGTCCTAGTTACATGGTCTATAACCTGAGGGAACATGTGTCAAGGGTTCTAGTTGAATGGTCTATAACCTGAGTGAACATGTGTCTAGGGGTCCTAGTCCTAGTTACATGGTCTATAACCTGAGTGAAAATGTGTCTAGGGGTCCTAGTTACATGGTCTATAACCTGAGTGAACATGTGTCTAGGGGCCCTAGTCCTAGTTACATGGTCTATAACCTGAGTGAACATGTGTCTAGGGGTCCTAGTTACATGGTCTATAACCTGAGTGAACTTGTCTAGGGGTCCTAGTTATTTGGTCTATAACCTGAGTGAACATGTGTCTAGGGGTCCTAGTTACATGGTCTATAACCTGAGTGAACATGTGTCTAGGGGTCCTAGTTACATGTTCTATAACCTGAGTGAACATGTGTCTACGGGTCCTAGTTATATGGTCTATAACCTGAGGGAACATGTCTAGGGGTCCTAGTTACAT
The DNA here is from genome assembly GCF_965601325.2 of Salmo salar. Lineage (NCBI taxonomy): Eukaryota > Metazoa > Chordata > Actinopteri > Salmoniformes > Salmonidae > Salmo > Salmo salar. Next base: position 47,538,510 of record NC_138301.1, on the reverse strand, counting down.
GGTCTATAACCTGAGTGAACATGTGTCGAGGGGTCCTAGTCCCAGTTACATGGTCTATAACCTGAGTGAACATGTGTCTCGGGGCCCTAGTCCTTGTTACATGGTCTATAACCTGAGGGAACATGTCTAGGGGTCCTAGTTACATGGTCTATAACCTGTGTGAACATGTGTCTAGGGGTCCTAGTTACATGATCTATAACCTGAGTGAACATGTGTCGAGGGGTCCTAGTCCCAGTTATATGGTCTATAACCTGAGTGAACATGTGTCTAGGGGCCCTAGTCCTTGTTACATGGTCTATAACCTGAGTGAACGTGTCTATGGGTCCTAGTTACATGGTCTATAACCTGAGTGAACATGATTCTAGGGGCCCTAGTCCTAGTCACATGTTCTATAACCTGAGTGAAAATGTGTCTAGGGGGTCCTAGTTACATGGTCTATAACCTGAGTGAACATGTGTCTAGGGGTCCTAATTGCATGGTCTATAACCTGAGTGAACATGTGTCTAGGGGTCCTAGTTATATGGTCTATAACCTGAGTGAACATGTGTCAAGGGGCCCTAGTCCTAGTCACATGGTCTATAACCTGAGTGAAAATGTGTCTAGGGGTCCTAGTTACATGGTCTATAACCTGAGTGAACATGTGTCTAGGGGCCCTAGTCCTAGTCACATGGTCTATAACCTGAGGGAACATATGTCTAGGGGCCCTAGTCCTAGTTACATGGTCTATAACCTTAGTGAACGTGTCTAGGGGTCCTAGTTACATGGTCTATAATCTGAGTGAACATGTGTCGAGGGGTCCTAGTTACATGGTCTATAACCTGAGTGAACATGTGTCTAGGGGTCCTAGTTACATGGTCTATAACCTGAGTGAACATGTGTCTAGGGGTCCTAGTCCTAGTTACATGGTCTATAACCTGAGTGAAAATGTGTCTAGGGGTCCTAGTTACATGGTCTATAACCTGAGTGAACATGTGTCTAGGGGCCCTAGTCCTAGTTACATGGTCTATAACCTGAGTGAACATGTGTCTAGGGGTCCTAGTTGCATGGTCTATACCCTGAGTGAACGTGTCCAGGGGTCCTAGTTATATGGTCTATAACCTGAGGGACCATGTGTCTAGGGGTCCTAGTTACATGGTCTATAACCTGAGTGAACATGTGTCTAGGGGTCCTAGTTACATGTTCTATAACCTGAGTGAACATGTGTCTAGGGGTCCTAGTTATATGGTCTATAACCTGAGGGAACATGTCTAGGGGTACTAGTTACATGGTCTATAACCTGAGTGAACGTGTCTAGGGGTCCTAGTTATATGGTCTATAACGTGAGTGAACATGTGTCTAGGGTTCCTAGTCCTAGTTACATGTTCTATAACCTGAGTGAACATGTGTCTAGGGGTCCTAGTTACATGGTCTATAACCTGAGTGAACATGTGTCTAGGGGTCCTAGTTTTATGGTCTATAACCTGAGTGAACATGTGTCTAGGGGTCCTAGTCCTAGTTACATGTTCTATAACCTGACTGAACATGTGTCTAGGGGTCCTAGTTATATGGTCTATAACCTGAGTGAATGTGTCTAGGGGTCCTAGTTACATGGTCTATAACCTGAGTGAACATGTGTCTAGGGGCCCTAGTCCTAGTTACATGGTCTATAACCTGAGTGAACATGTGTCTAGGGGTCCTAGTTACATGGTCTATAACCTGAGTGAACGTGTCTAGGGGTCCTAGTTATTTGGTCTATAACCTGAGTGAACATGTGTCTAGGGGTCCTAGTTACATGGTCTATAACCTGAGTGAACATGTGTCTAGGGGTCCTAGTTACATGTTCTATAACCTGAGTGAACATGTGTCTAGGGGTCCTAGTTATATGGTCTATAACCTGAGGGAACATGTCTAGGGGTCCTAGTTACATGGTCTATAACCTGAGTGAACATGTGTCGAGGGGTCCTAGTCCCAGTTATATGGTCTATAACCTGAGTGAACATGTGTCTAGGGGCCCTAGTCCTTGTTACATGGTCTATAACCTGAGTGAACGTGTCTATGGGTCCTAGTTACATGGTCTATAACCTGAGTGGACATGAATCTAGGGGCCCTAGTCCTAGTCACATGGTCTATAACCTGAGTGAAAATGTGTCTAGGGGGTCCTAGTTACATGGTCTATAACCTGAGTGAACATGTGTCTAGGGGTCCTAATTGCATGGTCTATAACCTGAGTGAACATGTGTCTAGGGGTCCTAGTTATATGGTCTATAACCTGAGTGAACATGTGTCAAGGGGCCCTAGTCCTAGTCACATGGTCTATAACCTGAGTGAAAATGTGTCTAGGGGTCCTAGTTACATGGTCTATAACCTGAGTGAACATGTGTCTAGGGACCCTAGGCCTAGTTACATGGTCTATAACCTGAGTGAACATGTGTCTAGGGGTCCTAGTTACATGGTCTATAACCTGAGTGAACATGTGTCTAGGGGCCCTAGTCCTAGTCACATGGTCTATAACCTGAGGGAACATATGTCTAGGGGCCCTAGTCCTAGTTACATGGTCTATAACCTTAGTGAACGTGTCTAGGGGTCCTAGTTACATGGTCTATAATCTGAGTGAACATGTGTCGAGGGGTCCTAGTTACATGGTCTATAACCTGATTGAACATGTGTCTAGGGGTCCTAGTTACATGGTCTATAACCTGAGTGAACATGTGTCTAGGGGTCCTAGTCCTAGTTACATGGTCTATAACCTGAGTGAAAATGTGTCTAGGGGTCCTAGTTACATGGTCTATAACCTGAGTGAACATGTGTCTAGGGGCCCTAGTCCTAGTTACATGGTCTATAACCTGAGTGAACATGTGTCTAGGGGTCCTAGTTGCATGGTCTATACCCTGAGTGAACGTGTCCAGGGGTCCTAGTTATATGGTCTATAACCTGAGTGAACATGTGTCTAGGGGTCCTAGTTACATGTTCTATAACCTGAGTGAACATGTGTCTAGGGGTCCTAGTTATATGGTCTATAACGTGAGTGAACATGTGTCTAGGGGTCCTAGTTGCATGGTCTATACCCTGAGTGAACGTGTCCAGGGGTCCTAGTTATATGGTCTATAACCTGAGTGAACATGTGTCTAGGGGTACTAGTTACATGGTCTATAACCTGAGTGAACACGTGTCTAGGGGTCCTAGTTATATGGTCTATAACGTGAGTGAACATGTGTCTAGGGTTCCTAGTCCTAGTTACATGTTCTATAACCTGAGTGAACATGTGTCTAGGGGTCCTAGTTACATGGTCTATAACCTGAGTGAACATGTGTCTAGGGGTCCTAGTTTTATGGTCTATAACCTGAGTGAACATGTGTCTAGGGGTCCTAGTCCTAGTTACATGTTCTATAACCTGACTGAACATGTGTCTAGGGGTCCTAGTTATATGGTCTATAACCTGAGTGAATGTGTCTAGGGGTCCTAGTTACATGGTCTATAACCTGAGTGAGCGTGTCTAGGGGTCCTAGTTACATGGTCTATAACCTGAGTGAACATGTGTCGAGGGGTCCGAGTTACATGGTCTATAACCTCAGTGAACGTGTCTAGGGGCCCTAGTTACATGGTCTATAACCTGAGGGAACATGTGTCTAGGGGTCCTAGTCCTAGTTACATGTTCTATAACCTGAGTGAACATGTGTCTAGGGGTCCTAGTTACATGGTCTATAACCTGAGTGAACATGTCTAGGGGTCCTAGTTACATGGTCTATAACCTGAGTGAACATGTGTCGAGGGGTCCTAGTCCCAGTTACATGGTCTATAACCTGAGTGAACATGTGTCTAGGGGCCCTAGTCCTTGTTACATGGTCTATAACCTGAGGGAACATGTCTAGGGGTCCTAGTTACATGGTCTATAACCTGAGTGAACATGTGTCTAGGGGTCCTAGTTACATGGTCTATAACCTGAGTGAACATGTGTCGAGGGGTCCTAGTCCCAGTTACATGGTCTATAACCTGAGTGAACATGTGTCTAGGGGCCCTAGTCCTTGTTACATGGTCTATAACCTGAGTGAACGTGTCTATGGGTCCTAGTTACATGGTCTATAATCTGAGTGAACATGTCTAGGGGTCCTAGTCCAAGTTACATGGTCTATAATCTGAGTGAACATGTGTCGAGGGGTCCTAGTCCCAGTTACATGGTCTATAACCTGAGTGAACTTGTGTCGAGGGGTCCGAGTTACATGGTCTATAACCTCAGTGAACGTGTCTAGGGGCCCTAGTTACATGGTCTATAACCTGAGGGAACATGTGTCTAGGGGTCCTAGTCCTAGTTACATGTTCTATAACCTGAGTGAACATGTGTCTAGGGGTCCTAGTTACATGGTCTATAACCTGAGTGAACATGTCTAGGGGTCCTAGTTACATGGTCTATAACCTGAGTGAACATGTGTCGAGGGGTCCTAGTCCCAGTTACATGGTCTATAACCTGAGTGAACATGTGTCTAGGGGCCCTAGTCCTTGTTACATGGTCTATAACCTGAGGGAACATGTCTAGGGGTCCTAGTTACATGGTCTATAACCTGAGTGAACATGTGTCTAGGGGTCCTAGTTACATGGTCTATAACCTGAGTGAACATGTGTCGAGGGGTCCTAGTCCCAGTTACATGGTCTATAACCTGAGTGAACATGTGTCTAGGGGCCCTAGTCCTTGTTACATGGTCTATAACCTGAGTGAACGTGTCTATGGGTCCTAGTTACATGGTCTATAACCTGAGTGAACATGTGTCTAGGGGTCCTAGTTACATGGTCTATAACCTGAGTGAACATGTGTCGAGGGGTCCTAGTCCCAGTTACATGGTCTATAACCTGAGTGAACATGTGTCTAGGGGCCCTAGTCCTTGTTACATGGTCTATAACCTGAGTGAACGTGTCTATGGGTCCTAGTTACATGGTCTATAATCTGAGTGAACATGTCTAGGGGTCCTAGTCCAAGTTACATGGTCTATAATCTGAGTGAACATGTGTCGAGGGGTCCTAGTCCCAGTTACATGGTCTATAACCTGAGTGAACTTGTGTCGAGGGGTCCGAGTTACATGGTCTATAACCTCAGTGAACGTGTCTAGGGGCCCTAGTTACATGGTCTATAACCTGAGGGAACATGTGTCTAGGGGTCCTAGTCCTAGTTACATGTTCTATAACCTGAGTGAACATGTGTCTAGGGGTCCTAGTTACATGGTCTATAACCTGAGTGAACATGTCTAGGGGTCCTAGTTACATGGTCTATAACCTGAGTGAACATGTGTCGAGGGGTCCTAGTCCCAGTTACATGGTCTATAACCTGAGTGAACATGTGTCTAGGGGCCCTAGTCCTTGTTACATGGTCTATAACCTGAGGGAACATGTCTAGGGGTCCTAGTTACATGGTCTATAACCTGAGTGAACATGTGTCTAGGGGTCCTAGTTACATGGTCTATAACCTGAGTGAACATGTGTCGAGGGGTCCTAGTCCCAGTTACATGGTCTATAACCTGAGTGAACATGTGTCTAGGGGCCCTAGTCCTTGTTACATGGTCTATAACCTGAGTGAACGTGTCTATGGGTCCTAGTTACATGGTCTATAACCTGAGTGAACATGATTCTAGGGGCCCTAGTCCTAGTCACATGTTCTATAACCTGAGTGAAAATGTGTCTAGGGGGTCCTAGTTACATGGTCTATAACCTGAGTGAACATGTGTCTAGGGGTCCTAATTGCATGGTCTATAACCTGAGTGAACATGTGTCTAGGGGTCCTAGTTATATGGTCTATAACCTGAGTGAACATGTGTCAAGGGGCCCTAGTCCTAGTCACATGGTCTATAACCTGAGTGAAAATGTGTCTAGGGGTCCTAGTTACATGGTCTATAACCTGAGTGAACATGTGTCTAGGGGCCCTAGTCCTAGTCACATGGTCTATAACCTGAGGGAACATATGTCTAGGGGCCCTAGTCCTAGTTACATGGTCTATAACCTTAGTGAACGTGTCTAGGGGTCCTAGTTACATGGTCTATAATCTGAGTGAACATGTGTCGAGGGGTCCTAGTTACATGGTCTATAACCTGAGTGAACATGTGTCTAGGGGTCCTAGTTACATGGTCTATAACCTGAGTGAACATGTGTCTAGGGGTCCTAGTCCTAGTTACATGGTCTATAACCTGAGTGAAAATGTGTCTAGGGGTCCTAGTTACATGGTCTATAACCTGAGTGAACATGTGTCTAGGGGCCCTAGTCCTAGTTACATGGTCTATAACCTGAGTGAACATGTGTCTAGGGGTCCTAGTTGCATGGTCTATACCCTGAGTGAACGTGTCCAGGGGTCCTAGTTATATGGTCTATAACCTGAGGGACCATGTGTCTAGGGGTCCTAGTTACATGGTCTATAACCTGAGTGAACATGTGTCTAGGGGTCCTAGTTACATGTTCTATAACCTGAGTGAACATGTGTCTAGGGGTCCTAGTTATATGGTCTATAACCTGAGGGAACATGTCTAGGGGTACTAGTTACATGGTCTATAACCTGAGTGAACATGTCTAGGGGTCCTAGTTATATGGTCTATAACGTGAGTGAACATGTGTCTAGGGTTCCTAGTCCTAGTTACATGTTCTATAACCTGAGTGAACATGTGTCTAGGGGTCCTAGTTACATGGTCTATAACCTGAGTGAACATGTGTCTAGGGGTCCTAGTTTTATGGTCTATAACCTGAGTGAACATGTGTCTAGGGGTCCTAGTCCTAGTTACATGTTCTATAACCTGACTGAACATGTGTCTAGGGGTCCTAGTTATATGGTCTATAACCTGAGTGAATGTGTCTAGGGGTCCTAGTTACATGGTCTATAACCTGAGTGAACATGTGTCTAGGGGCCCTAGTCCTAGTTACATGGTCTATAACCTGAGTGAACATGTGTCTAGGGGTCCTAGTTACATGGTCTATAACCTGAGTGAACGTGTCTAGGGGTCCTAGTTATTTGGTCTATAACCTGAGTGAACATGTGTCTAGGGGTCCTAGTTACATGGTCTATAACCTGAGTGAACATGTGTCTAGGGGTCCTAGTTACATGTTCTATAACCTGAGTGAACATGTGTCTAGGGGTCCTAGTTATATGGTCTATAACCTGAGGGAACATGTCTAGGGGTCCTAGTTACATGGTCTATAACCTGAGTGAACATGTGTCGAGGGGTCCTAGTCCCAGTTATATGGTCTATAACCTGAGTGAACATGTGTCTAGGGGCCCTAGTCCTTGTTACATGGTCTATAACCTGAGTGAACGTGTCTATGGGTCCTAGTTACATGGTCTATAACCTGAGTGGACATGAATCTAGGGGCCCTAGTCCTAGTCACATGGTCTATAACCTGAGTGAAAATGTGTCTAGGGGGTCCTAGTTACATGGTCTATAACCTGAGTGAACATGTGTCTAGGGGTCCTAATTGCATGGTCTATAACCTGAGTGAACATGTGTCTAGGGGTCCTAGTTATATGGTCTATAACCTGAGTGAACATGTGTCAAGGGGCCCTAGTCCTAGTCACATGGTCTATAACCTGAGTGAAAATGTGTCTAGGGGTCCTAGTTACATGGTCTATAACCTGAGTGAACATGTGTCTAGGGACCCTAGGCCTAGTTACATGGTCTATAACCTGAGTGAACATGTGTCTAGGGGTCCTAGTTACATGGTCTATAACCTGAGTGAACATGTGTCTAGGGGCCCTAGTCCTAGTCACATGGTCTATAACCTGAGGGAACATATGTCTAGGGGCCCTAGTCCTAGTTACATGGTCTATAACCTTAGTGAACGTGTCTAGGGGTCCTAGTTACATGGTCTATAATCTGAGTGAACATGTGTCGAGGGGTCCTAGTTACATGGTCTATAACCTGATTGAACATGTGTCTAGGGGTCCTAGTTACATGGTCTATAACCTGAGTGAACATGTGTCTAGGGGTCCTAGTCCTAGTTACATGGTCTATAACCTGAGTGAAAATGTGTCTAGGGGTCCTAGTTACATGGTCTATAACCTGAGTGAACATGTGTCTAGGGGCCCTAGTCCTAGTTACATGGTCTATAACCTGAGTGAACATGTGTCTAGGGGTCCTAGTTGCATGGTCTATACCCTGAGTGAACGTGTCCAGGGGTCCTAGTTATATGGTCTATAACCTGAGTGAACATGTGTCTAGGGGTCCTAGTTACATGTTCTATAACCTGAGTGAACATGTGTCTAGGGGTCCTAGTTATATGGTCTATAACGTGAGTGAACATGTGTCTAGGGGTCCTAGTTGCATGGTCTATACCCTGAGTGAACGTGTCCAGGGGTCCTAGTTATATGGTCTATAACCTGAGTGAACATGTGTCTAGGGGTACTAGTTACATGGTCTATAACCTGAGTGAACACGTGTCTAGGGGTCCTAGTTATATGGTCTATAACGTGAGTGAACATGTGTCTAGGGTTCCTAGTCCTAGTTACATGTTCTATAACCTGAGTGAACATGTGTCTAGGGGTCCTAGTTACATGGTCTATAACCTGAGTGAACATGTGTCTAGGGGTCCTAGTTTTATGGTCTATAACCTGAGTGAACATGTGTCTAGGGGTCCTAGTTATATGGTCTATAACCTGAGTGAATGTGTCTAGGGGTCCTAGTTACATGGTCTATAACCTGAGTGAGCGTGTCTAGGGGTCCTAGTTACATGGTCTATAACCTGAGTGAACATGTGTCGAGGGGTCCGAGTTACATGGTCTATAACCTCAGTGAACGTGTCTAGGGGCCCTAGTTACATGGTCTATAACCTGAGGGAACATGTGTCTAGGGGTCCTAGTCCTAGTTACATGTTCTATAACCTGAGTGAACATGTGTCTAGGGGTCCTAGTTACATGGTCTATAACCTGAGTGAACATGTCTAGGGGTCCTAGTTACATGGTCTATAACCTGAGTGAACATGTGTCGAGGGGTCCTAGTCCCAGTTACATGGTCTATAACCTGAGTGAACATGTGTCTAGGGGCCCTAGTCCTTGTTACATGGTCTATAACCTGAGGGAACATGTCTAGGGGTCCTAGTTACATGGTCTATAACCTGAGTGAACATGTGTCTAGGGGTCCTAGTTACATGGTCTATAACCTGAGTTAACATGTGTCGAGGGGTCCTAGTCCCAGTTACATGGTCTATAACCTGAGTGAACATGTGTCTAGGGGCCCTAGTCCTTGTTACATGGTCTATAACCTGAGTGAACGTGTCTATGGGTCCTAGTTACATGGTCTATAATCTGAGTGAACATGTCTAGGGGTCCTAGTCCAAGTTACATGGTCTATAATCTGAGTGAACATGTGTCGAGGGGTCCTAGTCCCAGTTACATGGTCTATAACCTGAGTGAACTTGTGTCGAGGGGTCCGAGTTACATGGTCTATAACCTCAGTGAACGTGTCTAGGGGCCCTAGTTACATGGTCTATAACCTGAGGGAACATGTGTCTAGGGGTCCTAGTCCTAGTTACATGTTCTATAACCTGAGTGAACATGTGTCTAGGGGTCCTAGTTACATGGTCTATAACCTGAGTGAACATGTCTAGGGGTCCTAGTTACATGGTCTATAACCTGAGTGAACATGTGTCGAGGGGTCCTAGTCCCAGTTACATGGTCTATAACCTGAGTGAACATGTGTCTAGGGGCCCTAGTCCTTGTTACATGGTCTATAACCTGAGGGAACATGTCTAGGGGTCCTAGTTACATGGTCTATAACCTGAGTGAACATGTGTCTAGGGGTCCTAGTTACATGGTCTATAACCTGAGTGAACATGTGTCGAGGGGTCCTAGTCCCAGTTACATGGTCTATAACCTGAGTGAACATGTGTCTAGGGGCCCTAGTCCTTGTTACATGGTCTATAACCTGAGTGAACGTGTCTATGGGTCCTAGTTACATGGTCTATAATCTGAGTGAACATGTCTAGGGGTCCTAGTCCAAGTTACATGGTCTATAATCTGAGTGAACATGTGTCGAGGGGTCCTAGTCCCAGTTACATGGTCTATAACCTGAGTGAACATGTGTCTAGGGACCCTAGTCCTAGTTACATGGTCTATAATCTGAGTGAACATGTCTAGGGGACCTAGTCCAAGTTACATGGTCTATAACCTGAGTGAACATGTGTCTAGGGGTCCTAGTCCCAGTTACATGTTCTATAACCTGAGTGAACATGTGTCTACGGGTCCTAGTTACATGGTCAATAACCTGAGTGAACTTGTGTCTAGGGGTCCGAGGTACATGGTCTATAACCTGAGTGAACAAGTGTCTAGGGGTCCTAGTTACATGGTCTATAACCTGAGTGAACATGTGTCTAGGGGTCCTATTTACATGGTCTATAACCTGAGTGAACATGTGTCTAGGGGTCCTAGTTATATGGTCTATAACCTGAGTGAACATGTGTCTAGGGGCCCTAGTCCTAGTCACATGGTCTATAACTTGAGTGAACATGTGTCTAGGGGTCCTAGTTACATGGTCTATAACCTGAGTGAACATGTGTCTAGGGACCCTAGGCCTAGTTACATGGTCTATAACCTGAGTGAACATGTGTCTAGGGGTCCTAGTTACATGGTCTATATCCTGAGTGAACATGTGTCTAGGGACCCTAGGCCTAGTTACATGGTCTATAACCTGAGTGAAAATGTGTCTAGGGGTCCTAGTCCTAGTTACATGGTCTATAACCTGAGTGAACGTGTCTAGGGGTCCTAGTTACATGGACTATAACCTGAGGGAACATGTGTCTAGGGTTCTAGTTGAATGGTCTATAACCTGAGTGAACATGTGTCTAGGGGTCCTAGTCCTAGTTACATGGTCTATAACCTGAGTGAACATGTGTCTAGGGGTCCTAGTTACATGGTCTATAACCTCAGTGAACATGTGTCTAGGGGTCCTAGTTACATGGTCTATAACCTGAGTGAACATTTCTAGGGGTCCTAGTTACATGGTCTATAACCTGAGTGAACATGTGTCGAGGGGTCCTAGTCCCAGTTACATGGTCTATAACCTGAGTGAACATGTGTCTAGGGGCCCTAGTCCTTGTTACATGGTCTATAACCTGAGGGAACATGTCTAGGGGTCCTAGTTACATGGTCTATAACCTGAGTGAACATGTGTCTAGGGGTCCTAGTTACATGGTCTATAACCTGAGTGAACATGTGTCGAGGGGTCCTAGTCCCAGTTACATGGTCTATAACCTGAGTGAAAATGTGTCTAGGGGCCCTAGTCCTTGTTACATGGTCTATAACCTGAGTGAAAGTGTCTATGGGTCCTAGTTACATGGTCTATAATCTGAGTGAACATGTCTAGGGGTCCTAGTCCAAGTTACATGGTCTATAATCTGAGTGAACATGTGTCGAGGGGTCCTAGTCCCAGTTACATGGTCTATAACCTGAGTGAACATGTGTCTAGGGGCCCTAGTCCTAGTTACATGGTCTATAACCTGAGTGAACGTGTCTAGGGGTCCTAGTTACATGGTCTATAACCTGAGTGAACATGTCTAGGGGTCCTAGTTACATGGTCTATAATCTGAGTGAACATGTCTAGGGGACCTAGTCCAAGTTACATGGTCTATAAACTGAGTGAACATGTGTCTAGGGGTCCTAGTCCCAGTTACATGTTCTATAACCTGAGTGAACATGTGTCTACGGGTCCTAGTTACATGGTCAATAACCTGAGTGAACTTGTGTCTAGGGGTCCGAGTTACATGGTCTATAACCTGAGTGAACATGTGTCTAGGGGTCCTAGTTACATGGTCTATAACCTGCGTGAACATGTGTCTAGGGGTCCTAGTTACATGGTCTATAACCTGAGTGAACATGTGTCTAGGGGTCCTAGTTATATGGTCTATAACCTGAGTGAACATGTGTCTAGGGGTCCTAGTTACATGGTCTATAACCTGAGTGAACATGATTCTAGGGGCCCTAGTCCTAGTCACATGGTCTATAACCTGAGTGAAAATGTGTCTAGGGGTCCTCGTTACATGGTCTATAACCTGAGAGAACATGTGTCTAGGTGTCCTAATTGCATGGTCTATAACCTGAGTGAACATGTGTCTAGGGGTCCTAGTTATATGGTCTATAACCTTAGTGAACATGTGTCTAGGGGCCCTAGTCCTAGTTACATGGTCAATAACCTGAGTGAACATGTGTCTAGGGGTCCTAATTGCATGGTCTATAACCTGAGTGAACATGTGTCTAGGGGTCCTAGTTACATGGTCTATAACCTGAGTGAACATGTGTCTAGGGGTCCTAATTGCATGGTCTATAACCTGAGTGAACATGTGTCTAGGGACCCTAGGCCTAGTTACATGGTCTATAACCTGAGTGAACATTTGTCTAGGGGTCCTAGTCCTAGTTACATGGTCTATAACCTGAGTGAACGTGTCTAGGGGTCCTAGTTACATGGTCTATAACCTGAGGGAACATGTGTCAAGGGTTCTAGTTGAATGGTCTATAACCTGAGTGAACATGTGTCTAGGGGTCCTAGTCCTAGTTACATGGTCTATAACCTGAGTGAAAATGTGTCTAGGGGTCCTAGTTACATGGTCTATAACCTGAGTGAACATGTGTCTAGGGGCCCTAGTCCTAGTTACATGGTCTATAACCTGATTGAACATGTGTCTAGGGGTCCTAGTTACATGGTCTATAACCTGAGTGAACGTGTCTAGGGGTCCTAGTTATTTGGTCTATAACCTGAGTGAACATGTGTCTAGGGGTCCTAGTTACATGGTCTATAACCTGAGTGAACATGTGTCTAGGGGTCCTAGTTACATGTTCTATAACCTGAGTGAACATGTGTCTAGGGGTCCTAGTTATATGGTCTATAACCTGAGGGAACATGTCTAGGGGTCCTAGTTACATGGTCTATAACCTGAGTGAACATGTGTCGAGGGGTCCTAGTCCCAGTTACATGGTCTATAACCTGAGTGAACATGTGTCTCGGGGCCCTAGTCCTTGTTACATGGTCTATAACCTGAGGGAACATGTCTAGGGGTCCTAGTTACATGGTCTATAACCTGTGTGAACATGTGTCTAGGGGTCCTAGTTACATGATCTATAACCTGAGTGAACATGTGTGTAGGGGTCCTAGTCCCAGTTATATGGTCTATAACCTGAGTGAACATGTGTCTAGGGGCCCTAGTCCTTGTTACATGGTCTATAACCTGAGTGAACGTGTCTATGGGTCCTAGTTACATGGTCTATAACCTGAGTGAACATGATTCTAGGGGCCCTAGTCCTAGTCACATGGTCTATAACCTGAGTGAAAATGTGTCTAGGGTGTCCTAGTTACATGGTCTATAACCTGAGTGAACATGTGTCTAGGGGTCCTAATTGCATGGTCTATAACCTGAGTGAACATGTGTCTAGGGGTCCTAGTTATATGGTCTATAACCTGAGTGAACATGTGTCAAGGGGCCCTAGTCCTAGTCACATGGTCTATAACCTGAGTGAAAATGTGTCTAGGGGTCCTAGTTACATGGTCTATAACCTGAGTGAACATGTGTCTAGGGGTCCTAGTCCTAGTTACATGGTCTATAACCTGAGTGAACATGTGTCTAGGGGTCCTAGTTGCATGGTCTATACCCTGAGTGAACGTGTCCAGGGGTCCTAGTTATATGGTCTATAACCTGAGGGACCATGTGTCTAGGGGTCCTAGTTACATGGTCTATAACCTGAGTGAACATGTGTCTAGGGGTCCTAGTTACATGTTCTATAACCTGAGTGAACATGTGTCTAGGGGTCCTAGTTATATGGTCTATAACCTGAGGGAACATGTCTAGGGGTACTAGTTACATGGTCTATAACCTGAGTGAACGTGTCTAGGGGTCCTAGTTATATGGTCTATAACGTGAGTGAACATGTGTCTAGGGTTCCTAGTCCTAGTTACATGTTCTATAACCTGAGTGAACATGTGTCTAGGGGTCCTAGTTACATGGTCTATAACCTGAGTGAACATGTGTCTAGGGGTCCTAGTTTTATGGTCTATAACCTGAGTGAACATGTGTCTAGGGGTCCTAGTCCTAGTTACATGTTCTATAACCTGACTGAACATGTGTCTAGGGGTCCTAGTTATATGGTCTATAACCTGAGTGAATGTGTCTAGGGGTCCTAGTTACATGGTCTATAACCTGAGTGAACATGTGTCTAGGGGCCCTAGTCCTAGTTACATGGTCTATAACCTGAGTGAACATGTGTCTAGGGGTCCTAGTTACATGGTCTATAACCTGAGTGAACGTGTCTAGGGGTCCTAGTTATTTGGTCTATAACCTGAGTGAACATGTGTCTAGGGGTCCTAGTTACATGGTCTATAACCTGAGTGAACATGTGTCTAGGGGTCCTAGTTACATGTTCTATAACCTGAGTGAACATGTGTCTAGGGGTCCTAGTTATATGGTCTATAACCTGAGGGAACATGTCTAGGGGTCCTAGTTACATGGTCTATAACCTGAGTGAACATGTGTCGAGGGGTCCTAGTCCCAGTTACATGGTCTATAACCTGAGTGAACATGTGTCTCGGGGCCCGAGTCCTTGTTACATGGTCTATAACCTGAGGGAACATGTCTAGGGGTCCTAGTTACATGGTCTATAACCTGTGTGAACATGTGTCTAGGGGTCCTAGTTACATGATCTATAACCTGAGTGAACATGTGTCGAGGGGTCCTAGTCCCAGTTATATGGTCTATAACCTGAGTGAACATGTGTCTAGGGGCCCTAGTCCTTGTTACATGGTCTATAACCTGAGTGAACGTGTCTATGGGTCCTAGTTACATGGTCTATAACCTGAGTGGACATGATTCTAGGGGCCCTAGTCCTAGTCACATGGTCTATAACCTGAGTGAAAATGTGTCTAGGGGGTCCTAGTTACATGGTCTATAACCTGAGTGAACATGTGTCTAGGGGTCCTAATTGCATGGTCTATAACCTGAGTGAACATGTGTCTAGGGGTCCTAGTTATATGGTCTATAACCTGAGTGAACATGTGTCAAGGGGCCCTAGTCCTAGTCACATGGTCTATAACCTGAGTGAACATGTGTCTAGGGGTCCTAGTTACATGGTCTATAACCTGAGTGAACATGTGTCTAGGGGCCCTAGTCCTAGTCACATGGTCTATAACCTGAGGGAACATATGTCTAGGGGCCCTAGTCCTAGTTACATGGTCTATAACCTTAGTGAACGTGTCTAGGGGTCCTAGTTACATGGTCTATAATCTGAGTGAACATGTGTCGAGGGGTCCTAGTTACATGGTCTATAACCTGAGTGAACATGTGTCTAGGGGTCCTAGTTACATGGTCTATAACCTGAGTGAACATGTGTCTAGGGGTCCTAGTCCTAGTTACATGGTCTATAACCTGAGTGAAAATGTGTCTAGGGGTCCTAGTTACATGGTCTATAACCTGAGTGAACATGTGTCTAGGGGCCCTAGTCCTAGTTACATGGTCTATAACCTGAGTGAACATGTGTCTAGGGGTCCTAGTTGCATGGTCTATACCCTGAGTGAACGTGTCCAGGGGTCCTAGTTATATGGTCTATAACCTGAGTGAACATGTGTCTAGGGGTCCTAGTTACATGTTCTATAACCTGAGTGAACATGTGTCTAGGGGTCCTAGTTATATGGTCTATAACCTGAGGGAACATGTCTAGGGGTACTAGTTACATGGTCTATAACCTGAGTGAACGTGTCTAGGGGTCCTAGTTATATGGTCTATAACGTGAGTGAACATGTGTCTAGGGTTCCTAGTCCTAGTTACATGTTCTATAACCTGAGTGAACATGTGTCTAGGGGTCCTAGTTACATGGTCTATAACCTGAGTGAACATGTGTCTAGGGGTCCTAGTTTTATGGTCTATAACCTGAGTGAACATGTGTCTAGGGGTCCTAGTCCTAGTTACATGTTCTATAACCTGACTGAACATGTGTCTAGGGGTCCTAGTTATATGGTCTATAACCTGAGTGAATGTGTCTAGGGGTCCTAGTTACATGGTCTATAACCTGAGTGAGCGTGTCTAGGGGTCCTAGTTACATGGTCTATAACCTGAGTGAACATGTGTCGAGGGGTCCGAGTTACATGGTCTATAACCTCAGTGAACGTGTCTAGGGGCCCTAGTTACATGGTCTATAACCTGAGGGAACATGTGTCTAGGGGTCCTAGTCCTAGTTACATGTTCTATAACCTGAGTGAACATGTGTCTAGGGGTCCTAGTTACATGGTCTATAACCTGAGTGAACATGTCTAGGGGTCCTAGTTACATGGTCTATAACCTGAGTGAACATGTGTCGAGGGGTCCTAGTCCCAGTTACATGGTCTATAACCTGAGTGAACATGTGTCTAGGGGCCCTAGTCCTTGTTACATGGTCTATAACCTGAGGGAACATGTCTAGGGGTCCTAGTTACATGGTCTATAACCTGAGTGAACATGTGTCTAGGGGTCCTAGTTACATGGTCTATAACCTGAGTGAACATGTCTAGGGGACCTAGTCCAAGTTACATGGTCTATAACCTGAGTGAACATGTGTCTAGGGGTCCTAGTCCCAGTTACATGTTCTATAACCTGAGTGAACATGTGTCTACGGGTCCTAGTTACATGGTCAATAACCTGAGTGAACTTGTGTCTAGGGGTTCGAGGTACATGGTCTATAACCTGAGTGAACATGTGTCTAGGGGTCCTAGTTACATGGTCTATAACCTGAGTGAACATGTGTCTAGGGGCCCTAGTCCTAGTCACATGGTCTATAACTTGAGTGAACATGTGTCTAGGGGTCCTAGTTACATGGTCTATAACCTGAGTGAACATGTGTCTAGGGACCCTAGGCCTAGTTACATGGTCTATAACCTGAGTGAACATGTGTCTAGGGGTCCTAGTTACATGGTCTATATCCTGAGTGAACATGTGTCTAGGGACCCTAGGCCTAGTTACATGGTCTATAACCTGAGTGAACATGTGTCTAGGGGTCCTAGTTACATGGTCTATAACCTGAGTGAACATGTGTCTAGGGACCCTAGGCCTAATTACATGGTCTATAACCTGAGTGAACATGTGTCTAGGGGTCCTAGTTACATGGTCTATAACCTGAGTGAACATGTGTCTAGGGGCCCTAGTCCTAGTTACATGGTCTATAACCTGAGGGAACATGTCAAGGGGTCCTAGTTACATGGTCTATAACCTGAGTGAACGTGTCTTGGGGTCCTAGTTATATGGTCTATAACCTGAGTGAACATGTGTCTAGGGGTCCTAGTCCTAGTTACATGTTCTATAATCTGAGTGAACATGTGTCGAGGGGTCCTAGTCCCAGTTACATGGTCTATAACCTGAGTGAACATGTGTCTAGGGACCCTAGTCCTAGTTACATGGTCTATAATCTGAGTGAACATGTCTAGGGGACCTAGTCCAAGTTACATGGTCTATAACCTGAGTGAACATGTGTCTAGGGGTCCTAGTCCCAGTTACATGTTCTATAACCTGAGTGAACATGTGTCTACGGGTCCTAGTTACATGGTCAATAACCTGAGTGAACTTGTGTCTAGGGGTCCGAGGTACATGGTCTATAACCTGAGTGAACATGTGTCTAGGGGTCCTAGTTACATGGTCTATAACCTGAGTGAACATGTGTCTAGGGGTCCTAGTTACATGGTCTATAACCTGAGTGAACATGTGTCTAGGGGTCCTAGTTATATGGTCTATAACCTGAGTGAACATGTGTCTAGGGGCCCTAGTCCTAGTCACATGGTCTATAACTTGAGTGAACATGTGTCTAGGGGTCCTAGTTACATGGTCTATAACCTGAGTGAACATGTGTCTAGGGACCCTAGGCCTAGTTACATGGTCTATAACCTGAGTGAACATGTGTCTAGGGGTCCTAGTTACATGGTCTATATCCTGAGTGAACATGTGTCTAGGGACCCTAGGCCTAGTTACATGGTCTATAACCTGAGTGAACATGTGTCTAGGGGTCCTAGTTACATGGTCTATAACCTGAGTGAACATGTGTCTAGGGGTCCTAGTTACATGGTCTATAACCTGAGTGAACATGTGTCTAGGGACCCTAGGCCTAATTACATGGTCTATAACCTGAGTGAACATGTGTCTAGGGGTCCTAGTTACATGGTCTATAACCTGAGTGAACATGTGTCTAGGGGCCCTAGTCCTAGTTACATGGTCTATAACCTGAGGGAACATGTCAAGGGGTCCTAGTTACATGGTCTATAACCTGAGTGAACGTGTCTTGGGGTCCTAGTTATATGGTCTATAACCTGAGTGAACATGTGTCTAGGGGTCCTAGTCCTAGTTACATGTTCTATAACCTGAGTGAACATGTGTCTAGGGGTCCTAGTTACATGGTCTATAACCTGAATGAACATGTCTAGGGGTCCTAGTTACATGGTGAATAACCTGAGTGAACATGTGTCGAGGGGTCCTAGTTATATGGTCTATAACCTCAGTGAACATGTGTCTAGGGGTCCCAGTTACATGGTCTATAACCTGAGTGAGCATGTGTCTAGGGGCCGTAGTCCTAGTTACATGGTCTATAACCTGAGTGAACGTGTCTAGGGGTCCTAGTTACATGGTCTATAACCTGAGTGAACATGTCTAGGGGACCTAGTCCAAGTTACATGGTCTATAACCTGAGTGAACATGTGTCTAGGGGTCCTAGTCCCAGTTACATGTTCTATAACCTGAGTGAACATGTGTCTACGGGTCCTAGTTACATGGTCAATAACCTGAGTGAACTTGTGTCTAGGGGTTCGAGGTACATGGTCTATAACCTGAGTGAACATGTGTCTAGGGGTCCTAGTTACATGGTCTATAACCTGAGTGAACATGTGTCTAGGGGCCCTAGTCCTAGTCACATGGTCTATAACTTGAGTGAACATGTGTCTAGGGGTCCTAGTTACATGGTCTATAACCTGAGTGAACATGTGTCTAGGGACCCTAGGCCTAGTTACATGGTCTATAACCTGAGTGAACATGTGTCTAGGGGTCCTAGTTACATGGTCTATATCCTGAGTGAACATGTGTCTAGGGACCCTAGGCCTAGTTACATGGTCTATAACCTGAGTGAACATGTGTCTAGGGGTCCTAGTTACATGGTCTATAACCTGAGTGAACATGTGTCTAGGGACCCTAGGCCTAATTACATGGTCTATAACCTGAGTGAACATGTGTCTAGGGGTCCTAGTTACATGGTCTATAACCTGAGTGAACATGTGTCTAGGGGCCCTAGTCCTAGTTACATGGTCTATAACCTGAGGGAACATGTCAAGGGGTCCTAGTTACATGGTCTATAACCTGAGTGAACGTGTCTTGGGGTCCTAGTTATATGGTCTATAACCTGAGTGAACATGTGTCTAGGGGTCCTAGTCCTAGTTACATGTTCTATAATCTGAGTGAACATGTGTCGAGGGGTCCTAGTCCCAGTTACATGGTCTATAACCTGAGTGAACATGTGTCTAGGGACCCTAGTCCTAGTTACATGGTCTATAATCTGAGTGAACATGTCTAGGGGACCTAGTCCAAGTTACATGGTCTATAACCTGAGTGAACATGTGTCTAGGGGTCCTAGTCCCAGTTACATGTTCTATAACCTGAGTGAACATGTGTCTACGGGTCCTAGTTACATGGTCAATAACCTGAGTGAACTTGTGTCTAGGGGTCCGAGGTACATGGTCTATAACCTGAGTGAACATGTGTCTAGGGGTCCTAGTTACATGGTCTATAACCTGAGTGAACATGTGTCTAGGGGTCCTAGTTACATGGTCTATAACCTGAGTGAACATGTGTCTAGGGGTCCTAGTTATATGGTCTATAACCTGAGTGAACATGTGTCTAGGGGCCCTAGTCCTAGTCACATGGTCTATAACTTGAGTGAACATGTGTCTAGGGGTCCTAGTTACATGGTCTATAACCTGAGTGAACATGTGTCTAGGGACCCTAGGCCTAGTTACATGGTCTATAACCTGAGTGAACATGTGTCTAGGGGTCCTAGTTACATGGTCTATATCCTGAGTGAACATGTGTCTAGGGACCCTAGGCCTAGTTACATGGTCTATAACCTGAGTGAACATGTGTCTAGGGGTCCTAGTTACATGGTCTATAACCTGAGTGAACATGTGTCTAGGGGTCCTAGTTACATGGTCTATAACCTGAGTGAACATGTGTCTAGGGACCCTAGGCCTAATTACATGGTCTATAACCTGAGTGAACATGTGTCTAGGGGTCCTAGTTACATGGTCTATAACCTGAGTGAACATGTGTCTAGGGGCCCTAGTCCTAGTTACATGGTCTATAACCTGAGGGAACATGTCAAGGGGTCCTAGTTACATGGTCTATAACCTGAGTGAACGTGTCTTGGGGTCCTAGTTATATGGTCTATAACCTGAGTGAACATGTGTCTAGGGGTCCTAGTCCTAGTTACATGTTCTATAACCTGAGTGAACATGTGTCTAGGGGTCCTAGTTACATGGTCTATAACCTGAATGAACATGTCTAGGGGTCCTAGTTACATGGTGAATAACCTGAGTGAACATGTGTCGAGGGGTCCTAGTTATATGGTCTATAACCTCAGTGAACATGTGTCTAGGGGTCCCAGTTACATGGTCTATAACCTGAGTGAGCATGTGTCTAGGGGCCGTAGTCCTAGTTACATGGTCTATAACCTGAGTGAACGTGTCTAGGGGTCCTAGTTACATGGTCTATAACCTGAGTGAACATGTCTAGGGGTCCTATTTACATGGTCTATAATCTGAGTGAACATGTCTAGGGGACCTAGTCCAAGTTACATGGTCTATAACCTGAGTGAACATGTGTCTAGGGGTCCTAGTCCCAGTTACATGTTCTATAACCTGAGTGAACATGTGTCTACGGGTCCTAGTTACATGGTCAATAACCTGAGTGAACTTGTGTCTAGGGGTCCGAGTTACATGGTCTATAACCTGCGTGAACATGTGTCTAGGGGTCCTAGTTACATGGTCTATAACCTGAGTGAACATGTGTCTAGGGGTCCTAGTTACATGGTCTATAACCTGAGTGAACATGTGTCTAGGGGTCCTAGTTATATGGTCTATAACCTGAGTGAACATGTGTCTAGGGGTCCTAGTTACATGGTCTATATGTCTAGGGACCCTAGGCCTAGTTACATGGTCTATAACCTGAGTGAACATGTGTCTAGGGGTCCTAGTTACATGGTCTATAACCTGAGTGAACATGTGTCTAGGGACCCTAGGCCTAATTACATGGTCTATAACCTGAGTGAACACGTGTCTAGGGGTCCTAGTTACATGGTCTATAACCTGAGTGAACATGTGTCTAGGGGCCCTAGTCCTAGTTACATGGTCTATAACCTGAGGGAACATGTCAAGGGGTCCTAGTTACATGGTCTATAACCTGAGTGAACGTGTCTAGGGGTCCTAGTTATATGGTCTATAACCTGAGTGAACATGTGTCTAGGGGTCCTAGTCCTAGTTACATGTTCTATAACCTGAGTGAACATGTGTCTAGGGGTCCTAGTTACATGGTCTATAACCTGAGTGAACATGTCTAGGGGTCCTAGTTACATGGTGAATAACCTGAGTGAACATGTGTCGAGGGGTCCTAGTTATATGGTCTATAACCTCAGTGAACATGTGTCTAGGGGTCCCAGTTACATGGTCTATAACCTGAGTGAGCATGTGTCTAGGGGCCGTAGTCCTAGTTACATGGTCTATAACCTGAGTGAACGTGTCTAGGGGTCCTAGTTACATGGTCTATAATCTGAGTGAACATGTCTAGGGGACCTAGTCCAAGTTACATGGTCTATAACCTGAGTGAACATGTGTCTAGGGGTCCTAGTTACATGGTCTATAACCTGAGTGAACATGTGTCTAGGGGTCCTAGTTATATGGTCTATAACCTGAGTGAACATGTGTCTAGGGGCCCTAGTCCTAGTCACATGGTCTATAACCTGAGTGAACATGTGTCTAGGGGTCCTAGTTACATGGTCTATAACCTGAGTGAACATGTGTCTAGGGGTCCTAGTTACATGGTCTATAACCTGAGTGAACATGTGTCTAGGGGTCCTAGTTATATGGTCTATAACCTGAGTGAACATGTGTCTAGGGGCCCTAGTCCTAGTCACATGGTCTATAACTTGAGTGAACATGTGTCTAGGGGTCCTAGTTACATGGTCTATAACCTGAGTGAACATGTGTCTAGGGACCCTAGGCCTAGTTACATGGTCTATAACCTGAGTGAACATGTGTCTAGGGGTCCTAGTTACATGGTCTATATCCTGAGTGAACATGTGTCTAGGGACCCTAGGCCTAGTTACATGGTCTATAACCTGAGTGAACATGTGTCTAGGGGTCCTAGTTACATGGTCTATAACCTGAGTGAACATGTGTCTAGGGACCCTAGGCCTAATTACATGGTCTATAACCTGAGTGAACATGTGTCTAGGGGTCCTAGTTACATGGTCTATAACCTGAGTGAACATGTGTCTAGGGGCCCTAGTCCTAGTTACATGGTCTATAACCTGAGGGAACATGTCAAGGGGTCCTAGTTACATGGTCTATAACCTGAGTGAACGTGTCTAGGGGTCCTAGTTATATGGTCTATAACCTGAGTGAACATGTGTCTAGGGGTCCTAGTCCTAGTTACATGTTCTATAACCTGAGTGAACATGTGTCTAGGGGTCCTAGTTACATGGTCTATAACCTGAGTGAACATGTCTAGGGGTCCTAGTTACATGGTGAATAACCTGAGTGAACATGTGTCGAGGGGTCCTAGTTATATGGTCTATAACCTCAGTGAACATGTGTCTAGCGGTCCCAGTTACATGGTCTATAACCTGAGTGAGCATGTGTCTAGGGGCCGTAGTCCTAGTTACATCGTCTATAACCTGAGTGAACGTGTCTAGGGGTCCTAGTTACATGGTCTATAACCTGAGTGAACATGTCTAGGGGTCCTAGTTACATGGTCTATAATCTGAGTGAACATGTCTAGGGGACCTAGTCCAAGTTACATGGTCTATAACCTGAGTGAACATGTGTCTAGGGGTCCTAGTCCCAGTTACATGTTCTATAACCTGAGTGAACATGTGTCTACGGGTCCTAGTTACATGGTCAATAACCTGAGTGAACTTGTGTCTAGGGGTCCGAGTTACATGGTCTATAACCTGCGTGAACATGTGTCTAGGGGTCCTAGTTACATGGTCTATAACCTGAGTGAACATGTGTCTAGGGACCCTAGGCCTAGTTACATGGTCTATAACCTGAGTGAACATGTGTCTAGGGGTCCTAGTCCTAGTTACATGGTCTATAACCTGAGTGAACATGTGTCTAGGGGTCCTAGTCCTAGTTACATGGTCTATAACCTGAGTGAACATGTGTCTAGGGGTCCTAGTTACATGGTCTATATCCTGAGTGAACATGTGTCTAGGGACCCTAGGCCTAGTTACATGGTCTATAACCTGAGTGAACATGTGTCTAGGGGTCCTAGTTACATGGTCTATAACCTGAGTGAACGTGTCTAGGGGTCCTAGTTACATGGTCTATAACCTGAGTGAACATGTGTCTAGGGGCCCTAGTCCTAGTTACATGGTCTATAACTTGAGTGAACATGTGTCTAGGGGTCCTAGTTACATGGTCTATAACCTGAGTGAACATGTGTCTAGGGGTCCTAGTCCTAGTTACATGGTCTATAACCTGAGTGAACATGTGTCTAAGGGTCCTAGTTACATGGTCTATAACCTGAGTGAACATGTGTCTAGGGGTCCTAGTCCTAGTTACATGTTCTTTAACCTGAGTGAACATGTGTCTAGGGGTCCTAGTTACATGGTCTATAACCTGAGTGAACATGTGTCTAGGGGTCCTAGTTACATGGTCTATAACCTGAGTGAACATGTGTCTAGGGGTCCTAGTTACATGGTCTATATCCTGAGTGAACATGTGTCTAGGGACCCTAGGCCTAGTTACATGGTCTATAACCTGAGTGAACATGTGTCTAGGGGTCCTAGTTACATGGTCTATAACCTGAGTGAACATGTGTCTAGGGACCCTAGGCCTAATTACATGGTCTATAACCTGAGTGAACATGTGTCTAGGGGTTCTAGTTACATGGTCTATAACCTGAGTGAACATGTGTCTAGGGACCCTAGGCCTAGTTACATGGTCTATAACCTGAGTAAACATGTGTCTAGGGGTCCTAGTTACATGGTCTATATCCTGAGTGAACATGTGTCTAGGGACCCTAGGCCTAGTTACATGGTCTATAACCTGAGTGAACATGTGTCTAGGGGTCCTAGTTACATGGTCTATAACCTGAGTGAACGTGTCTAGGGGTCCTAGTTACATGGTCTATAACCTGAATGAACATGTGTCTAGGGGTCCTAGTTACATGGTCTATATCCTGAGTGAACATGTGTCTAGGGGTCCTAGTCCTAGTTACATGGTCTATAACCTGAGTGAACATGTGTCTAGGGGTCCTAGTCCCAATTACATGGTCTATAACCTGAGTGAACATGTCTAGGGGTCCTAGTTACATGGTCTATAACCTGAGGGAACATGTGTCTAGGGGTCCTAGTTACATGGTCTATAACCTGAGGGAACATGTCTAGGGGTCCTAGTTACATGGTCTATAACCTGAGTGAACATGGGTCTAGGGGTCCTAGTCCTAGTTACATGGTCTATAACGTGAGGGAACATGTGTCTAGGGGTCCTAGTTACATGGTCTATAACCTGAGTGAACATGTGTCTAGGGGTCCTAGTTATATGGTCTATAACCTGAGTGAACATGTGTCTAGGGGCCCTAGTCCTAGTCACATGGTCTATAACCTGAGTGAACATGTGTCTAGGGGTCCTAGTTACATGGTCTATAACCTGAGTGAACATGTGTCTAGGGGTCCTAGTTACATGGTCTATAACCTGAGTGAACATGTGTCTAGGGGTCCTAGTTATATGGTCTATAACCTGAGTGAACATGTGTCTAGGGGCCCTAGTCCTAGTCACATGGTCTATAACTTGAGTGAACATGTGTCTAGGGGTCCTAGTTACATGGTCTATAACCTGAGTGAACATGTGTCTAGGGACCCTAGGCCTAGTTACATGGTCTATAACCTGAGTGAACATGTGTCTAGGGGTCCTAGTTACATGGTCTATATCCTGAGTGAACATGTGTCTAGGGACCCTAGGCCTAGTTACATGGTCTATAACCTGAGTGAACATGTGTCTAGGGGTCCTAGTTACATGGTCTATAACCTGAGTGAACATGTGTCTAGGGACCCTAGGCCTAATTACATGGTCTATAACCTGAGTGAACATGTGTCTAGGGGTCCTAGTTACATGGTCTATAACCTGAGTGAACATGTGTCTAGGGGCCCTAGTCCTAGTTACATGGTCTATAACCTGAGGGAACATGTGCAAGGGGTCCTAGTTACATGGTCTATAACCTGAGTGAACGTGTCTAGGGGTCCTAGTTACATGGTCTATAACCTGAGTGAACATGTCTAGGGGTCCTAGTTACATGGTCTATAATCTGAGTGAACATGTCTAGGGGACCTAGTCCAAGTTACATGGTCTATAACCTGAGTGAACATGTGTCTAGGGGTCCTAGTCCCAGTTACATGTTCTATAACCTGAGTGAACATGTGTCTACGGGTCCTAGTTACATGGTCAATAACCTGAGTGAACTTGTGTCTAGGGGTCCGAGTTACATGGTCTATAACCTGCGTGAACATGTGTCTAGGGGTCCTAGTTACATGGTCTATAACCTGAGTGAACATGTGTCTAGGGACCCTAGGCCTAGTTACATGGTCTATAACCTGAGTGAACATGTGTCTAGGGGTCCTAGTCCTAGTTACATGGTCTATAACCTGAGTGAACATGTGTCTAGGGGTCCTAGTCCTAGTTACATGGTCTATAACCTGAGTGAACATGTGTCTAGGGGTCCTAGTTACATGGTCTATATCCTGAGTGAACATGTGTCTAGGGACCCTAGGCCTAGTTACATGGTCTATAACCTGAGTGAACATGTGTCTAGGGGTCCTAGTTACATGGTCTATAACCTGAGTGAACGTGTCTAGGGGTCCTAGTTACATGGTCTATAACCTGAGTGAACATGTGTCTAGGGGCCCTAGTCCTAGTTACATGGTCTATAACTTGAGTGAACATGTGTCTAGGGGTCCTAGTTACATGGTCTATAACCTGAGTGAACATGTGTCTAGGGGTCCTAGTCCTAGTTACATGGTCTATAACCTGAGTGAACATGTGTCTAAGGGTCCTAGTTACATGGTCTATAACCTGAGTGAACATGTGTCTAGGGGTCCTAGTCCTAGTTACATGTTCTTTAACCTGAGTGAACATGTGTCTAGGGGTCCTAGTTACATGGTCTATAACCTGAGTGAACATGTGTCTAGGGGTCCTAGTTACATGGTCTATAACCTGAGTGAACATGTGTCTAGGGGTCCTAGTTACATGGTCTATATCCTGAGTGAACATGTGTCTAGGGACCCTAGGCCTAGTTACATGGTCTATAACCTGAGTGAACATGTGTCTAGGGGTCCTAGTTACATGGTCTATAACCTGAGTGAACATGTGTCTAGGGACCCTAGGCCTAATTACATGGTCTATAACCTGAGTGAACATGTGTCTAGGGGTTCTAGTTACATGGTCTATAACCTGAGTGAACATGTGTCTAGGGACCCTAGGCCTAGTTACATGGTCTATAACCTGAGTAAACATGTGTCTAGGGGTCCTAGTTACATGGTCTATATCCTGAGTGAACATGTGTCTAGGGACCCTAGGCCTAGTTACATGGTCTATAACCTGAGTGAACATGTGTCTAGGGGTCCTAGTTACATGGTCTATAACCTGAGTGAACGTGTCTAGGGGTCCTAGTTACATGGTCTATAACCTGAATGAACATGTGTCTAGGGGTCCTAGTTACATGGTCTATATCCTGAGTGAACATGTGTCTAGGGGTCCTAGTCCTAGTTACATGGTCTATAACCTGAGTGAACATGTGTCTAGGGGTCCTAGTCCCAATTACATGGTCTATAACCTGAGTGAACATGTCTAGGGGTCCTAGTTACATGGTCTATAACCTGAGGGAACATGTGTCTAGGGGTCCTAGATACATGGTCTATAACCTGAGGGAACATGTCTAGGGGTCCTAGTTACATGGTCTATAACCTGAGTGAACATGGGTCTAGGGGTCCTAGTCCTAGTTACATGGTCTATAACGTGAGGGAACATGTGTCTAGGGGTCCTAGTTACATGGTCTATAACCTGAGTGAACATGTGTCTAGGGGTCCTAGTTATATGGTCTATAACCTGAGTGAACATGTGTCTAGGGGCCCTAGTCCTAGTCACATGGTCTATAACCTGAGTGAACATGTGTCTAGGGGTCCTAGTTACATGGTCTATAACCTGAGTGAACATGTGTCTAGGGGTCCTAGTTATATGGTCTATAACCTGAGTGAACATGTGTCTAGGGGCCCTAGTCCTAGTCACATGGTCTATAACTTGAGTGAACATGTGTCTAGGGGTCCTAGTTACATGGTCTATAACCTGAGTGAACATGTGTCTAGGGACCCTAGGCCTAGTTACATGGTCTATAACCTGAGTGAACATGTGTCTAGGGGTCCTAGTTACATGGTCTATATCCTGAGTGAACATGTGTCTAGGGACCCTAGGCCTAGTTACATGGTCTATAACCTGAGTGAACATGTGTCTAGGGGTCCTAGTTACATGGTCTATAACCTGAGTGAACATGTGTCTAGGGACCCTAGGCCTAATTACATGGTCTATAACCTGAGTGAACATGTGTCTAGGGGTCCTAGTTACATGGTCTATAACCTGAGTGAACATGTGTCTAGGGGCCCTAGTCCTAGTTACATGGTCTATAACCTGAGGGAACATGTCAAGGGGTCCTAGTTACATGGTCTATAACCTGAGTGAACGTGTCTAGGGGTCCTAGTTATATGGTCTATAACCTGAGTGAACATGTGTCTAGGGGTCCTAGTCCTAGTTACATGTTCTATAACCTGAGTGAACATGTGTCTAGGGGTCCTAGTTACATGGTCTATAACCTGAGTGAACATGTCTAGGGGTCCTAGTTACATGGTGAATAACCTGAGTGAACATGTGTCGAGGGGTCCTAGTTATATGGTCTATAACCTCAGTGAACATGTGTCTAGCGGTCCCAGTTACATGGTCTATAACCTGAGTGAGCATGTGTCTAGGGGCCGTAGTCCTAGTTACATCGTCTATAACCTGAGTGAACGTGTCTAGGGGTCCTAGTTACATGGTCTATAACCTGAGTGAACATGTCTAGGGGTCCTAGTTACATGGTCTATAATCTGAGTGAACATGTCTAGGGGACCTAGTCCAAGTTACATGGTCTATAACCTGAGTGAACATGTGTCTAGGGGTCCTAGTCCCAGTTACATGTTCTATAACCTGAGTGAACATGTGTCTACGGGTCCTAGTTACATGGTCAATAACCTGAGTGAACTTGTGTCTAGGGGTCCGAGTTACATGGTCTATAACCTGCGTGAACATGTGTCTAGGGGTCCTAGTTACATGGTCTATAACCTGAGTGAACATGTGTCTAGGGACCCTAGGCCTAGTTACATGGTCTATAACCTGAGTGAACATGTGTCTAGGGGTCCTAGTCCTAGTTACATGGTCTATAACCTGAGTGAACATGTGTCTAGGGGTCCTAGTCCTAGTTACATGGTCTATAACCTGAGTGAACATGTGTCTAGGGGTCCTAGTTACATGGTCTATATCCTGAGTGAACATGTGTCTAGGGACCCTAGGCCTAGTTACATGGTCTATAACCTGAGTGAACATGTGTCTAGGGGTCCTAGTTACATGGTCTATAACCTGAGTGAACGTGTCTAGGGGTCCTAGTTACATGGTCTATAACCTGAGTGAACATGTGTCTAGGGGCCCTAGTCCTAGTTACATGGTCTATAACTTGAGTGAACATGTGTCTAGGGGTCCTAGTTACATGGTCTATAACCTGAGTGAACATGTGTCTAGGGGTCCTAGTCCTAGTTACATGGTCTATAACCTGAGTGAACATGTGTCTAAGGGTCCTAGTTACATGGTCTATAACCTGAGTGAACATGTGTCTAGGGGTCCTAGTCCTAGTTACATGTTCTTTAACCTGAGTGAACATGTGTCTAGGGGTCCTAGTTACATGGTCTATAACCTGAGTGAACATGTGTCTAGGGGTCCTAGTTACATGGTCTATAACCTGAGTGAACATGTGTCTAGGGGTCCTAGTTACATGGTCTATATCCTGAGTGAACATGTGTCTAGGGACCCTAGGCCTAGTTACATGGTCTATAACCTGAGTGAACATGTGTCTAGGGGTCCTAGTTACATGGTCTATAACCTGAGTGAACATGTGTCTAGGGACCCTAGGCCTAATTACATGGTCTATAACCTGAGTGAACATGTGTCTAGGGGTTCTAGTTACATGGTCTATAACCTGAGTGAACATGTGTCTAGGGACCCTAGGCCTAGTTACATGGTCTATAACCTGAGTAAACATGTGTCTAGGGGTCCTAGTTACATGGTCTATATCCTGAGTGAACATGTGTCTAGGGACCCTAGGCCTAGTTACATGGTCTATAACCTGAGTGAACATGTGTCTAGGGGTCCTAGTTACATGGTCTATAACCTGAGTGAACGTGTCTAGGGGTCCTAGTTACATGGTCTATAACCTGAATGAACATGTGTCTAGGGGTCCTAGTTACATGGTCTATATCCTGAGTGAACATGTGTCTAGGGGTCCTAGTCCTAGTTACATGGTCTATAACCTGAGTGAACATGTGTCTAGGGGTCCTAGTCCCAATTACATGGTCTATAACCTGAGTGAACATGTCTAGGGGTCCTAGTTACATGGTCTATAACCTGAGGGAACATGTGTCTAGGGGTCCTAGTTACATGGTCTATAACCTGAGGGAACATGTCTAGGGGTCCTAGTTACATGGTCTATAACCTGAGTGAACATGGGTCTAGGGGTCCTAGTCCTAGTTACATGGTCTATAACGTGAGGGAACATGTGTCTAGGGGTCCTAGTTACATGGTCTATAACCTGAGTGAACATGGGTCTAGGGGTCCTAGTCCTAGTTACATGGTCTATAACCTGAGGGAACATGTGTCTAGGGGTTCTAGTTACATGGTCTATATCCTGAGGGAACATGTGTCTAGG
The DNA here is from genome assembly GCF_965601325.2 of Salmo salar. Lineage (NCBI taxonomy): Eukaryota > Metazoa > Chordata > Actinopteri > Salmoniformes > Salmonidae > Salmo > Salmo salar. Next base: position 47,508,321 of record NC_138301.1, on the reverse strand, counting down.
GGTTCTAGTTACATTGTCTATAACCTGAGTGAACGTGTCTAGGGGTCCTAGTTACATGGTCTATAACCTGAGTGAACATGTGTTTAGGGGTCCTAGTTACATGGTCTATAACCTGAGTGAACATGTGTTTAGGGGTCCTAGTCCTAGTTACATGGTCTATAACCTGAGTGAACATGTGTCTAGGGGCCCTAGTCCTAGTTACATGGTCTATAACCTGAGGGAACATGTATAGGGGTCCTAGTTACATTGTCTATAACCTGAGTGAACATGTGTCTAGGGGCCCTAGTCCTAGTTACATGGTCTATAACCTGAGGGAACATGTGTCTTGGGTTCCTAGTCCTAGTCACATGGTCTATAACTTGAGTGAACATGTGTCTAGGGGTCCTAGTTACATGGTCTATAACCTGAGTGAACATGTGTCTAGGGACCCTAGGCCTAGTTACATGGTCTATAACCTGAGTGAACATGTGTCTAGGGGTCCTAGTTACATGGTCTATATCCTGAGTGAACATGTGTCTAGGGACCCTAGGCCTAGTTACATGGTCTATAACCTGAGTGAACATGTGTCTAGGGGTCCTAGTTACATGGTCTATAACCTGAGTGAACATGTGTCTAGGGACCCTAGGCCTAATTACATGGTCTATAACCTGAGTGAACATGTGTCTAGGGGTCCTAGTTACATGGTCTATAACCTGAGTGAACATGTGTCTAGGGGCCCTAGTCCTAGTTACATGGTCTATAACCTGAGGGAACATGTCAAGGGGTCCTAGTTACATGGTCTATAACCTGAGTGAACGTGTCTAGGGGTCCTAGTTATATGGTCTATAACCTGAGTGAACATGTGTCTAGGGGTCCTAGTCCTAGTTACATGTTCTATAACCTGAGTGAACATGTGTCTAGGGGTCCTAGTTACATGGTCTATAACCTGAGTGAACATGTCTAGGGGTCCTAGTTACATGGTGAATAACCTGAGTGAACATGTGTCGAGGGGTCCTAGTTATATGGTCTATAACCTCAGTGAACATGTGTCTAGCGGTCCCAGTTACATGGTCTATAACCTGAGTGAGCATGTGTCTAGGGGCCGTAGTCCTAGTTACATCGTCTATAACCTGAGTGAACATGTCTAGGGGTCCTAGTTACATGGTCTATAACCTGAGTGAACATGTCTAGGGGTCCTAGTTACATGGTCTATAATCTGAGTGAACATGTCTAGGGGACCTAGTCCAAGTTACATGGTCTATAACCTGAGTGAACATGTGTCTAGGGGTCCTAGTCCCAGTTACATGTTCTATAACCTGAGTGAACATGTGTCTACGGGTCCTAGTTACATGGTCAATAACCTGAGTGAACTTGTGTCTAGGGGTCCGAGTTACATGGTCTATAACCTGCGTGAACATGTGTCTAGGGGTCCTAGTTACATGGTCTATAACCTGAGTGAACATGTGTCTAGGGACCCTAGGCCTAGTTACATGGTCTATAACCTGAGTGAACATGTGTCTAGGGGTCCTAGTCCTAGTTACATGGTCTATAACCTGAGTGAACATGTGTCTAGGGGTCCTAGTCCTAGTTACATGGTCTATAACCTGAGTGAACATGTGTCTAGGGGTCCTAGTTACATGGTCTATATCCTGAGTGAACATGTGTCTAGGGACCCTAGGCCTAGTTACATGGTCTATAACCTGAGTGAACATGTGTCTAGGGGTCCTAGTTACATGGTCTATAACCTGAGTGAACGTGTCTAGGGGTCCTAGTTACATGGTCTATAACCTGAGTGAACATGTGTCTAGGGGCCCTAGTCCTAGTTACATGGTCTATAACTTGAGTGAACATGTGTCTAGGGGTCCTAGTTACATGGTCTATAACCTGAGTGAACATGTGTCTAGGGGTCCTAGTCCTAGTTACATGGTCTATAACCTGAGTGAACATGTGTCTAAGGGTCCTAGTTACATGGTCTATAACCTGAGTGAACATGTGTCTAGGGGTCCTAGTCCTAGTTACATGTTCTTTAACCTGAGTGAACATGTGTCTAGGGGTCCTAGTTACATGGTCTATAACCTGAGTGAACATGTGTCTAGGGGTCCTAGTTACATGGTCTATAACCTGAGTGAACATGTGTCTAGGGGTCCTAGTTACATGGTCTATATCCTGAGTGAACATGTGTCTAGGGACCCTAGGCCTAGTTACATGGTCTATAACCTGAGTGAACATGTGTCTAGGGGTCCTAGTTACATGGTCTATAACCTGAGTGAACATGTGTCTAGGGACCCTAGGCCTAATTACATGGTCTATAACCTGAGTGAACATGTGTCTAGGGGTTCTAGTTACATGGTCTATAACCTGAGTGAACATGTGTCTAGGGACCCTAGGCCTAGTTACATGGTCTATAACCTGAGTAAACATGTGTCTAGGGGTCCTAGTTACATGGTCTATATCCTGAGTGAACATGTGTCTAGGGACCCTAGGCCTAGTTACATGGTCTTTAACCTGAGTGAACATGTGTCTAGGGGTCCTAGTTACATGGTCTATAACCTGAGTGAACGTGTCTAGGGGTCCTAGTTACATGGTCTATAACCTGAATGAACATGTGTCTAGGGGTCCTAGTTACATGGTCTATATCCTGAGTGAACATGTGTCTAGGGGTCCTAGTCCTAGTTACATGGTCTATAACCTGAGTGAACATGTGTCTAGGGGTCCTAGTCCCAATTACATGGTCTATAACCTGAGTGAACATGTCTAGGGGTCCTAGTTACATGGTCTATAACCTGAGGGAACATGTGTCTAGGGGTCCTAGTTACATGGTCTATAACCTGAGGGAACATGTCTAGGGGTCCTAGTTACATGGTCTATAACCTGAGTGAACATGGGTCTAGGGGTCCTAGTCCTAGTTACATGGTCTATAACGTGAGGGAACATGTGTCTAGGGGTCCTAGTTACATGGTCTATAACCTGAGTGAACATGGGTCTAGGGGTCCTAGTCCTAGTTACATGGTCTATAACCTGAGGGAACATGTGTCTAGGGGTTCTAGTTACATGGTCTATATCCTGAGGGAACATGTGTCTAGGGGTTCTAGTTACATTGTCTATAACCTGAGTGAACGTGTCTAGGGGTCCTAGTTACATGGTCTATAACCTGAGTGAACATGTGTTTAGGGGTCCTAGTTACATGGTCTATAACCTGAGTGAACATGTGTTTAGGGGTCCTAGTCCTAGTTACATGGTCTATAACCTGAGTGAACATGTGTCTAGGGGCCCTAGTCCTAGTTACATGGTCTATAACCTGAGGGAACATGTATAGGGGTCCTAGTTACATTGTCTATAACCTGAGTGAACATGTGTCTAGGGGCCCTAGTCCTAGTTACATGGTCTATAACCTGAGGGAACATGTGTCTTGGGTTCCTAGTCCTAGTTACATGGTCTATAACCTGAGGGAACATGTGTCTAGGGGTCCTAGTTACATGGTCTATATCCTGAGTGAGCATGTGTCTAGGGGTCCTAGTCCTAGTTACATGGTCTATAACCTGAGTGAACATGTCTAGGGGTTCTAGTTACATGGTCTATATCCTGAGGGAACATGTGTCTAGGGGTTCTAGTTATATTGTCTATAACCTGAGGGAACATGTTTAGGGGTCCTAGTCCTAGTTACATGGTCTTTAACCTGTTGGGGCTACAGGTTAGCAATGAACCCCGAGCCGGGATTGCTAACAAGGCTGGAAATTCAAAACATCAAAAATCTAATAATTTCAATTTCTCAAACAATCAACTATTTTACACAATTTAAATGATAAACATCTCCTTAATCTAACCACATTGTTCGATTTTCAAAGAGGCTTTACGGCAAAAGCATAAAGTTAGATTATGTTAGGACAGTACATAGCCACAAAAGTACAAACATCCATTTTCAATTCAAGGTCAGGCGTCACCAAAAGCAGAAACCAGCTTGAATTATGCACTAACTTTTGTCAATCTCCATCAGATGACACTACTAGGACATTATGTTATACAATACATGCATTTTTTGTTCCATCAAGTTCATATTTATATCCAAAAACAGCATTTTACAGTAGCGTGAAATTCAGATTTTTTTCTTCTCTGAAATGCTTCCGGTGAACATAACAAAATTACTATTCGAAAACATTGGTAAATTATAATATTGTCATTCAAAGAATAATATATTATCATCTCGTAATTGCTACCGAATGGCCAGATCTCAAAATAACTTTACTGGGAAATCACATTTTGCAATAAACGGGGTGCTATGCTAAGAACAACAGGCTATGCTATACAGTTAGCATCATCTAAAATCGATAATAACATTGTAAATATCCCCTTACCTTTGATTATCTCCATCAGAAGGCAGGCATCCCAGGTCCGGAACAAATGTGGTTTCTTTTGACAAAGTTCATAATTTATGTCCAAATAACACCAAGTACTTAGCGTTCATTATGCTCCCACAAAACGTGGTGGGGGGACTGTAAAATCACGCCGAAAAGCTAAAAAAAACTAGTAAATAATCTATTTATGTTCGTTCAAACATGTCAAATGTTGTTTAGCATTAATCTTTTGGTCCATTTTTAACGTTAAACATCAGTAATATTTTCACACAACCTATCCTATGTCTAGATAAACAATGAAGACAAAACTCATGTTTCTCAGATTTATGCGCAGGCGCAAAAAAATGAAGTGATGACATGTCAACTTCCTTGGATTCTAATTTGCTCTCTGTTTATCATAGACGCTTCAAACAACTTTATAAAGATCGTTGACATCTAGTGGAAGCCGTAGGTGATGCGAAATGAATCCTTTCTCACTATGGTATCTATAAAACAATGACACTAAATAGTACAGTCACAAAATTCACATTTTTTTGGATCTATTTTTCACAGGTTTTTGCATGCAATATGAGTTTTGTTATACTTACAGACACCATTCAAACTGTTTTAGAAAATTCAGAGTGTTTTCTATCCGAATGTGTTAATAATATGCATATCCTAGCTTCTGAGTTGGTGTAGGAGGCAGTTAAAAATGGGCACATATTTTTTTCAAAATGTCTCAATACTGCCCCCGAGCCCCAACAGGATAACCTGAGTGAACATGTGTCTAGGGGCCCTAGTCCAAGTTACATGGTCTATAACCTGAGGGAACATGTCTAGGGGTCCTAGTTACATTGTCTATAACCTGAGTGAACATGTGTCTAGGGGCCCTAGTCCTAGTTACATGGTCTATAACCTGAGGGAACATGTCTAGGGGTCCTAGTTACATGGTCTATAACCTGAGTGAACGTGTCTAGGGGTCCTAGTTACATGGTCTATAACCTGAGTGAACATGTGTCTAGGGGCCCTAGTCCTAGTTACATGGTCTATAACCTGAGTGAACATGTGTCTAGGGGTCCTAGTTACATGGTCTATAACCTGAGTGAACATGTGTCTAGGGGTCCTAGTCCTAGTTACATGGTCTATAACCTGAGTGAACATGTGTCTAGGGGTCCTAGTTACATGGTCTATAACCTGAGTGAACATGTGTCTAGGGGTCCTAGTCCTAGTTACATGTTCTTTAACCTGAGTGAACATGTGTCTAGGGGTCCTAGTTACATGGTCTATAACCTGAGTGAACGTGTCTAGGGGTCCTAGTTACATGGTCTATAACCTGAGTGAACATGTGTCTAGGGGTCCTAGTTACATGGTCTATATCCTGAGTGAACATGTGTCTAGGGGTCCTAGTCCTAGTTACATGGTCTATAACCTGAGTGAACATGTGTCTAGGGGTCCTAGTCCCAATTACATGGTCTATAACCTGAGTGAACATGTCTAGGGGTCCTAGTTACATGGTCTATAACCTGAGGGAACATGTGTCTAGGGGTCCTAGTTACATGGTCTATAACCTGAGGGAACATGTCTAGGGGTCCTAGTTACATGGTCTATAACCTGAGTGAACATGGGTCTAGGGGTCCTAGTCCTAGTTACATGGTCTATAACCTGAGGGAACATGTGTCTAGGGGTTCTAGTTACATGGTCTATATCCTGAGGGAACATGTGTCTAGGGGTTCTAGTTACATTGTCTATAACCTGAGTGAACGTGTCTAGGGGTCCTAGTTACATGGTCTATAACCTGAGTGAACATGTGTTTAGGGGTCCTAGTCCTAGTTACATGGTCTATAACCTGAGTGAACATGTGTCTAGGGGCCCTAGTCCTAGTTACATGGTCTATAACCTGAGGGAACATGTCTAGGGGTCCTAGTTACATTGTCTATAACCTGAGTGAACATGTGTCTAGGGGCCCTAGTCCTAGTTACATGGTCTATAACCTGAGGGAACATGTCTAGGGGTCCTAGTTACATGGTCTATAACCTGAGGGAACATGTGTCTAGGGGTCCTAGTCCTAGTTACATGGTCTATAACATGAGTGAACTTGTGTGTTTATGTGAGATCTGAGTTTGAGGACCGTGTTGGATGGACATGTGCCCGTGGAGACAGCAACCTTACCTCACCTCGGTCCAGGGAGATAGCAACCTTACCTCACCTCGGTCCAGGGAGATAGCAACCTTACCTCACCATGGTCCAGGGAGACAGCAACCTTTCCCCTCCTTGGTCCTGGGAGACAGCAACCTTACCTCACCTTGGTCCAGGGAGACAGCAACCTTACCTCTCCTTGGTCCGGGGAGACAGCAACCTTACCTCACCTTGGTCCAGGGAGACAGCAACGCAACCTCACCTTGGTCCAGGGAGACTAGTCCAAGCAGATTAGTTCAAAATGATGACCAATATATACATAAAAACCAAAACTCCAAAAGGCCCAACTAATGAGGTTAAGGGCTTTATTCAATCAGAGCCGCTTTAGGAAAAATCCACATAGCGGTTGTTTATCGGTGTCTGAGGGGGAACTGGGTTAGAGCTGTCAAATCCACTAGTGGCTCCTGCCATTATACCTGAAGCGGACATAGCCATTGGCTGCACGGAGTCACATGAACAGAAATCCCATGCAGTCTTGTTTACAAATTGGAACACGAGATGTAATCTACACCTCCGTTAGGATGATAGATGTAATCTACACCTCAGTTAGGATGATAGATGTAATCTATACTTCCGTTAGGAAGAATCTATTTCAATTTGAGCGTGATTATTTCGGTATAACCTACACTTTCTCACTCTGATATTCTAACGCGGGTGTGGCTTCGTGACATTGATCAAGAGCAGCTGCTCACCAATTTGACTTCTCCAACACCCCTAGTTAACGTGTGATCTGATTGAATCTAAACCTTGCTAACAAAGCCCAGATCAGAGGCTTCTGGCCTCCTCTCTCTCTACAGAACTGACAATCACCCTAACTGTCAGCACCGGTCTCCTTACCAACCAGGCTCAGCATCTGGACAACGTTGCTGCTGCCCCCTGGGGGATTGAATGTATCCTGGATAGTGTGTTTGTCTATGTCCTAACACTAACCTTCCTCCACATATCACAGTAATGATATGTGAAAATTGGAATGATCAATTATTAGTGTGTTTCCCAGACATAACTGTTGTAAAAGTATATGACAGAAACCTTATTCAACAACAGTTTATTGGTGAATGACAGCTCATAATAACTTACAGTCCCCAAGGCACTTGAGCATAATTTCATAATGTTCTCACTTTAAAATAACACTTAACAGTCGAATGGAAACTGGGTTTGACAGTTTACAATAATTGGCAAACAAAATGCAGCAAAAAATATTAAATCAGTGCACTAACGCTCGTTCATACATTTGGCCATGTTCCAGGTCACCTACATTGCAGTCACGCACCAAATCTTACATATTCAATCATTGGTTAATTTGTGTAAAAGCTGCTGCTTTGCAGGCAGTCTGGAACACGGCCTTTTGTGTCTCCATGACAATCCGGTCAAATCAAGTGCAATGTAATAACGTAGCATCAAAACCAATAGAGAACATGATCATTAGAAATACTAGGGTGAAGTTGCCCCCTAGACACTGACCCAAGGCCAGTTTTAGATTATTCCCCCTAATGGTTAAGGTTGGGATTGGGGGAGAGGAGGCTGATCCTAGAACTGTACCAACGGGGTCAACTTCATCCTACTGTTTAGTTCATGGTGGGAAGTGGTAAACTGGGTAAAGCTCTATTCTGTTCCTTCATTCATGAAGAGCAGAGGTCATACTTAAAGGGTTATTATATCGTCATGGCGATTAATAGGGCATTGTAGGACACAGAAACAGAGTGCACAGTCATCAACATTTCAGTTTCCTCATCAAAGTAAATGTGCCGGAGTTGGCAAACGAGCTCATTTTCATCCGTAGATACAATCATGAAGCAGAAACAAAAAATGATAAAACAAATGATTTCACCAGTTATGCTATGCAGGGTGGACACCAGTTCCAACTGGCACTAGACAAACAAAACATTAAGGGAGATATAGTAGTGTAATACGACGACTAACTGAACATCCTGGCACAGTTACAGTAAGCATTTCACGGTAAAGGTCTACACCTGTTGTATTCAGCATTACACGGTACACCTGTTGTATTCGGCGACATATGACAAATAAGATTTGATTTGATCACGCTACAGGGGCCTGCAACCATAGACAGAATCTATTTCACCCTATTTCTAGATCTGCCACTCTCTCTCTGTAAAGCAGTTGGACAATACTTCAATGTCAAGTCCTCAGGCTAGTTTGCAAACGGAAGACTAGACAAGCATACAAACAAGAATTCCTGAAAATCTGGAATCGGTGGGAGCTTTTTAGCAAGATAACAGCTAGTTTCAAAGCTTAGTGAAAAAGAGGCTGTAGCCTTGAACCCTGGTACCAGGTGGTGGATATTTGGGCACAGTGCTTTAGTTAAATATCTTCAGGGTGTTTAAGATACCATCTCTTCTCTATGGATCACGTTTTACATCAAACAGTAAACCTGCATAATCACACAACTAAACCATTGGCAACATGGTTAACCTATTGATTAGTGAATGTTTTGATTTGTACGTGTGTGTGTGTGCCTATACGTCTGTTTTATGGATGTGTCCATGCGCGTCCGAGTGTCTGTCTGTCCGTGTATACGTCTCCTCTCCTCTCTCAGCTGTCCCACTCAGCGGAGGGCGTGTTGTCCTCTCCTCTCTCCTCATCTTCATCATCCGAGTCAGAGGAGACCTTCTTCATCCTCTGCATGGCTGCCTTGATGCTCTTCTGTAGATCTGTGTCCCTACTGTCCTGGGGCAGGGGCACTGCTGGGACCACCTGGAGGGGACATCACAAAGCAGGGTCATCAGGTTAGCCAGTGGAATCGCTCCAGAGGGCTTCCCATCCTTTCAAGTGTTTGTCACGTGACTCCTACAGTGAAATTCCTTTCTTTCTCAACAATGCAGTAATTAATATCCGTAGTGATCCAAAACATGAATAAAGACAAGTAGAACAAACACAAGTAGCTATATCCAGGGACAGTACCATATTTACAATATATTTACAATAAATACAAGTGAATATGTTGATCCCCTTGTCCTAGAGAGATTTACACGGTTATCAAAACCCCCTATGAGAAATGAGTGGTGGAAAAACATTTGGAACTATTTCCCTGTTTGACCGCTAGGTTTTATGGGTATTATTAATCATACTGTGGCACTCTATACCATTCCCAAAGATGTCATGTAAGGGGGGTGTAATCGGTCCAGAGGAGTTCCAATAGAAGTAATGTAGCAGGGGGTGTAATCGGTCCAGAGGGGTTCCTATAGAAGTAATGTAGAGGGGGGTGTAATCGGGCCAGAGGGGTTCCAATAGAAGTCATGTAGCAGGGGGTGTAATCGGTCCAGAGGGGTTCCAATAGAAGTCATGTTGCAGGGGGTGTAATCGGTCCAGAGGGGTTCCAATAGAAGTCATGTAGCAGGGGGTGTAATCGGTCCAGAGAGGTTCCTATAGAAGTCATGTAGCAGGGGGTGTAATCGGTCCAGAGGGGTTCCTATAGAAGTAATGTAGAGGGGGGTGTAATAGGTCCAGAAGGGTTCCTATAGAAGTAATGTAGAGGGGGGTGTAATCGGTCCAGAGGGGTTCCTATAGAAGTAATGTAGAGGGGGGTGTAATCGGTCCAGAGGGGTTCCTATAGAAGTAATGTAGCAGGGGGTGTAATCGGTCCAGAGGGGTTCCTATAGAAGTAATGTAGAGGGGGGTGTAATAGGTCCAGAAGGGTTCCTATAGAAGTAATGTAGAGGGGGGTGTAATCGGTCCAGAGGGGTTCCTATAGAAGTAATGTAGAGGGGGGTGTAATCGGTCCAGAGGGGTTCCTATAGAAGTAATGTAGCAGGGGGTGTAATCGGTCCAGAGGGGTTCCTATAGAAGTAATGTAGCAGGGGGTGTAATCGGTCCAGAGGGGTTCCTATAGAAGTAATGTAGGAGGGGGTGTAATAGGTCCAGAGGGGTTCCTATAGAAGTCATGTAGCAGGGGGTGTAATCGGTCCAGAGGGGTTCCTATAGAAGTCATGTAGCAGGGGGTGTAATAGGTCCAGAGGGGTTCCTATAGAAGTAATGTAGCAGGGGGTGTAATGGTCCAGAGGGGTTCCTATAGAAGTAATGTAGCAGGGGGTGTAATCGGTCCAGAGGGGTTCCTATAGAAGTAATGTAGCAGGGGTGTAATAGGTCCAGAGGGGTTCCTATAGAAGTAATGTAGCAGGGGGTGTAATAGGTCCAGAGGGGTTCCTATAGAAGTCATGTAGCAGGGGGTGTAATAGGTCCAGAGGGGTTCCTATAGAAGTAATGTAGCAGGGGGTGTAATGGTTCCTATAGAAGTAATGTAGAGGGTTGTGGTGGACACAGAGCAGGTCACTGATAAACATTCAGAAATAACTTTATTTTCTGGCTCATCAAGAAAGTTCAACTTGAACAATTAATTATGCCATGCTCTTTTTTATGCCAAGTCACTTATTGAGCCATTATGTAACATAGCTTCATGGCTAACTCCTGCACATTGTCATTAATGTGATGTAACATAGCTTCATGGCTAACTCTTGCACATTGTCATTAATGTGATGTAACATAGCTTCATGGCTAACTCTTGCACATTGTCATTAATGTGATGTAACATAGCTTCATGGCTAACTCCTGCACATTGTCATTAATGTGATGTAACATAGCTTCATGGCTAACTCCTGCACATTGTCATTAATGTGATGTAACATAGCTTCATGGCTAACTCCTGCACATTGTCATTAATGTGATGCTGACCTTGCGTAGTTTGACCCCAAGTCTGATGGCAGACATTATGTTATCCCTGAGGTCGCCATCGGAGGGCGCCAGGCAGGGACCAGGAGGGGGCTGGACACGACGCAGCCTGACCTGACCACGCTGTAATGATGCCAACACCTCGTCCATAGAACCTGGAGGGAGAAGAAGCAGAGAGAAAGGGGGGGAAAGAAAGGTGGGAAAGAGAAACGAGAGAGAAAGAGAGAGAGAAGCAGGGAAAGAAAGGTGGGAGAGAGAGAAACAGAGGGATGGAGAAGAAGCAGGGGAGAGAGAGAAACAGAGGGATGGAGAAGAAGCAGGGGAAGAAAGGTGGGAGAGAGAGAAACGAGAGAGAAGAAGCAGGGGAAGAAAGGTGGGAGAGAGAGAAACAGAGGGAGAAGAAGCAGGGGAAGAAAGGTGGGAGAGAGAAGAAGCAGGGGAAGAAAGGTGGGAGAGAGAGAAACAGAGGGATGGAGAAGAAGCAGGGGAAGAAAGGTGGGAGAGAGAGAAACGAGAGAGAAGAAGCAGGGGAAGAAAGGTGGGAGAGAGAGAGAACAGATACGGAAAGAGAGTAGAAGCTGTCAAGAGAGCTGTCACAAGGTGCAGCTACAGTAGAAACTTGTAGAAGACAGAGAGTTTCCCTTTTTACCACAGTAGGAGAAATAATGAGCCAGGACAAGTAGCTACTGCATCAGAAACAGATTGTCATTGGAAGGTGGATCATTCTCACCTAGGTTCTGTTTCAGGGTCGTTTTGGCAGGGAAGGGAGCGGCCTCTTTCTCACTGAGAGGCATGGGGGAGTCCCCTACCTCTGTGAGGGCAGGGAGGGGTGGAGGTGGAGGAGGTGGGGGTAGGGGAGGAGGAGGAGGAGGGGGAGGAGGAGAGGAGGTCTGAGGTGGGGGTACAGCTGTAGTGGGAGGTGTAGTTGGCAGAGGTGAAGGAGAAGGGAGAGGAGGAGTGAAGATTTGGATGGGGAGGTCTTTAGGTTTGAGTTTCCTGGGGGTCTTTCTGGGGGCGGCCCCATTAGATGAAGGGGAGGGGCCGATGCTAATGATTGACAGAGGCTGGGAGAGGTCGGAACACTGCGGCTCCCTGGCAGCCATCTTGGATCGTGGAGTCTTCAGGACGTAACTTCCCTGTCGCTTCTACAGGAAAGACAGCAGGAAAACACTTCAGCAACACATCCTTCCTATCTTCCTTTAATCCCTCCATCCATGAGAGGATAAGTGATGGGTTGACTGATTACCTCTCTGAAGGAGCGTAGCCTGCTCAGGGTTCTCTCTCTCTCCTGGTCCATCCACTCCTTCCTCCTCTCTTCCTCCTCTCTCCTCTTCTCTCTCTTCTGGAGGGACATGGAGGGAAATAAGACAAGACTGGTGGAATCAACTGAGATAGTTACCCCACTGCTTTAGGAACATTTTAGGTAGCTATATAAGAGACAGAAACGGAGAGAGAGAGAGACAGAGATCATGTAAACTGAGGATGGTGTCTCCAGTGTGGGTGTTTCCGTGGGTGGGTTTGCCCTCGTTACTATGGTAACTCACCAGGGCTACTCCGTGGTGCTGGGTAAAGGGTTCCTTTAACAGCGTGTGTGCGTGTTGTCATGGTAACTCACCAGGGCTACTCCGTGGTGCTGGGTTAAGGGATCCTTTAAGAGCGTTTTGTCATAGTAACTCACCAGGGCTACTCCGTGGTGCTGCGTTAAGGGATCCTTTAAGAGCGTTTTGTCATAGTAACTCACCAGGGCTACTCTGTGGTGCTGGGTAAAGGGTTCCTTTAAGAGCGTTTTGTCATAGTAACTCACCAGGGCTACTCCGTGGTGCTGGGTAAAGGGTTCCTTTAAGAGCGTTTTGTCATAGTAACTCACCAGGGCTACTCCGTGGTGCTGGGTAAAGGGTTCCTTTAAGAGCGTTTTGTCATAGTAACTCACCAGGGCTACTCCGTGGTGCTGGGTAAAGGGTTCCTTTAAGAGCGTTTTGTCATAGTAACTCACCAGGGCTACTCTGTGGTGCTGGGTAAAGGGTTCCTTTAAGAGCGTGTGTGTGTGTTGTCATGGTAACTCACCAGGGCTACTCCGTGGTGCTGGGTAAAGTGAGTGGAGCTGTGCTGGGCCGCACGGTGCTTCTGCTCGTTAGCCTCCACACACTGATCCTGTAACACACCACACCATGTTACACACACACACACCACCACGTTACAACATCACACACACACCACGTTACACCACCACACAGACACCACGTTACACCACAACACAGACACCACGTTACACCACAACACAGACACCACGTTACACCACACAGCACACGACACCACGACACCACACACGACACCATGTTACACACAACACAGACACCACAACACAGACACCACGTTACACCACAACACAGACACCACAACACAGACACCACGTTACACCACAACACAGACACCACGTTACACACAACACAGACACCACGTTACACCACAACACAGACACCACAACACAGACACCACGTTACACACAACACAGACACCACGTTACACACAACACAGACACCACATTACACCACAACACAGACACCACGTTACACACAACACAGACACCACGTTACACCACAACACAGACACCACGTTACACACCGCACCCCCGACACCACAACACAGACACCACGTTACACACAACACAGACACCACAACACAGACACCACCCGCCCCGTTACACACAATACAGACACCACAACACAGACACCACAACACAGACACCACGTTACAACACAGACACCACGTTACACCACGACACCGACACCACGTTACACCACAACACAGACACCACGTTACACCACAACACAGACACCACAACACAGACACCACAACACAGACACCACAACACAGACACCACGACACCACCCGACACCATGTTACAAACAACACAGACACCACAACACAGACACCACGTTACACCACAACACAGACACCAAGTTACACCACAACACAGACACCACGTTACACACAACACAGACACCACGTTACACAACACAGACACCACAACACAGACACCACGTTACACAACACAGACACCACGTTACACACAACACAGACACCACATTACACCACAACACAGACACCACGTTACACACAACACAGACACCACGTTACACACAACACAGACACCACAACACAGACACCACGTTACACCACAACACAGACACCACAACAGACACCACGTTACACCACAACACAGACACCACGTTACACCACAACACAGACACCACAACACAGACACCACGTTACACCACAACACAGACACCATGTTACACCACAACACAGACACCATGTTACACACAACACAGACACCACAACACAGACACCACGTTACACCACACAACAGACACCACGTTACACACAACACAGACACCACGTTACACCACAACACAGACACCACGTTACACCACAACACAGACACCACGTTACACACAACACAGACACCACAACACAGACACAAGTTACAACACAACAGACACCACAACACAGACACAAGTTACAACACAGACACCACGTTACACACAGACACCACAACACAGACACAAGTTACAACACAACACAGACACCACGTTACACACATGAGGCGTTAAGTTAGAACAGTCTAAATGTTTAGGAGGAACTTTATTACAGGTTTGTCAGGAAGGGGTACCTTCTTATTGTGGAGGTAGGTTAACACACACCCCCTGGTACCTTCTTATTGTGGAGGTAGGTTAACACCCACCCCCTGGTACCTTCTTATTGTGGAGGTAGGTTAACACCCACCCCCTGGTACCTTCTTGTTGTGGAGGTAGGTTAACACCCCCCTGGTACCTTCTTATTGTGGAGGTAGGTTAACACACCCCCTGGTACCTTCTTGTTGTGGAGGTAGGTTAACACCCACCCCCTGGTACCTTCTTATTGTGGAGGTAGGTTAACACACACACACACCCTTGTACATTCTTATTGTGGAGGTAGGTTAACACACACCCCCTGGTACCTTCTTGTTGTGGAGGTAGGTTAACACACCCCCTGGTACCTTCTTGTTGTGGAGGTAGGTTAACACACCCCCTGGTACCTTCTTATTGTGGAGGTAGGTTAACACCCACCCCCTGGTACCTTCTTGTTGTGGAGGTAGGTTAACACACACACACCCCCTGGTACCTTCTTATTGTGGAGGTAGGTTAACACACACCCCCTGGTACCTTCTTGTTGTGGAGGTAGGTTAACACACCCCCCCTGGTACCTTCTTGTTGTGGAGGTAGGTTAACACACCCCCCCTGGTACCTTCTTATTGTGGAGGTAGGTTAACACACACCCCCTGGTACCTTCTTGTTGTGGAGGTAGGTTAACACACACACACCCACCCCCTGGTACCTTCTTGTTGTGGAGGTAGGTTAACACACACACACCCACCCCCTGGTACCTTCTTATTGTGGAGGTAGGTTAACACACACCCACCCCCTGGCACCTTCTTATTGTGGAGGTAGGTTAACACACACCCACCCCCTGGCACCTTCTTATTGTGGAGGTAGGTTAACACACACCCCCTGGTACCTTCTTGTTGTGGAGGTAGGTTAACACACACCCCCTGGTACCTTCTTATTGTGGAGGTAGGTTAACACACATCCCCTGGTACCTTCTTGTTGTGTAGGTAGGTTAACACACACACACACCCCCTGGTACCTTCTTATTGTGGAGGTAGGTTAACACACCCCCTGGTACCTTCTTGTTGTGGAGGTAGGTTAACACACCCCCTGGTACCTTCTTATTGTGGAGGTAGGTTAACACACCCCCTGGTACCTTCTTATTGTGGAGGTAGGTTAACACACCCCCTGGTACCTTCTTGTTGTGGAGGTAGGTTAACACACCCTCTGGTACCTTCTTATTGTGGAGGTAGGTTAACACACCCCCTGGTACCTTCTTGTTGTGGAGGTAGGTTAACACACCCCCTGGTACCTTCTTATTGTGGAGGTAGGTTAACACACACACCATCCCCACGGTACCTTCTTGTTGCGGAGGTATGCGCGGCGGGCACAGATGTTCCCTCTCTTGGCTTCCAGCTGCTGTAGGCGTCGCCCCAGGTGATTGACAGGTGAGTGGGTGGGGTCTAAAGGTGCAGCTGTCTGTGATAGGCTTTGGAGCTCCTCTGGATCCTCACACACATCATAATACACCACCTCCTCCTTCAGCTCTGAAACACACAACACACCACCTCTTTCAGCTCTGAAACACACACACACCATAAT
This sequence comes from Salmo salar, assembly GCF_965601325.2. Taxonomy (NCBI): domain Eukaryota; kingdom Metazoa; phylum Chordata; class Actinopteri; order Salmoniformes; family Salmonidae; genus Salmo; species Salmo salar. Next base: position 47,491,880 of record NC_138301.1, on the reverse strand, counting down.
ACACCACCTCTTTCAGCTCTGAAACATACACACCATAATACACCACCTCCCCTTTCAGCTCTGAAACACACACCATAATACACCACCTCATCTTTCAGCTCTGAAACACACACACACCATAATACACCACCTCCTCTTTCAGCTCTGAAACACACACAGACCATAATACACCTCCTCCTCTTTCAGCTCAAACACACCATAATACACCACCTCCTCTTTCAGCTCCGAAACACACACCACCTCTTTCAGCTCTGAAACACACACACCATAATACACCTCCTCCTCTTTCAGCTCTGAAACACACACACACCATAATACACCTCCTCCTCTTTCAGCTCTGAAACACACACACACCATAATACACCTCCTCCTCTTTCAGCTCAAACACACACCACACCATAATACACCTCCTCCTCTTTCAGCTCAAACACACACACACACCATAATACTCCTCTTTCAGCTCAAACACACACACACACACCATAATGCACCACCTCCTTTTTCAGCTCAAACACACACACACCATAATACACCACCTCTTTCAGCTCAAAACACACACCATAATAGACCACCTTTTTAAGCTCTGAAACACACATCATAATACACCACCTCCTCTTTCAGCTCAAAACACACACCATAATACACCACCTCCTCTTTCAGCTCTGAAACACACACCATAATACACCACCTCCTTTTTCAGCTCTGAAACACACACCATAATACACCTCCTCCTCTTTCAGCTCAAACACACCATAATACACCACCTTTTTCAGCTCTGAAACACACATCATAATACACCACCTCCTCTTTCAGCTCAAAACACACACCATAATACACCACCTCCTCTTTCAGCTTTGAAACACACACCACCCCCTCCTTTTTCAGCTCTGAAACACACACCATAATACACCTCCTCCTCTTTCAGCTCAAACACACCACCTCCTTTTTCAGCTCTGAAACACACACCATAATACACCTCCTCCTCTTTCAGCTCAAACACACCATAATACACCACCTCCTTTTTCAGCTCTGAAACACACACCATAATACACCTCCTCCTCTTTCAGCTCAAACACACCATAATACACCACCTTTTTCAGCTCTGAAACACACATCATAATACACCACCTCCTCTTTCAGCTCAAAACACACACCATAATACACCACCTCCTCTTTCAGCTTTGAAACACACACCATAATACACCACCTCCTTTTTCAGCTCTGAAACACACACCATAATACACCTCCTCCTCTTTCAGCTCAAACACACCACCTCCTTTTTCAGCTCTGAAACACACACCATAATACACCTCCTCCTCTTTCAGCTCAAACACACCATAATACACCACCTCCTTTTTCAGCTCTGAAACACACACCATAATACACCACCTCCTCTTTCAGCTCTGAAACACACACCATAATACACCACCTCCTCTTTCAGCTCTGAAACACACACCATAATACACCTCCTCCTCTTTCAGCTCTGAAACACACACCATAATACACTTCTCTTTCAGCTCTGAAACAAACACACCATAACGCACCACCTCCTCTTTCAGCTCTGAAACACACACCATAATACACCACCTCCTCTTTCAGCTCTGAAACACACCATAATACACCTCCTCCTCTTTCAGCTCTGAAGCACACACCATAATACACTTCTCTTTCAGCTCTGAAACACACACATCATAATACACCTCCTCTTTCAGCTCTGAAACACACACATCATAATACACCTCCTCTTTCAGCTCTGAAACATTCTCTCAGGTGTTCTCTCATTGATGCCACGGAGTGTGAACTCTTCTAAATCTCTGTTGACACAATCTGATAAGCAGACATCTGTCGCTTCCCATCTCCTCTTCCTCTGTTGTTCTCTCCCTCCCTGTTGCTCCCTTTCTCCATCTCCTTCCTCTCTCTGCCCTCCCCCTCTCCCCCCCCGCACTCCTCCTCTCTGTTGCTTTTTCTCTCCTTCCCCCTGCACTCCTTCTCTCCCTCCCCCCACTCTGTCGCTCCTTATCTCCCTCCCTCCGCACTCCTCTCTCTGTCGCTCCTTCATTCCCTCCCCCCGCACTCCTCTGTTGCTGCTTCTCTCCCCCCCACTCTGTCGCTCCTTCTCTCCCTCCCCCTGCACTCCTCTCTCTGTCGCTCCTTCTCTCCCTCCCCCGACTCTGTCACTCCTTCTCTCCCTCCCCTCCACTCTGTTGCTCCTTCTCTCCCTCCCCCCCACTCTGTCGCTCCTTCTCTCCCTCACCCCTGCGCTCCTTCTCTCCCTCCTCTCTGTCACTCCTTCCCTCCACACTTCTCTCTCTGTCGCTCCTTCTCTCCCTCCCCCCGCACTCCTCTCTCTGTCGCTCCTTCTTCTCTCCCTCCCACTCTCCCTGCACTCCTCTCTGTCACTCCTTCACTCCCTCCTCTTCTCCGTCGCGCCTTCTCTCCCTCCCCCCGCACTCCTCTCCCTATTTTGCTCCCACTCTGTCTTTCACCCTCCTCTTTTCTGTTGCTTTCTCTCTCTTTTCATCGGGGAAGAACAATGAAGTGGTAGGGGGTTGCTGCCTTCCTCTCTCATGTTATAAAAATACATCTAGACTCTAGAGCCAAGTACTCTAAGCCATGCCAAGGATGGAAGACACAGTAACACACACACACCCTTGGAAACAAACAGTATTTTCCCCATGGGCAGTAATTAAAGAATTTACATGCAGAAAATATGCTTGTGTGACATTATTTCTCATCCAGTGGCACAGCAGAAGCAGATATCTATCTACGGACAGTAGGGGAAGCTAGGCTGCTCTTCTAGAACCACAGACATCTGATGTCAATGAGATTTCAGACTGGCATCTTTAGTCATTTTTAAAACTCTGAACATTTTGCATTGCATTTTGAAAAATCTAAATGTATAGATCTGTGCTTACCGAGCCTGTGTGTGTGCGCGTGTCTGTAACCTACCTTTGATCTGGCGTCGCAGGGTGTCGATCTGAGCGACCAATAGAAGCTCTTCGTTCTTGAGGATCTCAAACTTGGCATCGTAGAGTTCTAGCTGAGCCTCATAGTACTGAAGCTCTAGGTTATCTACTGTCTCTGGTCCCCTCTGGTCCTGGCCAGACAGACCTCCCATCTAGGATACAATATAGAAAACTATGGTTATAACAGCTCCAGTATGGTTATAACACTACATAACATAGTACTGAAGCTCTAGGTTATCTACTGTCTCTGGTCCTGGCCAGACAGACCTCCCATCTAGGATACAATATAGAAGACTATGGTTATAACACTACATAGCATAGTACTGAAGCTCTAGGTTATCTACTGTCTCTGGTCCTGGCCAGACAGACCTCCCATCTAGGATACAATATAGAACACTATGGTTATAACAGCTCCAGTATGGTTATAACACTACATAACATAGTACTGAAGCTCTAGGTTATCTACTGTCTCTGGTCCTGGCCAGACAGACCTCCCATCTAGGATACAATATAGAAGACTATGGTTATAACACTACATAGCATAGTACTGAAGCTCTAGGTTATCTACTGTCTCTGGTCCTGGCCAGACAGACCTCCCATCTAGGATACAATATAGAACACTATGGTTATAACAGCTCCAGTATGGTTATAACACTACATAACATCTAGGATAGAATATAGAACACTATGGTTATAACAGTTCCAGTATGGTTATAACAGTCTAGGATAGAATATAGAACACTATGGTTATAACAGCTCCAGTATGGTTATAACACTACATAACATAACCTAGATCTTCAGTACTATCTACTGTCTCTGGTTCACTCCGGTCCTGGCCAGACAGACCTCCCATCTAGGATACAATATCGAACACTATGGTTATAACAGTTCTAGTATGGTTATAACACTACATAACATCTAATATAGAATATAGAACACTGTTTATAACAGTTCCAGTATGGTTACAACACTACATAACAGTCTAGGACAGAACAGTATATAGGTATATATCATTGTATGGTTGTTAGAACTCACAACACAACATAGTATAATATAGTATGTGGTTGACTTAGGCAGGAGCTCACTGGAGCTGAGTACCAGCACCTCAAATGTCCTACTGCTGGAGTACCTGTTCCTCTTATAGAATATTAACTAGAAACTACTGCTGGAGCACCTGTTCCTCTTATAGAATATTAACTAGAAACTACTGCTGGAGCTCCTGTTCCTCTTATAGAATATTAACTAGAAACTACTGTGGAGCACCTGTTCCTCTTATAGAATATTAACTAGAAACTACTGCTGGAGCTCCTGTTCCTCTTATAGAATATTAACTAGAAACTACTGCTGGAGCTCCTGTTCCTCTTACAGAATATTAACTAGAAACTACTGCTGGAGCACCTGTTCCTCTTATAGAATATTAACTAGAAACTACTGCTGGAGCTCCTGTTCCTCTTATAGAATATTAATTAGAAACTACTGCTGGAGCTCCTGTTCCTCTTATAGAATATTAACTAGAAACTACTGCTGGAGCACCTGTTCCTCTTATAGAATATTAACTAGAAACTACTGCTGGAGCTCCTGTTCCTCTTATAAAATATTAACTAGAAACTACTGCTGGAGCTCCTGTTCCTCTTATAGAATATTAACTAGAAACTACTGCTGGAGCACCTGTTCCTCTTATAGAATATTAACTAGAAACTACTGCTGGAGCACCTGTTCCTCTTATAGAATATTAACTAGAAACTACTGTGGAGCTCCTGTTCCTCTTATAGAATATTAACTAGAAACTACTGCTGGAGCACCTGTTCCTCTTATAGAATATTAACTAGAAACTACTGCTGGAGCTCCTGTTCCTCTTATAGAATATTAACTGGAAACTACTGTGGAGCTCCTGTTCCTCATAGAATATTAACTAGAAACTACTGTGGAGCACCTGTTCTTCTTATAGAATATTAACTAGAAACTACTGTGGAGCACCTGTTCCTCTTATAGAATATTAACTAGAAACTACTGCTGGAGCACCTGTTCCTCTTATCGAATATTAACTAGAAACTACTGCTGGAGCTCCTGTTCCTCTTATAGAATATTAACTAGAAACTACTGTGGAGCACCTGTTCCTCTTATAGAATATTAACTAGAAACTACTGCTGGAGCTCCTGTTCCTCTTATAGAATATTAACTAGAAACTACTGCTGGAGCTCCTGTTCCTCTTATAGAATATTAACTAGAAACTACTGCTGGAGCTCCTGTTCCTCTTATAGAATATTAACTAGAAACTACTGCTGGAGCTCCTGTTCCTCTTATAGAATATTAACTAGAAACTACTGTGGAGCACCTGTTCCTCTTATAGAATATTAACTAGAAACTACTGCGGAGCACCTGTTCCTCTTATAGAATATTAACTAGAAACTACTGTGGAGCTCCCCTGCACCCAAAATGAGTACAAGCACCTATTACAGTACAAGTCAAGCACTGAATATAGTACTGCTAGTCTCAGCACTCCCAGACCTAAGACAACAGGAACAGGGTTAATGTGGGAGAGAACCCGTCTGCAGAGGGAGAATATAGTACTGCTAGTCTCAGCATTCCCAGACCTAAGACAACAGGAACATTGTTAATGTGGGAGAGAACCCGTCTGCAGAGGGAGAATATAGTACTGCTAGTCTCAGCACTCCCAGACCTAAGACAACAGGAACATTGTTAATGTGGGAGAGAACCCGTCTGCAGAGGGAGACTATAGTACTGACACTAAGTGGTCAAAAGGGGGGTTCTGACATCACTAAAAGAGACAGAGGCTGGATACAGATACTGATGGTTATCACCTGGGATAGTCTGGAGGAGGAACAAACACACCTGGTTAGGAGAGGGGCTGGCTAGAGGAGTAGCCGCACAGTATATTACCTCCGATGCAATACTTTATTATGGCCGGGGTTACACCTTCTCACTGGGTCACTAATATATCTAGAATAAACTGGACCACAGTTTTACCACGAGGGTTAGCTATAGATATTCCATACAGAAGTCCATATATTTAGACAGATCAAATCTCTTGACCTGTTTTCTTACAATGTGATGTCAAACAATATAAATGTTTCTGCATATCGATGTTGGATGAAAAGCTCTGGTCTCCAAAAGAGAAACTTTTCAGGAAATGGAAAAAACGGTTCTTATTTTCCATTAAGAAACAGAGTTCTGAAAGTTGAGAAGCTATTTTCTTGTTCCTAGAGTTGAGAGATGTTCAGAATCCAGACTAGTGTTGGTAGTTGACACATGTAGACACACAGCTGGAGGGGTGTCTGTCTGTCTGTCTGGGGAATTCTCTGTTCACACTCAGCTCTATAGAAAGATCAAAGACCCGGAGAGAGAGAGACAGAGCTACAGACACAGCTGCAGACAGAGACACAGCTACAGACACAGCTACAGACAGAGAGAGAGAGACGGCTACAGACAGGGACACAGCTACAGACAGAGAGAGAGAGACACAGCTACAGACAGGGACACAGCTACAGACACAGCTACAGACAGAGAGAGAGACAGAGCTACAGACACAGCTACAGACAGAGAGAGAGACACAGCTACAGACACGGCTACAGACACAGCTACAGACAGAGAGAGAGACACAGCTACAGACACGGCTACAGGCACGGCTACAGACAGAGAGAGAGACACAGCTACAGACACAGCTACAGACAGAGAGAGAGAGAGACGGCTACAGACACAGCTACAGACAGAGAGAGAGAGACACAGCTACAGACACAGCTACAGACACAGCTACAGACACAGCTACAGACAGAGAGAGAGACAGAGCTACAGACAGAGAGAGAGACACAGCTACAGACACGGCTACAGACACAGCTACAGACAGAGAGAGAGACACAGCTACAGACAGAGAGAGAGAGACACAGCTACAGACAGAGAGAGAGACACAGCTACAGACACGGCTACAGACACGGCGAGAGACACAGCTACAGACACAGCAACAGACAGAGAGAGAGAGAGACGGCTACAGACACAGCTACAGACAGAGAGAGAGAGACACAGCTACAGACACAGCTACATACAGAGAGAGAGAGACGGCTACAGACACAGCTACAGACAGAGAGAGAGAGACAGCTACAGACACAGCTACAGACAGAGAGAGAGAGACGGCTACAGACACAGCTACAGACAGAGAGAGAGAGAGACGGCTACAGACACAGCTACAGACAGAGAGAGAGACACAGCTACAGACACAGCTACAGACAGAGAGAGAGACACAGCTACAGACACAGCTACAGACACCCCCAGGGAATCTGATCAGATAGGAATACTAATTCAGAGAATGGCCTCTTAAAACAAACACATCCACTACCTTCTCTCTGATGGTGTGTTTCTTGCGGTGCAGACACATCTCAGCAGCTCTCATGTGTTGCAGGGTCTCTTTAGCCAGCAGGAAACGCAGCTTCTCCAGTCTAGGAGCTGCTGAGGCCCAGGAAGCCTGGCCAAAACCACGCTTATCCTCCTCCATCACACGCAGCATACCTGGCCACACAGATCAACCACACAGACAGGTACATTTGGCACAGGGTTTCCCCTATATGCAACTGAGAGGGTCTGGAGAGCTGCTCTAAAGGAGGGGGGGGCACCTGAGAGGGTCTGGAGAGCTGCTCTAAAGGAGGAGGGGGGGGGGAGGGGGGGCAACTGAGAGGGTCTGGAGAGCTGCTCTAAAGGAGGGGGGGGCACCTGAGAGGGTCTGGAGAGCTGCTCTAAAGGAGGAGGGGGGGGGAGGGGGGCAACTGAGAGGGTCTGGAGAGCTGCTCTAAAGGAGGGGGGGGGCACCTGAGAGGGTCTGGAGAGCTGCTCTAAAGGAGGGGGGCAACAGAGGGTCTGGAGAGCTGCTCTAAACGAGGGGGGGCAACAGAGGGTCTGGAGAGCTGCTCTAAAGAGGAGGGGGGGGGCAACTGAGAGGGTCTGGAGAGCTGCTCTAAAGGAGGAGGGGGGGGGCAACTGAGAGGGTCTGGAGAGCTGCTTTAAAGGAGGAGGGGGGGGCAACTGAGAGGGTCTGGAGAGCTGCTTTAAAGGAGGGGGGCAACAGAGGGTCTGGAGAGCTGCTCTAAAGGAGGGGGGGCAACAGAGGGTCTGGAGAGCTGCTCTAAAGGAGGAGGGGGGGGCAACTGAGAGGGTCTGGAGAGCTGTTCTAAAGGAGGAGGGGGGGGCAACTGAGAGGGTCTGGAGAGCTGCTTTAAAGGAGGAGGGGGGGGGCAACTGAGAGGGTCTGGAGAGCTGCTTTAAAGGGGGGGGGGGCACCTGAGAGGGTCTGGAGAGCTGCTCTAAAGGAGGAGGGGCAACAGAGGGTCTGGAGTGCTGCTCTAAAGGAGGAGGGGGGGGCAACTGAGAGGGTCTGGAGAGCTGCTCTAAAGGAGGAGGGGGGGGCAACTGAGAGGGTCTGGAGAGCTGCTCTAAACGAGGGGGGGCAACAGAGGGTCTGGAGTGCTGCTCTAAAGGAGGGGGCAACTGAAAGGGTCTGGAGAGCTGCTCTAAACGAGGGGGGGAAACAGACGGTCTGGAGAGCTGCTCTAAAGGAGGAGGGGGGGTGAAACGGAGAGGGTCTGGAGAGCTGCTCTAAAGGAGGAGGGGGGGTGAAACGGAGAGGTCTGGAGAGCTGCTCTAAAGGGGGGAGACAGCTGAGAGGGTCTGGAGAGCTGCTATAAGGGGCTCTTAATGCTTCACACACACACACACACACACACACACACACACACACACACACACACACACACACACACACACACACACACACACACACACACACAGTCTCTCTCTACCTCCAAGGGCTTTAGAAGTTTCTATGAAGTAGCTGACTGTGATGTCCTGTATGGAGGAGACTGCATCCTCTCCTCTCCTCCTCCACTCCTCCGCCTCTCTCTCCAGTGCTGCTATCCTCTTAGGACCCAGCTCCTCCTCATCCAGAGACTTCTGATGGGGGCCAGGAGAGAACAGAAGAAAGGCTTTACATTCTAGAACAGCGACATCGGGGGATTAAAACAGCGACATCGGGGGGTTTAGAACAGCGACATCGGGGGGGATTAAAACAGCGACATCGTGGGGATTAAAACAGCGACATCGGGGGGATTAGAACAGCGACATCGGGGGGATTAGAACAGCGACATCGTGGGGATTAGAACAGCGACATCGTGGGGATTAGAACAGCGACATCGTGGGGATTAGAACAGCGACATCGTGGGGATTAGAACAGCGACATCGGGGGGGTTTAGAACAGCGACATCGTGGGGATTAGAACAGCGACATCGGGGGGGTTTAGAACAGCGACATCGGGGGGATTAGAACAGCGACATCGGGGGGATTAGAACAGCGACATCGGGGGGATTAGAACAGCGACATCGGGGGGATTAGAACAGCGACATCGGGGGGATTAGAACAGCGACATCGTGGGGTTTAGAACAGCGACATCGGGGGGATTAGAACAGCGACATCGGGGGGTTTAGAACAGCGACATCGGGGGGATTAGAACAGCGACATCGGGGGGATTAGAACAGCGACATCGGGGGGATTAGAACAGCGGCATCGGGGGGATTAGAACAGCGGCATCGGGGGGGATTAGAACAGCGACATCGGGGGGGATTAGAACAGCGACATCGTGGGGTTTAGAACAGCGACATCGTGGGGATTAGAACAGCGACATCGGGGGGTTTAGAACAGCGACATCGGGGGGATTAGAACAGCGACATCGGGGGGATTAGAACAGCGACATCGTGGGGATTAGAACAGCGACATCGTGGGGATTAGAACAGCGACATCGGGGGGATTAGAACAGCGACATCGTGGGGTTTAGAACAGCGACATCGGGGGGATTAGAACAGCGACATCGGGGGGATTAGAACAGCGACATCGGGGGGATTAGAACAGCGACATCGGGGGAATTAGAACAGCGACATCGGGGGGATTAGAACAGCGACATCGGGGGGATTAGAACAGCGACATCGGGGGGATTAGAACAGCGACATCGGGGGGATTAGAACAGCGACATCGGGGGGATTAGAACAGCGACATCGGGGGGATTAGAACAGCGACATCGGGGGGAATTAGAACAGCGACATCGGGGGGTTTAGAACAGCGACATCGTGGGGTTTAGAACAGCGACATCGGGGGGTTTAGAACAGCGACATCGGGGGGATTAGAACAGCGACATTGGGGGATTAGGACCCAGCTCCTCCTCCAGAGGCACTGGCTGAGTTTAGACAGGCAGACCAATTCTTTTACAATATTCTTTTCATTAATAGTTTTTTTGACTGATCAGATCAGCATCACCAATTATTTGGCCTGCCTGTTTAAAACGCAGTAAGAGGGACACAGACATACACTATATGACCAAAAGTATTTGGACAACTGTCGTCCAACATCTCATTCCAAAATCATGGGCATTAATATGGAGTTGGTCCCCCCTTTGCTGCTGTAATAATAGCCTCCACTCTTCTGGGAAGGTTTTCCACTAGATGTTGGAACATTACTGCGGGGACTTGCTTCCATTCAGCCACAAAAGCATTAGTGAGGTCGGGCACCGATGTTGGGCGATTAGGCCTGCTCGCAGTCGGCGTTCCATTTCATCACAAAGGTGTTCGATTGGGTTGAGGTCAGGGCTCCTGTACAGGCCAGTCAAGTTCTTCCACACCAATTTTGACCATCCATTTCTATACGGACCTCGCTTTGTGCACGGGGGCATTGTCATGCTGAAACAGGAAATGGCTTTGCCAAAAATTTTGCTAGAATGTCATTGTATGCTGTAGCGTTAAGATCTCTCTCACTGGAATGAAGGGACCAAAACCATGAAAAACAGCTCCCTAACATTTTTCCTCCTCCACCAAACTTTACAGTTGGCACTGTGCATTCGGGCAGGTAGTGTTCTCCTGGCATCCGCCAAACCCAGATTCGTCCGTCGGACTGCCAGATGGCGAAGCGTGATTCATTACTCCAGAGAATGCATTTCCACTGCTCCAGAGTCCAATGGCGGCGAGCTTTACACCAATCCAGCCGACGCTTGGCATTTCCCATGGTGATCTTAAGCTTATGTGTGCGGCTGCTTGGCCATGGAAACCCATTTCATGAAGCTCCCGACGAACAGTTCTTGTGCTGACGTTGCTTCCAGAGGCAGTTTGGAACTTGGTAGTGACTGTTGCAACCGAGGACAGACGATTATTTACGCGCTACGTGCTTCAACACTCCCGTTCTGTGAGCTTGTGTGGCCTTTGACGAACTGACTTGTTGGAAAGGTAGCATCCTATGACGGTGCCACGTTGAAAGTCACTGAGATCTTCATTAAGGCCATTCTACTGCCAATGTTTTTTTATGGCGTTTGCATGGCTGTGCACTCAATTTTATACATCTGTCAGTAACGGGTGTGGCTGAAATAACTGAATCCACTAATTTGAAAGGGTGTCCACATACTTTTGTATACATGTTGTATAAGGGTTTAGGACAAAACCACTGAAAGTCAGGGTCTCTCATCATCATGTTGAAACAACACAGCTTTTCCCCCTCACGTTTCAAAAAGAGAAATTAGAGGTATTCACAAATGAGTTGATTTGGGCACAAAATGAGATGAACATGATAATAGAATTCAAAACGTTGATTATTTGACTTCTGTGAACGTGGCAGAGCATATTTTTATTCTAAATGAGTGAAATGTGGCTTTGACCTCAGCTTAGTGATGGAGACCAGAGCAGTTGGATTCTGGCTGTATTCCACCTTTTATCAAAAACTCATGAGCAGTGTGTCTCTGGTTCACGATAAATTACAACCAATCAGTGTGTGTGTACGACCGTGTGTTTCTGCGTAGTTTGTGTTGGCGTAGTGTGTGTCGGCGTAGTGTGTGTCTCCACCTACCAGTATCTCCATTTGGTAAGAGCCCTGCCAGTTCTCTCATGTCCCTGAAGTGTGTGTGTGTGGGTGTGTGTGTGTGTGTGTGTGTGTGTGTGTGTGTGTGTGTGTGTGTGTGTGTGTCCACCTACCAGTATCTCCATCTTGTACAGCCCTGCCAGTTCTCTCATGTCTCTGAAGGGAGGTGTGTGTGTGTGTGTGTGTGTGTGTGTGTGTGTGTGTGTGTGCATCTCCACCTACCAGTATCTCCATCTTGTAGAGCCCTGCCAGTTCTCTCATGTCTCTGAAGGGTTGCAGCAGGTACTGGTAGAAGGTGGTTGCTACGGTGACCAGGTCCTGGTAGGCTAGGTCCTCCTCGTGGTAGATCTGTAGCAGTAGGATCATTCTGTCTGCAGCTCCATGACTCTGGAGGATCTGTCAATCAATCAATACATTCATCTATTAGGCTAATCAATCAAATTATATTTACACGAAACAGACTAGCGTATTACAGTATCTCACGTATACAAAAAAATCTAATGTATTTGTCAGGTGACTGCTAATTCACTTTATGACCTGTGGAATGAACTACGTCCAACATCAGGTGAAGCAAGAAGTCAAAGTCCAGTCACTGACCTGTATGAAGTCCTTTATATGCCAATGAACTCTGGGGAAGCAGACAAAGGACAACATCCCAAACTATCCTTTAAGTCTTCTCCCAGAGCTAGGCTAATGCCTTTAGCTCAGTGACTAACACAGTCTAGGTCATCTCTACGCGGTCCAGCTAGGCCGCGGTCAGGCTAGGTCGTCTCTACGCGGTCCGGCTAGGTCGTCTACACGCGGTCCAGCTAGGCTGCAGTCCCACTAGGTCGTCTACACTAGGTCCGGCTAGGTCGTCTCTACGCGGTCCAGCTAGGAAGCGGTCCGGCTAGGTCGTCTCTTCGCGGTCCTGCTAGGTCGTCTACACGCGGTCCGGCTAGGTCGTGTACACGCGGTCCGGCTAGGTCGTCTACACGCGGTCCGGCTAGGTCGCGGTCCGGCAAGGTCGTCTACACGCAGTCCGGCTAGGTTGCGTTCCGGCTAGGTCGCCTCTACGCGGTCCGGCTAGGTCGTCTACACGGGGTCCGGCTAGGTCGCCTACACGCGGTCCGGCTAGACCGTCTATACGGGGTCAGGCTAGGTCGTCTCTACGCGGTCCGGCTAGGTCGCCTACACGCGGTCCGGCTAGGTCGTCTCTACGCAGTCCGGCTAGGTTGCGGTCCGGCTAGGTCGCCTCTACGCGGTCCGGCTAGGTCGTCTACATGCGGTCCGGCTAGGTCGTCTACACGGGGTCCGGCTAGGTCGCCTACACGCGGTCCGGCTAGGTTGCGTTCCGGCTAGGTCGTCTACACGCGGTCCGGCTAGACCGCGGTCAGGCTAGGTCGTCTCTACGCGGTCCGGCTAGGTCGCCTACACGCGGTCCGGCTAGGCCGCCTACACGCGGTCCGGCTAGGCCGCCTACACGCGGTCCGGCTAGGCCGCCTACACGCGGTCCGGCTAGGCCGCCTACACGCGGTCCGGCTAGGCCGCCTACACGCGGTCCGGCTAGGTCACGGTCCGGCTAGGTCGCCTACACGCAGTCCGGCTAGGTCGTCTACCCGCGGTCCAGCTAGGTCGCGGTCCGGCTAGGTCGTCTACCCGCGGTCCGTCTAGGTCGTCTACCCGCGGTCTGTCTAGGCCGCGATCCGGCTAGGTCGTCTACCCGCGGTCCGGCTAGGTCGCGTTCCGGCTAGGCCGCCTACACGCGGTCCGGCTAGGCCGCCTACACGCGGTCCGGCTAGGTCTTCTACACGCGGTCCGGCTAGGTCTTCTACACGCGGTCCGGCTAGGTCTTCTACACGCGGTCCGGCTAGGTCGTCTACACGGGGTCCGGCTAGGTCGTCTACACGGGGTCCGGCTAGGTCGTCTACACGCGGTCCGGCTAGGTCTTCTACACGCGGTCCGGCTAGGTCTTCTACACGCAGTCTGGCTAGGTCGCGGTCCGGCAAGGTCGCCTAAACGCTGTCCGGCTAGGCCACGGTCCGGCTAGGTCGTCTACACGCGGTCCGGCTGGTTTTTAACACTTCTGTCTGATCCAGAATCAAGGGAGTTCAAGGGAGAATTACAGTGCCTTGCGAAAGTATTCGGCCCCCTTGAACTTTTCGACCTTTTGCCACATTTCAGGCTTCAAACATAAAGATATAAAACTGTAATTTTTTGTGAAGAATCAACAACAAGTGGGACACAATTATGAAGTATTGGCCGTGCAAAATTATTCAGCCCCTTTACTTTCAGTGCAGCAAACTCTCTCCAGAAGTTCAGTGAGGATCTCTGAATGATCCAATGTTGACCTAAATGACTAATGATGATAAATAGAATCCACCTGTGTGTAATCAAGTCTCCGTATAAATGCACCTGCTCTGTGATAGTCTCAGAGGTCCGTTTAAAGCGCAGAGAGCATCATGAAGAACAAGGAACACACCAGGCATGTCCGAGATACTGTTGTGGAGAAGTTTAAAGCCGGATTTGGATACAAAAAGATTTCCCAAGCTTTAAACATCCCAAGGAGCACTGTGCAAGCGATAATATTGAAATGGAAGGAGTATCAGACCACTGCAAATCTACGAAGACCCAGCCGTCCCTCTAAACTTTCAGCTCATACAAGGAGAAGACTGATCAGAGATGCAGCCAAGAGGCCCATGATCACTCTGGATGAACTGCAGAGATCTACAGCTGAGGTGGGAGACTCTGTCCATAGGACAACAATCAGTCGTATACTGCACAAATCTGGCCTTTATGGAAGAGTGGCAAGAAGAAAGCCATTTCTTGAAGATATCCATAAAAAGTGTCGTTTAAAGTTTGCCACTAGCCACCTGGGAGACACACCAAACATGTGGAAGAAGGTGCTCTGGTCAGATGAAACCAAAAATCGAACTTTCCGGCAACAATGCAAAACGTTATGTTTGGCGTAAAAGCAACACAGCTCATCACCCTGAACACACCATCCCCACTGTCAAACATGGTGGTGGTAGCATCATGGTTTGGGCCTGCTTTTCTTCAGCAGGGGCAGGGAAGATGGTTAAAATTGATGGGAAGATGGATGGAGCCAAATACAGGACCATTCTGGAAGAAAACCTGATGGAGTCTGCAAAAGACCTGAGACTGGGACGGAGATTTGTCTTCCAACAAGACAATGATCCAAAACATAAAGCAAAATCTACAATGGAATGGTTCACAAATAAACATATCCAGGTGTTAGAATGGCCAAGTCAAAGTCCAGACCTGAATCCAATCGAGAATCTGTGGAAAGAACTGAAAACTGCTGTTCACAAACGCTCTCCATCCAACCTCACTGAGCTCGAGCTGTTTTGCAAGGAGGAATGGGCAAAAATGTCAGTCTCTCGATGTGCAAAACTGATAGAGACATACCCCAAGCGACTTACAGCTGTAATCGCAGCAAAAGGTGGCGCTACAAAGTATTAACTTAAGGGGGCTGAATAATTTTGCACGCCCAATTTTTCAGTTTTTTATTTGTTAAAAAAGTTTGAAATATCCAATAAATTTCGTTCCACTTCATGATTGTGTCCCACTTGTTGTTGATTCTTCACAAAAAATTACAGTTTTATATCTTTATGTTTGAAGCCTGAAATGTGGCAAAAGGTCGAAAAGTTCAAGGGGGCCGAATACTTTCGCAAGGCACTGTATGTAGGGCTGTCGAGCCCCCGAATGTGACTCATTACGCTCTATGTAAACGGTTGTATTGTCTTCTCAGGAATTCAGCCTTCTCTGTGCTGCTCTCGACCATCCCCATTCCGTCAAACCTCTGTGCTGCTCTCGCCATCCCCATTCCGTCAAACCTCTGTGCTGCTCTCGACCATCCCCATTCCGTCAAACCTCTGTGCTGCTCTCGACCATCCCCATTCCGTCAAACCTCTGTGCTGCTCTCGACCATCCCCATTCCGTCAAACCTCTGTGCTGCTCTCGACCATCCCCATTCCGTCAAACCTCTGTGCTGCTCTCAACCATCCCCATTCCGTCAAACCTCTGTGAAGCTGTCTTTACATCCTGTAGGTCTGATATCTGATTGGAAGTTAACTTTACAGTAATGCTATTGGTCAACAATTCCGATGTTATATTGGGGACTCTTGGGGCCTTTTAGGTTATGACCCCCTCTCTTCCTGTCTGATCTAGAATAATGCCTTGTCATGTTAGTATTGTGTTCATACTTCAGCTGTATGCCTTGTAGGTGAATCCATTCATTAGACAGAGTAATTACATATCTGCCTATGATATGGACAATTATTATTCCTTTCTTGACCTTTAGGACAGTGACTCACTGGGTTTACATCTCTCTCTCTCTCTCTCTCTCTCCACTCCCTGGGTGTGTGTGTGTGTGTGTGTGTGTGTGTGTGTGGGGGGGGGGACAAGAGGCGTCACTACAGTCCCTGGTTCGAATCCAGGCTGAATCACAACCGGCCGTGATAGGGAGACCCATAGGGCGGCGCACAATTGGCTCAGCGTCGTCCGGGTTTGGCCGGTGTAGGCCGTCATTGGAAATAAGAATTTGTTCTTAACTGACTTGCCTAGTTAAATAAAAACAAATTCAAAAAATCATTCTCTCTCCCTCATTGGCCTTTCAGGACTGTCTCTCTCTATTGCCAAAGCAAGTGAAATAGATAATAAATAAAGTGAAATAAACAAAAAATGTACACTCACAAGTTTCAAAGGAATAGATAGATTTCAAATGTCATTATGGCTCTATACAGTGTTGTAGTGATCTGAAAATAGTTAAAGTACAAAAGGGAAAATAAATAAACATAAATATGGGTTGTATTTACAATGGTGTTTGTTCTTCACTGGTTGACCTTTTCTTGTGGCAACAGGTCACAAATATTGCAGCTGTGATGGCACACTGTGGTATTTCACCCAGTAGTTATGGGAGTTTATCAAAATTGGATTTGTTTTCAAATTCTTTGTGGGTCTGTGTAATCTGAGGGAAATATGTGTCTCTAATATGGTCATACACTTGGCAGGAGGTTAGGAAGTGCTGCTCAGTTTCCACCTCATTTTGTGGGCAGTGTGCACATAGCCTGTCTTCTCTTGAGAGCCAGGTCTGCCTACGGCGACCTTCCTCAATAGCAAGCCTATGCTCACTGAGTCTGTACATATTCAAAGCATTCCTTAATTTTGGGTCAGTCACAGTGGTCAGGTATTCTGCCACTGCGTACTCTCTGTTTAGGGCCAAATAGCATTCCAGTTTGCTCTTTCCAATGTGTCAAGTAATTATCTTTTTGTTTTCTAATGACTTGGTTGGGTCTAATTGTGTTGCTGTCCTGGGGCTCTGTGGGGTCTGTTTGTGAACAGAGCCCCAGGACCAGCTTGCTTAGGGGACTCTTCTCCAGGTTCATCTCTCTGTAGATGATGGCTTTGTTAAGGAAGGTTTGGGATTCGCTTCTTTTTATGTGGTTGTAGAATTTCTTTTCTGGATTTTGATAATTAGCGGGTATCGGCCTAATTCGGCTCTGCATGCATTACTTGGTGCTTTACATGGTACATGAAGGATTTTCTTGAAGAATTCTGCATGCAGAGTCTGAATTTAGTGGTTGTCCCATTTTGTGAATTATTGGTTGGTGAGCGTACCCCAGACTTCACAACCATAAAGGGCAATGGGTTCTAGAAATGATTCAAGTATTTTTAGCCAGATCCTAATAATTGGGATGTCGAATTTTGTTCCTTTTGATGGCATAGAAGGCCCTTTTTGCCTTGTCTCTCAGATCGTTCTCTCTTCTCCTCTTAAACATCTCCTCTCTCTCTCTCTCGCTCTCTCTCTCTTCATCTTACACATCTCCACTCTCTTGCCAAGCTAATCCAGCCTCAGTGCTCACCTCAGACCCACAGGATTAGAGCAGCATGGTACAGGGAATAAGGAGAGAAGAATACATTTTTTCGGCCTTTGAAACATCTTTATATGTGCTACTATCTTGGTTGTTGTGTATATAGACACTGTACAGGCCTACATTCATGCACAGGGTTGTGCATGGATAATAGGGAGAGAGAAATCAAATCAAATGTTATTTGTCACATGCGCCGAATACAACAGGTGTAGACCTTACCGTGAAATGCTTACTTACAAGCCCTTAACCAACAATGCAGTTAAAAAAATAGAGTTTAGAAAATATTTACAAAATATTTTTTTAAGTAACAATAAAATGACAACAATAACGAGGCTATATACAGGGGGCACCGGTACTGAGTCAGTGTGCTGGGGTACAGGTTAGATGAGGTATTTTGTACATGTAGGTAGGGGTGAAGTGACTATGCATAGATAATAAACAGCGAGTAGCAACAGTGTAAAAACGAAGTCATGTATCTGCCGTTTGAACGTTTTTATAAAGCCTATCTTCTTTAACACAGTTCATACCATGGCATTGTTAAAATCAAAGTTTATTTGTCACGTGCGCCGAATACAACAGGTGTAGACCTTACAGTGAAATGCTTACTTACAGGCTCTAACCAATAGTGCAAAAAAGGTATTAGGTGAACAATAGGTAAGTAAAGAAATAAAACAACAGTAAAAAGACAGTGAAAAATAACAGTAGCGAGGCTATATACAGTAGCGAGGCTACATACCGTTTAGTCAGGCTGATTGAGGTAGTATGTACATGTAGATATGGTTAAAGTGTCTATGCATATATGATGAAGAGAGAGTAGCAGTACTTGAATACTTGTCTCTGATTGGCTTGAAGACCATTCTAGAGTGTGCATTATTTTCCTATAATGCACGGTATATCAGCACAGCGGAATTCAATGGCTATAGTTTATTCTTGCATGTTCTACAGAGATACTTTTGAAAGCAGAAGCCAAATTGGATGGCAATTTTATGAGAATTCAGTTTGGGAAAATGACACTGTGAAACACTAGGCTAAGGTATCGGACCCCAAAACCATATTAGTTGGGCTCTAATGCATAGTGTCATTGGCTATCAGGTAGCCTAGTGGTTAGAGCGTTGGGCCAGTAACCAGCAGGTAGTCTAGTGGTTAGAGCGTTGGGCCAGTAACCAGCAGGTAGTCTAGTGGTTAGAGCGTTGGGCCAGTAACCAGCAGGTAGTCTAGTGGTTAGAGAGTTGGGACAGTAACCAGCAGGTAGCCTAGTGGTTAGAGTGTTGGACCAGTAACCAGCAGGTAGACTAGTGGTTAGAGCGTTGGACTAGTAACCAGCAGGTAGCCTAGTGGTTAGAGCGTTGGGCCAGTAACCAGCAGGTAACCTAGTGGTTAGAGTGTTGGACCAGTAACCAGCAGGTAGCCTAGTGGTTAGAGTGTTGGGCCAGTAACCAGCAGGTAGCCTAGTGGTTAGAGTGTTGGGCCAGTAACCAGCAGGTAACCTAGTGGTTAGAGCGTTGGGCCAGTAACCGAAATCCCCGAGCTGACAAGGTAAACATTTGCCCCTGTTACCTGGTAGGCTGTCATTGTAAATAAGAATTTGTTTTTAACTGACTTGCCTAGTTAAATTAAAATAATTAGCCTAAAAGTACTGTCAACAGAGAATGAATGACAGGCCAATCTCCTTGTTTCTAGCCAAGACCTCAGGGGAGAACACCTTGCAGGGTGATAACAACATGAGTAACAGGAATTAAGCATGACTGGATTATCAACTGCTGGGAGCAGGATTGGTCATGTTTTCCTTCTCACGTGTTGTCATATTGAGCAACAATTGTGACGACAGTGACACTGCATCTTTATTAAACCCCCTATGTGAACCAGGGTGGAAGGGTGTCTATCCCAATGTCATGAGGGGATTTAAATGCCTAATGTTGGACAGGCATTTTTAGGGTTAACTCACAGTGACTTGATTACTGGATAGTGGGGGCATCGGTAAGCAGAGTACACTACCAGTATACCTCAAGGGGGCCCCCTGAGTCTGCAGGCTTTTGTTCAGCCCAGCAATGTAGCCTACTCCTGATTCAAATGAGCAACGGCGTAGGCCTAGTGATTTGTTAGTGCTGGGCTGGAACAAAAGTTTGCAAACCATGTGGCAGGACCAGGATTGAAGAACAGTGACAAGCCACAGCTTGTATAGATCACTAATTAAAATTGGCCACTGACCTTTCTAAGGTGATCCTTAGCCCTGGTGACTTCATCCTGCATGGTTTTCCTCTTAAACTCCTGCATGTTCTCAAAGTACTCCTCGACATCTCGCTCGTCCTGCGGGAAAAGCGAGTCCAGCACTATCTTCCTGCCACAGATATCTATCGCAGTGCTGAAGTACTTCTCCAGCTGACGACAAGGTGTATCCAGATCTCTCTCTTGATCATCTTGGTTGAACGTCCGATTGCTGCTGAGAAAGATCATGTCCCAAATGTTACCCTCCTTGAAGTCCGACAGGTCGGGGAAATAGGGTGCGACGACATCCCCGACCCCTGTAAACTGACGGTGGACATTTTTTAAGTCGTTAACAGAGAAGAGTCCGGCCCAGCTGGTTTCGGTTTCGCAGACAGCAAGCTGGTCTTTGCGCTTCTGTCGCTGGAGAGTTCTGTTGTGACAGGTGACAGCGAACTTGGACTCGATAACATTCCACTGCACGATAAAACCGAGCTTGAACGTCTCGTTTTCTTCGAATATGTTCGTTTTGATGGCAACCCAGCCGTCCAAGCTGTCCAAACGCTCGCAGTCTATGCTATTCATTTTGTGGTAAACATGTAGCTTGCTAGCTAGCTAAAACTTGTATTCCTCTGCCTTGTTTACAACGTCCGCCATTTGTAACGATGACGTAGTGTTTCCTGAGGCGTTCTCTTTACCTTCAACTTTGACCTTTCGATCACATGCTCAGGGGGAATTCCACAGCTAATTTGATTCGCTATAATGTATCTTTTATACAATGGGTCGCCTTCAAGAAAATAATGACCACATTCACAATCAAATACTATTCGATTAAATACAATATTATCACTCTATTAGGCGACTAAAGGCAGCTTTTGGCACTATGTCAAAATACCCATGCTGACACTTGATCTGTGTGCATAACAGTTGGGGTTCCTGCTATATTTGTCACAAACTGTATCTGCTTCCTTGGTTAGCCTGTCAAAAACACTGTCAATGGTCGCCCTGAATCGACGTTACTGGGGGAGATATTGAATAATTTATCACCAAGGTAAACTTAACCAGTGTTTTTGATTTAGTAACAACTAGGCTATAATAACTGATATATCTAGTCATAATTATAGCAAATAAATCTGAAACTCCAGCATAGTTTAAATGGTGTGTTGAGTTTATGTGTACAGCATGCCTGATCCATGTTTTGACAGAGGTCCAGGATGTTAGAGAAGCAAACCCTCCTTTAACTGTCATCACTGTGTACAGTTCTTTCTGAACAAGTGTTTTTCTAAACATTAAGACTATGAATCATACTTGTTTTGATTGCAAATAATGAACTCTTTGCATGGCTTCCATAAGTTAACTAATTAAATATTTATACTTATTTTTAAAGGTAAATAAAGCATATCAAATTTACACAAGTGAATGACTGGTTGGTTAATGTTGGGTAAATAGAACATCAAAATATTTGACAATACCTACTTCCAATACCTACTTCCTGGTCCTTAGTGGAAAAATATTAATCTGACATGTTTCATTTGATTGCCCAGTCCACCACAGTACCTCCACCACAGTACCTCCACCCTCCTCCCATCATGGACCTGTATGAGGTCTACACAGGAAGCAGGCTGGATGTCATCACTGAGGAGGTGCTGAGTGGAGACGAGGAGCATGGAGAGGAGCACCAGGAGGAGGTGAAGGAGGAGGAGGTGAACAGGGATCTCCCTACCAAAGAGGCCTTCGTAGTGGTGTCAGAGAGAACAGAGACTAGAGAGTTGTCCTCTACCTCCCAGCGTTTCTCCACGGATACCAACGACTCTCTAAGGTCCGTAATACAACACTTGCTTTATTGGTCCATTTGCACAGATATTATTTTTTTATTTGTTGCTGTCACAGTTACCCAACCTGATACACAACACAAACATCACAGGCTGCGAGGGGTACTTAGGGGTAAAGTGCCTTGCTCAAGGGCACAACAGTAGTAGGTAGTGTACAGGATCCTCCGGCTTCCGGCTCACTCCCTGAAGATTTCCCCTGCAGGCAGGGGTTCAGGGGTTCGGACCGGCAAACCTCTGGTTACTGGCCCGCCTCTTAAACCTCAAGGCTACTGCCACCAAGGCTACTGCCACCAAGGCTACTGACACCAAGGCCACTGCCACCAAGGCTACCGCCACCAAGGCTACTGCCATCCCAGTGTCTAATGCACTATGTATGTCATCTTTGCATGACATGTTGCATGCATCAATCATTTAATAATGGATACAATAAAGCAATCATCATCAGGTTTGAGGCGTATGTCCCGTCTTCAGATGAGGAGGGAACTCCATCACCTGACAGCTCTGTGGACGGACACGAGGACGTGTTTGAGGAGCACAAGGAGTCGGAGGTAGGGGAGGGTGTGTGTTGAGTCAGAGGAAGGGGAAGGTGTGTGTTGAGTCAGAGGAAGGGGAAGGTGTGTGATTAGTCGGAGGAAGGGGCGGGTGTGTGATGAGTCGGAGGAAGGGGAGGGTGTGTGATGACTTGGAGGTAGGGGAGGGTGTGTGATGAGTCAGAGGAAGGGGAGGGTGTGTGATGAGTCAGAGGAAGGGGAAGGTGTGTGATGAGTCGGAGGTAGGGGAGGGTGTGTGATGAGTCGGAGGTAGGGGAGGGTGTGTGTTGAGTCGGAGGAAGGGGAGGGTGTGTGTTGAGTCGGAGGAAGGGGAGGGTGTGTGATGAGTCGGAGGAAGGGGAAGGTGTGTGATGAGTCGGAGGTAGGGGAAGGTGTGTGATGAGTCGGAGGAAGGGGAGGGTGTGTGATAAGTCGGAGGTAGGGGAAGGTGTGTGATGAGTCGGAGGTAGGGGAAGGTGTGTGTTGAGTCGGAGGTAGGGGAGGGTGTGTGTTGAGTCAGAAGAAGGGGAGGGTGTGTGATGAGTCGGAGGTAGGGGAGGGTGTGTGATGAGTCGGAGGTAGGGGAGGGTGTGTGTTGAGTCAGAAGAAGGGGAGGGTGTGTGTTGAGTCAGAGGAAGGTGTGTGTTGAGTCAGAGGAAGGGGAAGGTGTGTGTTGAGTCAGAGAAAGGGGAAGGTGTGTGTTGAGTCAGAAGAAGGGGAAGGTGTGTGTTGAGTCGGAGAAAGGGAAAGGTGTGTGTTGAGTCAGAAGAAAGGGAAGGTGTGTGATGACTTGGAGGTAGGGGAGGGTGTGTGATGAGTCGGAGGAAGGGGAGGGTGTGTGTTGAGTCAGAAGAAGGGGAAGGTGTGTGTTGAGTCAGAAGAAGGGGAAGGTGTGTGTTGAGTCGGAGGAAGGAGGGGGTGTGTTGAGTCAGAAGAAGGGGAAGGTGTGTGTTGAGTCGGAGGAAGGGGAGGGTGTGTGTTGAGTCAGAAGAAGGGGAAGGTGTGTGTTGAGTCGGAGGAAGGGGAGGGTGTGTGTTGAGTCGGAGGAAGGGGAGGGTGTGTGTTGAGTCAGAAGAAAGGGAAGGTGTGTGATGACTTGGAGGTAGGGGAGGGTGTGTGATGAGTCGGAGGAAGGGGAGGGTGTGTGTTGAGTCAGAAGAAGGGGAAGGTGTGTGTTGAGTCAGAAGAAGGGGAAGGTGTGTGTTGAGTCGGAGGAAGGAGGGGGTGTGTTGAGTCAGAAGAAGGGGAAGGTGTGTGTTGAGTCGGAGGAAGGGGAAGGTGTGTGTTGAGTCAGAAGAAGGGGAAGGTGTGTGTTGAGTCGGAGGAAGGGGAGGGTGTGTGTTGAGTCGGGGAGAAAGGGGAAGGTGTGTGTGTGTGTTAATTCCATGTGAATATACCCTTAATCTAGCCTGAGTGCCAGTCTGTGTGTGCTCTCCTGCCAACTTCTACAGGCATTGTTTGGCGTGACGGCACAACAGAAGTTGGTGAGAGCACAAACAGATTTGCCCTCAGGCGACCCATGACCCTCTGTAAGAGTTCATTTCTGCTGTGCCTTCAGAACAAGGTGAATAACATCAGGACTAAGCTGGAGGAGAAGGTGGTGGAGATGGAGAACTTTGCAGGACATCTAGAAGAGATCTTCCTCACTGTGGAGGTACAACAACCACTATTACTGACACAACAACCACTATTACTGACACAACAACCACTATTACTGATTCAACAACCACTACTACTGACACAACAACCACTATTACTGATACACCAACTACTATTACTGACACAACAACCACTACTACTGACACAACAACCACTACTACTGACACAACAACCACTACTACTGACACAACAACCACTATCACTGACACAACAACCACTACTACTGACACAACAACCACTACTACTGACACAACAACCACTATCACTGACACAACAACCACTACTACTGACACAACAACCACTATTACTGACACAACAACCACTACTACTGACACAACAACCACTATTACTGACACAACAACCACTACTACTGACACAACAACCACTACTACTGACACAACAACCACTATTACTGACACAACAACCACTATTACTGACACAACAACCACCACTATTACTGACACAACAACCACCACTATTACTGACACAACAACCACTACTACTGACACAACAACCACTATCACTGACACAACAACCACAGTACACACACAACAAAGACACATCTATGGGTTTTCAACCATGGATCTGTGAGCAAACCCCGTTTGGGAGCCCCTGACCATCGCTTAATGAAACGTTTCATATCTTTCAGGAGAATTTTGGTCGTCAGGAGCAACACCTGGAGCAGCACTGCAACGATGTTCTACAGACGTTATCCCATCGTTACGACGAGCGAGCCGCTGCGCTGGGGGAGGAGAAGAAGAGGAAGTTGGAGTCCTTGTACACTCAGCTGCTGGGCTGCGGACGCACCCTGGACGCATCCAAGGACCTGATTGAGACCGCCCAGGAACTGTACCGCACCGAGGACAAACGACTCTTTCTACAGGTCTGTTGTAGTGGGTTGTCAGAATGACTTATTCAAGATTAAATCATTGAATTGCTTATATAGCTTTATAACTTGAAATAACTTTGAAACGTTTAAAAGTTTAAGATAACTTTGTTTTGCTATGAGTTATGTTTTTTGTTTGTCACACCATTCTGGGTGTGACAGACACACCCACATCTAGACACTGTCGTGAGTGAAAAGCCCAGGAGGCCGGCCGGCTGTTTCTGAGATACTGGAACCAGCGCACCTGGCTATGACGACGTTAAAATGTGCTTCGGTCACTCGTTTAGCCCATTCTAACGTTCAATCGAACAGTAACTGAATGCCTCAATGCCTGTCGGCCTGCTTTATATAGCAAGCCACGGCAACATGACTCACTGTCTGTAGGAGTGAACCATTTTCGTGAACGGGGTGTTGTACCTAATAAACTGGCAACTGACTGTATATTCTGTGGTCTTTGTGATGTTTTAATCTGCCAGTTAAAGGTTTTATGAACCTTAAAATGTTAATGACCACTGGAGGAGTTGACTTTTGATGTTGTGAACTTTCCCTTGACAGGCTGTTATGCCCACCATGAAGAGGTAAAGTACTTAAAGGAGATTAACACTGCAGCCTGAGACTACAACAGAACTATACTATACTATACTATACTATACTATACTATACTATACTATACTGTAAGGAGACTAACATTGCTAGCCTGTGAATATAACTGAACTAGCCTGGTTCCAGATCCATTTTATCCTGGTTCCAGATCCATTTCAGCCTGGTTCCAGATCCATTTTATCATGGTTTCAGATCTATTTTATCCTGGTTCCAGATCTATTTCAGCCTGGTTCCAGATCAAGTTTATCCTGGTTCCAGATCTATTTTATCCTGGTTTCAGATCCATTTTATCCTGGTTCCAGATCTATTTTATCCTGGTTCCAGATCCATTTTATCCTGGTTCCAGATCTATTTTATCCTGGTTCCAGATCCATTTTAGCCTGGTTCCAGATCCATTTCAGCCTGGTTCCAGATCTGTTTGTTCTCTTGCCAACATGCTAGATCCATTTGTGTTATCTTGTTGCTTGACCATGACCATAGGACTTGGCAAGGCACAAAGAGATCTGGAACCAGGCTATAACAAAACTATTATAAGTGTTTGTTTACAACTGCATGGTAGTGAGTCTGGTTAATAACAGTGTAATCATGTGATTTGCTGTGAACTGTGTAACAGCCTGATTAGGAGTGTTTCATTAGGATAATATTGCAGGTTATGTTTGATGTCATCAACGCTCATTCTGAAACCAAAATAGCTTCCGATCCTAATTAGCCAACTAATTCAACTAATTTAAACTAAGCAGTATAATGAATGTGTTTGATGTTGAAGAGGGTTTGTTGACATAGCTTATGTTTTGAATAGCATGATGACGCATGATGCTACATCCAATGTTCATTTCAGTGTCGTTTTAGGTGGGCTCTGTTCAGAAGGTTGCAACGTTACAAAACATTTGGATAGAAATCAATTTTGTAGAACAGGTATGATTTTTCGTTCTGTAGAATTGGGCATCTTGTCAGCTCTATTCGTTCCATTTCTATATGCAATGTTCTGAACGTTTCACCTCACTGAATACAGGTCTGTTTGTCCAATCAGAATTGAGAAGTTTGCTGACAGGTGTTTTGTTTGTCCAATCACAATCAAGGAGTTTGCTGACTTGGGTGCGTTTTGTCGATTCAGAATCAAGGTTTTTGCTGATTGATATTTTGTTTGCCTAATCAGAATTGAGGAGTTTGCAAAGGAGAAGCCTGACCTGACGCTGGTGACCCCTCTGGAGTTTGACATGCCCCTCGCTGACCTGTCAGACGTCAAGACCATGATGGACTCCATCAACATCGTACCAGGTCTGATCAATCAATCAACCCATCCTTCCATACACCCACCCACCCATCAATCAATCAACCCATCCTTCCATACACCCACTCACCCACCCATCAGTCAATCAACCCATCCTTCCACCCACCCACAAACCCACCCACCCATCCATTCATCCTTCCATACACCCACCCATCCATTCATCCATCCATCCTTCCATACACACACACCCATCCATTCACCCACCCACCCACCCAAACACCCAATTGGCCCAGTGTCGTCCGGGTTTGGCCGGGGTAGGCCGTCATTGTAAATAAGAATTTGTTCTTAACTGACTTACCTAGTTAAATAAATGTTAAGTATACTTTTATTTTTAAACACAATTAGATTTAGGCCATGGATGGGCAACGGATCAATTTACAAAGTCTAAAATAAAAAACATAATTTTTTGTATTTTGGTCAGGGGACTCAAGCATTTCTCTCCATCCTATGCCAAAATGTCTAGAATTACAGGAAATAATATGTAAAACTGCAAATGTTTCTCTCCGCCCCATGGCAAAATGAATAGAATTGCATGAAATGTGTTATAAAATTGCAAAATCTTCTCCCCGCCCCATGGCAAAATATGTAGATTTGCCGCATTCTTGCTTTAAAACGACAAAATGTTCTCTACGCGTCATGCCAAAATGTGTAGAATTACAGGAAATTAACTCTAAAAACTTGTTCTCTCCGTTGTCAAGAGGGGGGCCGCTAAAATGTTTTGCTAGCAAGGTGGGAGTATGGATGTGGATACGCAGACCCGCGAGCCACTGCAGGCCCCCCATGATGAGTTCAGATTATTTGTGGCCCCCACCCACATCAAAGTTGCCGGTCCCTGATTTAGATCAGGAGTATGAGTTTGGAACAGAGCAGAGCAGAGCCCCGGAGAAATCCTTCCAGACTCCAAACTCTACCTTTTATATAAATGGAGGTTAGCTTGGGGAGTTTGGTTGCTTAGAAACAAATGACTTTGATGAAAAAGTTATTTAATTTCCCTGAGTATTTAATTAAATAAGGCCACTGGAGTGACGAGTCAGGCACTTTTGAGTGATGCTTTCATTCTGCTGAAGTTTGACTGAGTCAATGATTGTGTCTCAAATGGCCCTCTATTCCCTATATAGAACACTACGTTGGACCAGAGCCTATTTGTCAAAAGCAGTGCGCTACATAGGGAATAGGGTGCCATTTGGGACACATGCAATCTCCATACTGCTTCTATAGCTAATGCTTGTTGAGGCTGGCTATGACGTCAGTCTGTCTGAAAAGAGATTATGGCTGTGACGTCAGTCTGTCTGAAGAGAGATTATGGCTGTGATGTCAGTCTGTCTGAAGAGAGATTATGGCTGTGATGTCAGTCTGTCTGAAGAGAGATTATGGCTGTGATGTCAGTCTGTCTTGAAGAGAGATTATGGCTGTGATGTCAGTCTGTCTGAAGAGAGATTATGGCTGTGATGTCAGTCTGTCTGAAGAAAGATTATGGCTGTGATGTCAGTCTGTCTGACGAGAGATTATGGCTGTGGCTCAGTCTGTCTGAAGAGAGATTATGGCTGTGTGCCTCAAATGGCACCTTGTTCCCTATATAGTGTTGACCAGGGCCCTGTTCCCTATATTCTGTTGACCAGGGCCCTGTTCCCTATATTCTGTTAACCAGGGCCCTGTTCCCTATATAGTGTTGACCAGGGCCCTGTTCCCTATATAGTGTTGACCAGGGCCCTGTTCCCTATATAGTGTTGATCAGGGCCCTGTTCCCTATATAGTGTTGACCAGGGCCCTGTTCCCTATATAGTGTTGACCAGGGCCCTGTTCCCTATATTCTGTTGACCAGGGCCCTGTTCCCTATATAGTGTTGATCAGGGCCCTGTTCCCTATATAGTGTTGACCAGGGCCCTGTTCCCTATATAGTGTTGACCAGGGCCCTGTTCCCTATATTCTGTTGACCAGGGCCCTGTTCCCAATATTTTGTTGACCAGGGCCCTGTTCCCTATATAGTGTTGACCAGGGCCCTGTTCCCTATATTCTGTTGACCAGGGCCCTGTTCCCTATATTCTGTTGACCAGGGCCTGTAAAGATCTAGTCCAAGGTACTGCACTGCAGGGAATAGGGTGTCATTAGGAATGCACTAGTCTGTGACGTGTGTCTATCTTTGATTCACTTGGTGACTCACCTCAGACAGCTTTGTTTTGTTTCTCACAATCTCTGATTCCACAGAAGGACACACATTTGAGAGAAATTTCAAAATGTAGAAAAATCCTGTAATAAAATAGTCTTAATAAAGTCCTTTGTGTTTAAAATTGGCTGTGGGGAGAGCGCAGTGTGAAAATCAATGAAATAGAGACTTAGTATTATGTTGTCACAGTCACTTAGAAAAGTGTCAAGACCATGAAATAAACCTCTGTGGAGGAAAATAAAACATGAATGCAGTACAAACTAATTCACATAAAGGTATTACTCTCTCTCTCTGTAATGTCACGATCATGTTTCTGATTTTAATCTTGATGTGATTGTAACATGATATCATGTGTTTGTTATGTCATTCCAGCCCCATCTGCCCCGGTCATCAACCCCCAGGTGTCTAACTCAGCCACGCGCACGTCTCTGCGTGTGTGCTGGAGCCTGTTCTCAGACGACTCTGTGGAATACTACGAGCTCTACTACAGACCTGTCCTGGAGGACACACCGGCTGCAGACAGCACCAAGGGGCCTGATGGTAGCAACTAGTACAACCACAACCAGTACAACTTACAATCAGGACAGAGAATCAGAATGTAGAATCAGAATGTAGAATCAGAATGTAGAATCAGAACATAGAATCAGAACATAGAATCTGAACATAGAATCTGGACATAGAATCTGAATATAGAATCTGGAAATAGTAGTCACAACCTGTAAAACATAGATTCAGAACATAACATAGACAGACATTCCAGTTGAATGTTTCATGACATTATGGACCGACACAGAGACAATATATTGGGTGTACTATTTGGAATGTTCAATCTCTCTCTAAGAGGATTAATTTAATCTAATGTAATCAACTATTCCCCTATGAGGGAGACTATGGTTACTTTACCTAAACCAACAGGTATAAGGCTTTAATAAAACTTTATAATGTATTGTTGTAATGTTGTAAATGATTGAAGTGAGTTGTCTCTCCTCCTCAGTGTTTAATGTGAAGGTAAAGGAAACCCACTGTAGTGTAGGAGAGCTACTACCTAACGTGCAGTATGAGTTCTGGGTCACAGCTACCAACACTACAGGCATCAGCCCTGCCAGTGAGAAGGCTGTCTACGTGACAGGTAAAACCATGGGCCTGTTACAGGGAACACCACTTTCAAACTGACTAACAGTGGTTTTCAATAGGAATGTGTCAGTGGAAGACACAACTGAATACAATGGGTTGCACTATTTTAATGCTGTGCTCTCTCAGCTCTCTCTCCCTCCCTCTTTAATCCCCCTGTATCTCCCTCTCTCGCTTCCTCTTCTCCTCCCCCTCCAGTCCCCTCTCCACCAGTCATCAGACAGAGGGAGTGTAGCAGTTGTCCGGAAGCCGCTCTGATTCGCTGGGAGTCAGGAAACACCAACCCAGTCGACTCCTACACCGTAGAGCTGAGTGAGACGGGCACTGATGGACAGAGTGGGGTCAATGAGTAAGAAATACACACATACACACTCACACATACACACTCACACATACACACTCACACATACACACTCACACATAAACACACACACATACACACTCACACATACACACTCACACATACACACTCACACATACACACTCACACATACACACGCACACATACACACTCACACATAAACACACACCCATACACACTCACACATACACACTCACACATAAACACACACTCATAAACACTCACACATCCACACTCACACATACACACTCACACATAAACACACAGACATAAACACTCACACATAAACACTCACACATAAACACTCACACATACACACCCACACACTGAAGTTTCAATATAAAATGTGAATTTAATCCACTTCCTGAATTGACTAAACTGAAAAAGAGTTGACATCAGTTCTACTCCCCATTGGTTCTCCCAGCAGGTCTGTAATGTGATTGGTTCTCCCTGCAGGTCTGTAATGTGATTGGTTCTCCCTGCAGCTCTGAATCACTGGTCACTTTAATAATGTTTACATACTGCTTTACTCATCTCATATGTATATACTGTATTCTATTCTACTGTATTTTAGTCAATGCCACTCCGACGTTGCTCAATCTAATATTTAATTCTTAATTCCATTATTTTACTTTTAGATTTGTGTGTATTGTGAATTGCTGGATATTACTGCACTTTTTAGAGTTAGGAACACAAGCATTTCGCTACACCCGCAATAACATCTGCTAAATATGTGTATGTGACCAATAACATGTGATTGGTTCTCCCTCCTGGTCTATAATGTGATTTGTTCTCCCTGCAGGTCTGTAATGTGATTGGTTCTCCCTCCTGGTCTATAATGTGATTTGTTCTCCCTGCAGGTCCATCGTGGCTGTTCCTACCTGTGAGAGTCTGATCCAGCTGCAGTCAGGAAGACAGTACCTCATCTACGTCAGAGCTGTCAACATCGGAGGACCCAGTGACAGGAGCGAGGCTTTTACCGTCTCTACTACAGGTGAGAGGACAGACCCCCATGTCCCGATGCTGTAGTATGTTTAGTTGATGTTGTTCAGTGTTTTACCGTTTCTACTACAGGTGAGAGGACAGACCCCCATGTCCTGATGCTGTAGTATGTTTAGTTGATGTTGTTCAGTGTTTTACCGTCTCTACTACAGGTGAGAGGACAGACCCCCATGTCCTGATGCTGTAGTATGTTTAGTTGATGTTGTTCAGTGTTTTACCGTTTCTACTACAGGTGAGAGGACAGACCCCCATGTCCTGATGCTGTAGTATGTTTAGTTGATGTTGTTCAGTGTTTTACCGTTTCTACTACAGGTGAGAGGACAGACCCCCATGTCCTGATGCTGTAGTATGTTTAGTTGATGTTGTTCAGTGTTTTACCGTCTCTACTACAGGTGAGAGGACAGACCCCATGTCCTGATGCTGTAGTATGTTTAGTTTATGTTGTTCAGTGTTTTACCGTCTCTACTACAGGTGAGAGGACAGACCCCCATGTCCTGATGCTGTAGTATGTTTAGTTGATGTTGTTCACTGTCAAATATTATTCTGTCTCATAGCACCTTTATAGGTATCAGTGAGGTTGTTACTGTGTGTGTTTTATAGTTGTCAAGACCAGACAGTGAGGTTGTTACTGTGTGTGTTTTATAGTTGTCAAGACCAGACAGTGAGGTTGTTACTGTGTTTTATAGTTGTCAAGACCAGACAGTGAGGTTGTTACTGTGTTTTATAGTTGTCAAGACCAGACAGTGAGGTTGTTACTGTGTTTTATAGTTGTCAAGACCAGACAGCGAGGTTGTTACTGTTTGCGTGTGTTTAGGAACCATCTTCCACCTGCTGCAGGACACAGCCCACCCCTGTCTGTCCATCTCTGAGGACGGCTTCTCCATGTTCTACGGAGACGAGGAGCTCCCGCTCTCCGCCATGACCTTCGATGACAACACCTTCGCCAGGTAGACAAACCAACCAGGTGGTTTACACCTGCTGAACACCTCAGCTAATAGGGATCTGTTAATGACATGGGAGATTTACTGTTGCTTTCAAAATAAAACACCTGAAAATGTGAGTGTACTCATCCCGTGATTGTGTTGTGAATGTGTAGGCGTGTGTGTTGTGTGTAGGTGTGTGTAGTGTATAGGTGTAGGTGTGTGTAGTGTGTGTACTGTGTAGGTGTGTGTGTAGTTGTGTGTAGATGTGTCTCCTCCCTCTGATAGTGTATATTGTATGCGTGTGTGTTTGGTCCAGGTGTGTAGCTGTGTTAGGGGACCTAATCCCTGTGAGAGGCAGGCATTACTGGGAGGTGGAACTGGAGGAGGACACAGAGTACAGGATTGGAGTGGCCTATGAAGATACTCAGAGAAACTCCTACCTGGGAGGAACTAATACGTCCTGGTGCATGAGACATGTCCTCACCCCATCCAGGTGAGAAACCCTAACATTTAACCCCTAACCTATCACTAACTCCTACCTGGGAGGAGCCAACACGTCCTGGTGCATGAGACATGTCCTCACCCCATCCAGGTGAGAAACCCTAACATTTAACCCCTAACCTATCACTAACTCCTACCTGGGAGGAGCCAACACGTCCTGGTGCATGAGACATGTCCTCACCCCATCCAGGTGAGAAACCCTAACCTTTAACCCCTAACCTATCACTAACTCCTACCTGGGAGGAGCCAACACGTCCTGGTGCATGGTCCCTAACCCTAGCTTAATGTCCACATCCCTGTTCAACCCTAAACTCAACCCGTCCAGGTGAGAATCCCTAACGTTAACCTAACCCCTAACCCTCTAACCCCTAACCCCCTAACCCTCTAACCCCCTAACCCTCTAACCCCCTAGCCCTCTAACCCTCTAACCTAGCTATCACTAACTGTAACCGGGAAAGAACCAACCTGCCCTCCCGCCCTCCCTCCCTCCCTCCCTCCCTCCAGGTAACGGACTGCTGTGATAGGTTACACAAGCGATTCTCAACCTGTTGTAATTTTTATTTTATTTATTTCACCTTTATTTAACCAGGTAGGCTAGTTGAGAACAAGTTCTCATTTACAACTGCGACCTGGCCAAGATAAAGCGTAGCAGTGTGACACAAACAACAACACAGAGTTACACATGGAGTAAACAAACGTACAGTCAATAATACAATAGAAAAGTCTATATACAGTGTGTGCAAATGAGGTAGGATAAGGGGGGTGAGGCAATAAATAGGCCGTAGTGGCGAAGTACAATTTAGCAATTAAACACTGGAGTGATAGATGTGCAGAAGATAAACGTGCAAGTAGAGATACTGGGGTGCAAAGGAGCAACAACAAAAAAATAACAATATGGGGATGAGGTAGTTGGATGGGCTATTTACAGGTGCAATGATCTGTGAGCTGCTCTGACAGCGGTGCATAAAGCTAGTGAGGGAGATATGAGTCTCCAGCTTCAGTGATTTTTGCAATTCGTTCCAGTCATTGGCAGCAGAGAACTGGAAGGAAAGGCGGCCAAAGGAAGAATTAGCTTTGGGGGTGATCAGAGAGATATACCTGCTGGAGCGCGTGCTACGGGTGGGTGCTGCTATGGTGACCAGTGAGCTGAGATAACGTGGGGCTTTGCCTAGCAAAGACTTATAGATGACCTGGAGCCAGTGGGTTTGGCGACGAATATGAAGTGAGGGCCAGCCAACGAGAGCATACGGGTCGCAGTGGTGGGTAGTATATGGGGCTTTGGTGACAAAACAGATGGCACTGTGATAGACTGCATCCAATTTGCTGAGTAGAGTGTTGGAGGCTATTTTGTAAATGGCATCGCCGAAGTCAAGGATCGGTAGGATAGTCAGTTCTACGATTGTTTGTTTTAGCCCCACACAATCCCACCTGAATAACCTAATGGAGGTCCAGAGAAGCAGTTGGTAGTTGAATCCGGCGTGTGAGTGCTGGTTTGAAACTCAAGTCTGCACAGACTGAGGCCCCCAATACACTACAATCACAACATTTTGATAGTCCTCAAACAGGGCCTTTCACCTGACTACTGGACAGACTGGGAGTTGGTAAACACTGTTCTAGAGGGCTGACTCCTGGCGGTGATTTAAATTCAGCTGACTACTGGACAGACTGGGAGTTGTTAAACACTGTTCTAGAGGGCTGACTCCTGCGGTGTTTTAAATTCAGCTGACTACTGGACAGACTGGGAGTTGTTAAACACTGTTCTAGAGGGCTGACTCCTGGCGGTGCTTTAAATTCAGCTGACTACTGGACAGATTGGGAGTTGGCAAACACTGTTCTAGAGGGCTAACTCCTGGCGGTGCTTTAAATTCAGCTGACTACTGGACAGACTGGGAGTTGTTAAACACTGTTCTAGAGGGCTAACTCCTGGCGGTGCTTTAAATTCAGCTGACTACTGGACAGACTGGGAGTTGTTAAACACTGTTCTAGAGGGCTGACTCCTGCAGTGTTTTAAATTCAGCTGACTACAGGACAGACTGGGAGTTGTTAAACACTGTTCTAGAGGGCTGACTCCTGGCGGTGCTTTAAATTCAGCTGACTACTGGACAGACTGGGAGTTGTTAAACACTGTTCTAGAGGGCTGACTCCTGGCGGTGTTTTAAATTCAGCTGACTCACCACTACCACTGCATGGCTTCCCAGAGGGAGATGTATGCTTATCTTCCCACAGGGTCCACCATTACCACACACTGTCTGAAAAGTAGGCCAGCCAAGGAGATTTTTGGTCATTAAAATATCTCTCCCCTTCCTGATGCGCTTGGCTCGCTTCTTCTCACATTTCGCCTCCTAAACCTTTTCTGAGGCAGAAGTAACAAGTCAAGTTTTTTTTATTCTTGTGAAAAAGCACATAGAATAGAATACTGTTGCCTTATAGCTGCTGTTGCCATAGCAACTCTACTATTCCTGGCACTAAACAGGACTGTGGAACTCTCTCTTTACTAGGAGATCATTCACTGAGACATCTCAACACGGAACACCACCACCTCAAAGTGTGTGAGAGAGATAGGAGAGAAAGATAGAGAAGGGAGAGAGAGAGAGTACCTACTGCCTACGCAGAACCTGACAATACACACTTCTCATATCCCCTGCTAATCCTCTCTTTGGCAGTGAAAGGGTTTTATTTGGCCCAGATACAGTGTTGGGTTGATAATGTACATACTGTCTCCCCGTGGTACTGCTAGTTTAAGATACAGTGTTGGGTTGAGGATGTACATACCGTCTCACCGTGGTACTGCTAGTTTAAGATACAGTGTTGGGTTGAGGATGTACATACCGTCTCCCCGTGGTACTGCTAGTTTAAGATACAGTGTTGGGTTGAGGATGTACATACCGTCTCCCCGTGGTACTGCTAGTTTAAGATACAGTGTTGGGTTGAGGATGTACATACCGTCTCCCCGTGGTACTGCTAGTTTAAGATACAGTGTTGGGTTGAGGATGTACATACCGTCTCCCCGTGGTACTGCTAGTTTAAGATACAGTGTTGGGTTGAGGATGTACATACCGTCTCACCGTGGTACTGTTAGTTTAAGATACAGTGTTGGGTTGAGGATGTACATACCGTCTCACCGTGGTACTGCTAGTTTAAGATACAGTGTTGGGTTGAGGATGTACATACCGTCTCACCGTGGTACTGCTAGTTTAAGATACAGTGTTGGGTTGAGGATGTACATACCGTCTCCCCGTGGTACTGCTAGTTTAAGATACAGTGTTGGGTTGAGGATGTACATACCGTCTCCCCGTGGTACTGCTAGTTTAAGATACAGTGTTGGGTTGAGGATGTACATACCGTCTCACCGTGGTACTGTTAGTTTAAGATACAGTGTTGGGTTGAGGATGTACATACCGTCTCCCCGTGGTACTGCTAGTTTAAGATACAGTGTTGGGTTGAGGATGTACATACCGTCTCCCCGTGGTACTGCTAGTTTAAGATACAGTGTTGGGTTGAGGATGTACATACCGTCTCCCCGTGGTACTGCTAGTTTAAGATACAGTGTTGGGTTGAGGATGTACATTCCGTCTCACCGTGGTACTGTTAGTTTAAGATACAGTGTTGGGTTGAGGATGTACATACCGTCTCACCGTGGTACTGCTAGTTTAAGATACAGTGTTGGGTTGAGGATGTACATACCGTCTCACCGTGGTACTGTTAGTTTAAGATACAGTGTTGGGTTGATAATGTACATACTGTCTCCCCGTGGTACTGCTAGTTTAAGATACAGTGTTGGGTTGAGGATGTACATACCGTCTTCCCGTGGTACTGCTAGTTTAAGATACAGTGTTGGGTTGAGGATGTACATACTGTCTCCCCGTGGTACTGCTAGTTTAAGCTACAGGTTCAACACCATTTGATTCCTGCATCAAGGGTCTCATGTAGTAATTTACTGTGACATTATTGGTCCGGTTTCATAGCGTTGGGACCAGGAAGCCTAAGGGTTTGTTTCCCTGACAGAGACTAGGCCTGGACTAAAAGGTTATGTTCAAGTGAGATTCTCAATTGATGTTTTGTCCAGGACTAGTCTAATCTGTATCCGGGAAAACCATCCAGAAATCTTTTAACTGTATGTCGCTTTAAAGCGTCTGCTAAAAATGATTGTATCGTTACTTATGTTATATTATCACAGCACAGACATACATGTTATGAATGAGTTAAGTGTAAGTCACATAACATTGTATGGTCTTAATGACATCAGTCTCCCCCTTCCTCCCCTCTCTTCCATTCCATCCAGACGCAAGTACGACTTCCTGTCACATTCTTCTTCTTCTTCTATATCCTGTACACTCAGTGGCCAGTTTATTAGGTTCCACCCATCTAGTACCAGGTCGGACCCTTTTCCGCCACGGCCATGTGACTCAGTCTGTAGGAGAGAACCATTTTTGTGAACATGGTGGTGTACCTAATAAACTGGCCACTGAGTGTATATAGAAGTATGATGTGTAACAAGTCACATAGAACCATCACTTTCTAAATGACATCATTACTTCCATTCTGTTTCTCCTTCCTCCATTCTGTATTCCCCTTCCTCCATTCTGTCTTCTCCTTTCCTCCATTCTGTCTCCCCCTCTCCTCCATTCTGTCTCCCCCTCTCCTCCATTCTGTCTCCCCCTCTCCTCCATTCTGCCTCCCCTCTCCTCCATTCTGTCTCCCCCTCTCTTCCATTCTGTCTCCCCCTTCCTCCTCTCCAGACACAAGTATGAGTTCCTCCACAGCGGCTGGAGCCCAGACATTCGGATAACGGTGAACCCTGTGAGGATAGGGCTCAGTCTGAACTATGAGAGAGGGATCCTGTCCTTCTTCAACGTAGACCTGGAACAACACCTCCACACCTTCTACTGTAGCTTCCTACACTACGTTCATCCCTGCTTTGCTCTGGACAACCCCGGTGCGCTCACTGTTCGCACTGGGGTAGAGGCACCGCAGTATGTCCACTTGGTCTGAGCTTACCTACCACGATGTACATTAAAAACACACAGAATACAGGTGTATTGTCCATGGAAACATCTTTCTGTTGTCTGTTTTTTATTCTAACCCTCTGGACAACACTGCATGCTAGCGCAAAATTATACTACAAAAACATGTTTGACCCTTTTGTGTAAGTGGATTAACAACCATATCTGAATAAAAACATTTCAGTGGTTTAGACCAGGGTTTGCTAAACTGATGCCCCCGGTACAGTTTTTTTACCCAAGGACTACGCAGCTGTTTCAAATAACACTGCTACAGACTAACATGATGAAACCCTGGACTGGACTACCACAACACTGCTACAGACTAACATGATGAAACCCTGGACTGGACTACCACAACACTGTTCCAGACTAACATGATGAAACCCTGGACTGGACTACCACAACACTGTTAGAGACTAACATGATGAAACCCTGGACTGGACTACCACAACACTGTTAGAGACTAACATGATGAAACCCTGGACTGGACTACCACAACACTGTTAGAGACTAACATGATGAAACCCTGGACTGGACTACCACAACACTGTTAGAGACTAACATGATGAAACCCTGGACTGGACTACCACAACACTATTAAACAAACAAGATGATGGCTGTTTCCAAATCCATTTATTAAAGTATTCCATGGGAACAGATTCACACCATTTTCCATTATATACAATATAACAGTAATAATCAGTGAATTCATGTACAGCAGGCTCGGTCGTGGAGCGGGCTCGGTCGTGGATGCTTTTTCAGATTTGAAATAAAAATGACCTTTTCAAATGAAAACTGTCTTCAATAATTATAATAATATAAAGTAGCTTTGTTTTTGGGGGCAGGGCCGTAGCAATGCAACACTCTGTCCAGTAGTCGATGACGGTAATAGCAGAGCTAGCTAGACTTGGGCTGAACACGGCAACCCAGCGTCTAAGTGGAATGAGGACACTTTAGGGTGGGGCTGATGGGATTAGTGAAGGGTAGTGGGCGTATGAGTTAGTCTTACTGCTAGGAGTCCTCTCCTTCATCAGAAGAATCCCCACCGTAGGGTACTAGGCATGAAGTGTCCAATACCCTACCTCCATAGGGCACTAAACCTGAAGGGTTCTCCACTACCTTCATCTTCTTCACCTCCTGAGGAAAATCTGTAGAAAACAAAGACAGACAGCAAGACAGAAAAAGAGAGCGACACAGAGAGAGAGAGCAAAACAAGAGGAGCCCAGCCCATGTTTGAGTTGGTTGGATTGATCCACAGCCAGTCAGAGCAGAGGGATCACAGACACCAGATGAGATAGACCCATGTTATGTAGCAGCAGGTCCAGGAGACATGTGGAGAGAGAACAAGGGGAAGACAAAGAACACATACAGGAAGTGACAGTTAGCATGGCTTAGCCAATCACAGAGGAGCTCGAACAGATTGTCTGTCTCCATTACTCCACTACTGAGGGGAGAAGCCATCTTTGAAAACACCACTCAACTTCATCATGGTCAAAAAGTCTGCCCATTCAGGCATCAAGTACAGTTAAGTATGTTCCCAGTAAGAAGCGTACCCTGTGATGCAGGGGTGCTGGGTGGTAGACTGGGTGGGACCTCTCTGGGTCTCTTGTGTGCCACAGGGCCGAGGGTGCTAGGTGGTAGACTGGGTGGGACCACTGGTACTGCTGTCTCTCTGTGTCTCTTTCGTGCCACAGGGCCAGGGGCCAGAAACACAGGGAGAGGAGGTGGCATCAACATCCTACAGACAGAGACAAAGGAACCAGGTGGAGAAACATCAGGAGGCTTCATTTAGGGCTGTGTTCAGTAGGAGCAAAATGTACGAAAACAACCCAAAACTGATCTGAATGTGTAACAAGAAACAATGGTTCTCTTTTATTCCCGTTGTGCCCTTTTGAACACGACCCCAGTGGCTGCAACATTCTGGGCAAAACCAGAAACATTGTTATAGATTTAGAGCAGAGATCAATGTAGAAACCTTTCAGCTCCTTGTCCTGGCTCTTCCTCTCTCTGAGCTGGAGGTAGAGGAGGAGACTTCTCTCTCACCGGGGCCTCAGGTGAGCTGCTGGCAGGCTGAGAGAGAGAGACAGGTAGGACTGTTAGCATAAGATCACTGAGCACTGTTTGAATTCCTAAAACCAAAAAAACACGTTCTGCACTTGGAGTAACCACTGAGCTAACACATCTGGGTTGGGGACAGCCTTTACTGATTTTGTTTAGCCAGGTTATTCAGTTGACAAGCCATTCTTTTAAATCATTCTCTTGCATATTTCAGCAGTTTTAGCTCCGTCTCACCTGAGAAGCCTGCTTATCCTCAGTCTTTTCCTGGAAGCGTCGTTTAGGACTTCCTGCCCCTGCCTGAGGGGAGCTGGATGACGACAGGTCACTCTCCGTCTGGTCACTGCACCCAGGGTCCTGAGACACCAAGGTCAAACCCAAACAACAGTTAGTCTAATCCCAGGGCCATCAATACACCTGGTTAGTCCTGCCCTTAAAATGGTGTACAACTTCATCAATACACCTGGTTAGCCCTTATAATGGTGTACCTCATCAATACATCTGGTTAGTCCTGCCCTTATAATGGTGTACCTCATCAATACATCTGGTTAGTCTTTATAATGGTGTCCCTTATCAAAACATCTGGTTAGCCCTTATAATGGTGTACAACAATCTCCTGGCTGCTACTAACTAATGAAACTGATACAGACAGTTTCTAAACTGATGTCCTGACTTTTCAGGTGAGAAGCCTTTTCTTCTTTCTTATGAGTGTCATGGTGTTGTCTGTTCTAAACCCTATATGTTCCTGTCAATACATGCCTGTACTGGTTCCCTAGCCACTACGTAGAACTAGGCCGAGGTACTGGTTCCCTAGCCACTACGTAGAACTAGGCCGAGGTACTGGTTCCCTAGCCACTACGTAGAACTAGGCCGAGGTACTGGTTCCCTAGTCACTACGTACTAGGTCGAGGTATGGTTTCCTAGCCACTACGCACCTGTAATAG
The DNA here is from genome assembly GCF_965601325.2 of Salmo salar. NCBI lineage: Eukaryota > Metazoa > Chordata > Actinopteri > Salmoniformes > Salmonidae > Salmo > Salmo salar. The sequence goes on along the minus strand of NC_138301.1, from coordinate 47,451,062 downwards.
GCCGAGGTATGGTTTCCTAGCCACTACGTACCTGTAATAGGCCGAGGTATGGTTTCCTAGCCACTACGTACCTGTAATAGGCCGAGGTATGGTTTCCTAACCACTACGTACCTGTAATAGGCCGAGGTATGGTTTCCTAGCCACTACGTACCTGTAATAGGCCGAGGTATGGTTTCCTAGCCACTACGTACCTGTAATAGGTCGAGGTATGGTTTCCTAGCCACTACGTACCTGTAATAGGTCGAGGTATGGTTTCCTAGCCACTACGTACCTGTAATAGGTATGCGTGTGTCTTCCTGGGACAGACAGGATACTGAACCATAGCCTGAGAAGATGGAGGGTTTGTCGACAGGTTAGATTGACTGGGCTGACCACTAGCAGCACTAGTCCAATAGCCAGAGGGTCCTGGCGGTGTGGGGTAGCTGGTAGAGGCAGCATAGCCCCCAGCCAGCCCGTTACACCCTGGGTAACCACTGCTGCTGCTGTACCAGCCCTGGCTAGAGTAAGAGCTATTAGCTGGGTATCCATGAGCTGGGTGTGCTGAAAGGGAAGTATAGGAGATCAGGGTTAATGGATGTGATTGAAGAGGTTGTCATTCACAGACAGGGTTGTTGTCTGTCTGACTGTTCTGTTTGTTGTTGTGCCACTAGAGACAGAAAGAGATTCATTTACCACAGTAGCTAGTTGTGTCTGTGGTTTAAACAAACATAGGAAGTGATTTACTGGAACGGAAACGTTCTGGTCATTCTATAATATTCAAGTAAATGAGCAGGGCCAGGAGTTTCTCTGTCCACGTAACCTGGATGGTCAATTCACCTGATCAGGAAAACCCGGACCTGGCTGGTTATTTCACCTGATCAGGAAAACTCCTGGGCCCATATTCATAAAATGTCTTGGAGTAAGAATGCTGATCTAGGATCAGGTCCCCCCTTGTCCATTCAAATCCAAAACTGATTCTAGATCAGCACTCAGTACTCAGAGGCGCTTTATGAATACGGACGCTGGTTCTAAGACTGTGGTATTTTAGTTAGTTCTGGTGTGTGTGAGAGAGAGGAGACTTACGTTGGGTGGAGCCGGTGGCTGTGTAGATGGACACCATGCGGCTATGTTCAGCTCTCACCTGGACAACAGACACAGAGGGAACAGGATGACAACACTCAACTCTAACAAAAGGGAAGTGAATCATGTTTAGAGTAAGCAGAGGAAGAAATCCTGTGAAATAAGTCTCAGACAAGCAGGTATATCAATAACACACTTTTAATCCCACAACATGCATGGTATAAAAACGCAGAGTGAGTTGTAGAGCATGGTAGAGAATTCAACGGTTAAGTCTGTACTGGTTCTGGATGTGAGTAGGTGCAGAGCACCGTAGACCTATGTCTGTAGGTCAGATGGTTCACTCTACTGTTTCCTATAGGAGGTGGGTATCAGTGACAACTACACACTTCAATAGTTTCACCTTCTTTAACCTCCATCATGGGGCGTGTTCATTAGGGCACGCAAATGGAAAACGTTTTACAACAGAAAACAAAGTTAGTCCAGGAAGTCCCTCCTTGTTTCAGTCAGTTTTCCTCTGTTTGGTGCCCAATGATCACGACCCAGTTCAAATAAACGTGATCATGTACATTGGAGTCATTTAGCATACGCTCTCATCTACACTGTCTGTTTCCCTTGCTGTGTATCAAATCACATTTTATTGGTCACATACACATGGTTAGCAGATGTTATTGGTCACATGCAGATGTTATTGGCCACATACACATGGTTAGCAGATGTTATTGGTCACATACACATGGTTAACAGATGTTATTGGTCACATACACATGGTTAACAGATGTTATTGGTCACATACACATGGTTAACAGATGTTATTGGTCACATACACATGGTTAACAGATGTTATTGGTCACATACACATGGTTAGCAGATGTTATTGGTCACATACACATGGTTAACAGATGTTATTGGCCACATACCCATGGTTAGCAGATGTTATTGGCCACATACCCATGGTTAACAGATGTTATTGGCCACATACCCATGGTTAACAGATGTTATTGGCCACATACCCATGGTTAGCAGATGTTATTGGCCACATACCCATGGTTAGCAAATGTTATTGGTCACATACACATGGTTAGCAGATGTTATTGGCCACATACCCATGGTTAACAGACGTTATTGGTCACATACACATGGTTAACAGACGTTATTGGTCACATACACATGGTTAACAGACGTTATTGGTCACATACACATGGTTAACAGATGTTATTGGTCACATACACATGGTTAACAGATGTTATTGGTCACATACACATGGTTAACAGATGTTATTGGCCACATACACATGGTTAACAGATGTTATTGGCCACATACCCATGGTTAACAGATGTTATTGGCCACATACCCATGGTTAACAGATGTTATTGGCCACATACCCATGGTTAGCAGATGTTATTGGTCACATACACATGGTTAGCAGATGTTAATGCGAGTGTAGTGAAATGCTTGTGCTTCTAGTTCCGACAGTGCAGTAATATCTAACAAGTCATCTGGGAGAAACACTTTATTGACTTACAGTTTCCAACAGGCTCTCTGTGAGTTTCTTGGCAGCTTCCAGCCCCGTGGAGTAGGGATGGCTACAAGAAAAGACAACAGTGTTGAAATGGAATGAAACCGACAACAACAACCCACCACCACAGCAGGGAACAACTACAGGAGGAAAGAAACTATTTCAGACCCTACGAGACGAACAGATGGTTCACCAAACATCTAGGAGAGCAGCAGGACTGACAGCTAGCCAACGTGTGGTGAGCAGTCTTCTGAATGCATACGACTGAGTTGTAGAGCATGGTAGAGAATTCAACGGTTAAGTCTGTACTGGTTCTGGATGTGAGTAGGTGCAGAGCACCGTAGACCTATGTCTGTAGGTCAGATGGTTCACTCTACTGTTTCCTATAGGAGGTGGGTATCAGTGACAACTACACACTTCAATAGTTTCACCTTCTTTAACCTCCAAATAGTTCACATGGCTTTTGTACTCATCACAGGTTGGTGTATATTGATGAGTCCACCCCCCAATGAAAATTGTCTCAATGCAATTTGCATGATTCTAATTTCAGGGTCTGTTAAGCCCTTATAGGCTGAATCAGGGTCTGTTAAGCCCTTATAGGCTGAATCAGGGTCTGTTAAGCCCTTATAGGCTGAATCAGGGTCTGTTAAGCCCTTATAGGCTGGAGAAATAAAGGTGTTTGACCCGGAAGTAAAAATCACTGTTACCTGATGTAGACGTAGAGTGGTTCGAAGGACTCCCGTCGTGAGGCCTGCTCTATGTACCCTGAGCCTTTCCCCCTGAGGAACACTCTGGCTCCTGTCTCTGTCTGGATGTGTCCCAGGTACATCCCTCCAGGACCCTCCACCTTCTCATTCACATTGAACGAGGGCAGGGACTGGTCCAGACCCACAAAAATCTTGACGTGCACAAAACTCTTGACAGGGAGAGATGACAGTTACATTTGGATAACCCTGGGTCAGGTCAACACATAGTTCAACCACCACATTACAAACAGACAACAGGAAGCAGTAGAGTAGGGAGCTGGTCGATGTCTGAACTGCTAACTTTTTAATCCAACTAAATGACTAGCTAGAGAACAGTGTTGTGAGCAGCAGCAGTAACCGTGGTGTCTGGAGACCAGGGTGGTTCTCTCTGCTGTGTTACTCTAGGAGGTGGGTATCAGTGAAGGTCACATGGTCTCAACTGGCCTCACCTTCTATTACCTCCAGCTATGGGACATGGGCCAGATTGCAAACTGAAAAACACGTTTCCCTGCTGCAAAATTGTGAAAACCCAAAGTTCCTGTGGTTTTTAGAAATCCCAGTTAGAGGATTCCCAGAATTGGGAGGGAATAAGGAGGGAGGGAATCGTCCAAGCAGGATTTCTTAAAAACCTTTCAGGGGAAAATTCTGTGAGGACCAGGGACCCCTGTATCTACCCCTTGGTGTGGCGCGGCGGGCCGGTGTCCATGTGGCACAGGAGGGTTGACACCAGGCATCCTGGGTAGGTGTGGATGGGGGGCAGCCATGGGGCGAGGGGGCTGGGGGTAGAGAGGCAGGGGGGGTATGACGGGTCTCAGCTGGGATCCTAATGCTGCAGCTGTCCTCAACACATCCTCAGAGATGATCTCCTTTATCCTCAGCACTGCCTCTGTAAGACAACACAGGGAATAGATAGACAAGGGGTCTATGGGGACTTTATCCTCAGCACTGCCTCCGTAAGACAACACAGGGAATAGATAGACAAGGGGACTTGGAAGAAATATGGGAATAATATACTGAGAAAAACAACAGCCAGTTACCCAAACCAACCCACCGTCATCTTCTGAGATGTGTGGTCTTGACTAGGTTGTGTAATTTACAGGATCTGAGGACAATAAAGTATCTAATGCAACTGTAGACGGGAGGGTTATAGAAATTCTACTTACTATTGACCTCCTCTTGGCTCTTCCCCTGGACGTGTAAATACAAAGGCCTTTCTCTAAATAAGAAGAGTCGGTTAGATCTCCACATGGTCAGAGTCAACTACAGATACACACAGTAACATCAACTGCATACATACACTCCTTTTCCATGGGACTTCTCTGCACTGGTCATGTAGTGGCCTCTGGTTGAGACTACTGCACCGCTGAACTGACGAATCTGAAACAAAGAGAAACGTTTCAGTATTAGTTGGGGCAACGAATACATAAAATGTATGTACACACGTCTTCTAAATAGAATATATTAGATATATATTATTCAGAAAGGGTTGCGATTCAGGCCGATAGGAGGAAAGGTCCAAGGTTTGTCCCCAATGCATTTTAAGAAGTAGCCAAGTGGAGATGATGCAAGAGAAGAATCAAGGAGAGATGAAAACGCAGTTTTTTTTTACCTCTTCCTGTGTTTTTCCTTTGGTGAGTAGGTTTCTGCTGTTGATGGGCACATCGTTGATATCCACCTCTGTCACCACAGTCTCGTCTCCACTAGTGGCAGCTGACATACACGGAGGGATCTGTGGGCAACACGTTTCATATGAATCCACATACAAACATTAAATAACTAAAGTCATGGTGGTCATGCAGTTAGGTCTGTGTTTAACCCTCCTAGGAAGCCACCCAGGTTCCAGGCTTTAGATCCTACTAAAGGCCCTATTTGGTTGAGTTAGGTTTGTTAGTACTGAGCTGGATCAAAAGCCAGGGAATCACAGTGTGCAGAAGTACTAACACTGAGTTAGAGAGACTGCCTAGAGTGTTGTGAGCAGCAGCAGTAACCGTGGTGTCTGGAGACCAGGGTGGTTCTCTCTGCTGTGTTACTCTAGGAGGTGGGTATCAGTGAAGGTCACATGGTCTCAACTGGCCTCACCTTCTATTACCTCCAGCTATGGGACATGGCTACATTATATTATGTGGTTGAAAACAATGACAATCATCACTCTCCCTGTTCTCAGAGACAAGTTGCACCACCTAAGGAAACCATTCTAGTCTGTGGCTTGAGCCTCTTATGACTGGCCAGGTGAACCCTTAGGACTGGATTAAACACCTGCACAGTGATTCCTCAGGACCAGGACAGAGTAAGAGAAAGGTACATTAACCCTTTCCCTCTCACCTTGCCAGGTAGTGGTGGAGGAACCATCAGTTTTCCCTTGGCCATCAGCATAGCGTTGATCTTAGCAGCCATAGCAGCAGCCATCTCCACGCCTCCCCCCTGTGCTGCTGGCATGTCCCCCTGCAATGTCTGGGGCCCCATGGGACCAGCTACAGGGTGCTGGGCTGATTGAGGGGTCGTAGTGGCCGATGTGCAGGTCTGGGCAGAGGAAGCGAAGCCTTGCATGACGTCTACTCTAGTTTTGGGCTGAGCAGGCTGATCCCATCTGCTGCTACTGGTTAGGCACCTGGATCCATTATGATGGAGAGAAATGAGAGACAATTCAACATCAAGTGGCTTGAAACAATAACTGAACTGGGACGCTCTCCATATTGAGATTAGATAATTTATCCAACAGTTTGGGGCTAATTTGCCCGGTTGCCTATCATTTCATCTAACTCAAGATCATTTTGTAGGGCGGGTTCGAGGGCTAGCTTGTGTTTGCAAGTTAGTTAGCGTAACACTAGTCGCGAATGCGCCGCTTGCCAACATTAGTGTTCGTAGAGTTAGTAGGCCTCGGCAGTCTCTTAAACTATTCTGGCCTGTTCCTCTACAAATCATTTATCTTGGAGGGTAGTATCAGCAGGTAACCACAACTTTAGAGAGACCGCTTTCTTGACCCTCCACTTACTAGCGATATGTAAGGTGTCTAGTTAACGACGTTAGACAATTAAACTTTGCCAGAAACCGGTGTTGTTAACTAACGTTAGCTAGTTCACGTTAGCTCAATTAGCATACCGTTTTCTAGCAACGTTAGCACGAATCAATTTACTGCTATGGTAAAAACCAGAATTTACGACTGTGGCTTGGTCATCAATTTCGGATAAACCTTTAAGAAATATTCTAGTTATAATGAATTGTACTTTCATACAGTGGAATAAGAACGTTATCTAGCTGTAAAACCAGCAACCGCCGCTAACGTAACTGTACTAAGTTAGGTAGCTAACATGTTAGCACGAAGCTAAAAAGAAAATACGTGTTCTTGCGTCCGTAACTTATTCAGAATATAAAAGTAAATGGTACTAAATAAAAAGTGTAACTTACGGTGTCTGCCCAGTCATCCCAGAAGACATAGCTAGCACAGTTGAATTAGTAGAGGAATGTGTGTCCTAGCTAGCTACTATACTCAGCCTTGCACACGTCCTCATTCCACGGGACTCCGGTCCGGTCGTAAAGGCAGTCGCCCGCCAACGTCGTCGTACAGAGCAGTCTGGATTTCCGTCACGCTCGTAATGAAAACACCCCGGGAACTTCACACTACCCTCTACTGCATAACACCAGAGCAAAGTCAAAGAAAAACGGACAAATCTTTCTTCTTCCAGTGGCTTTCCGACAGACTAGACGCTATGTTGCGTATTGCTGCCTTTCACAGTTTGGAAAGTGCATTGCACATTTGTTCATTTTTTAAAATGTATTTATAAAAAATATAGTTGTTGCATAAGTACTTACCCTGGTTGTTTAGGCAAGCCTAAATTAATTCAGAATTACAATGTGGCTTAACAAATCACATAATACATTCTATGGACATGATTTCTGAATGATTACCCCTTCCTCTGTCCCCCATATGTACAACATCTGTAAGGCACCTCAGTGAAGTTTTGAATTTCAAGCACAGATTAAACTACAAAGACCAGGGAGCTCCATAAAGAAGGGCAGTGATTGGTAGAACAAATCAGACATTGAATATATCTTTAAGCATGGTCAAATTAATAACGATGCTGTGGATGATTTATTAAACCACCCAGACACATCAAAGATGCAGTCCTCCTTCTGAACAGCTGCAGGACAGGAAGGAAACTGCTTAAGGATTTCACCATGAGGCCATTGGTGATTTTAAAACAGTTACAGAGTTAAATGGCTGTGATGGGAGAAAACTGAGGATGGATCAACAACATGGTAGTGTCTCCACAATAATGACCTAAATGAAAGAGTGAAAATAATAATAATACAAATAATACTAAAAGTCTTCCAAAACGTGCATCTGTATTAAACAAAGCACTAAAGTAATACTGCAACAAAAAACTACAAACTACAAAACACGGCATTTTGGCCTAAATGCAAAGCCTTATGTTTTGGGGCAAATCCAACGCAACACATCACTGAGTAACTGCCTCCTTATTTTCAAGCATGGTGGTGGCTGCATCATGGTATGGGTATGCTTTACATCGGAAAAGACTGGGGAGTTTTTCAGGACGAAAAGAAACGGGATGGAGCTAAGCACAGGCAAACTCCCTGAGGAAAATCTGCTTTATTCTGCTTTACACTAGATACTGAGAGAGGAATTCACCTTTCAGCAGCCAATAACCTACAACATGGGTTGCTTACTAAGACAGAATGTTCTTGAGTGGACAAGCTGCAGTTTTGAATTAAATCTGCTTGAAAATCTATGGCAAGTTTGGAAAATTGCTCTCTAGCCATGATCCCTAACACCTTGACAAAGCTTGACGAATGTTGAAAGAATAATGGGCAAATATTGCACAATACAGGTGTGCAAAGCTCTTATGAGACTTAGCCAAGAACACTCATAGCTGTAATCGGGGCCAAATGTGTTTCTAACATGTATTGACTAAGGAAGATTAATACTTATCATCAATCTATATTAGTGTTTTAGGTTTCGTTCATTTTCCCCCAAAAATTGTAGAATTTTTCTTCCACTTTGACATTACAGAGTATTTTGTGTAGATCGTTGACATTTTTTTATTTTTTACAATGAAATACATTTCAATCCCACTTTGTAACACATTTTATTTGTTGAAGAAATCCAAGGGGTTGTTGACTTTCTATAGGCCCTGTATTTGCATTGTAAACATACTGCTTCCCAATGGAGGTCCGCTGTAGGACAAGTTTCTTTACTCTAGACAAATCCTATGGGACACTACAGACACCCTGGTTCAATTCCAGCACTGAATCACAACCGGCCGTGATTGGGAGTCACGTAGGGCGGTGCAACAATTTGCCCAGCGTCATCCGGGTTTGGCCGGTGTAGGCCGTCATTGTAAATAACAATTTGTTCTTAACTGACTTGCCTAGTTAAATAAAGGTAAAACAAAAATAAATAAAAAATATAAAGTATCTGGATAAGGATATATGAGGTTGAGGCTGGAATTAGCATAGTATACTGAACAGAAATGTAAGCGCAACATGGAAATCAGTCAATTTATATAAATTCATTAGGCCCTGATCTATGGATTTCACATGACTGGGAATACAGATAGCATCTGTTGGTCACAGATAAGGTAGGGGCATGGATTAGGAAACCAGTCAGTATCTGGTGTGACCACCATTTGCCTCATAGAGCACGACCCATTTCATTCGCATAGAGTTAATCAGGTTGTTGTCCCACTCCTCTTCAATCGCTGTGCGAATTATATATATATTTTTGTACTTTTTACCCCCTTTTTCTCCCCAATTTCGTGATATCCAATTGATAGTTAGTCTTGTCCCATCGCTGCAACTCCAGTACGGACTCGGGAGAGGCAAAGGTCTAGCGCCATGAGTCCTCCGAAACACAACCCTGCCAAGCCACACTGCTTCTTGACACAATGCCCGCTTAACCCGGAAGCCAGCTGCAGCAACGTTTTGGAGGAAACACCGTACAACTGGCGACCGTGTCAGCATGCATGCGCCTGGCCTGCCTGGCTGTGCGAAGTTGCTGAATATTGGCGGGAACTGGAATACGCTGTCGTACACGTCAATACAGAGCATCCCAAACATGCTCAATGGCTGACATGTCTGGTGAGTATGCAGGCCATGGAAGAATGCAGGCCAGTGTACAGCCTGTGTACAGATCCTTGCGACACGGGGCCATGTATTATCCCTGCTGAAACATGAGGTGATGGCGGCAGATGAATGGCACTACAATGGGCTTCAGGATCTGGTCACAGTCTCTCTGTGTCATACACGCTGTCTGTCATCTGTCTGGTACAGTTGAAACCAAGATTCATCCAGAGAAGAGCACACTTCTCCAGCGTGCCAGTGGCCATCGAAGTGAGCATTTGCCCAATGAAGTCGGTTACGATGCTGAACTGCAGTCCGGTCAAGACCCTGGTGAGGACGACGAGTGTAACAGTGTAGGTTCCGTCCCTCTCTTCGCTCCAACCTGGGCTCGAACCAGGGACCCTTGCACACATCAACAACTGACACCCACGAAGCATTGTTACCCATCGCGCCACAAAAGCCACGGCCCTTGCAACGCAAGGGGAACAACCACTTCAGGTCTCAGAGCGAGTGGCGTCACCGATTGAAACACTATTAGCGCGCACCACCACTAACTAACTAGCCATTTCACATCGGTTACACTCACCCCCCTTTTGACCTCCTCCTTTTTCCGCAGCAACCAATGATCCGGGTCACGGCACCAATGTAACAGTGTAGGTTCCGTCCCTCTCTTCGCCCCAACCCGGGCTCGAACCAGGGACCCTTGCACACATCAACAACTTACCCACAAAGCATCGTTACTCATCGCGCTACAAAAGCCGCGGCCCTTGCAACGCAAGGGGAACAACCACTTCAGGTCTCAGAGCGAGTGACGTCACCGATTGAAACGCTATTAGCGCGCACCACTGCTAACTAACTAGCCATTTCACATCGGTTACACTAGCACGCAGATGAGCTTCCCTGAGACGATTTCTGACAGTTGGTGCAGAAATTCTTGGGTTGTGCAAACCCACAGTTTCATTAGCTGGCAAGGTGGCTGGTCTCAGACGATCCCGCAGGTGAAGAAGCCGGATGTGGAGGTCCTGGGCTGGCGTGGTTACACGTGGTCTGCGGTTGTAAGGCCGGTTGGACATACTGCCAAATGATCTGAAACGACTTGTGGTTGAGAAATTAACATTTAATTATCTGGCAACAGCTCTGGTGGACATTCCTGCAGTCAGAATGCCAATTGCACACTCCCTCAATACTTGAGATATCTGTGGCATTGTGTTGTGTGACAGAACTGCACATTTTAGAGTGGCCTGTGCACCTGTGAAATGATCATGCTGTTTAATCAGCTTCTTGATTTGCCACATCTGTCAGGTGGATGGATTATCTTGGCAAAGGAGAAATGCTCACTAACAGGGATATAAACAAATTTGTGGACAAAATTTGAGCAAAATAAACTTTTTGTGAGTATGGAACATTTCAGGGATCTTTTATTTCAGCTCATGTAACATGGGACACTTTACATGTTGCGTTTATATTTTTGTTCAGTGTATATATCATATCAAGTATCTGTAGAAGGATATATGAGGTTGAGGCTGGTGTACATTTACTATAGTGAACATAACAAGTATCTGGATGCCTAAAAAAGGGGAATAGGCCCATCTGGTTTTAGAAGTTGGCTATTTGATCCGTACAGAAAAGTGTCTATTTGGAATGTCAGATATCTTGTCTTTCTTTTCTACCATCATAATGCAGCTCCTCTTTCTCTCTCGGGGCTGAGCCCCTTGTCAAGACCTCTCCTGTTGCTGATCATTGGGTGTTTTGATTTGAAATGAGGATGTGGTAAATAAACTAAAGGTTAGTGATGAATCCTTACTCCCTCTAAGTCATGCATTGATGTCAACAGTAGACTATGTGAAAATGTGGCTTAAGTGGAAGTTACAGGATTCACCTCTAAAGGAGTAGGTTAGGGTTAGCGTTTATGGTTAGCGGAAGGGTTAGCGGTTATGGTTAGCGGAAGGGTTAGCTAACATGCTAAGTAGCTGACAAGTAGTAAGTAGTTGCTAATTAGCTAAAAGGCTCAAGTTGTCCATGATTTGATTCGAACAAGGAACCGGTGGGTTACTAGACATTCGCGTTATACACCGCCCCATCCTCCCAGACCAATTTCTTTCCTTTGGTCTTTGGCTTAAGTAACCTTCTGTCTTATGTAACCATACTAAATATAACATATCATACTCATTTGTGTTAACTATGTTACGTCTAGTCTATGAGGCCAGGCTGAAAGGCTAAACTCAGAAGAGAGAACTGGGTTAGTAGTGAGAGTTAGCATACAGTAGAGTAGACATACATGACACAATAGAAATTATATCAACTATAGAAACTGACACACTGTGTACTGTATACTCCAGCAGTAACAGCAGGCTGTCTTCATCACCAAGGCATCACAAGTGTGACCGTTCAGCCACATGATATGTATTTCAGTGTGTGTGTTGAAAGAGAGGGAGATAGATGTAGTCAGAGAGAGATAGAGGGGGAGAGAGAGAGAGAGAGGGGGAGAGAGATAGAGATAGAGGGGGAGAGAGAGAGATAGAGGGGGAAAGAGAGAGAGAGAGAGGGAGGGAGAAGGGGAGAGGGAGAGAGATAGAAGGGGAGCGAGATTGAGGGAGAGAGAGGGAGAGCTAGAGAGAGGGATAGATGGAGAGAGAGAGATAGATCGTGAGAGAGACGGAGAGAGTGATAGAGAGAGATTGTGAGTGCTGACCAGTAAATTGTCTCGTTACTGAAAACATGGTGCAACAGAAGTCCTGGCCAGTAAATTGTCTCGTTACTGAAAACATGGTGCAACAGAAGTCCTGGCCAGTAAATTGTCTCGTTACTGAAAACATGGTGCAACAGAAGTCCTGGCCAGTAAATTGTCTCGTTACTGAAAACATGGTGCAACAGAAGTCCTGACCAGTAAATTGTCATGTTACTGAAAACATGGTGCCACAGAAGTCCTGACCAGTAAATTGTCTCGTTACTGAAAACATGGTGCAACAGAAGTCCTGACCAGTAAAGTGTCTCGTTACTGAAAACATGGTGCAACAGAAGTCCTGACCAGTAAACTGTCTCGTTACTGAAAACATGGTGCAACAGAAGTCATTGTCATTATTTTATTCTCCATTGATTCATTTCTAATTTGTTTTTCCGGTGCCTTCAGACCAGAAGTACTAGTGAATCATAAGGAACAAACTAATTCCCTGATTCAGTGTTCAATTCAGCCTGAAAGAGTTATTAAGTTACTCATCGGTCAATAATAACAAAACACATCATCATCAACCGACGTTCGCTTATGTGTTCTGGTATTTTATATATATACTGTTTAAATAAGAAATCATCTTAATATGCAACATTGTTTAACATATATTAGTATCCTCATCTGAAAGCACCCTTGGGCAGAGCACCCTGGGTAAAGAGACTCCTTGTCTGCATGTTACAAGGATCTTGAACAAATGGCCAATAATAGGACGACGTTGGTCAACATCAAGTCAAAGCAAGCTGGTTTCTAGGAGACAGAGGGGAAAAGACAGTGATAGACAATTCTGTGATCCACATCCTTAATAATTAGAATCATATAGAGTGCGTACCAAATGGCACCCTATTACCTATATAGTGCACTACCTTAGACCAGGGCTGGCACCCTATTCCCTATATAGTGCACTACTTTAGACCAGGGCTGGCAACCTATTCCCTATATAGTGCACTACTTTTAACCAGAGATGCACCATATAGGGAATAGAGTGCAATTTAGGACACAGACAGAGTTTCTATGTTTTCAGAAGTGAAATGTCTCTCTACCAACCCAACAAAACATTTCACAGCAGGTACCCAGATAGTAAATAAGTTGTTCTGTTATTCCTGTCACTCCAGTGTAAAATTCAGTCTATAAAAATATTGACATTTACTTGAACATACATTTGTTTTCTGACTATGTTATTAAAAAACGTCCATATGTCCTTATCCATTGCACAGTGGGATGTACTGTAGCTCTACGATGTACTGTAGCTGGGATGATGTACTGTAGTTCTACGATGTACTGTAGCTGGGATGATGTACTGTAGTTCTACGATGTACTGTAGCTCTACGATGTACTGTAGTTGGGACGATGTACTGTAGTGCTACGATGTACTGTAGCTGGGATGATGTACTGTAGCTGGGACGATGTACTGTAGCTGGGACGATGTACTGTAGTTCTACGATGTACTGTAGCTGGGACGATGTACTGTAGTTCTACGATGTACTGTAGCTCTACGATGTACTGTAGCTGGGACAATGTACTGTAGTTCTACGATGTATTGTAGTTGGGACGATGTACTGTAGCTCTACGATGTACTGTAGTTCTACGATGTACTGTAGCTGGGACGATGTACTGTAGCTGGGACGATGTACTGTAGCTGGGACGATGTACTGTAGCTCTACGATGTACTGTAGTTCTACGATGTACTGTAGCTGGGATGATGTACTGCAGCTGGGACAATGTATTGTAGCTCTACGATGTACTGTAGCTGGGACAATGTACTGTAGCTCTACAATGTACTGTAGCTGGGACGATGTACTGTAGCTGGGATGATGTACTGTAGCTGGGGCGATGGACTGTAGCTCAACGATGTACTGTAGCTCTTCGATGTACTGTAGCTGGGACGATGTACTGTAGCTCTACGATGTACTGTAGCTCTACGATGTACTGTAGCTGGGACGATGTACTGTAGCTGGGACGATGTACTGTAGCTCTACGATGTACTGTAGCTGGGACGATGTACTGTAGCTGGGACGATGTACTGTAGCTGGGACGATGTACTGTAGTTCTACGATGTACTGTAGCTGGGACGATGTACTGTAGCTGGGACAATGTACTGTAGCTCTACGATGTACTGTAGCTGGGACGATGTACTGTAGCTGGGATGATGTACTGTAGCTCTACGATGTACTGTAGCTGGGACGATGTACTGTAGCTGGGACGATGTACTGTAGCTGGGACGATGTACTGTAGTTCTACGATGTACTGTAGCTGGGACGATGTACTGTAGCTGGGACAATGTACTGTAGCTCTACGATGTACTGTAGCTGGGACGATGTACTGTAGCTGGGACGATGTACTGTAGCTGGGACGATGTACTGTAGCTCTACGATGTACTGTAGCTCTACGATGTACTGTAGCTGGGACGATGTACTGTAGCTCTACGATGTACTGTAGCTGGGACGATGTACTGTAGCTCTACGATGTACTGTAGCTGGGACGATGTACTGTAGCTGGGACGATGTTCTGTAACTGGGACGATGTACTGTAGCTGGGATGATGTACTGTAGTTCTACGATGTACTGTAGCTGGGATGATGTACTGTAGCTGGGACGATGTACTGTAGCTGGGACGATGTACTGTAGCTCTACGATGTACTGTAGCTGGGACGATGTACTGTAGCTCTACGATGTACTGTAGCTCTACGATGTACTGTAGCTCTACGATGTACTGTAGCTGGGACAATGTACTGTAGTTCTACGATGTACTCTAGCTGGGACCTGGCACTGTAGCTGGGATGATGTACTGTAGCTGGGACGATGTACTGTAGCTGGGACGATGTACTGTAGCTGGGACGATGCACTGAAGCTGGGACGATGAACTGTAGCTGGGACGATGTACTGTAGCTGGGACGATGTACTGTAGCTGGGACGATGTACTGTAGCTAGGACGATGCACTGAAGCTGGGACGATGAACTGTAGCTGGGACGATGTACTGTAGCTGGGACGATGTACTGTAGCTGGGACGATGAACTGTAGCTGGGACGATGTACTGTAGCTAGGACGATGCACTGAAGCTGGGACGATGAACTGTAGCTGGGACGATGTACTGTAGCTGGGACGATGTACTGTAGCTCTACGATGTACTGTAGAAATATTGTATAAAATAAGGCAGTCTGTTTCAGTAGGATAAACCTGATACAAACATTTCTGTGAGAAAAATCATCTTTCTAGTCCAAAACATAGTTTTTCTTGTTCTCAGATTTCTGCTGTAGCGGGATGACGTGAGTTTCTTTTGTCGGTCAACAGCGTTTGTTAAATCCACAGACAGGTGGGATTGCCGATGGAAAGGGGGATACCTAGTCAGTTGTCCAACTGAATGTATTCAACTGAAATGTGACACACACATACAAACTCACAGAGATAGACAACAACAGCTTATCCCACAAGTTAATGTCCCGATTCCCATCCATGGACTAAATCACTGAGACATTATAGACAATTCAACTGTTGTTTTACAGTGCAATACAAAGATGTCCATTCAAACTGATACTGTACTAAAATAAAAAAATGTTTACAACGTTAATGTTTTCTTATGGATAATAATCCTCCTCCTCCTCATCATCCTCGACAAGACTCAGAGAGTTATATAACATTATGTTATTCAGCTTTGGCTTTTCTTTCTTTCATATTTTCTTATTTTTGTTCTAATTTCTTCATCATCGTCATCATCCTCATCATCAGATAATTCATTAATTGATGTTACTCATTATTTTTTTTTTATAAAGAAAATATGGAACATTTAAAACAAAAATAAAAATACCAAATTGTCTGTAATAATGACCTAGATGTCTGAATGTTTGTGTCTTTCACCAGTGGCCTGAGGACAGTTAATTAGCTCCACCCACTGAACACCCGTGGTCACACCCCCACCCCACCCAACCGTATGTCTCTGGATGCATCCCAAAATGGCACCCTATTCCCTTTATAGTGCACTACATTTGACCAGGGCCTATACAGCAATAGTGCACTACTCTTGACTAGGGTTCTGGTCAAAAGTAGTGCACTATAAAGGGAATAGGGTGTTATATGGAAGACAGTTTTAGTGTGTTTAGGACGGCATCGTGTCCCATCCCGTCGCTACAGGTCCTCTAGTGGACGAGGTGCTTCTGAAGGACAAAGAAACAAAGGAAATACAGCTAGAAGACATAGTGAAGGGTGATAGTGGCAGTACAGCTAGAAGACATAGTGAAGGGTGATGGTGGCAGCTGGTGGAGGTGGAGTGTAGTTCAACCTGGTGGCCACTGGGGGGCGATATAGGGATTTATCCGGTCGAATGCCCACCACACACTGGGTAGTACGGTCTGACGTGGATTTGACATTGTGGGCCATCCCAAATGGAACCCTATTCTCTATATAAAGTGCACTTCTTATGACCAGAGCCCCATAGACTATTGTATCCTAAAAGTAGTGCACTATATAGGGAATAGGGTGCCATTTGGAAGGAAAAACGGTGTATTGTGACCTGTCCCATCAGCTGATCCTCCAAACAGTTTTTCATTGGAGGTGCCAGAGACTTGAAACCACCTGACATCTCAATGTTCAGTTTGTGTGTGTTTCTCCATAGCTCTACCAACAGTGAACCAGCAGTCAGTCTGCGGAGAGACAGTAACATCATCAGTCTCTGACTGACAGAGAGACAGAGAGAGAGGCAGGGGGAACCCGTGTGTGTGTGAGTATTAGGGGACGGTACATCCATCACTAGGTTGGCTGGGAGAAGAACAGTCCCTCACACAGCCTCACTGGCAGCAGTAGGAGCATACAGACAAGCCCACCAGGCACTGGTAGTTTATAAGGACTCTGAGGCTCCGTGTGTCTGTCCATCATCCATTCTGAGCTTGCGAGGTTTATGTATGAAGCAAGAGCCTGGTGTTGCTGCAGCATGTCCGTCCGTCCGTCTGTCAGTATGTGTTGTCTCTGTTGGACGGACATGTGGACGCTTGATGGCGTGTTACAGAAGCAGAAGAGTGAAGGCTTGGTAGCCCTGGACGGACAGGAACCAAGGAGGGGCCCAGGGCCTGGCATCGACCCCAGTCAGGGTGCTCCTACTCTGGGGGAGGACGCAGGCTGTGCAGCTTCCGCTCGTCCAGGCCTTTCCAGTACTTGAAGTTGTTGTCCAGGTGCTGCATGAGGTTGGGAAGGTCTGCGAACGCTGGGGACAAAAGATCATTAAATGATTGATTTAGGACGGATTAAAATGAGGATGTACAGTCTGTACAGTCAGTACCGTACAGATGTACTGACTAAGTGGTTCTGGAGAACAGCGGTCTGCTAAATGACCAATATGTAAAAGGTAAAAACATACAGGGTGGCACATGAATGTATCTAACAAAGAACGGCTTTACGAGTAAAGTTATTCAGCATTAAATAATGATCCAGAAAGATTGTGATAGCCTATAGGCCAACAGATGTTGGGCCTATTGTGGACTAAACAGGAGACTATGTAGTTATACTGTAGACTATGTAGCTGTACTGTAGACTATGTAGCTGTACTATAGACTATGTAGTTATACTGTAGACTATGTAGTTATAGTTTAGACTATGTAGCTGTACTGTAGGCTACGTAGCTGTACTGTAGACTATGTAGCTATAATGTAGACTATGTAGCTATAATGTAGACTATGTAGCTGTACTGTAGACTATGTAGCTATAATGTAGACTATGTAGCTATAATGTAGACTATGTAGCTGTACTGTAGACTATGTAGCTGTACTATAGACTATGTAGCTGTACTGTAAACTATGTAGTTATAGTTTAGACTATGTAGCTGTACTATAGGCTACGTAGCTGTACTGTAGACTATGTAGCTATAATGTAGACTATGTAGCTGTACTGTAGGCTACGTAGCTGTACTGTAAACTATGTAGTTATACTTTAGACTATGTAGCTATACTGTAGACTATTTAGTTATACTGTAGCTGTATTGTAGACTATGTAGCTATACTGTAGACTACGTAGCTATGCTGTAGACTATGCAGCTATGCTGTAGACTATGTAGCTATACTGTAGACTACTAAAAAATTTAGATTGGTAAATGAGTCTAGCCAGCCTTAAGGTCTTAGGGAAGGTTGCTGGTGATGCGAGCGTCTTTGCCCCCAAAACACTGACTGTGTTAACTTCTGAGCTGCATTAGATTCAGGGAGCTGCTGAGCTGAAGTTTAGACATTAGATTCAGGGAGCTGCTGAGCTGAAGCTTAGACATTAGATTCAGGAAGCTGCTGAGCTGAAGTTTAGACATTAGATTCAGGGAGCTGCTGAGCAGAAGCTTAGACATTAGATTCAGGGAGCTGCTGAGCTGAAGCTTAGACATTAGATTCAGGAAGCTGCTGAGCTGAAGTTTAGACATTAGATTCAGGGAGCTGCTGAGCTGAAGTTTAGACATTAGATTCAGGGAGCTGCTGAGCTGAAGTTTAGACATTAGATTCAGGAAGCTGCTGAGCTGAAGTTTAGACATTAGATTCAGGGAGCTGCTGAGCTGAAGTTTAGACATTAGATTCAGGAAGCTGCTGAGCTGAAGTTTAGACATTAGATTCAGGGAGCTGCTGAACTGAAGTTTAGACATTAGATTCAGGGAGCTGCTGAACTGAAGTTTAGACATTAGATTCAGGGAGCTAACAAGTCATCAAGTCCTCTGTTATATGGAGCAGATAGGGTTAACAGTTATTACCATCCCAAGCATCGAAACACTGTTAGCCCACTGAGCTGAAGCCTTAGATCAGGTAGCTAACGTAAGTCCTTACCATCCCAGGCGTCGAACATGTCTGTGATGAAGTAGTCTATGAAGGAGATCTGGGACTTAGGAATGCTGCAGGTGTTCCTGTCAAACACAGGCATGACCACCGGTAGACTCTGCCTCTTCTCCTCATCAGTCTGAAACACACACACACACACACACACACACACACACACACACACACACACACACACACACACACCACACACACACACACACACACACACACACGCACACGCACACGCACATGCACACGCACACACAGTGTCTTTACTGAGTGTGTACCAATATTTCCTGACTGGTACAGTACATCTAATCAAAACAATCAATGAATGCTGCTCCAGTATGCTGTGTGTTTCACATTCCACATCAGCTAACTGCTGAATCCCCAAAGGTACTGTGTTCTACTGTATCTATTAGCGTTCCAAACCGCAGCATCATGTTTCTCTCATCATCTCTCCTCTCACCACTGTCCTGTACCTGTGCAAAGTATTCTTCTGAGATGCGTCCGGCCCATTCTATACACAGCTCCAGCGGTCGGCACGGATTGGAGATGTCGGCACACTTGATCAGCATGCGCTTGACAAGGATCCGGTTGTCTGGGGACGTTAGGATGCCTTTGACAGACTCCTCGTCGCCGATTCCCTAAGGAGAGGTCACCCACACACGCGCACACGCGCACACACACACACACACACACACACACACACACACACACACACACACACACACACACACACACACACACACACACACACACACACACACACACACACACACACACACACACACACACACACACACACACACACACACACACCGTCAGCACTAGAGCACACATAGGAGTTTTAGTTTGATTGCTAACTGTGTTAGACAGTTTTAGTTTGATTGCTAATTGTGTTAGACAGAGTTTTAGTTTGATTGCTAACTGTGTTAGACAGTTTTAGTTTGATTGCTAACTGTGTTAGACAGAGTTTTAGTTTGATTGCTAACTTTGTTAGACAGAGTTTTAGTTTGATTGCTAACTGTGTTAGACAGAGTTTTAGTTTGATTGCTAACTGTGTTAGACAGAGTTTTAGTTTGATTGCTAACTTTGTTAGACAGAGTTTTAGTTTGATTGCTAACTTTGTTAGACAGAGTTTTAGTTTGATTGCTAACTGTGTTAGACAGAGTTTTAGTTTGATTGCTAATTGTGTTAGTTTTAGTTTGATTGCTAACTGTGTTAGAGTTTTAGTTCGATTGCTAACTGTGTTAGACAGAGTTTTAGTTTGATTGCTAACTGTGTTAGACAGAGTTTTAGTTTGATTGCTAACTGTGTTAGACAGAGTTTTAGTTTGATTGCTAACTGTGTTAGATAGCGTTTTCGTTTTATTGTTAACTGTGTTAGATAGCGTTTTCATTTGATTGCTAACTTGGTTAGAGTTACAGTACCTGTCAAAAGTTTGGACACACCTACTCATTCAAGGGGTTTTCTTTATTTTTACTATGTTCTACATTGTAGAATAATAGTGAAGACATCAAAACTATGAAATAACACATATGGAATCATGTAGTAACCAAAAAAGCGTTAAACAAATAAAAATATATTTTATATTTGAGATTCTTCAAAGTAGCCACCCTTTGCCTTTATGATAGCTTTGCACACTCTTGGCATTCTCTCAACCAGCTTCAGTGCCCTGACTTTATTAACACGTGTCCCTTGTTAAAAGTTAATTTGTGGAATTTCTTTACTTATTAATGCGTCTGAGATAATCAGTTGTGTTGTGACAAGGTAGGGGTGGTATACAGAAGATAGCCCTATTTGGTAAAAGACCAAGTCCATATTATGGCAAGAACAGCTCAAATAAGCAAAGAGAAACAACAGGCCATCATTACTTTAAGACATGAAGGTCAGTCAATCCGGAAAAATGTAAAAAACTTTGAAAGTTTCTTCAAGTGCAGCTGCAAAAACCATCAAGCGCTATGATGAAACTGGCTCTCATAAGGACTGCCACAGGAAAGGAAGACCCAGAGTTACCTCTGCTGCAGAGGATAAGTTCATTAGCGTTAACTGCACCTCAGAAATTGCAGCCCAAATAAATGCTTCACAGAGTTCAAGTAACAGATACATCTCAACATCAACTATTCAGAGGAGACTGACTTGACATTTTTGGTTCCAACCGCCGGGTCTTTGTGAGATGCAGAGTAGGTGAACGGATGATCTCCGCATGTGTGGTTCCCACCGTGAAGCATGGAGGAGGAGATGTGATGGTGTGGGGGTGCTTTGCTTGTGACACTGTCTGTAATTTATTTAGAATTCAAGGCACACTTAACCAGCATGGCTACCACAGCATTCTGCAGGGATACGCTATCCCATCTGGTTTGCGCTTAGTGGGACTTAGTGGGATCATTTGTTTTTCAACAGGACCTCCAGGCTGTATAAGGGCTATTTGACCAAGAAGAGTGATGAGGTGCTGCATCAGATAACCTGGCCTCCACAATCACCCAACCTCAACCCAATTGAGATGGTTTGGAATGAGTTGGACTGCAGAGTGAAGGAAAAGCAGCCAACAAGTGCTCAGCATATGTGGGAACTACTTCAAGACTGTTGGTAAAGCATTCCAGGTGAAGCTGGTTGAGAGAATGCCAAGAGTGTGCAAAGATGTCATCAAGGCAACGGGTGGCTACTTTAAAGAATCTAAAATCTAAATATATTTTGATTTGTTTAACACTTTTTTGGTTACTATGCTAGCAGGCTAAACTACGAGGCTAGGCCAGGAGGCTACGCTAGCAGGCTACACTAGGAGGCTAGGCTATGCTAGCAGGCTACAGTGCATGGAAGGCTACATTAGGAAGCTAGGCCAGGAGGCTACACTAACTCCCTTCAACCTGCATCACAGTTGGCTAACTTTTAGCTGGAAGGCTCCACTGGAAGGCTAGGCTAGGCTACGTTATAAGGCTACGTTAGGCCACACAGGCTAGACAATGACTCCCTTCAACTCTGCTCTTTCTAACCTGCATACTGTTAGCTAACTGTTGGCTGTTTTTGGAGTAAGCGTGATGCAGAATGATATCTAAAACAGACCATTTGTATTTTCTAGATTGTTCCGTGACCGGACACAGCTACACATACTGTATTGGCTGCAATACTCTGATCCAAACCATGAACAGGTTCCTGCTGTCATCATGTTTAACCACAGAGCCTATCTAACCTGGACTTTATTATTCTTTTTCATCCCCTCTTTTCTCTTTTCTTGTTCTGTCCTTCATCTCACCCCGTTCTCCTCCAGCGCGGCCAGCGGCTTGTTGATGCTGTTGACGAACTTGTTGACGTGCTCAAAGTGTTTTGTCATCTCTGTGGCGAGCACCATGTCTATGATGGCCTGACGCAGTGTACGGTACTCATTCCTAAAGAGAGAGAGACAGCGAGGGGGGGAGGAGAAAGAGAGAGAAAGAGAAGAACAGAGAGAGAGAGAGCGAGAGAGACAGCGAGAGGGAGGGGGTGAGAGAGAGGGGGGAGAAAGAGAGAGAGAAAGAAGCAGTGGAGGACAGAGAGGAAGGGGGGTAGGGAGAAGAACAGAGAGCAAGACACATTTACACAAAAAACATTGGTAAATAAATGTGCTGAAAGCCCCTCTGGACAGTTCTAGCCTCCTGACTGTAGTGACAGAGGACAGGAATGAATGGAGTGATTGTGTACCTTCCCCCATCCGAGGGAGAGCAGTGCATGAGACACACTGCTCTGGGACTCAAATCACATGACTGTCCTGCCTCACTGTCTCTCTCACACACACAGACAGACAGACCAAACAGCCTCCCAGAAAACCCACAGACAGCCAGCCAGCCAGCCAGCCAGCCAGCCAGCCAGCCAGACAGACAGACAGACAGACAGACAGACAGACAGACAGACAGACAGACAGACAGACAGACAGACAGACAGACAGACAGACAGACAGACAGACAGACAGACAGACAGACAGACAGACGTACCTCTCCATGTTCTTGAAGATGTTACACTTGTCGTCCCATGTGGTGATCTGGAAGGCAAGGGCAGCGTGGTGGCTCTCTAGCACGGCCGTGTCGTTGTACAAGATGGCCAACTCACTTCCTGCGTTACACAGGAAGCTGTTGGTGCGTCCCGGGTGATCCACGTCGTGTACCGTGGCTGCTATCAGAGCTGCCACCTCATCAATCTGCTCCAGACTTTGCTGTTAGGGAAAGAAGAGGGACTAGTGTTTTATTCATATTTAATATTAATGGAGAAGTTAGCGACAGGGGGATTCGAACTAGCAACCTTTTGGTTACAGGCCCAATGATCTAACGGCTAGGCTACCTGCTGCTGAATTATATTCATATTATTTATACCACCAAATGACTGTTACTATTATCATTTTTAGTATGTGAACCCTGCAGGAACTGAACCCACAATCTTGGTGTTGCTAGTGACGTGATCTTACTAACTGAATCACTGATTGAATAGGCTGCATGTTTTAGGGGCTTTCTTAATCATGTATTTGTGTTGTGTCATGTTGTTTTAGGGGCTTTCTTAATCATGTATTTGTGTTGTGTCATGTAGTATGTCCTGTTTGCACCACTCCACATAACCCCAGCGGGCAAAATTGGGCAAAGTTAGTTGAAATGAAGTCATTTAAACCAGTTTTGGCAGCTGGGAGGTTCCCTTGCAGGAAAGCCTGTTTGTGACAGAGGTCTAACCCGAGCCACAGCCTCTGTCTCTGATTGGTTAGTTTACCCTGGTGTGAGGTCAAAGGTGGGCTAACCACTGGTCGGCAGGGCTAAGCCAATGATAGATCACTTTGGTGTGGTCAGGAATAGAAGGTTTAATAATCAGCTTAGTTAGAGAACAGCACTGTAGAGCAGTCCTCATCAGCAGTTAGTGGAACAACATATACTGTCTGGGTCAAACAACAGCTCTGTGACCAAAGACAGACACACACAAGCAAACGTAGACACAAACACACCGCCAGGTATGCACGCACGCACACGGACACAAACACACCACCAGGTATGCACGCACGCACACACACGGACACAAACACACCGTCAGGTATGTACGCACACACTCGGACACAAACACACCACCAGGTATGCACGCACATAGCCACGGGAAGTAGTTTGGGGGTATGGGTGCTGCAAATCTTTTAGCAATTGTTTTTTTTTGGGGGGGGGGGGCAGAATTTATGGGGGGGGTCCGCGTTGAAGACGTTGATATCGGTCCTCTAATACAGAACTAATAAAGGCCCAGTGCACTACACACACACAGGTCCAGACACACACACTCCTAACATGATTAGTCTAGATGACTCTAGTGACATGTAGTTCCATGTTAGAGTGGTAAAGGAGTCAAAGACTTTAGGATTATGACTTCCCACTGGGCACAGACAGCAGTTCAATGTCTAGTTTTGATTGACATTTGGTTGAGTTGTCAACTAACATGAATTCAATGTGAAATCAACAAAAAATGTCACAATGTCAATGGATTTAGGTTGCAAGTTGGGTAAAAAAATACAAAAATCCCTTTGTAAATCTAAACAGTTTTCCACGTTAATTCAACATCATCACATTACATTTTTGCTGTTGAAATGAGGTGGAATCACCGTTTATTCAACCAGTTTTTGCCCAGTGGGGAGGGTTGATTCCAGGAATCTTCTAACTGGAATTTATGGAAAACTTGGACATTTTGGGGAAGCTACCGGCATTGTGCAACTCTAATTAGGACTTGGATTAAGCCATGCTTGTGATTTGAGGAATGTCAGCCCAGGATTGACTCATTGCTGTGTGCTTATTTAATTTCAATGCATGTTTGTTACAGATGTTTTACTTTTGCTGTCTCTGAACAGGTCATACAGATGTACCTGTATAAATGAGGGGCAAACAAACCAAACAAGACAAGACAAGACTAAACCAACCAACCAAACAAGACAAAAACAAACAAACTAGTCAAAACAAGACAAAACAAACAAACAAGACAAAACAAACAAGACAAAAACAAACAAGTCAAAACAAGACAAAACAAACAAATAAACAAGACAAAACTGTCTGACCCAGTGGCGGCCATCTTGGACAGCCATCTTACCTTGACCCTCTCCTTGCAGAGGAAGTATGCGGTAGCGTGCAGGACATCGGCAGCATGTGAGGAGTTGTGGTAGGAGTTGGTGGAGTGGTAGTTAGCCTCGATCCCCTGCAGCCAGGAGCGGAGAGTGGCCTCGGGACAGCTCAGGAACTCACACACCCCGAACCGAGAGAAGATCTTCAGGCCCAGATAGGTCAGAGGCCTGGGAGGAGAGAATTACCAGACAGCATGAAGGTTAGGGCTAACATAATGGAGGAGTTCAATACCACAGAGTTAAATACAGTACACTGGGTAACCTCATCTCTCCTGCCATAACCCAGCTTCCCAATCCAATCCCTCTGACACTCAACAGGTAATTTATAGTGCACTATTTTTCACCAGGGCCCATATGGGATAAAACATCATGAAGTCTTAAAGGAGGCCTGGGTAAAGCCAAAAAATTTCACAAATATTCCAACTTCAATTAATTATTTCTCAAATATGCTTTTAGATACATAGGAATTAAATGGATAAAATGGAGTGAAAATCCCCTAAATCATGGTGTTTTTTTGTCCTGGTTTTGTGAGGAATCACCCATATGGCTCTGGTCGAAAGTAGTGCACTACATAGGGAATATGGTCCCATTTAGGATGCACCCATTAGCTTTACAGCCTGTGTACAGTACTGAAACAGATGGAGTTTGTAGAATTCTCTCTGTATTTCTGTGGCTCTGGACCTCTCTAAACTAAACCACAGTAGAGATGAATGAGAAAGTCTTTATGACAGGACTCATGGCTTCTGATTCCACCATCTGGGATACTGTTTTCCTCAGTTATTTTGATAAAGCTGGCTAAAGTGAATATTTATAAAAGTGTTACTACAGCATTATAACAGTGTTATAACCTCCCCTCACCATTTCAGACTGGCAGCATCCAGGTTGAATGTTATTATAACATTAGAGTGTTATTACAGTGTTATAACCTCCCCTCAACATTTCAGACAGGCAGTCTCCAGGTTGAATGTTATTACTGTGTTATAACCTCTCCTCACCGTTTCAGACAGGCAGTCTCCAGGTTGAATGTTATTACAGTGTTATAACCTCTCCTCACCGTTTCAGACAGGCAGTCTCCAGGTTGAATGTTATTACAGTGTTATAACCTCTCCTCACCGTTTCAGACAGGCAGTCTCCAGGTTGAATGTTATTACAGTGTTATAACCTCCCCTCACCGTTTCAGACAGGCAGTCTCCAGGTTGAATGTTATTACAGTGTTATAACCTCCCCTCACCGTTTCAGACAGGCAGTCTCCAGGTTGAATGTTATTACAGTGTTATAACCTCTCCTCACCGTTTCAGACAGGCAGTCTCCAGGTTGAAGATGTCAAAGTCCCAGGAGTCTTCATTCTCCATTGTCTGGGCAACGTGAGGAGGGATGTCATTCAACGACAGGGGAATGGCTAGGTGACTTGGGAGGTGGGGCTCTGAGAGGGGGATGGTGCGGGGATAAGGAGAGGAGGACGGTGCGGGGATAAGGAGAGGGGGAGAGAGAGGGGGAGATGTGGGGAGATGTGGGGAGAGAGAGGGGGAGATGTGGGGATAAGGAGGGGGAGATGTGGGGAGAGAGAGGGGGACAGTGCGGGGAGAGAGAGGGGGAGATGTGGGGATAAGGAGAGGGGGAGATGTGGGGAGAGAGAGGGGGAGATGTGGGGAGAGAGAGACAAATCAAAATGGCACTTTACGTGATGATCATCATCATCATCATCTTCATCACTATGCCAGGAGAGCAATACTGTACGTACGCTTCGTAGCAAAGATGTATTCGTTTCCTGATAATCTGCGCAAACCATCCTGTGAAAGAATGAAAGAGAGAGAGAGAGAGAGAGAGTAATAATTATATCAGTCCATAGTTTCAGATACTGTCAAATCAAATGAATGTCATGAAACTACTACACCCAATCTATAACCATGTACCACTTTAATAGACTACAGCTCAGCATTCAACACCATAGTATCCTCCAATCTCATCATTAAGCTGGAGGCCCTGGGTCTCAACAACACCCTGTGCAATTGGGTCCTGGACTTTCTGACGGGCTGCCCCCAGGTGGTGAAGGTTGGAAACAACATCTCCATTTTGCTGACCATCAAAACTGGGGCCCCACAAGGGTGCGTGCTCAGCCCCCTCCTGTACTCCCTGTTCACCCATGACTGCGTGGCCATGCACGCCTCCAACTCAATCATCAAGTTTGTAGATGACACAACAGTAGTGGGCTTGATTACCAACAACAAAGAGACAGCCTACAGGGAGGAGGTGAGGGCACTCAGAGTGTGGTGTCAGGAAAACAACCTCTCACTCAACGTCAACAAAACAAAGGAGATGATCATGGACTTCAGGAAACAGCAGAGGGAGCACCCCCCATCCACATCGAAGGGACAGTAGTGGAGAAGGTGGAAAGTTTTAAGTTCCTCGGCGTACACATCACAGACAAACTGAAATGGTCCACCCACACTGACAGTGTGGTGAAGGCGCAACAGAGCCTCTTCAACCTCAGGAGACGGAATAAATTTGTCTTGTCACCTAAAACCCTGACAAACTTTTACAGATGCACAATCGAGAGCATCCTGTCGGGCTGTATCACCGCCTGGTACGGCAACTGCACCACCCTCAACCGCAAGGCTCTCCAGAGGGTGGTGCGGTCTCCACAACGCATCACCGGGGGCAAACTACCTGCCCTCCAAGACACCTACAGCACCCGATGTCACAGGAAGGCCAAAAAGATCAAGGACAACAACCACCCAAGCTACTGGCTGTTCACCCCGCTACCATCCAGAAGGCGAGGTCAGAATAGGTGCATCAAAGCTGGGACCAAGAGAATGAAAAACAGCTTCTATCTCAAAGCCATCAGACTGCTAAACAGCCATCACTAACTCAGAGAGGCTGCTACCTACATAGACACTCATATCAATGGCCACTTTAATAAATGGATCACTAGTCACTTTAAACAATGGCACTTTAATAATGTTTACATATCTTACATTACTCATATCATAAACTCAGCAAAAAAAATAAACGTCCTCTCACTGTCAACTGAATTTATTTTCAGTAAACTTAACATGTGTAAATATTTGTATGAACATAACAAGATTCAACAACTGAGACATAAACTGAACAAGTTCCACAGACATGTGACTAACAGAAATGGAATAATGTGTCCATGAACAAAGTGGGGGTCAAAATCAAAAGTAACAGTCAGTATCTGGTGTGGCCACCAGCTGCATTAAGTGCTGCAGTGCATCTCCTCATGGACTACATCAGATTTGCCAGTTCTTGCTGTGAGATGTTACCCCACTCTTCCACCATGGCACCTGCAAGTTCCCGGACATTTCTGGGGGGAATGGCCCTAGCCCTCACCCTCCGATCCAACAGGTCCCAGACGTGCTCAATGGGATTGAGATCCGGGCTCTTCGCTGGCCATGGCAGAACACTGACATTCCTGTCTTGCAGGAAATCACGCACAGAACGAGCAGTATGGCTGGTGGCATTGTCATGCTGGAGGGTCATGTCAGGATGAGCCTGCAGGAAGGGTACCACATGAGGGAGGAGGATGTCTTCCCTGTAGCGCACAGTGTTGAGATTGCCTGCAATGACAACAAGCTCAGTCCGATGATGCTGTGACACACCGCCCCAGACCATGACGGACCCTCCACCTCCATATCGACCCCTCTCCAGAGTACAGGCCTCGGTGTAACGCTCATTCCTTCGACGATAAACGCAAATCCGACCATCACCCCTGGTGAGACAAAACCACGACTCGTCAGGGAAGAGCACTTTTTGCCAGTCTTGTCTGGTCCAGCGACAGTGGGTTTGTGCCCATAGGCGACGTTGTTGCCGGTGATGTCTTTTGTGGACCTGCCTTACAACAGGCCTACAATCCCTCAGTCCAGCCTCTCTCAGCCTATTGCGGACAGTCTGAGCACTGATGGAGGGATTGTGCGTTCTTGGTGTAACTCGGGCAATTGTTGTTGCCATCCTGTATCCTGTACCGATCCTGTGCAGGTGTTGTTACACGTGGTCTGCCACTGCGTGGACGATCAGCTGTCCGTCCTGTCTCCCTGTAGCGCTGTTTTGCCTTCCGTCTGCAAGCTGTTAGTGTCTTAACGGCCGTTCCACAGGTGCACGTTCATTAATTGTTTATGGTTCATTGAACAAGAATGGGAAACAGTGTTTAACCTCTATGGGCTAGGCGGGACGAATTCGTCCCACCTACGTAACAGCCACTTGAAGCCTGTGGCGCGATTTTCAAAACCTTCAAAATCCTATTACTTCAATTTCTCAAACATATGACTATTTTACAGCTATTTAAAGAGAAGACTCTCGTTAATCTAACCACACTGTCCGATTTCAAAAAGGCTTTACAACGAAAGCAAAACATTAGATTATGTCAGCAGAGTACCAAGCCAGAAATAATCAGACACCCATTTTTCAAGCTAGCATATAATGTCACAAAAACCCAGAAGACAGCTAAATGCAACACTAACCTTTGATGATCTTCATCAGATGACAACCCTAGGACATTATGTTATACAATACATGCATGTTTTGTTCAATCAAGTTCATATTTATATCAAAAACCAGCTTTTTACATTAGCATGTGACGTTCAGAACTAGCATACCCCCCGCAAACTTCCGGGGAATTCGCTAACATTTTACTAAATTACTCACGATAAACGTTCACAAAAAGCATAACAATTATTTTAAGAATTATAGATACAGACCTCCTCTATGCACTCGATATGTCCGATTTTAAAATAGCTTTTTGGTGAAAGCACATTTTGCAATATTCTAAGTACATAGCCCAGGCATCACGGGCTAGCTATTTAGACACCCGGCAAGTTTAGCACTCACCATAATCATATTTACTATTATAAAAGTTTGATTACCTTTTGTTGTCTTCGTCAGAATGCACTCCCAGGACTGCTACTTCAATAACAAATGTTGGTTTGGTCCAAAATAATCCATCGTTATATCCGAATAGCGGCGTTTTGTTAGTGCGTTCCAGACACTATCCGAAATGGTAAAGAAGGGTCACGCGCATGGCGCAATTCGTGACAAAAAAATTCTAAATATTCCATTACCGTACTTCGAAGCATGTCAACCGCTGTTTAAAATAAATTTTTATGCCATTTTTCTCGTAGAAAAGCGATAATATTCCGACCGGGAATCTCCTTTTCGGCAAACAGAGGAAAAAATCACAAAGACGGGGGCGGTCAGGTCACGCGCCTAAGCCCAGAGGCCCTTGATCGGCCACTTGAGAAAGGCGATAATGTGTTTCAGCCTGGGGCTGGGATGACGACATTCAGGTTTTTCCCGGGCTCTGAGCGCCTATGGACGACGTAGGAAGTGTCACGTTAGAGCAGAGATCCTTAGTAAAAGATAGAGATGGCAAAGAAGTTCCAGAAATGGTCAGACAGGCCACTTCCTGTAAAGGAATCTCTCAGGTTTTGACCTGCCATTTGAGTTCTGTTATACTCACAGACACCATTCAAACAGTTTTAGAAACTTTAGGGTGTTTTCTATCCATATGTAATAAGTATATGCATATTCTAGTTACTGGGTAGGAGTGGTAACCAGATTAAATCGGGTACGTTTTTTATCCAGCCGTGTCAATACTGCCCCCTAGCCCTACCCTTTACAATGAACATCTGTGAAGTTATTTGGATTTTTACGAATTATCTTTGAAAGACAGGGTCCTGAAAAAGGGACGTTTCTGTTTTTGCTGAGTTTATGTATATAATGTACTTTATATCATATATTGCACCTTGGCTATGCCACTCGGCCATCGCTCATCCATATATTTATATGTACATATTCTTATTCCATCCCTTTAGATTGTGTGTGTATAAAGTAGTTGTTGGGGAATTGTTAAATTACTTGTTAGATATTACTGCACTGTCGGGACTAGAAGCACAAGCATTTCACTACACTCTCATTAACATCTGTTAACCATGTGTATGTGACCAATAACATCTGCTAACCATGTGTATGTGACCAATAACATCTGTTAACCATGTGTATGTGACCAATAACATCTGCTAACCATGTGTATGTGACCAATAACA